>NC_090722.1:4800000-5441785 GCF_040954835.1 Lepisosteus oculatus | reverse complement strand
AGCCGAGCGAACGCAGGTGTCCGGAGTCCCAGCCGTCCCTGCGCTCTCTTAACCAGGTTTTGATCAGACATTGCCCACGTGTCAGCCAGTCCGCGTGCCACGAAGCAAATACTGGCAGATACTGGTCTGTCATCACAGGCTTTCCTCTTAATTAATGCCCTGTGATCAAAACTGTAGGCACCGCAGAGCCAGCACGAGCTGAGGCCATGCCAGGGTGCCAGCAGACTATCTGCTTCCCTGTGCCCATCGCCTTCTTCGCCATGTTCACCAGATGGATTGCAACTCTGCCTCGGCAAGCCAGATACGGTAGCCCCTATCTGCCTCGGCAGCATGCTGTCTGCGGAAGAGCGAAAATAAATTCTTTCGGCGAGGGCCTGAGCCAAGCTGTGAAATAACGGTCTCCTCCAAATGAAAATGTAAATAAAAAAAAGCATTCCTACTGTACCAGACAGCTCACAGCTTGTCAGCTAATGCTCCTTCCGTAAGCCTGGGCTAGCCTGCTCGGCTTTTCCAAAGGCATTGTTCCTCTCCGGCACGCACGGGATTTCTTCCTGGGGGGCTCGGCAGAGAGAGAGACAGAATTCGAACGTTAGGCCAGCAAATTCGTCCTCCTCCGTGTGGAGTGGCCAATCCAGTCCACTGGAATGCTGCATGTCTGGGAGAGGAGGGATGATACTGGAGCACCCGGAGACAATCCACACGGCCAGGAGGAGAACGTGCAAACTCCTCACAAACAGACACCTCAAACCAAAGCAGAACCCGGAGCCTGGAGCTGTGAGGTCTGGACAGTTCCTGGTCTTAAACCAGGAACAGTGGGGAACCGTGAAAGGGCATCCTTAGAGATGAGGATAATCAAAATCCAAAATTAATTAACGGGAAAAGGTAGGTAGTTACCCAGAATTCATTTAATATCAGGGACTGGTTTAAACGTTCAGGAAAAAGAAGAAATGCAAACTTAATGCTCAATATATCTCTTTTAATTATAAAACCAAAGAAACAAAATGCAAAACACTTGGAAAAATATTACAGATTGAAAATAGGCTGGACCATAGAAGTAAACAGCAGAATAAATCAGACTCGAGGAGCTGACAATGAGCTACGAACACCGAGACACAGCTTGTGAACACAGGGTCAGCTTTCTGCTGCACTCTGGTAACACCTGCAGTAAAGACCCTTGTTCACATTCAGTTAAAGCACACAGAGTGCGCACAATTGTGATGGATGCTAGGGCTGCCAGCAGGGTTAGGTAGGGTTACAGTATGACCCGGCCCAGACTGGACCAGCGATCTCTGGACTGTAGGGTTACAGTGTGACCCGGCCCAGACTGGACCAGCGATCTCTGGACTGTAGGGTTACAGTGTGACCCGGCCCAGACTGGACCAGCAATCTCTGGACTGTAGGGTTACAGTGTGACCCAGACTGGACCAGTGACCTCTGGACTGTAGGCTTACAGTGTGACCCGGCCCAGACCGGACCAGGGATCTCTGGACTGTAGGGTTACAGTACAGCCCAGACCAGACCAGCGCTCTCTGGACTGTAGGGTTACAGTGTGACCCGGCCCAGACTGGACCAGCGATCTCTGGACTGTAGGGCTACAATATGCCCAAACTGGAACCTGGTTTAAACAACAAGGAAGGACAAATCTATTTTTGTGGCTCCTTTTGCTCTTCTTGCTTGGTGGCTGTTTTGTTTCTAATAAAAAACACTAAACGTTATTGTCTGCAGACTGCATGCTTAGGAAACGGAGGAATTAAGGAAAAATAACAAAGGGAGATTTGAGAGGATGAAACGCGTATTTGCATTCAGAAGAAAAGTAGGAGTAGAAAAAGAAAACCGGAACTGAGATTTAGTCCGAGTTTAGTTGAGTTTGAGTCCGGAGCAGAAAGGGGCTCAGTGCTGTCTGATTGCCCAGTGGGGTTATTCAGCACGACGGAGCCAAGCAGTGCTGGTGCTGTATATTTGCCTGGCCTGTTTGCTCCAGGCGACTGACTGCGAATCAAATATGAAAAGTGCAACTGCATTAGAAATGCAATTTTAAGTCATCCAAGTAGAGAAAAATAAAAAAAATGTCTCCGACTGGCAGCCCTAGTTAATGCACATCTTTAGCTCCCCGCGGAGGTGGAGGATGAGGTTCCTCAGACAGACGTCGCAATAGAAATCCCAGTGACCCGACTTGTGGTGTCCCCTGTCATAATACTGCTGTTTCTCCGCCTGCTAACCTGTAAACAAGCTACTTTTGTAAGGCATAAGAGCTCACGAGCCAGGTTGAGCTAACAAGCCGGGCTGAGCAAACGAGGCCGAGGGAGGGGGGCAGCCGCCGGATTGAGAAGGGAATAAAACCGCCTCCGCGGCTTGGTCCCGCTGGGGCTGCTGCAGGAAGCCGGGTGAGAAAGCCGCCCCCTGGAGGGGGTTTTAGCTCCTCTTGTGCCACCTGCGTTCTGATCCGCCGCCGTGCGGCGCTCAACCTGACTCGTCACTGCACCCCCCCCCACGAGCAGACCTGCAGGGGGAGCCCAAGAGCAGACCAAAGCGGCTGGTCGGGCAGCCGTCGCGCGCGGTATGACCATTTTAACAACGACCTGGGAGGAGAGCGCACCCCCGTCTCCACCCCCTGCAGCACGATTACATGATCGCGGCCCTCCCTCCTTCCGCCCCCCGCTGCCTCAGCTCTCTGGCTCTTCCCTCTTTAAAGGGAGGATAGGGGGGGATTCCAGCAGCCCCCGACTGGAGCCAGGTGAGTAACCCCCAAAAAGCTCACTCTCCGAATGGTGCCTTCTTCTCCGCCTGAATCGAAGTTTGACCCTGGGCTGAGTTTGACCCTCTCCCCTCGCAAATTACCCATCAGTTAAGGCCACAAGTCCCGTTCAGATGAGAAGCCGTTTTGTTACTTGATTAGAGCCAGACAGCAAAACAGATTCCATATTCCGGCAATGCCAGGAAATCCCCATTTACCTCTCAAGCTGGGCAAAACTGTTTCCTTCTCACGTTTCCCGCCCGCTGCTCTTCGGCTCCCACCTTGTCAAATCTCTTTATACTGGCGGCCCAACCCCCCGCCCCGCCTGCACAAACTCGACAGAGGTATACGAGAAATCGTTGGTGTGCAGCTCCTCCGCGGTCTCCCTCCCAGAGGCCCCTGCTTCCTGCCTCGCTGCCCACGCTTCTGCAATCGAAGGGGGCCAAGGCTGGAATCGGGATACCTGCAGGGATGAGCCCACTCTCGCCACCGTGAGGAGGTCGGAGAATAAAGATTTAAAAACATGTAAACATTGAAACTCTTAATACACAGAGTCCTCCGATCCCTGTATTTTATACCTGTATTTTAAGACCCTCATCCCTGCAAGGGATCACCCAACCGAATTTACTTGGCCTCCTGGCGGGGGGACGTTTTTATCGCCCCCTTCTTGTACAAATACATCTCAGGACACGTTCACTGTTGTAGTTTTATGATTGCCTGGAGCATCGTTACAATCTTAGAGGAGTCTAATGAACCTTTTAAAACTGGATGCCATAAATTGCACCACAAGACAAGTGAAATACTGAACAGCCCAAGATCTCCAGGTGCAATATGTCCGGGGAGGAATGACTGACTCGGCTTCGACAGAGAGGGGCATCACAATCACTGTCGGTGTCCTTGTGCTTCCAGTGTTGACCACTTCCCTAACGAATCATATTACAAGACCCTTCCAGCGTTCGTACTGTGATGCAGCCCCGCACTGAGTTGCGTGATCTGCAAAGCTGGGATTTTCAACATGGATTCTCTTCCTGCAGTTTTGCAGTTTTCCTCTGCTTCCCACAAGGATCCTACCCCATAGAGCGCAGATTAGGGCAGCATCCTCTCTCACGATCATCCCTCCTTGCTCTCACCAGAATGCTCCAAACTTTAAAGACCAAAGAGACATTTGATTTTAGTTTCTTTTGCACAAGGCGACTGACATGTGACATGTACACAATTTACCTCAATAACGTCATGTGACCAGCAGGTCACGAATCGTTGAAACTAAAGCTGACATTTTCCTACACGAGGGCAGCTAATATGCACGTCTCCTGCAGCCACCAGGGCGGCGACATTTTGTTTGCCCAGTAGCACATTGAAACCACAGTGGCCCGTTTGCTTGGTTCTTGGAGTTCTTGGGCCATTGTGTCATTCCTGTATTCCTCCCTCTCTCTTGTCCTCCTCTGCTACCAATCCCGGCGCTCCTCTGGGAGACCGGGATTTCCTTTCGGATCAGGCAGAGGGGCTGCAAGGCTCGCTCTCCTCTGTCTCTCAGGCAATGCGGTAATCGAAAGTGTCCTTCTCCATGTAGTCTGTCCAGGTGGATGAGGGCATACTGCGATAGGGGTCCAGCAGGATCCGGAAGCAGCGTACAATCAGGAGGCCGAGAAAGATGAAGAGGAGGAAGACGAAGACAAAGGCAGCCTTCTGCTCCAGGGTCAGAGAGGAAGGGACGGGGAGGGCCGCGCCCGAGGCAGACAGGGTGCTGCTCAGGAGCTCCTCCGCCATCTTGGGAGTGGCAGTTACCACCCACCCTGGGGGGAAGGTGCGTGTCTTAGGCGGCCATCTTGGGAGTGGCTAGGAACTGCGTTGCCGGAGGCTCCTGTGGGAAAAGCAACAGATGAAACAATATTACTACACTTTAAACTGTCTGCTCCACAGCGGATCAGAGCGAAACCATGGTGAGCCAAAAGAAACAGAAACAATTTTAATCCCAAGGTGAAAACGGGACAACCTTACTGCACCATTTCAAGAAAATTAAAAGCACGATTCTGCCCCTAGTTTCCCAATTCAGTCTGTAAGCCCTCACTCTATACGTGTTGACTGGGGCCTCTGGGAATTATTCTCCGAGCTGCTTCCTGTTGCTCATTCAAGTTTCAGTCCTGCTTGTCTCCAGTGCAGCATTAATCACTTCTGAGTCGTATGTGGCCCCATCTATAACCACACAGCAGCTCGGAGACACTAGACAACAAATAACGATTGTGGTCTCGGTGTCTCGGCTCCTGACTGCTCCGTGCGTCTGGCTGCGGAGAGGGCGCCCCCACCTTCGTGAACCAGTGTCCCTGTCCCGCTGGGTGACAGGGAGCGGAGACGCCTCGCAAACTCCAAAATGAGCGCCTTGCATTCTATCCCAGATCCAATACCTCTTGCTCAAGCCCATCCCCCTCTTCCCAGCCTTCAGTCCCAAAAGACGATCGGCTGGCTTGTAGTCTCCAGACAGCTGCTCTCTCCTTGCCCCCATTTCTAAGCCCCTCAAATGCTTGGCGCTGTGTCCATGCCAACAATCATCCCACTTGCCTTGGTCCACATGATCTCTCCATCACTTAATCTGGCTTTTAATTGAGCTGATAATTAACTTCATTAAACTTTTTTTTTTTTAATTGAGGGTAGGCAGGCGTCTCCAAGCACTGAAGAGCTGGAAACAAAAAAAGAGCAGACTGAGAAGATTATTAGCTCCATTTAAGGGTTTAATTAAAGAACTTTAGAAGAGGCGAAATTCAAATTGGACAGGGGAAACCAGGCTCCACTGTATAGTTCTGACGGCACTCATATCCATTCTTCCATGAATTAAAACAAGATTACTTGGGCCAGTAGTATACATCCTAGCACTCATGGATTCATGAGGAACTGGGAAGTAGCTGACTGCATCACTGGTTTTGACACCGATAGAAATAAATACCAGTACAGGTCTGCCTTAGAGATGTATGGTTTTAAAATGCTTTGACAGCTTCTTGCTTGTTCTTGACTGCAAATTAGGATTGCCTGTGTTGTGCCAAAGTCTCTTGGCTTTAGGGTACAGTATGTCCCACCCCAGACTGGACCAGCGATCTCTGGACTGTAGGGTTACAGTGTGACCCGGCCCAGACTGGACCAGCGAGCTCTGGACTGTAGGGTTACAGTGTGACCCAGACTGGACCAGCGATCTCTGGACTGTAGGGTTACAGTGTGACCCAGACTGGACCAGCGATCTCTGGACTGTAGGGTTACAGTGTGACCCAGACTGGACCAGTGATCTTTGGACTGTAGGGTTACATTACAACCTATCTGTGTACTTTAGGGTTACAATATGATAAAATATACTCTGAAACTACCAAGCACTGAAGAGCTCAAAACAACAAATATCTCAGCCGGTTCAAACAGTAAGAAAATTCAAATTTCTATTTTATAAATGGACCCTGTCTGTCTATGCTAAAAAATGTTATTGTCTGCCGAAATTCCTGATTTACGACCAAGAAAAGGGAGCAAATGAGGAAAAACAACAAAGGGGACATGACAAAATGACAACCAGCACTGTAATTAGTGCTTCAAAGCCATGTGCCCTACAGGAGTTTGAGCACGGAGCCAGCTGGCCTTGCTAAGCAAGCAGTTCTGGTACTGCGTGGTATTTATTTGCCTGGACCATTTGTTCCAGGCAAGGATGAAATAAATACAGTGCAACAGCATGATAGTTCCTGAAACATTTCTACCTCATTATCTTAAAGAAGAAGAGGAACGACTTCTGGTTTGGTGGTGACCCTGGAGAGCGCTATAGGAGTGTCCTGGACACTCTCACTGGAGAACTTCATTAATTAACTGAATTGATCACTGCGCTAATTGGTTGGGCTGGACACACAATTCCTGGGTCTTTATCCCCATCAAGACTCGAGTCTTTTTCAGACTCTTGCAGAGAAGCAGCACGAGGACGATGCAGCACGAGGACCGTGCAGCAGTGCGCAGCAGTGGGGGGGGTTAAAGTCTTTGACAGACGTGACGGCTGGGGCCGACTGCCTCAGTCGGAGCAAGGCGCAGCCCCCTTGATCAGAGACACAGCAGGGGTGTCAGCTGCAGGGATTCGAACCCGTGGCCGCCCCCGCCCCCTCAAAAGCCTGGCGCTCGCCATCTCTGTGCCTCACCGCGGGCGACGTGTGCAGCCGCACAGAGGAGCCTGCGCTGTGTGGATGCTGCCACTTCAGGATGAAACAGACATGGGATCTCCTGATGTCCCCGATACCTGTGACAGTAATCACAGCTCGTCTGGGCTCCTGTGTGGGCGCTGGAATGAATAACCGGCGGTTTCTGCAGTTGTGCGGCGAGCATGCAGCGCACACTCACCCAGCGACGGCCGCGTTACATAACTGTTGCAGCAGCCCAGGCCCTGGAAGCCTGAGCCTGCTGTGCATCTGTTGATCACACACACACACAAAAGAAACGACGCTGCAAGCGAGGCTCTCCTGGCAGAGTCATACAGGGAGGCGGCCTCAACCCTGCTGGGCGACAGAACCGGCCGCCTCGTGCTTCCCTTTTGCAACCCGGATGATTTGCATGATGGGGCGCCACGGCCATGATGTCATTTCCTCACTCGAGCGCTATAAATACCGTCCGTGATCCCCTTCTCTCCCTCGCACTCGTCCTCTGCGCCCCGCCTCCACCTGCGCAGCTGGCCCCCTGGGTCATTCCCCTCTTCCGCAGGGGGGATCCCAGCCTCCTCGTCCCCCGGCCAGGAGGGTTAGGCCAAGCTGCTGTACCCCTAAATGCTCGATAAGCCTTTCCATCTGTCTAATGGCCGCCGTTCCTTCAGTGAACAATATGTGGGGCATCGGCATAGTTTGGAATGAGCGACGAGGGCGGGACAGGAGCGTACAACAGTAGCTGGCGTTGCCGTAGCGCCGGCCTGTCCGTCGAACTCATCCGTGGGCTTTCTTTGAACGTCAGCCCAACGTCCCTGTAAAATCTATTTCAGTGCAGCTCCTGGGGAAGAAGATCTTCCTGGTGGATCAAACGTGTTGATTAGAAAAGAAGCCCTCTACAAGATGGAGGGAGGAAAGAGCTGGGAATATCCCGGAGCCGCCACGCTGCCGGAAGGGAGCGAGCCGAGATCAGATTGGACACCCCTCTAGGAAGAGCGCAAGGCATTAGTGGGGTAGCCCACCGCCTTCACCCCCCCGGCCACCGGGCGTGCGCCCCCGCAGGTAAGACCCCAGAGGCTCCGGACGGCAAGGTTGGGGGTTCGAATGCTGGGTGGGACACTGCCGATGAGTTCTGGGGAGAGGAGCTCCCAATGCCCACGCCGCCAATGAGAACCTGTTCTCAACTGACCCGCTGTGGACACATACGGCATTTAGTTAAAATAAAACGTAAAATACGCAAGGAAGCTGTTGGGGGACAGGCAGGTCTTTTCATTGGAAAGAGAACACCACACACATCAATGGCAGGCGGGGCCCGTCCTCTCAAAGCTGCGCACTTTGAGGTTATATTTACATTTCTGCCAATGAAGTCCCTCATCTGACTTCTCGCAATCGCTACAAGAGAGCCTGGAGACACGCCTGGTCGCACAGAAGCCTTCCTTTTCGCTAGGCGCTGATCCTCGACGGCTTAATGAAGTCAGGTTTCAAGGATCACGAGATTTTACAGAACAAAAAAATAGAGATGTGTGTGACGGGGGGCGGGGTGTAGGGGGACTGATCTCGAAATTTAACCCTGGAGAGATCTGGGCAGGGAGAGAATCGCTGATTGCAGAGAGACGGACCGAGATAAACACAGACAGGCTGACCGACACAAACACAGACAGGCTGACTGACACAAACACAGACAGGCTGACTGACAGACACAAACACAGGTGGACTGACCAACAGACACAAACACAGGCATACTGACCAACACAGACACAAACACAGACAGGGTGACCGACAGACAGACACAAACACAGGCGGACTGACCGACAGACAAACACAGGCGGATTGACCGACAGACACAAACACAGACGGATTGACCGACAGACACAAACACAGACAGGCTGACCGACAGACACAAACACAGGTGGACTGACCGACAGACACAAACACAGACAGGCTGACAGACAGACACAAACACAGGTGGACTGACCGACAGACAGACACAAACACAGGTGGACTGACCGACAGACACACAGGCGGATTGACCGACAGACATAAACACAGACAGGCTGTCAGATAGACAGACTGTCACACAAACACAGGGAGAATGACAGACTGCCACACAGACAGACAAACAGAGGGACTGACTGACACAAATACAAACAGATCGACAGACACAAACACAGACAGACTGTCAAGACAGATGGGCTGTCACACAAACAAACACAGGCAGACTGTCAGACAGACACAAACACAGGGAAATGACAAACAGCAGGAGAATTAGGGACACAAACACAGACAGACTGACAGGCGCTGACGGACACTGAGACAGACAGACGGACTGGACACACACACAAAGCTGAGGGCTGGGGCAGACAAACACCTTTCGCTTTGCGCAAGAGCAGCTGCTTCACGTCTCCAGCCCTTTCCAGAACGCGCCCCAGTACCGGCAGAGACACTGGGGTTCTGCTGGCCCCCTCGCCCACCCACAAGCCCCGGGAGGACCACAACGACCAGGCAGGACCACCTCTGCGCAACTTTGCAAAGAAAATAACACAACAGGTGTGGAATCTATGCTGTCAGAACCTGTGAATGGATTGATTTGAACTCTCTCTCTCACACACACAAAAACAGCTGCACTATATATACACAGCATATGTGCACACACCTCAGCTAGACAACGAGTTGACTGGAAAACCGAAAATCAGAAGCCAGGTGGAAGTCAAATTCCTGATTCTTCATGTTCAGCGAATTTTGAAAACGCGTTTTTTACAGCGGGTCCGCATCCCGCACAGAGCAGGCAGGAGAGTCTGGCGTCTGGCGCACACCGACAATGCAGCAGGCAGGTGGACTCGGTACAGAGGCACTTGCACGCCGAGGATCTCGCCGGGCATTCAGTTATACAACCCTGCTGCATGCCAGGAGCTCGGGGCTGCCCTGCCCGCGGCCCCACATCGGGGGTGACGTTGGGGCGCCTGCCGTAGAGAAGCGCCCCCCATCCTTCGGTCAGTTTCGCCTGCACAGTCCCCCGCCCCCCCCCCAAAAAAAACAACCCAAAAAGCTCCTGTTGTTTTACAGCGGAGCCCTCCTGTCCCGGGTCTGCCGATTACGCGCACTACCGGCCGCTTACCTGCGTGTTGCTCTGCGGGAGGAGTACTGTAGCCACTTGTCTCCCGATCAACAGGCTGAGATTTCCCGTCCCCGTTGAGATGACGGCTGCAGGACTTTTTCTTCGTTTTATATACCCCCTAGCCCTGCTTATTTCCCTCTCTCTCTCTCTCTCTCAGCCCTCTCTCTCTCTCCCTTTATCCATCCATCCCTCCCAATTCCTCTCTCGAATCTCCTATCTCCCTCCACCCATAGTTTTTTTTTTCCTTCCCTCGACAAGAAGAGGAGCTAGCGGTGTCTCGTCGCCCATGGCAACCAGTTGCTATGGCGATCCTGCGAGGCGATTCATTTGCCGTTTTTTTCCCCCTATTTTGGGGGGCTGCTGGTGTTGGTGGTGGGGGCGGGGGGGGGTTGTTTTGTTGTGTTACGGATGACAAAACTTGGGGCCCGGGAGCGCTCGACTGCCCCTCTGCGTTAGTATTACCGCACTCGCTTCTCCCCGGAGGTTTACACAGGGGAGAGTCGAGGACTTCACGCACGGGGAATTAATCAGCAAACTTATAGATCAGGTTAACCCCCCCCCACCACCCACTCCCACGCCTCACCCTCACTCATTGCAGGAATTGTGAAAAGTCTCCACTGAATTCAGCAAGCGTGCAACAGAGGAGTGAGACCGAGACCGGCGCCGTGCCCGAGGAAAATACCGCTCCGTCACCCGCCAGACCCCAGCGAGTCGAGTCCACCAGCCCCCCCACCTCCTCCACACCTCCAGCCCCGCTGACGAGCGCCGGGAATCCCGGTTCCTGCCCGGCGCGACGCCAGGTCTGGAGATGAGGGGCAGTGCGTGGGTTTCAAGCGGGTGACTCAGGGCGGGCTGCGCCGCACCTCTGAGACAGGAAAAGCAAGGTGGCTGAGGGGGGGAAGGAGGAAGAGGAGGAGAGCTCGTTTTCACCTCTCCCGGTTACCCGAGTTAACTCAGTTGAAGTGCATACAAACCCGACGACAGGAGGCTACTTTACACAAAGTGGTGGGAGTTTGGAACACATAACCCAGCCTTGTTGTCGAAAGCCGATACTTTGGCTTCTTTCACATATTATGAACCCAGAGGCTCTGATTACTCTTTCAAGTAAACCACACGGATACACACACACTCACAAACAGACATACGTGCAGGCACGCACATACACAAAGGTATTCACATTTTCACATGCACTCACATAGGCATCCACACACAAGCACGCACATACCATGTGCACACACACACACACCTGGAGTACATTTACACACACCGCACAGTACACAGACAGACACATACAGTAAAGGAACAAGTAAAGGTTTAGTTCATGCTGAAAAGAGAAGAAAAACAATGTTTTGGCTGTGGAGCCTTCTTCGGGTGTGTGGCTCTTTTCAGCCTAGAATAAACCTTTACTGGTTCCTTTGCAGCCTACGCATGCTGACGCAGCTCCCTACTTGAACAACTGACACAAGCAGTACGTGCACACAGACGCACAGACACACAGACACAAGCAGTACGTGCACACAGACACACAGACACACAGACACAAGCAGTACGTGCACATAGACACACAGACACAAGCAGTACGTGCACACAGACACACGCAGTACGTGCACACAGACACACAGACACAAGCAGTACGTGCACACAGACACACGCAGTATGTACACACAGACACACAGACACATGCAATACGTGCACACAGACACACAGACCCTGGACAGGACATCAGTCCATCAGAGGACACACAGACACATGCAGTACGTGCACACAGACACACAGACACACAGACACACAGACACACAGACACACAGACACACAGACACACAGACACACAGACACACAGACACACAGACACACAGACACACAGACCCTGGACAGGACATCAGTCCATCAGAGGACACACAGACACACGCAGTACGTGCACATAGACACACAGACACATGCATTATGTGCACACCGACACACACATGCTTTTCCAGGTAACGGGACAGAAACCCAACAATGGCTTCATGGTTTGTACTGAGGCTGAGCTGCAGTGTCTGACTGCCCAGGGGCTAACTGGGAGAGGGGGTTACTTAAGGGTGCTCAGCACATTCCTCTGCTCTCATCCCGATGCCTGAGGCAGTCTCCGGGGAATGAGGAACTTGCTCTAGAGTGACCGGTGTTCCCGAGAGGAAACAGAGGGGAAGGAAATGGGATCACCTGCTCCCAATGTGCACTCGGCACCAGCCGCCGCAATTAAGACTCGCCAGGGTTCTCCGAGGAAATTCGCCTGACGCAGACTGTCCAGGTTTAGATGAAAAATGCCTGTGCCCTGCGCCTTAGATTTCTCGTTCCTTCTAAAGTTAAAATAAGCAATTCAGTTCTAAAGATAACACAGAGGAGTAAAATGTCGTGTCCTATTTTGGTCACCACACTGAAAAAAGAAACAGCGATGGTATTTAGATAAGGGTCATGTATACAAAAGGAACTGATTCTCTTCAGTCTTGTGCGGAGGAGATCAGGAGGGAACTCAACATAGGGATTCTAAATAAACCGTTACTGGCCAGATAATGAACCGAACAGATTAGTTCGCTCTCAACAATGAAACAAAAACCGGAGGACACAAGTGAAAATGATAAAGCAGGGTAAATAATAATCCTAAAATAATCCTTAATCGTTACACTTATATAGCACTTTCCTGGACACTCCACTCAAAGTGCTTTACAGGTCATGGGGATCCCCTCCACAACCACCAGTGTGCAGCCCCACCTGGATGATGCACCAGTACTCTCCCCACACACCAGCTCTCAGTGGGGAGGAGAGCAGAGTGTTGAAGCCAGTTCAGAGAGGGGGGTTATTAGGAGGTCATGATTGAAAAAGGCCGGGGGGGGGATATCTGGCCAGGAGACACCCCTACTCTTTTTGAGAAATACCCTGGGATTTCAGAGAGTGAGGACTTTGGTTTCTGAGCTTCAGTGATCTGCCAGTTGTGAGTTTTAGGGTGCTGTAACTACTTTGCAGTCTTTGCACCAAGGGTTGTGGGTGTCAGCTTGACCGGCTGGGCAACCTGTTCCCCACTCCCAGCACTCTTTGTGTAAGGGAGTGCCTGCTGTTCTTGGATTCCAATGCTCTTCCTCTTCCCTCCCACGCTTTTCTGGAGATTACTTATAGTCACGGGCTTGTGCCTTATGGCAGGACAGTTTATGTTACATTGTTAACATTATAATCTCTTTTCTTGAACGACTTCCCAAAGGACCTATGTCTCTCTCACACTCCCAAGGCTCCTTTCCGAGAACAATTATCCAAAATCGGAAGAAAAGGTTACTGCACAATCTCTATCTTGAGGCATCCGAGTGGAACAAGGCATTCAATGTAATCTTTTGAGAACGACAGTATTTGGACTTGAAAGCACTGTTTTCTTGTTTTGGTCTTTTACCAACATTTTCTGTGCTTTTCCTTCCTTTTGGAAAGTTTTTAACTTTTGTATTTCTTTGTCTCGTGACTTGTTCAGTCATGAAGAGGAAATTGGGAGCCTGAAGCCGTTGGATGAGCTTCAAAGATACTCCAAGAATGTTTTAGGATCAGTCTAATTAAAACAGTGTGCAATGTGACACTGTTTAGGGGTCACCAAACACATGGGCCTGGGGATCCCCACATTTGGTGGGTTCTGCTCCAGGCTGACACCCCAGTGACAGAACCGAACCTTAAATCGGACCGAACAACAGGAACTGGGGTCCTTCTTCCACCTTTCAGGAGTAACTGCGGCTCCTGAGCAGACAAAGAAAAAGGAGCTTGAAAAGATTCCAGTCAAGAAACTCGTTAAGTTTGATTAAGGATTCAATTAAAGAAAGAGGTGGGCTGGACGGGGGACCCCAAGACCAGGAGCTGGGTCAGTAACTGGAGAGGGACGGGGCGCTGGGCGAGTGTGTGCGTGAGTGTGTGTGCACGCAAGTGTGTGTGTGAGTGTATGAGTGTGTGCATACACATGTGTGTGTGTGAGTGAGTGTGTGTGCACGCACGTGTGTGTGAGTGTGTGTGCACGCACGTGTGTCTGAGTGAGTGTATGAGTGTGTGTGCACGCACATGTGTGTGTGTGAGTGTATGAGTGTGTGTGCACGCAAGTGTGTGTGAGTGAGTGAGTGTGTGTGCACGCAAGTGTGTGTGTGTGAGTGTGTGTGCACGCACATGTGTCTGAGTGAGTGTATGAGTGTGTGTGCACGCACATGTGTGTGTGAGTGTATGAGTGTGTGTGCACGCACATGTGTCTGAGTGAGTGTATGAGTGTGTGTGCACGCACATGTGTGTGTGAGTGTATGAGTGGTTTCTTTGGTCATGAATACACTATGAATCTCACAACGCTGCTAGCAAACTCCTCAGGCAGTTCAAAACTGGGACAAGGTGACCTTTCAAAGCTCACAGTTTCAGTGACTTGGCTCATTACTGCTGGTGTGTAGAGCACAGTGGGGGAGATGTGGGGCCCCTCCTGTGAGTAAAGAGCTTGGAGTGTAGAGTGCAGAGAGCTGTATCTAGAAAACTGCAAGATTTGGGGCAGAGAGAGAAATTCTGGTTATCAGCACAACTCTGTTGGTGCGGAGAGGTGCAGGAAGATCACTGCGAGCTGTCTGCGTGTCCGGCCTGGCAGGGGGCTTGTCAGGTCCCAGGTGCGGCTGCACACGCTACCCTCGAGTCGACTGAAGCTCAGACTCACCGGCCCATCGCAAATCCCAGATCTGGCCATTTTCTCTTTTTTACCAGAGCCCTCTTCATCCCGCCCTGAAGGAGCTGTTCCAGGTCTGGGGTCGTCTTCATTTACCCCTGGAGACCCTGGTCCTATCAGAGAGAGGAGAAAAAAAAAGGTTTCAGGAACAGGACACACTGACTCGAACCCGGTACCGGACACCTGTCCGTCGCGGGTCACACTCACTCGCACCCTGGACAGGACACCTGTCCGTCGCGGGACACGCTCAGACGCACCCTGGACCGGACACCTGTCCTTCGCAGGACGCACTGACTCGCACCCTGGACTGGAAACCTGTCCGTCGCGGGACACGCTCACTCGCACCCTGGACCGGACACCTGTCCGTCGCGGGAGACGCTCAGACGCACCCTGGACCGGACACCTGTCCTTCGCAGGACGCACTGACTCGCACCCTGGACTGGAAACCTGTCCGTCGCGGGACACACTGACTCGCACCCTGGACTGGAAACCTGTCCGTCGCGGGACACACTGACTCGCACCCTGGACCGGACACCTGTCCATCGCGGGTCACGCACACTCGCACCCTGGACCGGGTCCCTAGGGGTTCCCTACGGAAATCCTCTGTGAACAGCCGCCGTGACGTCACCCCACAGCCCTGCCCACAGGGACGCGACCCCACAGCACGGGGGTACAGTAGGTATACCGCCGGCCGTGCCTCTCAGAATAATCACACTGCACTGAATGAGCAATCAATCCGGACCCGCAGAGAATAACAACAGGAGCGCCAGAAACGACACCGTCCCTGCGTGTTTGATCATTTTTACTGCAGTAATGCATCAAGAGATGACACACCGTCCGACGGGCCTGCATGATCCGGTAACGGATTTTTTTTGTTGTTTTCATGCTGTCCGAGTGTGTGATTGGCAGCGAGGTGAACGTGTTGTTGAAATCCTCCCAGTTTCCCGAGCCTGACAGATCTCATTTGGCGACATTATTATTATTGTTATTGTTGTTGTTGTTGTTGTCGTTGTTGTTCACGGTGGACGGCTGGACTCTCGCTCTCCCTTTGATCTTCCCGCGCCAGGGGGGACATATCCCGTGGTACCCAGCTCTTCGTCACCATGGCAACGACGACGGAAACCGACAGTCGTGGGGTGGGGGGTGGGGAGTTATATCTTAATTAACGACACCTAACGTTAATTAGACGTATCTGCCCCCCCCCCTTTTTTTACACTCGACGATTCCTACAAGTGTTGAAGTTTTCAAAATTAAATTCAGCAAGTCAAAAAACAGACAAACGGAAACGCAAGGACGAGGCGGCGTTACCGGACCGGACCGGGCTCACGGGCCGGCTGTGACTTTGGAGCACGAAAGGTAAGGAAAACTTAAAAAAAAAACAACAACGTTTTGTACTTTCAACCTTGTCGCCATGCCGAGTTCAAACTGTTTTTAAAAACTCTTTGAAAAACCCGCAGTTTTTTTTTAACTTCAAGCGTATTTTCGAACTGTAAACCTGGTCAAGTGTGTTGTGTTATATAGTTTTTTATAAAAAACGTCCACCGGGTCTGAAGTGAGAAGCAGCTCTTACTGGCACGTTATCGCATACATAAAACGCAGTGGTCTGGGAAGTACCCTGTGTTTGAGCATTTTAAACTGGAAGTAAGGGGGTATTTGCAGGCCATTTCGAAATGCAAAAATATGAAAACGGTGCGGACATTATTTAATTTGTTTAATCTTTTTTTCAAAACTAATTTATGTAGTAATATGTACCCCCTGACGATATTTTTGTCTTGAATTGTTATATGTACTCTTGTTTGTATTAATTTTTGTGCTTTTGTTAAGCATAAATAAAAAAAGAAAAGCAGCTCTGAGGCTTACTAGACCGGGGTAAAGTTAGCTTGAAGTCTGAACCGATTTTGGCACGCCTGTAGCGCTTTCACGAAACCTCTCAGAGTGGCGACAACACTTGCTTTGTGTATAAAGTACATTGCGAATGTTTTCTCAACCTTCCCTTTGTCGTTTTTAGGACATTTTTGTTGACCACGCACGAATTTTCTTTTGTCCATATCCTCGCAATGGAAATACAGAACGCCTTCGAACCAAATGCATTTTAAAGACCACGACTTGTGACAGTTTCCACAGCCTCTACATCAAACTTATCAGTGAGCTGATTATCTTTTTTTTAAAGCTCCGGTTTTTTCATCGATGCGTAATTACGCACTAACTGGAACCCGGGGGACCGCTGTTGAAATACTGCTCCATATGGCTTCGTGCGAAAACCCCGTCTATGATCATAGTTAGCAGAACAGCGCAGTCTCCAGTTACCCAGACTGTGAGCATGGGAATAAAGCTTTGTTTGATTTCTGAAACCCTTTCTTTATTTCCTGTTTTTATTCAGGTAAGGGTCAACTATATTCACAATACTGCCGAGAGCAGGAAAATTCAAATATTCTTTACTCATCAGCTTATTAAAAACAGCTCCCATGATGTTCAAACCGATTTTTTTTTTACACAGAAGACTGTACACAGCTTTGCGTTCTGAATCTCTTTTTCTCGTGCTTTTATTTAATGTGGCACTATGCACTAGGATAGGGAAATGCTGTTCACAAGCCAATAGCATTCAAACCACAGCACCCACAATGCTACAACTAAGTGTTTCACATACTAGGCAGGTCTTCTGACCTTTCCCAACCTTGCTTTGGCTTGTGAAACCTTTTTTATTTTATTTTTTTTTAATATGGCACCAGTAGACATGCAATACACTGGGATAGTAACACTGGGGCAGCTACAGTGCTGTAACCAAGTGTTAGGGGGGCTGTCTGGTGTGTAAAACCTTATTCAACCTTGCTTTGGGTTGTGAAACCTTTCCTTATTTTTTTATGATGTTTTGAAGATAACACTACAGGTAATACACTGGTATAGGGGGTCTTCTTCATGATTCAATAGCTTTTTAACCACAACAGCCACAGTGCTGCAACCAAGTGTGATTTCCCAAACACAAAGTTGGAGCAAGTATACTAACTCCATACCCTCAAACTACAAAAGGCCTGTAGCCTAGACAAGGTAAACAACAGCATCTTGTGACATAGCAGCTCGGAGGTGTGACAAGGTCCGGACCAGTCTGTGGTCCGGCTGTCCTGCTGGTCTGGATGAGGGGTACGTGGTGCGGTGCAGGTTCTTGTCCCATCCTGCTGTTGGTCCAGGAGGCGGGTGCAGGTGTCTCAGGGGGCATTCTTGTTTTTCTATGAGTTCAGGTTGATTCTGTTGGTTCCGAGTGTCTTGGTTACATCCGTTTGTGTGAATAGATGAAAAAGCTATTGAAGAGCATCCCCCCCACCCCCCACCCATCTTGGTGGAAGTTGCCATGTTCAAAAAATCCTAAAAAGAGAATTAGTTTCACACAAGATAGCATGACTGTGAAAGGTCAGGAGGCCTGCCTAGTGTGCACAATACTTGATTACAGTAAAAAAAATCATTAAAAAAAAGGAAAAGTTTCACAACCCAAAGCAAGGTTGTATAAGGTTAGGGGCGGGGGGTGTCTGGTGTGTAAAACACTTGGTTGCAGCATTGTGGCTGTTGTGGTTAAAAAGCTATTGAGTCATGAAAAAAAACCCTCTATCCCAGTGTATTGCATGTCTAATGGTGCCATATTTAAAAAAAAATAAATAAAAAAGGTTTCACAAGCCAAAGCAAGGCTTGGAAAGCTCATAAGACCTGCTTAGTGTGTAAAACACTTACTTGCAGCATTGTGGGTGCTGTGGTTTAAATGCTATTGGCTTGTGAACAGCATTCCCCTAGCATTCCGAAGCCATATGGAGCAGTATTTCTCGCGTTGTGAACGTGTGTCTACAGCGGTCCCCCGGGTTCCAGTTAGTGCGTAATTACGCATCGATGAAAAACCGGAGGTTTAAAAAAAGATAATCAGCTCACTGATAGTTTGATGTAGAGGCTGTGGAAATCTTCACAAGTCGTGGTCTTTAAAATGCATTTGGTTCGAAGGTGTTCTGTGTTTCCATTGCGAAGATATGGACAAAAGAATATTCGTGCGTGGTCAAAAAAGTCAAAAACGACAACGTGAAGGCTGAGAAAACATTCACAATGTACTTTATACAGAAAGCAAGTGTTCTCGCCACTCTGAGAGGTTTCGTGAAAACGCTACAGGCGTGCCAAAATCGTTTTCGAACTTCAAGCTAACTTTACCCCGGTGATGACCAGACAGCCCGTAATGAGAGTGCAGAGTTGCGTTAGACCCCTGTGTCATATTAATATTGTTAATTCAACGGCAGGATTGGACCTGGGTTAACGGTCATTAAGCTTTCGGTACCTTGAGTTGAGCTGGTAACCCACAGTGGGCTTGCGGTGTGGATAGGGACTGGGGCTCCACAGACCACAGTGGGCCCTTAACCGCAGCTGCTCCAGGGGCGCCGTATAAATGGCTGACCCTGCACTCTGACCCCCAGCTTCTCTCCCTGTCTGTGTGTCTTATGGAGAGCAAGCTGGGGTATGTGAAAAGACAAATTCCTAATGCAAGAAATCGGATATGGCCAATGAAGGGATCTTAAAGTCCACTCAGATTTGCGACAGTAGGTGAAACATGCCACCTGCTGTTGAAGCTGTGCTCTTTGCTGTGCAATACCGAAACCGGCCACACGAGGGCAGTACCTTCCCGCAAGACGACAGAGTGATGATAGCGTTGACAACAACATAGTTCTTACATGAAAGTTTAACATCACTTTATTAACCCTTTACAATTTCTTGTGGTAAGAATTATCTTTTCGCATATCCCAGCTTGCTCTCCATGAGCAGTCCATATCAAGTTTGAGCCAGCTCACTTGATATGGATATATTAAACCCCAAAAGAGGGGCCCCAGTATGCAGGTGGAAGTAATATACTTTGATCCGAAAGCAGTTGGCCCTTCTTTACACAAGGGTAAAGGGTGATGGGGGTGTGGAGCAAGAAGCTGCCTGTCCATCCTGTTTTAAAAAAAAACATTTCCTGGAGTCCTTCAGGAAGAAGCCTGATCAGTTCCTTTAAGGCAGGGCCCTGCAGAGTCGCAGTCAACCAGGTTTTTTAGGTAATTTAGGTAGGAGTGTTACCCCATTGTCCTGGCCAAATCTCCCCCTGGCCCTTACCAATCATGGCCTCCTAATAATCCCCCTCTCTGAACTGGCTTCATCACTCTGCTCTCCTCCCCACTGAGAGCTGGTGTGTGGGGAGCGGACTGGTGCATCATCCAGGTAGGGGCTGCACACTGGTGGTGGGGGAGGGGATTCCCATTACCTGTAAAGCGCTTGGAGCGGAGTGTCCAGTGTAAGGAATATGAGTGTAAAGAATTATTCATAAAGAACACTTATTGAGTAAAGGCCTGGAAACAAGAGTAATATAAACCCATTTAGTGAACAATTGATTCAAATCATGTCATTAACAGTTCAGTGTTCAAAGAGAACCAAAAGACACTGCAGTTCCCAGGAACAGAGATGTGAAACCGTTGGAAATTGCACCTTTAGTTGTCGGTGATGACAATAATTAACAGCTCAGACCCTCTCAAGATTCCTAGCACGTCATTACAGTTTTTTAGCCTGTAGGTGGGAGTATTGCCCCAGTTATAGATGAAGCTCTCCAGTACACGCTGTGTTCTGTTAATGATAATAATTGCTTACACTTATAGCACTTTTCTGGACACTCCAAAGCGCTTTACAGGTAATGGGGATCGCCTCCACCACCACCAATGTACAGCCCCACCTGGGTGATGCGACGGCAGCCATAGTGCGCCAGAATGCTCACCACACATTAGCTATCAGTGGGGAGAACAGCAGAGAGTAATGAAGCCAATTCATAGATGGGGATTATTAGGACGCCATGATTGGTAAGGGCCAATGGGAAATTTGGCCAGGACACCGGGGTTACACCCCTACTCTTTTCGAAAAACACCCTGGGATTTTTAATGACCACAGAGAGTCAGGACCACGGTTTTACGTCTCATCTGAAGGATGGCCCCTGTTTTACGGTATAGTGTCCCCGTCACTATTCTGGGGCATTAGGACCCACGTGGTGAGCGCCCCCTACTGGCCCCACTAACACCTCTTCCAGCAGCAACCTTAGTTTTTCCCAGGAGGTCTCCCATCCAGGTCCTGACCAGGCTCACACCTGCTGAGCTTTAGTGGGCTGCCAGTTGGGAGTTGCAGGGTGATATGGCTGCCGTTAAGGCAGCTTTAGGTAAATTCCGGGTTGATTTAAACCTGACTTCAGAATTCTTCTTCAAGCCTTTATAATGTTCTTAATGTGTGTGTAAGCCTGGCATCTCCAACCTTGGCCCTGGAGGGCCTCGATCTAGCTGGTTTTGAAGGTCACCAATTTCTCCCATTTTTAAAGACAAGGAACAATTCCGTTGTGATTAATTAGTCAGGTGGTTTGTTAAATGACATATTTTTTGCGGCTCGTTCTTGGACTAATAATTGAGCTCGTCTTCAGCCCTCAAGACCAGAGTTGTCTATAAGGCTCACTGGATTGGGGGTTCTCCAGGAACAGGGCAGGAGCACCCTGCTGTGGACTAATTGTGAATACGAGGATACTGATGAATTAATTCAGTATTCCTTGACATACCTCGTTGAGAAGCATCGCGTGCTGGATCACCAGACATCTATTTCCAAGAGAGCCCTGATTTAGTGAGAGGGCCCTGGTAACTACAGGCTGATTATAGCAGAATTAATGAGCCTGCACATAGAAGTGTATTTAATTTCCCAAAGTGGATTTCCAGAAGAGGGCAAGGTTTTATTTTTGGCACAGCAGATGCTATTTCATAGTGATTGGCTGACATCAGTCACCCAGTTAATTACTCGGTTACCTTTTCCATCAAAGACGTGACACTCTTTAATATTTGACTTTCCTATAGAACTTGTTTTTTTGTTTGCCTTGAAAGAAAGTTTCTGTTCTGGGACGTTTGCCGTCTGAGCATGCTATCCATTCAGACATTGATCACATCATTTCAATGGATGCACTCATCAAATATTGTAGGGTTGCAAAGATGGTTGTCTTATTGGTAAATAATTATGGATTAAAATTTCAAACTCCTGAACATTAAAGAGATCATGTTCCCATAGTCTGATTTGCTCTGCTTGCCCAAAATCCGAAGGAAAATTGTGTATTTTTTCCTAAAATTAGTCTCTCTTAATCTTTATTGACATTGTCCTTCTTGTCCTAGTCTCTGTGCGGACAGTGCAGTAACCAGTTCAGGTTAAGACTGGTTTTAAAAATTTAATCCTGACTGTCTTAACTTTGGCTTCTAAATATCTTCAAGACCTAATTGGTCGATTTATATTTCAATCGCAAACCACAGGTTTCTGTTTCTTGAGCTGGCCCTCAAGATGAGGCATAGGAGAGCTGGATTTCTCTGGAAACCCTGGAGGATGCCTACACGAACATGGGGAGAACATGCAAACTCCACACAGATAGCAACCCAAGAACTGAAGCCAGGCTCCCAGTGCTGACCACAGCGCCACCATGCCACCTTGTCAATACACCCACCCACCCGCAGTACACTAGAGATAGTTCCTTTTATGTTTATGTCTAAGGTGAGCTTAGTGTCTACAGCACTTCAGGTATCCTTACTCTCACTCCTCCCTGTCAGCTCCATCCCAGTAATGAGATCACGCAATTATACCGATAGACCCCCGCAAATCGTCTCAAATCCCGTTTTTACAGCTAATTGCTCTGATGTTAATGGGCGATGAAGTCTGTCATGTGCTCCTGAGAGGCCGACAGGTATGGATGCTGCAGCTTGGAAATGAAAGGGGCTGCTGCTGGTGTTCTTGTAATTCTTTATTAATGAACTACTGCGAGGCTCGCCGTCGCGGGCCCGTTGGTGAAATACGGGGCTTTTAAAAAATTATTTCCAAGCGAAACGAGGTTCTGAACGACCCATTAGGCGCGCCGATGACTCTTCTGTTTCGGAGCTAATTGAATGTCAGCATCGAGACATCATCCACAATTTCAGCCCGCCTCGTCAGCAATAACGGGGTACGGGGGGGGGCCATGTCGGGAACCTAATGTGTGCAATTTAATCAGCGCTGTCGCAGCGGAGCCCCCGCGATGGTAATGAAGGAAGAGAGGGGGCGTGTGGAGCTCACTGCGGGCGAACGATCCTTCTGCTGGCTCTCGGGCAGAGGAGTTGCTTCAGTCTCTTTGTGCCGCAGGGGGTGCTGGAGGGTTTTGATGTCGAGCATGCCCAGCTCCAGCCCTGCAGATCCTACGGCTCTCTTCTCTCCAGGCCCGGAAGAGTGGGGGTCCGGTTAAGACCATGTGCTGAGCAGCGTCGTCAAGCTGATATCTTGGCTGGAATAAAACTGCGCTGGCACTGTTGCCCCCTGGACTGAAGTCGCCCCCCCCCCCCCCCCCACCCCCCAGGCCTGTTTGTGAATTTGCACCCCCTAGTGGACGCTCACATTGAGACATTTGCACCCATGGTTTACTGTACCTGCATATTTTTACACAGGTTTACTTGGTTTATGTCCCTGTTTGTCATGAGGCGTCTTCAGCTGTTCTGTCACAACGCTCTCGATTGTATACGAGTTCTTTTTGTGAAAGTGGATTGGCCACGCATCTCGGAACGCACCTACACCATCTAGCTCATTGTTATTTTATTTATTGCACATTTGCAGTCATGGTTTACATGTCTGCATTGTCTACATTTGAACTGTTCACCTGTATGTTGTCGAAGTGCACTGGTTTTATTTGGCAGTCAAGTTCAGGTGGGTTTCGTGACGGTCGGAGCACGGTAATGACTCGCTTTTTTTTCTTCCGGATAGGCCTCACTCTGCATGAGACCAGACCTCCCCGCTGGGACTCCCAGAAAGGCTCCAGCGCGTCGGCAGGGCTCTTGGTTTCCTGAAAACACCGGCGCCCGAAGAGCCGAGAGGCAGGTGAGCCGCTATTGAGCTGTTTGGAGTCCGGGAGCTCTGCAGGGGGTTGAAAACCTGCAGTACATGCACCGCTTTGGGGGGGTGGGGGGGACAATAACTGGGGCAGAGTTTTTTTTTTCCTGAAAAGGCCCCTCTGTTTGAGGACGGGAGTGCAGGGATGTTGGGGTAAGTGGGGTTGGACCGCTGCCCTGCTGAGCACGGGGAAACGTTAGAAGCTAGCGTGGGCGCTGGGTGTGAGCCGGAGCAGCTGGGGCAGCCGAACACAGAGAGAGGATGAAGAACGGCGACAGGTGTCTCTGCCTTGTCTCCGGGGGAAAGTCCGAAAGTGCTGACTTACAAGAGCTGTGACCGGAATGATCCGAAACGCTCCGGAGTGAGTCAGTGTGCTCCACACGCCACTCCCCCGCCCCCCCCCCCTCCCTGAATTGTGGGAATGCCGCAGTCGGGGTGGACAGCGTGCCGCAGGAATTGCGTCCACCTGACTGCTGACCTCAGCCCCCGGCAGTTACAGGGAGAAGCACACCTAGCAGGGAAAGGCCAGGCGCATTAACTGGCCCTCGGTCTAAAATGCGGAGCTCAGGTGTGTGAACATAAAAACCCTCTTCGGACACAAGAATATCCAAACTCGGTGCCTTCATTCCATGTTCCATGTCATATTGGGTTTGGGTATCTTGCACAATAAGTAAGAAACGGTTGCTACAAATTAGAGAGTGGGTTGTGAATTAGCTCACTCTGTGTTACACACAGGGTAATCCACATTTTCCTGGTCTGCTCTGCTGTGCTGTTAGTGTCTCCCCCTGCTGGTCTACATGAGCAAGTACAGGGCTTGAACTCAGTGACTGGATGTGACCTTCTATCAGGCACAAGTTCTCCTGTCCTCATTTTAAGTGCAGTGAAAACAAATCTCCTAGGTACTTTAACTTGGATACAGTTTCACGTTCAAGGACTGACTCAATTTATCTGAGGTGAGGTTATTCGCCAGTGTAATGAGTTTAAAAAAAAATCATATTAAATTATATCTGCCTCAACTGAAGGCGATCCCACTTAAGGAATTGGAATGGGATTGGGCTGCAAATATTCCAGAGGTTTGCAGAACACGTGCCCCTGTCTAATTGGAGCTGTCCTTGCTGCCTGAAGAGGCCCAAGGCCTCACTGGTGTGGGGTGTCTGTGTGGAGAGTCCTAATATTGTGGCCAGAAAGGGTTAGAATCATGCATTTCTGCAAAAAAGCTTTTGGTTGCTGTCCCCCCCAGTCTCTTGGTAAATAGTCAGAGATGTGGAATGCACCTGGGCAGATCCAGCTGTCCCTGAGTGCCTTCTGGAGTCGAGCTCGCCCGTCGTGCCAGAGCATGTCAGACACTTTTAAGCTGCCCTGAAAAAGTTTTGAGAGGGGAAACAGAAGTAATAAAAAACAGAGCCTCTCTCGGTGGGAGAATCCAGAAGGAAAAGCTGAAAAGGGCTGTTTTTGTTGGTCCCTCTCTGAGCCCTGGGTGACTCCTGGCAGGTCAGCCGACGAGGAAGGGAGAGGGTTTCTGAGCCAGATCACAGCACTGGACGTGCGGGGAGCTGTCTGATAATGCAGAATCCGAAACGCACAGCGGTGCTCCTCGCCGCGATGTTTATCTCCTTCCACCTTCGACAAACCACAGGCGAGCTCTGACAGCTGACTCCCCGTGCGAAACCGCGAAGCAAGAATTCCAGGCCCCCTCCTGCGAACAAATCCGCTACCGTGCGGAGGCTTTGATTGAGCAACTGCACACTCTGTGAGTCTCTCAAGGCGTCGGGCTCGGTTTTCAAAAGCCTGCATTTTCTAGCGTGCTTCTGTGCATTGATAATTCTGTGTAAACAACACGTATAGATCACTGCACAACCCCAGTTTGAACAAATTCCCAGTAACTTTCTTGCATTCTGCTCCCCGATCTCCGTTTGAAATGACTGCCTTGTCCCCCCCCCCGTTAAAAAAACAATATAAACCTCTGTCAGATTTGCTCTGAGCCTTCGCGTTGCAGAAAGAGACGTTCCTGCCGGGCTTCGTCTTGTTGCCCTTTCCTTAAACGTCTGCCCCTCTGGCGGGGGTCTGCTTTGCCGAAACTAGCCGCAGCCCCGAACCTGCCTGTCCAAACAGCTGCACGGTCTGGCCGCCCCCACAGACCCCTCCGTCTTCCCTTCAGCTTGTGGCGGCCGGCCTAGACGGCTTGTGTGCTCGGGGCCCTGGGCCGAGCAGAGGTGCTGTATAACAAAATCAAAACGGAATTAAAGCACTTACCAGATGTCTCTCCTCTCCTTCCCCCCAGTTCCAGATGCTTCTGTAGAACGGCAAACAAGATTTATGAATTAATTGTTTTATTTCTGAATGCCAAATAAATAAATCATTTCAAAAACGGGAACAATTATTATAATAGGAGCGTTTCTGCATTGGTCTGGGGAGCCAAATGTTTTATGATGGGAGCAAGGCATTTCAGGGTGATTTGAAGTTTGAGGGGGAATTTAACAAAGTTATGAATGGAGGATAAGTGCTAAAATTAATTTTTCAGCGTTGCAGACTTGGGTGAGATCAATCATAGCAAATGATCTGCAGACTTCAAAGAAGCTCCCCTGCTCCAAAAAAAAAAGGACAGAACATTTGCTCTCCACAGTGGATTTTGTAATTATGACAAGGACAAATCTGGATTACTGCTTTTTAACTGAGGACTTATTTAACTTATTCAGCTACAGTAGCAGTAAGTAGCTCTTGATGTGGTGCAAATCTCAGGCCGTTTGTTTGGGACAAGCACGCGTGGTTAAACCCGAATTGATGGGAGCCAGGAATTTCTGTATGACTGTTTAAGACGCATGTTGTTATGTCTTATATCCTAAGTGTTTGCTTTTCACACTACATTTGCAGTCATAAATCACAGACCCCCCCCCCCGCACTACTGAAACTGCAAAACATCAATCTATATATCATAATGGCTTGTCCGCTCTTAAAAGCCCTGTATGTGAGCAGTGACTTAGCCCGCCATTGTTCATGGGATAACAGCTCTGTTTCCCTCCGTTTGATTAAACATCAGGCGAGCCGAAATTAGAATTCCTCTTTTCCGTCTTCTTTTGTTAAACCCCTTGGTTTCACTGGCAGCGTGTTCAGTCTCTCACTGTTGCCTGATTTGTCAGAGAAAATGCAGGTTTTTGTTGCGGGCCTATAGGGAAAGCATGTCTCTATGTGAGATAATGGAATTTAGGATTTATAATTGGCTTCTTTTAATTGGGGGAGGGGTGGTGGCATTTCCTCTATACGTCTCCACATTACCTTTGATCCTTGCACCAGCATGGGAGCCATCTGGATGGGGCTGGGTTTCCAGCGTGTGTTATTGTGAAGAGTCTGGTTTTGCTTATTCCTCATTTGCCAATTAGTCGGAGTCCATGCATGTTGCAAGGCATGCCGCAGTGCTTAAGGCTGCGTTGTTAAACCCTTGTGCCTAAATGACGGAGGTTCCAGTCTGAGCTGTGACATTTGTTGACTGTGACCACAATTCCCCACCCCATGAAGAAAGCCGACCCTCCCCATGGCCTGTCAGCCACCTTCTTTTAAGAGGGTGCACTAAATACATGACATGTCTTTACACAGAAGGTGGTGGGTGCCTGGAGCAAGCTACCCACCCCCAGATGAGAGAGAGGAAAGGCCTTCGTGGGTTTGTGACCTGTGCTCTTAGGAGCTGCGCCCCTCCTCCTGTTGGTGCCAACTCTTTTTTTTTGTTGGGTATTATGAGATTCCCGGTGCAAGCTCTAATGGAGGTCCGAGGGCAGTGGTGGTGAACCGGGACCAGGGATACAGAATTCAGAAAAGCTTATAGTGAGGCAGTAGGCTTTCTAGGGAGCGCAGTGTGAAGGGAAGGGAGTGAGCTACCTGCAGAGCACCAGGCTGTGAGGGATGTGCCGCAAGCCTGTCTGCTTTATGTTTATTTCCAACAGGTGGAAAATAATCCATGTCTCCTGAAATCCAGATCGGCACTTCCGCCTGCTCTCGGCAAACTCTTCTTGACAACAAACCATTATTTCTTTGACAGCTCTGGCAGAAACATATTGACTGCTCCCACCAGCCCTGTACTTTGTTGAGGAGACGGAATTAATTTGGATTCTTCCTGTCAGCATGTGGCCCGGCCCATCAAGATGTAAAGGGAATGGAGGGAGTCCTTTTGTTTGGAACTGGGGCTCTGGGGGCTCGGCGCTGTAGCTCTGTGGACTCGGGTGAAGTCCTGACATTTCTGGGTGTATGAACACATGTAGGTATAGATGTCACTGCGCTGGACAGATTAGAAAACATACATGCAAGTCTGAGAAATAGTAAAATGATGTAAGGAGTAAAGAGAATTAAGTTGATCATTTTTGGTACCAACTGTATTATTTTTACTTCCTTTCTGGTATATCCAGAATGACTGAAGGAGCGTAAATTAGAGCCCCAGTGTCCGTTTTAACAAGGAGCCTGCAGATCTTAAAGCTTGGAGTGGATCAAACTTCAGATTTGACTGACAGCACTAAAGAAAGCTGTGTACCAGACTGCTTTGTGCTGAGAACCTGATAAGGCACACTGTAAAATCTGGAGTGGATCAGACTGCCTTGGAATAAAAATAATAATAATAATTGCTTACATTTATATCGCACTTTTCTGGACACTCCACTCAAAGTGCTTTACAGGTAATGGGGATCCCCTCCACCACCACCAGTGTGTGGCCCTACCTGGATGATGCGACGGCAGCCATAGTGTGACAGAACGCTCCCCACCCACCAGCTCTCAGTGGGGAGGAGAGCAGAGTAATGAAGCTAGTTCTTAGGTGGGGGTCATTAGGAGTCCATGATTGGTAAGGGCCAATGGGAAATTTGACCAGGACGCCGAGATTACACCCCTACTCTTTTCGAGAGATGCGCTGGGATTTTTAATGACCACAGAGAGTCAGGACCTCGATTTTACATCTCGTCTTGAGGACGGTGCTTTTTCTACAGTATAGTGTCTCCGTTACTGTACTGGGGCATTAGGGCCCACACAGACTGCAGGGTGAGCGCCCCCTGCTGGCCCCACTAACACCTCTTCCAGCAGCAGCAGCAGCAGCAAGAGCCTTAGTTTTTCCCAGGAGTCTCTATCCAGGCACTGACCAGGCTCACACCTGCTGAGTTGCAGGATGACATGGCTGCTGGATAGGCTGCCACACCACCTCTAAGCCAAGGGCCGTCCACTACTGTAGCTCAAAAAGAAATCGAGCACTTGTGAAGCCTGTGCGACATGAATTTCCTTCCCCCGTTTCACCCTGTGCCTTGAGGACTCTTTTTAAGCATCAGTTGTTGAGCCTTTTTTATGCTGGAATAATTAAAATATCTCAACAGCACATGAAAGCAGGAATAGGACCACAGTGCACACAGCATGCCATGGTGCACACAAAGCCACTCAAAAGGTATACCAGAAATTAATTTCTAAATTAATCAAATGGCCCCTTAAGTCTAATGAACACTTGTGACACTTGCCCCTTTCCAGTTTGCTTATTAATTAGCTCTCTTGTGCCATAACGAATTACTCCTGCCGTCTCCAGTAGCACCATTAGCAGAAATTAGTCATCTCGGTAAAAGTCAAGTTTAGCAAGAAAGCCTTAACTTTTTTTTTCAGTTCATTCGTCGGGGTAAATAAAAAGATGAAATTACATTTAATTTAAAGATGCGCTAAACTATTCCTTTATTGAATCTTTTAATTCCGCTTTGAGTCTTGTCCTCTCCCTTGCTATCTGCCACAGTGTTTGCACAGCTTCCAAAATGGAACAGCAGGCTGCGGACAGGTCTGGAAAAAACTGTAAGGCCAGAGCAAGGCCTTCCTGTGGGTTTGGTATATTAAAGCCTTGCATATGTATATATAATTGCATATTGCAATTATAAAGTGCATCCTTTTGGGTAGCTGAATGAAATGATAAATCCCCTTTAATTATTATGATAACTAATTATCATTACTTATTTTTCAATGTTAAACACAGCCCAGAAATGCATCTAGGCCCATCTGAGCTTTGTGTGGCTATGGCTCTCCCGCTGAAATTCGTTAGTGCTGTATGTGCTGATGCCTGAATCGGCAATCTCGATGCCTTGAGTTTTCACCTACAGGTTCAGCTCGCCAGTGTGCGTTTGAATTTAAAAAATTTTTTTTGCACCTTCACCAAGTTGCAATTGCAGATTGTTTTCCTGTGTGGCTCACAGGGGTGGGAGGAGGGGGTGGTCCAGCCCGCTGAGAGGTGGCCAAGTAGGAGCCATTTTTTAATTCGGTAATGAAGGCGCTGAGAAAACACTCGCTTAAATTAGGTGTGTTAGTTCAGCCACAGGTCATGAGGCGGTATTGGGATTTCTGGCAGGCAGGTGTCGTGTTCAGATGGATAGAGATCGTTATGGACGCCCTCAGTACCTCCCTCTGGTTTGCGACTCAGAATTCGGACTTACCCTTCCACCTCAAAGTCATGTGAGTGACCGCCTCATCCCATGGCTCTTATAGAGCAGTGCAGTGCAAAGCTTGGGTTATTTCACCAAAAAACTCCTTTACGACTCTTTGTAACTTATCATAGCACCCTACATTTAAAATGAGCAATATTAAAGTGGCATCAAGGTCATTAACAGCTTGGGCTGCTATGGCAGAATACTGGCTGGTGTTCTTGGCTCCTGGGTTTGATTCTGCAGCGTGGCACCTTCTGTGTGGCATTTGTATGTTTTCTCTCTTCCAAAGATGTACTGGTTAGGTTAACTGAGTCTCTAACTTCTCTTTTGTATTTCCTTGCTCCCTGGTTTCCTGGCCAGTGCCTGGTCCCACCTTGTACCCTGTACTTCTGAGATGGGCTTTGGCTCTTTGTTTTAGTGACTCACACCAGGAACAAGTAGCTGTCTGGTCCTGGACTAGGTTGCTACATTACATTAATGATACAGGGCAGGTTTGCTCAGTACTCAGTATCCGTCTGTCTAAATGTTGGCTTTTCTTTCAATACATTAAGTTTTTGTTTGTGGTTTCAGACTGGAAGCACTACTTGAAGAAATTTTACCCCAATGGCCTATGTCCTGCGCTGGACTGGTGTCCTGTCCAACGTGTACCCTGCCTTGTGCCCGTTGCTTGCTGGGATAGACTCCAGTTCTCCCACAACCATGAATTGGAAGAAGCAGTTGAAAACGGCTGGATGGATGCCCTGCGACTCGTTCTAATCGCTATTGGTTAGTCTAAACCAGGTCGTCGCACACATTCAGATTCCTATGTGGACAGCATGGGGCCTGTTGTCTTAGGACATCCAGCTTCCATTTTGCTTGATAAACACCTTTTCATTATATGATAAAACTGGAGTTCTATCAAAAGTAAAAGTACATTTAAAAACAAGCCAATCTTTTAACAGTAGTGCACATCTTCTTTAAGGCCCTGGTTATTTTACACACAGTATGATGAGTTGAAGACTACTGTAGGTATGGGGCGCAGTGCAGATACTGCTGCCCTAGAGGAAGTACAAAGGTGAGAAACCACCTGGCTTGAAGGGAGTTTTGTATGTGGCCAGACTAACAATCTTGAGCTTGGCACACAAAAGATTACATGGGTAATCATGTATTATAATACATCATGGTAACCAAGAGGGTTTCTTCCAGTACCGCAGCAACAAAAGGACCCTGCGGCAGAAGTAGAAAATAACTTTTAAGGCCATACAAAACACAGTCAGGCTTGTTCCACATCCCCACAACTCTTTGGGAAAGACGTGTTGCCATCGTAGAACCTACTCCCTGCACTACCACGTCCCCAACAAACTAACACACCCTTCCCTTCTGCAGCCAGTTACAAAACAAAAGCGACCAAGCACATTTGAAAGATAATTTTATTATTTATTGGGAAAGACAAAGGTATTTTAAATGAAATTCAGCTCAGGTTGAAAAGTTATCAAGGAGGTACAACCCACCCAAAACCGCTGAATTGGCGACAGTCGCCTACAGCTTTAGAGAGTGAAACAGAGAGAGCAGGACGACGGGCCCCTTCTAAACTCTCCAGCAAATGAAAAGAAACATGACTAGTTTAACTTGATTTAAAGCAGGCCTGCAATGCCAAACTCTGACCTCTCTTCCTACAACCCCAGGTTTCAGCAGGTGTTGAAGGCCAGCCGCTCGGCTACAGGCGCCAGCCAGCGTCTCTCGGCGAGCTCCGCGGCGGCTCCCGCACGATCACGCCTGGACACTCCTCGCCACGCGGGAAGCGAGGGCTTGCGTCGTGAGCGTGGACCAGAGGAGGGGAGGTCTTCTGCAGGTACCACACAACTGAGCGGGCCCGTGTCATTCCCATCTGGTCGAAACGCTTTAAGATAACTAAACGTCCTGTTAAAAAGGGTATTTTTGTAGCTTACTGGATCGATTTTCTCAAGGTCCTCCTCTACAGCGGTTGTAAAAAAAAAAACCCAGCTTGAGCAGGCTATCTGTCAAGACGTGCTGAGTAGAGAGATACTCGTGCCCATGCCAGGTCAACCGTTTGGAGTGGACTGCACCTCCCAGCATGCTCTACTGATACAGTGCATGTTGGGGGAGTGGGGGGGGGGGGAACAAAACAAAAACGCAGCCTCAAGCTGACAGGTTTCAATTTACAACTGTCTCACACATAAGTAATACTGCTTTGCGGTTCAGGATATCAAAAAAAGCCTATTGATAAAAATACAAATCTACAACAGCGATGACACATATCAACACTCATGTTAAAAAAAAATAGAAACACCTAATACAGGCTGTTCTGCCACTTTCCCAATACTTCCCCTATAGCACACATTATATTAAATAAGGCACGCATTTACACATTACAATTAAAATTTGGCTAGTTACTGAAATTATTCCACAGTCTCCTTTATTTACATAGATATCCACAAAGTTTATTAATAACAGCTGTCTTTAGTACATTAAAATCAGGACTGTCCTTCAGCAGTCTCTTTTTAAAACCAGAACCTGCGCTCCGTATAGGGCCTGGGTGAATATAAACTGATCTTCACCCCCTCATCCAACCTCCCCCCAGATGGTGAAAATCAAATCCACACTGCTTTTATTTTCCCTGGGAGAACTGAGTGTGTCTGTGCACCGGGTCTGGCCTTGGGGTTTGGGGTTTGGGACGAGTTCAGGGTAAAGCAGGGGGTGAGGTAGAACTCACCCCCTCCACGCTCCCCAGGATTATCAGCAGTTGAGTTGAGTTTGCTTCTGCGTGACTTTCTCCCCGCTGGCTTGTATGGCTTCCGATGTGTCCTGCGGTAGGGCAGAGAGGAGAGGAACATGGGGCTGCCTCTTCCAGAGACCCCTCTCAAAATGAAATTAAAAGTTTTTTTTGGTCAGCACATGAATCATCCCCTCTCCCCCCCCCTCCCCCATATTCCTCCTAAGCTCTGCCCTCTTCACAGCGCGTGAGAGCAAGAGAGACAGAGTCCTCAAGCCTTTGCTGGCTTTGTTTGGGTTTGGCGCTGGAACACCAGGGTCATGGTGAACTCTGCGTAGGGGGGGTGGATCCAAGACTTCTTTGGCACCCTCGATCCAGGGCACGCACGCAGGTACTGATACTGTGTGATTATTGCTCAAGCTTTTTAGGAATATTTTGCAGCAGTTTGGGAAAGCTGCTCCAGAAAGGTCATTTCGTCGTACAATTGAAAGAATAAGGCGAAAAGAGCCACTCCCAACGCACAATCCACAGGACACGCACTGCGCATGTAGACGTGTGAGTATATACAACATGCATACGTGCTGGTGCGGATATTGACCTGGGCACCCCTTATACGCACGTATGAAGATTCTGAAGGGTCGCAATCGCTGAAGCACTTTGAGTCGGCACGATGTTCATCGGGCGAACGCGAGGCAGGCTGTCGCCCCATGTGGCCAAGTCAAGTCCCAGAAGCCCATGCTCTGATTGAAGCGATGGCTCTCTGAACGGTGCTCGTGCGACAGCTGTTCCGGGTGTGGGGGTCAGACGGCTGGCAGTGGATACCCTGACGGGCAGGCAGTCTTGTCTTACGAGTTTTGCTTCCTGTCTGTTGTCAAGTAATTTAGCAATACCAATATGGTACAAGAACATTCATTGCACGTGGCGAAAACAATCAGACACAAGTACGAGAGCCTCAGTGGCACCACTTACATGCCTGGGCGCTTTTCTTTTTCAGTGTGAAAGTGCCTTTCTTGTCTAAAACCTCCCTCCTTATTTTTCTCATCAAGGCTCCACGATACCCCTTTTTTTTAATCTCGGAAAGCCAGTCCCTGCTGCCTCCTCCAGCCCCTCTAGTAGTTGAACTTGCCCTGTGGGCTGATGGGCGAGGAGGCTGGGATGAAGAGAGGCTTGGGGGGAACGTCGGGCTTGAGGGAAGACGCCCGCCGGACGATGGCGGCCCGCGGGCCGGCCAGCTGCTCGGAGTAGCTGTGCTGCCGGGACAGGTAGCCGTTGGGGATGAGGGGGTGCTGTCCCTCGGAGGTGCTGCCGGTCGAGTTCATGCGGGCCAGGAGCGGAGGGGGCTGGTGGCCACTCCTGTGGCTGAAACTGTGCTGGCGGGGAACCACGCCCCCTCCGTTGACCATCTTGGGGGCGACCACCAGGGAGTGCCGCTGGGAGGGGTGGCGGGATGCCCTCTCGAGGGTGGACTGGGGCGGGGGCATGTCCGGCGGCACGTCCATGCGGCGCGTCAGGCTGTCCCGGGGCAGCGTGGAGGAGCTGTAGTAAGGGGCGGACTCCGTGTCGGGGATCTGGGGCTGCACCCGGTTGGCGAAGAGCACCTGGCCGCTGTGGGGCGGCAGCGGGGAGGCCATCATCGTCACGCTCTTCCCGCCCGCCCCGCTCGGCTCGTGGAGGTGCTTGAGGAGCTCGTCCAGCGCCGTCACGTCCACTACCTTCTGAGGGTAGTAGTGGAAGGGCTGGGTCACCACCCGCTCCCCGTTGGGGATCTTCCTCTCCTCGGGAAGGAGCGGACCCCCCAGGGCCTGCCCGTTGGCCAGGGCGCTGGAGAATGGGAAGACCTGGGGTGGAATGCCGGAGCTGGGCCTGGAGCCGCTCATGCAAGCGGGCTTGCTCTCCTTGGCGTTGTTGCAGTTCTGGTTCTTCTCCCACTGGTTCTTGAAGGCCTTCATGCTCTTGATGGGCAGCTCGGGCGTCGAGTCCGGCGTGGGGAGCCCCGAAAGCTCGACAGGGTGGTGGTGGTGGTGATGGTGGTGGGAAAGGTCCCCCCCCACTGCCCTCCCGTTCCCGTTGGACAGCTGCTCCTTCCCGGTGGCGAGGAGCGAGTTGTACATCTTGGGCGAGGAGACCTCCAGCTTGTCCTCCTTGGCCTGGCCGTCCAGGAGGCCGTTGAGCTTGGCCAGGCTGCGCAGGGAGAGGGCGTGGGGTATGGACGCCTCGGGGTCCTTGCCCAGCCGTTTGGTCTTGTGGAGGCTGTGGTTGCAGTAGCAGGAAACCAGGAAGCCGGACAGGACGGCCCCCAGGAGGAAGGCCACCAGCACGCAGGCGATGAGGAGGGTGTAGTGCACGCTGTGGCTGGACTTGTCTGCCTCGGGCTGGCGGCGCACCCCTGCAGAGGTGGGGGAGGGGGGGGAGAGAGAGAGAGAGACAGGCAAGGAGGGAGAAAGAGCGAGATCAAGAGCCGGGAATCAGATATGCGACATGGTGTATTGCAGCTCAAACGGTACAACTTAAGGGAGACAATTCCCCCGGACAATCCCACAGCAGGCCAGCCGCTGTTCATGAAATTCAAACAAAACAAGGCAGGAAGTTTAATGGCAGAGCTGTCAGTCTAGGAAACTAAGCTATGTTCACACATTTCCCCCTTCTCTATTAATAAAATAACTAGAAAGTGTCTTTGCACAAATTCCACAGGGAGGCTGAAACATGGAGCTCCCTTGTGCAATTGATCCATCTCTAGGCCTTGGCTCACATTTAAATATTGAGAAGGGCGTTTTTATTCGCTTCTTTTCACACGAGCAGGATAAAATCTGATGGAAAAAAGAACACCGCGACCTGCTTTGTAGTTAGAGCGTCTAAGCCTGGTTCTTGTGTTGCCTGGGGAATTGTTTTAAAAGGCTTTGTTTGAAATGCTTGGCAGGGCCGCTTGCTTTTCACACTCAAAACAAAACTCTTAACATGAATGTTTGTCTTTCTGCCCATTTTGTTCCCCATATCAGATTGAAGTTTCATCCCTGTAGCACCTGTTGTTCAAGGAGACTGAAGGGGAGTGAGTGCCCTGAGATCGGGGTGACCATATGCCTCCGTGTTCATCTGGACACTCGGAGACAGAGATGAAGTTTTGTCTTCATCCTTTAATGAAGTTACACTTCACCTTCATTAAACTGAATACGATTGTCTAACTGTCCTGAAGAGAAACAACTAACAAAAAATACTGAAGTTTTTATTTTTGCATGCTAATTTTGCATTCACTTATGTAACTGAGTAAATCTTTAGCTTCTATTAATGTTGTATCACATCTAAATCACAATGAAGACTCCCAGAAGACACTTATAACGATGGCCAGCTGTTCACTTGGTCTAACTGATGGCAGGACCAGCCTGCAGCTGATGAATAGTGTTGCAGTTTTACTGTGCGCAGTCATTAGACTGACCATGATCTATATCTCAGCAAATCTATCATGCATAATTCATACATCAGTTTCTTTAAACTTAAGTTCAATGCAGAAATCCTGTTGCATCTTAAAATGTCCTTGGCAAAGCCAGATGGTCACTTAAACTGAGATCAAGTCTACTGTTCAGCTGCAACGACATCCCTGCACAAGTGTGTGTTGCATCTCAGCACAACCAAGTCGGCTGGGACCTCTCAAAAACTGTATTGGTTTTGGAATTTGAGCCAAAACACCAACACCAGTGCAAGTACCTCTTGTCTATTACACATTATCCATCACCTACCTCGGTCACAACCATGCCCTCCAAGATCTTAATCCTACAGAAAAACAGTGCGGTGTTCACACCACCCAGGTAGCGTTATTCTTTAAAGCTGGGATGCTAACCTTGGCTAATCTCCAGGACAGGTCTGATCAGCCTAGCCTCCGTGAGTTCGCTTTCTCACCCGCTTTACACTTCTGAGATGCAGATTTGAGCTATATGTGCAGAGCATACACCACTTGGCCCTGTTGCACTTCACCAGAGAAGGGTGAAGTTAGTCCTCAAGGCAAAGAACTTGACAATCTTTCAAGAAGAAAAGCACAATTTAAAATGCAGTGAAACTAAAGCAGTTTCTGTGGATGCCTTTGGCCATGGAATACTAAAACAGAGCACAATTTCAGCCATCACCTACCACAGATTAGGCTCATCTGCAAAAGATCTAGCATCTGTTAGACTGGGCACTGTACAATCGGTGACAAAACTCCATATAGCAAATTAGTGGCTGAAATGATCTCAGCCACAAGGGAACAGACTGCAGGTGCTGCAGTTTGGATAATTTTCTTAGCTTCCTACCAAGATGCTACAGCTGGTACATCCACAGCGGCATTGAGGAAAAACAAGGAAAGGAAATTCTGCAGGCAGCTTTTCAAGTTATTTACAGCAACATGCTTAGCATTGAAAAAAAGACAGCACATCCACAGACCTTCAAGAGATACTAAATATCCTTTCAAAACTGCAGCAGAGCCATGAAAAGATGGAACATCCTGCACAGCAGATGCAAAGCAAATACAGAAGTTTGTTTCAATATCTGAGACAATTACAGAGCGAGTGATAAAGGGTATTTGCAAACCGGATGCAGTAAATCAAAGACTTTTAAAGAATAATAGCCATTTTGACGAGATTACCAAACTAATTTCTGAAAAGAAACATGCTAGGGTTTTGGGAATTATATAAATGCACACATCTGTCTCGCTATAGAGTGAGGGAGAAAGAGCAAAGTACTGCAGATTCCTAAGGGATCTGTGTGAAATTTGAAATTTGAATGATTTGGGGAAAAAAAACCCAACAGATCCTTGTTCAGAAGGTCTGAAGGCAAAGTCACACTTCGATTCAGGGAATTTAACTTTTTCATCTTGGAAGTGGACTTTTGGACTTTCATTCAGGTTTTCAAAATCCTGAAAGAAAACAGAGAAAACTAAGAGAGGATTTTTTTTACACCTGGGGGACGGGACGGGACGGGACAGTATTCGGAGAATTCAGATGCAGCGCTAGCAACCTAATCAAGGAAGGCCAAACAGCCTCCTCTTGCTTATACTCTTCTTCTGTCCTACAGACAACCCCTTGAGAGTTGAAGGAGTTCAGTCTTCAGTCTTGACTGGGCTCATGCCCATGAGCTGACATCACTGACATTTTGGTCAAGGTCCCCAAGGGGGGCACTGAATACCCCAGACCATTGCCAACGTATTTTTGGGCCTTTTGGACGAGCGCGTCTGCCAGGCTGAGTAGTCTGCAAGCTGCGTCCACTTTCCTAGAAAAGACAGAGCACAGACCCATACCGCTGCGAGCTGGGGTTGGACGTGGGCTATAAATACAAACTAATCTCCCTGCTAATGCCAAGAATCTCTCTCTCCCAACTGCGCCGTAAATGTGCCTGCACAGCCCCCGCTCGATAGCATCAGGGGTGAGGGCGCTCTTTGCCCATCTAGCTTCTCTGCGTGCAGATCTTTTTTGTTTGGTGCCTAAATAAAAAAAAAGCCAAGAGCTAGCTCTTTAGGATTGCTAACTGACAGCACACAGGGTCTGAGAAAAAAAGACCTTCTTCAGCTCACCCCACCCACGTGATTTTAATACAGGGCTTCAGACAGACCACCTAGTTCCTAGAAAGCAAGGCACCCCATGTTTCCTCGCCTACTGCGGAACCAGGACCCACAGTTCTGTGTAAGTCTGAGGTAGGAGTTCAGGGCTTTCTCGGTCCTTTAATGTACATACAGGCTCTGGAGATACCGTTTCAGATTGCCAGCAGGGCAAACGTATGTCAGTGATTGGGAGAACAGCTGTGAAATTACCTTATACACTCTACTGTTTTGCAGTACTGAAATTTACATTAAGATGGGCATGTCTATTGGAACACAGCTAGAATGTACAATGTATGCCTATCTAAAATAGGTGTTTTTAGGACTGAGGACTGGCCTGTATCCTCTGGACGGTTCCCAAACTCTGGCAGTACAATGCGCATATTAGAAACATTTTTACAACTATTAAAAGCTGTCAGAATTTCTTAATGTAGCTCAGTTATTGATTGATAAAGACAGGTGGCATGGCGTGTGTATATGCCTAAGGACATGCAACAGAGCCCCTCTGAAAACTAGACACCGTAAAGCTCTGCTGGGGTCAGAGAACCCAAATCTTTTGGCAGGGGAGAGTTGTGCTCTGTTTAAGGCCTGGCTCTGTGCGTGTTTGGACTGGGATCGAATCCAGGCAGGGGCAGGGAGAGCTGAACTCGTCACTTGTAATTGCACTGTAAGTGTACAAAGCTTTCTATGTGGGAACTACTTCAAGCAGAAGCACAATGCAATATACTGCACATTAGGGGGAAACAGTCCACATCGTGAGTGGGTGGGGAAGGCAAGGAGGAAAGAAATAATTATATTCTCTAGGAGGTCCCTTACCCACCTGCCTAAGAAGGCGGAGGCATAGCTCTATCTGTGCCTGATGTGGAGAAGCAGGGGAAGGTGGGTCGGTTTGGGGAGGAACAGTATGAACACATACTGCGTTCTCAATGCAGAGCACAGCTGGAATGGAAACCCAGCTCTGACTGTAAATACTTAGCGGCCCAGTGAGATCTGACCTGCAGCGATGCGCTAATCCTTCAGAGTACCGGTTCTCAGCCAGCATCCTCCCTATTCGGAAGTGAGCTGGGGAAGCTGTAGCTTGACAGCGCGTCGCTTGGATGAATAATGAACACACCTTCCCCCAGCAGGGGAGCTGTGACTGATACTGACAGTCCCTGCCACCTCGAGGGGGCTCATGGTGTCACAATGAAGAGTCTCCTCCGGGCCCCATTACCACAGCAAGAAACTCATGACTTACTGAAGGAGCCTCTTGGATTCACACGCCTAAGTCAAACGCAAAGTTTGTCATCCAGCCACGAGGAATCAACAGGAGTTTCACTAAATTTTCTTTTTAACACAACTTGAAAACTTTAAGATTGGCTTTAAATCTGACACATTCACCTGCTGTATGAACACATACTCTGCCCCTGTTGGGTTTCTCTTTCTCTCTGTTAACCTTTACAAAAATACACTGCACACACACACAACAAAATGGAATTTTTCTACAGCGCTTCTGCAATGACACAAGTAACTTTTTTTAACTGAGACTCTCAGGCCCTGCCGGATCCACAATCTACTGAATGACACAGATGCTACAGTCTATAAACTGGACTGAGCTTGCAAAGCTGGGCAGCGGGCCTGTCCGCAGGGATCAGGGTCATGTCACTAGCCGACTGTGACTGGGGTTCTTTAGGTGGGGCTCAGCTCCACGGGCAGTGCTCAGACTGCACAAGCAGGGCTTTCTATCGGCTTCTGGTGAATCAGTGAACACACTGCGCGGTGGTGAGGCTGAGCCCCGAGAGCCCCCTGCAGTGCACAGATGCCGAAAGGCATCTCTTGGTGGGAGAGTGAGTGGAGCCCCCCCCTGCACCACCTTGTTCCCCCCACATTAGTACAGGGGTCACCCCTGTTATCTGAGACCCCAAAGAAAAGAGGCAGGTACCTGAAAAACAATGCTAACTGGCAAAACTATATTTCTCAAATAAATGGCACACGCTGAATTGGGAACAGTTACAATGTTTCACTCTGTAATCGCAGATCCCTCAATCTTCAGTGACCAAGAATTCCACAGATTTGGATGAAAATCCTCACTTGAGCCTATATGATCATGAGGCCAGGAACTCATCCAGTGGACTAAGAGTATGTGACCCCCCCCCCAGCTTGTAACGGGAGAACGGGGTGCGTCACCCAAAATAATGCTGGTTCCCTCTTCTGTATCCGGGCGAGAAACTGCATCGTTTCTCCAGCAAACACCATTTGGAAAAACTGGAAGCTTCAGACACGCATTGCAAAAAGAAATCTTTGCAGGGCCTGTTTCGGCACATCACTGTGACAGGGCTCAGTAAGACGAGGCCCACTGGTGAGCCCACTGCCTGCGTTGGTAAACACAGGGACCGGGCAGACAGATGCACGGAAGACGGAGACAGATTGTTGGACAGGAGCGACAGACGGGCAGATGGGCAGATCAGTATTTTTAAACTCATTCCCCCGTGAAACAGACGGCTTGTGGGACACATAGGAAGCTATTCTGGGCCCTCTGACAGTTCTTGCTGGTAAAAGCAACGTACAAAGAAAAAACAGCCTGGTGCTGTGACAGGCTGCTAACAGGCACGTTATAAATAACAAGCCGCCGCGTTGCGTAACTAAAGCGACTGCTGCCCCTCGCTGCAAAAGAGCGCCTTGTTATCCTGGCGCTGACAAACCGGGAAACCACGCTAAAGAGAAGGGGCGCGTTGCGAACTCGCACGCCTGCGCACACGTGAGCCCTGCTGTTCAGAAAACCAGGGGAGCCCAAACGCACAAGGATGGGGTGCCTGTGGGGTCAAACGGCACACACAGGACAACACCCCGCGCTGGGCTGGAACCCAGAGCTCAAGGAGCTCCGAGACCGCAGCACGAACCACTGCGCCACCCTCAAGTACTGGACCAACAGCAGAGCAGAGGACGCCTGCAGTGCCAAACGGACGCAGGTGGCCTGTGTGTGCCAGCTAATGGGAAGGGAGAGGGGAACAGATCATCTTCTCAGTTGGGCTGATTGGGAACAGGTGCTGCGTCATTCACAGATTGTAAAACGGAAAATAGCTGGGTGACTCCATGGCAGGGTGAGGTAGCGCTACTGTGACCGGTCAGCATGAAAAGAGCACTTTGGAACGTGGCGTTTCTGAAAGCTGAGGCCTGCGGAGTGGACAAGTACTTGCACTGATGCTCTGCATTTTTGACTGGAGAGCAGAGCAGAGCCAGCTCACACCAGTCTGTACTCCTCTCTCTCATTGTCCCTGCCACTCAGGAGGACTGAAGGAAACCTTTGGGGTTCAAAAGCTTTCATGTGTCTCCCCTTGAAAGCTGCCTGCAAATGTATCCCCCCCCCCCCGGCTTAAATCTATCATCCTTGTTGAATGTGTGAAAAAAACATGAAGATGCCAGGAAGGAAAAAAAAGAGAAAATCTGCTGCAGAACAAGCCAAGCAATGGGCCCCCTCTAACAGTCCCAGAAGACAAAAAGAATTCATTAAAATGAACTGGATCCTGGAGTGAGAAAACAACTTGAGGACTAGTTGGCCATACTTTGCAAAAAAAAGGATGTCTTTCCTTTTATCTTTTATTTCTATTACTTTCATGCAAATCTAAGGCTGCAATGTGTACGCTAGTCCTTGACTCAGTCTCGCCTCTTCTCAGGCTCTCTATTGATATTTGCGGTGTTCGTTTTTTTTTCCCCTTTCCCTTTATTCCCAAAGGATGGGAATGAGATTTGTCTCTGATGGTTGCGCTGCCGTCTACATAAAGGTCAGAAATGACAGGAGAAATGGAAAAAAATGTTTTTCAGAATCGAGGAGTGCACCTGAGCAATTCAGAAAATGAACACTGGAACCAGAGCATGCTTTCCCTGTGATTTCTGTGATTTACTCTTAATAGCAGGCACCTGCCAAGCCCAGCTGGCTGAGCGATGAATGGGTTTTGCCTGGGGGGGCGTCGCAGTGCAGGGGTGGGGAGTGGGGTTCTCCGCAAAATGCCGAGTCGGTAAAGTCAGGTCAGAGCTGGGAAAGGGACATGGGGTTTGGGGAAGAGAGGGATTTTTGGTACAGATGGAGGGGGGTGACATATTAGTACAACTTGGAACACTGCAGGTTAATCAGGAGCAGATCCCTAACGAGGAAAAAGCCACACCCACAAGGGGATCAGTGTTACAGAAGGAGGGTCTGGACACAAAACAGCAAAAGGCTTGGCTTTCCCTGCACTTCAGGGGCTAACACTGATGCAGGAGGCTCCAGGCGTCAGCACTGACAGACCCCAGGAACCCTCTAGGACAGAGGAGTCCAATCCCAGTCCTTTTTGCCCCAACCCTCCCATAGTTCCTGAAAACCACCTGGGAGATGAAAATTATCCTTTTACCCAGATTCTTCAAAGGGTGAAAGACCTTCCCCCAAGGGGCAAAAAAGCTGCAAGACCACTTTGCTTCTTTCCCCCAGTGCTCCTGTGGTTAGCACGCCACAAGTCCGCAGTAACGACAATGGGAGGCAGGCATTTCTGCACCTGAACCTTCCTCCGGAAACACTAATCACGCTAAGGGGTCAGGTTCAGCCAATCACTGCTTGGGTGAATCTGGGATGAGCCAATCACTGCCGAGGCGGTGGGCAGGAAGTGGTTCCTGTGTGCCCCCAGTTCCCTTAAAGAAAAAGAGGCCTGACGCTGCCTCACACCATGACACTCATCTGTGAAGCTGGTTCATGATGCAAGAGGTACAGGTGGCCAATATTAAAATATTTTACAAAAGGAAGGGAGAAACATCTGGAGTTAGGAGGCCTGTATTACAGCCTGACCCTTGTTTTTAGACTAGGAGGGGAGTAACATCCATGTCCAAAAGGACATCATAAGGGTGTGCTTTATCAATACTCCCACAATGACCTGGGGCAGTCGGTTTCAATGAGGTGTCCCTCCTCTATTTGTCAGTGTGCTTCACAGCTTCACAGAGCAGTGAGCGACCCCTGTTATGGCTGGAGACACACCCTCTACTTTACCTCAGTTTGGGGCCAATCTTTTGCTGCTGGTGACCAGGCCCAGATGAGTTAAGTCTAAGCTGTGTGTACCTGTGCCGGCTGCGACTGTCGCAGCTAGGACTGCACCGAATTAGAATCTCTTCTGATTCTTCTGAATGGGTAGGCGGCAAAATCCAGCTGTGTATTAGAGCTTCTCATCACCAAGTCAGGAATCGTACCCATGGAGCTCATGTCTGAGTATGGAACGAGTAGTGGTGTCACACGTAGCCTTTCTGACTCGAACATGTGCAGCAGAAACGATAAGGCGATGATCCACTTTTGCAAACACGTGCACTGGCTAATGCCAGTCATCTCTCCATCTTGAGCCTTAAAGCAGCAGCTGCTGCTGCTTTTCTTTTTTCTGCCTTTCATTATAAGATTTCTGCCAATTCCAGCACAAACAGTTCACTGAGAAGTCCTGCAGGATCCCCTGATGTTCTGCGGTTCCTGACCCAAGGAGACAGGCTGAAACAGCTTTGTCGAGCTTCATTTGGCCCAATGAAGACCTCCTCTACAGCTCTGAAGGCCATCTCTTCTACTTCGATTTCTGTACCCGCCCAATTTGGTTGTACACATATGCTCCAACTCCTGTACCTCTCACGGGGAATATCAGACCTTAGTACAGCGATAGCCAAGTCCTGGCTCTTCCTGTTCACTGACCACTGAATCAGCCGTTTTCTTGGCCAAACCATCGGAAGGGGACGCGGCATACAGATGCGCTGCTCGCACTTGCCATGCTCCTCCAAGGAGTTGGCACTGACTGGACTGAGGAAACAAGCCCCAGCACCCAGAGAGTCATTCCTGTGCCCGACAGCCAGAGGAGGACCCCAGGGCTAGCTCCCGCCCCACCTGCTGGGGAAATCCCGAGGGCAGCTGTCTGTCGACACCAACACAACCCCCAGTACAAGGACTGAGTGGGGAATGGGAATTATAGCCCTATTGGGATGGCAGTCCATGAGGACTGGAGAGAAGCCATCCTGTCGTAAAGGGTTAACCCACCCCGTGCTGGACGCACTAAATGTGGCCTTGCAAATTAACCTCCCCTCACACAGCTCCTGGGCCTCGATCGCGAGCCCCCTCGGAGATCCAGCAGGGCAGCCAGGCCCGTGAAGAGCGCAAGCCCCGCTCTGATTTCTGGTTTGTTTGCTTGGTTGTCGTTTTAATGAATCGCGGGGCCCTCACATGCTCCATTATCTTGCTGACAGCCTCGCTCTTCGGCCAAATTAGCCGCGAGCTGCGGTACGCTGCTCCGAGGGGCTGGGGGGGGGGGTTGTTTCGGGTTCACTCTCTGTACGCATTCGAATACGCCCACGACCAGCGGGCAGACAGCGGAATTTAAGAGGGAGAGCAAGAAAAAAACAACACTCAAGCCTCAGATACAGAAACCAAGGCTCTGGAAATACCAAAAAAAAAAATCACAACAACACATGTAAAGCAAAGCCCTGGAATCCTCTTAGCGTGTCGGATGCGTGGGTTCTGGCTTTTAATGCAGAACCCCCTGAGTGCAATTTTACAGTAGCAGCGACTGCAGAGTTCACAGCTTTGCTTCCGCTCGAGAAGTGAAGAAATTACCGTCTCTCCATAAGTAAAGACAACGACAAAAACAAACTAAACTAAACAGCCCTCACCGCTGTACTTCTCTGACGGATCTGAGTTGGGTTGGAGTGACCAGCAGCGGCAGCCGATTTTTTCTTTTTGGCCGCGCTTGCACCGGGGTAAAACAGCAGCACGGGAAAAGCAGATGGAGAGCAGGGGGCGGCACCGATCCGCTCCACTGTGGAGTGGTCTGGCCTTGTGGGAGCGGGCCGGGACCAGGGCACTTCAAGAGTGCCTGATCTGGCACAGGTCTGTGTACGAGCACTCCCGACCCCATTGAAAATTTACAGTGTGCTTTGTTTGCGAACTGCTTGTGTTTGCATACTGAACACAACCGCTTATCGCCCAAGCCATTTCCTCTTGAAGGTGGTTTTGCACGTGTTTTCATGTTTCATGTTTGGGAGGGGAGATCTGAGGAGTGAAGGAGTTTCCAGAAATAAATGGTCAGAGTTGATGGTGAGAAGCTCAATGTTAGTTGAAGTCCCCAAGATCCTTCAAGAAAAGTCAGGATGAGATGCGAATCGATGAGGCCATGAAAGCTTGGTCAACACACCCCTTTCATCTTATTTGCACATTGCAATTGTGCTCTTAAGTTTTATTTTTGCCAGAAGACTGCTAAAGGGCAGTGAATTTGCTTTGGTGTTTTACACGCTGTATGACTGGGTGTGTCTCTTTTGGAAAGAGGGTTAAGCAGTATGTCTATGTTAATGGCTCTTGGCGCAGGAGAGCATTAGTGCCAGCCTCAAGTCCTCTACAGTTAAGCTTTTAGCCCCACAGTGCATCACAGTGCAGTTGTTACACCTCACACCAGTTAGATAGACAGGAACAGCCCCGCCCTTACCCTCCGTCTCCACACTGATCTCCTCGGAGTCAGGTGACCCCTCCCCACCAATGGGAGAGTGGCCATCCGGACCGGTACCTTTGACCTTTGGGAAATCCGCTCCCCGATTGGTGGCGCTCAAGCTTGTGGGTGTGGTCTTTCCTGTGGTTAACGGGGTGGAATTGGGGGACAAGTTTGGAGTCAGACAATCTTTCTCACACAACATAATAAAGCAAAAAATGGAACACATTGAATTTGGCTTAAACTTTAGTGCCATGTCTTGGACTGCTGGTGTCACATGCCGTCAAACCTGAATGTCGCAGTTGGCTTGTATACACTGGGCTGCAAATGCATTGATAAAAGGAGAACCTCAAACCTTCATATCCCTCTGTGGGTTTGTAACGAATGGTCACTGAACGAACAAAAACAGAGTCTGATGTCTCCTCTGCAGGACAGAGCACCAGGGGGTTCAGCAAACTCAGACAGGAGGAGCAGAGGCAGTGCCAAGAGGACAAATGAGGAAAGAGGGAGCAGAGCTAGAGGATTTGGAATGGGAACAGATCCAGGTGACCAATCCTGCGTCCCAGCCACTGGACTGATTGGCTATCTACTAAGATGGGCCGTAAGATGGTCTAATAACAATAATAAATATAGAGAGAAGACTTGGTGTTGCAGTAAACAGGACATAAACAAGGTCCTAATATCCTATAAAAGGGGTGATATTAACTCATTATCTATGCTAATTGAACAGGTAGGCAAATTCTTACTGGGGCCTCTGGAAGTTGCCAAGTCTGGGTTCTTCTAGCATCTAGACATTCACAGCCCCTCTCGCCAATCCAGCAGTCTGGTGCATCAGCTCTGTTCTTACAACCCTGACACGGTGGAAACACATTCTGCCGCACTGTGCCTTTCGCTTTTATGTAGAAAGCGGCGTGCCGACAGGCTTGACTCATTCAGATCACAGTCACGTTCTCGTCGCTGTTTACAGAGCCCGTCTCTGATAGCAGGAAGACATTAAAACAAGCCTGTACGTGTATTTCAGACTGCACTTTACCCCCAATATAAAAGGCAGAGAGCGCACGGGTCTCAAATGAACGTTTCAGTTGCAATTTAAAGCACACCAAATTCAATAAGGCCTTCAATTCTTCTCAGACACCGCGCTCGGCTTCTTATTTCCCCACCCTCCGAGGTCTTTGACTCCAAAGTTTAATAAAAAACAAACAAAACAAAAAGCTTTGATTTCAGACCAACAGAAGCATGTTCAAGTCCTCTGATCTAGGCTGTGTTGGTCCTTGGTCCCTGCCTGTCATGTCTGTCTGTCCTGGATTGATTTAGAGTGCAAGAGAGACCCTGATTTCCAGCTGCCAGGTTCGGCTCAGAAATGGGCACCCCGGCAGACTACCCACTGTGCCAACCAATTCACCAACACCCCCACTGCAGGGCATCTGGGCTCCTGCTTGACGGAGGACAGCTGTTGTTGTTTCTGCTACTGGTTTCATTTTTTTATATACCCTGGACAGAACCCCACAAGAAGGGAGATGAGCGCCTGAATCCTCGCTGTGATGCTTGCCGAGAACCGGGAGACAATGCAGAGGGCGACCTGCAGGGGGGCGCCCTCTGTGCTCCATCTGAACACCACACAACCCTTCCTCCTGTGCCAAGGTGACTTCAACAAAAAAAAGTTCACTGGGCCTTTCTGAACTATAAGATTCTCCTGTTTCCCCCGCGGAGGAAGAAGAGAGCCTGTGCGGCCGACTATCATCTCCACCATCGTTGCTGGCAGATATTTTCAGTTATTTCTAGTTAAGCCTCTTATATGCTGTGTGGATCGTGTGAACGGTAATGTAGGTTTACTCTTCCCTCGCTCTCTCCAAGTCCTCGCGTTTTTTTCAGCCCCGGTAATTCAGTCTACGCCTTGACAAGCCCACATTCGAGCGCGGGAGACCAAAGGCAAATGAATGTCAGCTAATCTTACTGCCCGACTAAGATTTTTACACCTGGCAAACCTTAATCCCTACAGGAATTGGTCCAGTGGGAGGGATATCCAGATGGCTTTAACACCAAGACTATAATACAGCCCTGTGGTGTAAATAGTAGAGCTGGAATTAGAATTTCTAACTTGTGGAAATGTGTTTGGAGCTACAGATAAAACCTTCTGTGCAAAGTCTGTCCAACTTCCTTTTACTACCATTGCTTTCCTATCTATTAAATATTAATTAATCTTTTCATGAAACTTGGGGACTGATTTATTTCCTTTCTTCTTTGACACCTTGGCGATTCCATTTGGTTCCATCTGAAAATCTGACTCCAGTTCCAGCTACAGGTCCTCCGATATTCTGCAGGCAGAGCCCCCCCCCACCCCGAGCCGAGCGGACGCGCTCCCATCACAGATCCTGCTCTGGAGCGCCTGCTTCCCATTCCTTGATTTCCGATCTGCTCCGATCTGTCCGACAGGAGCCAAACGCACAGTACGAACTGTAGACGCCTCGCACGCAGGCTTCATGGAAACAGCCCGGCGCTCTGGAGCTTGTGCACGCCGGCTCGCTCCTTCTAAAGAGCCCCGGGGGTCTAATTGCAGGGCTGTTATTCTGTTGTGGAGCCCTGTGGCCACATGCCGGACATAGCTGTCAGCGTGCGTGTCACCGGCAGACCACCACGGCTTGCGGAAGGAATGCGCAGAGCGACCAGCGCTCCGGATCCGCACTACGGGAGGCGAATGGCAGAGGAAGATGGAAAAGGCGCTGAGCTGCAACGCGGAAGTCTCCCGCCTGCTCGTTTTTTCGTGGTTTTCCGCGGAACGGAACGGCGCGTGTCCCCAGCGCCCTGGAGCGCCCACCTCACCGGAGTGATCTTTCAACCTCGGCGACATCCACTTTGCTGTGGCTGCCCCGTTTTCAATTTGGGGATCGGGGGCAGTGGGAATTCAAAATGCAAGCAGAAATTGTAAGACTCGAACACCCCCCCCCCCCACAAACACACAAATTTTAGTGTTTGAGATGACTGATTTATAATTATAGTGAAGGATCCCCACAACCCCAAGAGGAAATGGACCAGTATGCACACTTGTGTGTGTTTTGAGGGTGCTTAGAGCAATGATGTCTGTATAATTTTCACCTTAAAAGCTTTTTTTCATATCATTGCGCTCCATAAATATTGAATTGCATAAATATAAATTAAAACACAACTAATTGCTAAGTAAATAATAAACACTACAGTAAGAGCTGTCATAAAATAAGTACCCGTTTCACAGCCAAGTGTTTCACAGCGCCATACGAAATCAGAGAGCAACTCCTCGCTGCATTACTGGGCTCCAAGTTGCTCTGTGGAGCCTGCTGGCCATTTCACATGCATGCTTTTGTGTTTATGGCACCACAAGCCCCCCCACCTAATGCAAGGTTGAAAGGTCACACCACCCTGGGATTTAAACATTCAATGGTCTGTATTTACTCTGGGACCATGCATGCCCAGGATCTCCTGGGTCAGAACCTTGAGAACGGGTCTGGAGCATGAACATCAGTGACTGGCAATAATCTGGTACTCATCTGCTTCCTTATCCTTTACAAATGGACGAGGCACAACGGAAAGCAAAGGCAAAAACAGTCAAAATGACAGCCCGTCAGACAGGAACTCACCGTAGGCTGAGTCAACCGCAGGAATTTGATTCCGAGTGGTAGCCAGGACATCTACAAACATAGAAAGGCAACCAAGAAGAATTACAGAAGAGACAAACCAGCGAATAATCAAATTCATTTTTAGGGGTGTAAGAAGATGTCCAAGAGGAGGAGAGGACTCCTCAGGGGTAGCATGTCAGACGCACAGCTCAGGAGGGCCTGCTCACCGTGACAGCTGTCCGGGTGCTGGGTGTAGCCGTTCTCGATGTCCTGCTCGAAGCCGGCCCTGATTTAGAGAGAGAGAGGAAGACAGCAGGTCAGGTCATTGGAGCTGTCCTTCAGGTCTTGTTAAGGAAGTGCTGGGAAACATGGGGCACCTGGAACAGGATGGGGTGCCCCTGCATTGCATTGCCAAAAACATCTGCATTGGTCATAATTGTTGCCCCACCTCCCCAAGTCAAAGGAACAAACTCCCTTAGCATCAGGTAACACCAATAGTCCACAACAATACCAGGCAACACCACTATCCCACAATACCTCGGGTGGATACAAGGAGTATCCCCCATTCCATCTCCATGGGTGTCCCTGTCCATGTGCGCCTTTCAGTTGTGTGAGGGGAAGGTTCACTGGTGCAAACTGGGAATTCTTTGTCATTTAAAAATACTACACCATCTCTCAGTAATGTATTATTTTTTTTGCCGTGATATTAGTTTTGGTTTCTCCTAACCTCAGTGACCCTGTTCTCCCTTCTAGCTGATCTAGTCCAGTCTGGACCAGTGATCTCTGGACATTTGGCCCCAGAACTCCCTCTGAATTAGTGCCCTTAATTGGAAGTCCCTGAAACACTTTTAAAGATTTGGCACAACCTCCATCTTGATTTTTGTCGGTCAAGGCATTTGTACATCTTTCTTCCTTCGGCTGTTTTTCTATATTCGCCTGCTAGCTCTTGAGCCAGTAGAAAGCCCATAAAACAGATTGCGATTTATTCATCATCCCACTACACAGCCTCTCCTGAACAATGCTGTGCAGAGGGCACAGCTTTGTTGTTAAAAAGAACTTAAATATATTACAGAAAAACAGCCTACTTCACTGATCGCAACACAAATGGTCCAAACTGAAAGGTAGGAACAGGTCACAGATATGGGGACAGAAGAACAGAACAACGTACAATACAAAAAGCGAAATTTAAGAAGCCTAAATTAAACGATTATACTTTTTCCACCTGCGCGCCACAGACTGACAGCAGGCTTTCGTCTGTGTATTTCTGCAAAGAAGGAGGGTGGGAGGTATGTGACTGTGCTTGGACTGTAAGCAAATGTTCAGTCCTAAATCTGCAACAGCCCTTTTCTGGCTGATGTTTATAATTTACGTTGCACTGCAATGCAGTTTGGGATCCAGGCAGACACAGTTACCGTGCAAAGGGGAATGGAAGGATAATGAAAGAGCTGTTTCTCTTTCCAAGAATTCCTTATCCCTGGCGCACTGTGATGTCCTGTCTGTCGGGCCAACGAACCTGAAGCCCTTGCTTTTCCAAGAGAAGGGTCATGAATCCCTGTGGCCGAACTCTTGGTTGGCCAGTGACGCAGTTTAAAAGGAATTGTCAAACTAAAAACACAAACCAGAAGCCCTTCATATGCATCAATCAGTGGCCAGGCTCAATTAACACATTGGTGAACAGAGCCAGGCTCAGGCAGTAAGCCAGAGAAAATAAGGCCCCTACTGGGGAAAAACAAACCCTGAATGGGTGACTGCGACTTTTAATCTCCGACTCCAGGGCAGAAGGAAAACACACCTTTAGCAATAGCAGCGCCTTTGATTTTTAGACACTTTTCAAATTAGTATTCCTTGGTAACAATGGTTTCTTTCCAGCAACTCTGGTCAATAAAATAATATGCTGAAACTATTTCATAAGATGAATAAATCTGATCCAGAACTGGTTAAAATCTTCAACTGAGGTACTACTGCCAAGGGACGGGGGGTGAATATTTCTCTCTCTAGTACTGTGAGTGCTGACACAATACAAATAAAACCAGTAAACTAATAACACCCTCCCCCTCCCCTGCCCGACCGCAAATTGATTTTTTTCTCTTGCAATAATAAAGCCAACCGATCACCTGTTCGCCTTGGCAACTGGTGTGATTTTTCAGCCCGGCTCGGTGCGAGCGAACGAGAGCGCGGTTATTAATGTCTGTGCCATTTTATTTGTCCATTAACATCTATTCCGTCTGCGGCCTGAGCGCGCTATCATCCGTCCTCGCCGTGCACAGCCCTTTGAGAATAACAATCAGCATGTTGCCTGGACTGAAAACCGGGCACGCAGGACGGCCACGCCACACAGTCGCTCGTCCTGCACCGGGGTTCGAGGCGTCTCTTACTTGAATCCAGGCGCCGCTGTGGTGCAGGTCCCGGTCTTCACCCAGATGCAGTAGGGATCTCGCGAGGACAGGCAGCTCCTGGAAGGGGACACGCAGACAGACACAAGTTAAAAAAAAAATCCCGGAAGGACGGGGACAGACCCCGCTCATCCCTGTTCCTGCCTTTTGCGTTCTGGTCTTGGGATCAGCCGGGAACGGATGAAACTCCCAAACACAGTAATGCCGTAGAATTACCGGGGCAAACCTGCAAGCTGTCACCACACGGACGCCAAGTGTTAAACCTGCCTAGAGGTCTCCCCCCGGTTTTGCACATGCTTTAACCTCATTGCCTTCCTGTGTTTCCCAGTGGTTTTGCTGTGCTTTACCACAGCACAGAGTCCTCTCCGTTAGTTAGAAAGAGGCATGAGTGAAAAGGCCCACTCGCCACAGCGGGGATTGAATTACAGCCGGGTATTGCTATTGATGTTTCGGGGGTCGTCGGGGGAGCGATCAGGCTAATCCCACACGCCGCCTGACACGGTGAAGGAGGAGATCAATGAGGGACTGACCACACGCCGCGCGACGGGGGACGGGGGCATCGACCTGTTCCATTTCCTGACTGAGAAATCTTCTGATTGTTTGCGAGAAACAAAATGATCGGAAATGAGGGGGAAAAAAAAGATGCAGGCAAGTTTAAAAATCCATGAATCTGGCACTTTCCAGTTTACGGTCTAAGCATTTTTTTAAATGTGCCTGGGCTGGATCACCCCAGAGCTACTGTAAAACAAACATATGGTTTTGCTGTCTGACCCTGTTAACACTTTACTGCTTAGAAGGGTGCAGGAATGCAATCTATAATTATAGGCAGTGCACTCCACCATGTAACTTAACTCATGCACGCAGTGGCCCCTGCGTGGTCTTGCTAAGCAGCTGTGACATTCCTGTCATAGATACTGCAAAGAGATGCTCAAGAAGAGGATGAGGGGAAAAAATTAAATTGGAGCACCAGGATCTGTTATTTTCACAGCCTCTCAGCGAACCCTATACGTAGCCTTTTCATGATCAAATTGAGCTAAACCAAAAAAAAGGGAAACTCTCTTCCACCCAGTGCGTCACATCCTGCAAGTGAGATGAGGCAGAGCCACTGGATCCTGTTGTGTTTGTGCCTCCTCTGTCCTGTGCTTGGTGTTGTGTGCTACAGGCACACTACCTCTGCCACGGCTGCTTCTGCTTGAATGTGACAGTTCAAAAAGCCTCTGACTGCACACTGTGGCTCCAATTAAAAAAACGACTAGCGTCTCATGTTGAATCACAAGCAGTAGGCTTTTTTTTTTTGACAGACACCAGGAGGGACATGGAGAGGTTTGCTGGAGTCGCCACAACTGCTCTGTCAGCCTGGCAGTTTGACTGAGCTTGGATGAGGCGACTAGGGACGGTCCTGTCAGTGTGCAGTCCCACCACAGGGCAGGGGTCACCATCTTGTCTTCAGCCCTGTCAATCAAAACCCCTACATCCCCTCTCTCGGGGATATCCTGGGGGGAGTGGTGGTGGTGGTGGTGGGGGGGGGGGGTGATGTGAACAGGGACACTGCAGCATTGCAGATGACCTGGGAACGCGACCAGACTGCATGGGGTGTCTTTAATCACGCAGCTGAAGGAGAATCGCATCGCCTCGGACTCTGCAAGAAGACTTGAGGAGAACAGTGTGCAGCCACTAGCCACTGCCAGATTCCTTAAGGGTGTGACATAGTTTACATTCCAGCTTTCTTGAACGGGTCACTCTCCCTCTTTGGGGGTCTTGAGAATTTGACGAGGAGGCAGACGTACTCAATTTGAGGCCTTAGTACTCCACTGCACTGGACACATACAACCAACCCCCCAGTTTTCTTGATTGTATAATCCCATCATCGATAAGGTAATTCATTTTCATTGGTCACAAAATTCTGTAACAACGTAGACTGCAGGAGTGAGTGACCCTTGATACAGAGTTTATATTGGTGGGGGGTCTGTATCTTGTCTTGGAGATCCCCAATCTAGCCGGTTTTACAGGACGCTATTAAATCATCGATCTTGAATGACAGGCAACAACTATGAGAAACTATGCATGCGACTGCTTCACATAAATTGCTTCAGAAACCCGAATCCACTTCATCCCACAAGAATCAGACCTTAAACCAATCACTTACTTAATCGATACAGAGTTTCTTGATCTTTAGAAGCGCAAAATGGTGATATAGGGGGGGTCCTCTTAGATTTACTGGTTTAGGGGTCTCCAGAACCAGACCCTTACAGCATTCAGAAAAAAAGACAAGAACAAAGTGCTCTCTCTTGACAGGGCAGTCTCATACCGCAACGCTATTTTCACAACACTGTTCTTCACACACCAATTATGGAGGGAAAACGCACTTCTGCATCTATTTCAAAAGCAACACCTGGCAATAACAGTGTTTTCAGGTCCTGACAGAAGACAAAACAGCCAACAAACATCAGAGATTTATTCTTGAGCTGGCTGGCTTTACAAATGTGTGAATTTTTTCTTTCCCACTTGGGACCCGCTGCTCAGCGAGCACATCTTTATAGGTACGTCGTTCACTCTTGCTCTAATTAAATGCGCTGTTAATACATGCAGATCGACTGCTACAACACCTCAGATTAGCGCGGATTGGCGGTGCAAACGTCGCATTAGAAGTGCACACTAGTAAGGCAACAAGTGAGAGGAAGGCATTCGGCCATTCAGGCTCAATCCGTTCTCTCTCTCCATAGTGCCACGAATCCCTGTGCTAGGAAAGGATCCCCCAAGGATGAAAAGACCTTGAGGCCCCCCCCCACAATTCAGAGCAGTCTTCAATCTCGACTTGCAAAGATATAGACAACACGCAGGCGGGGGTCGAACCCAGCACCCTGGAGTTGTGAGGAAGCACTGATCACCGCCACAGTGGGGCTGAGGCACCCAAGGGAGAAGTAACAACGCTCACGGACGGCACAGCGGGCTCTCAGCCTGGGGGTGATCGCGAGGGGGCTCTGCTGCCTAGTTGGGGGGGATACTCTGATCAACTGTGCGAGTAGCACAACCTCCCGCGCAAAGCGGCCACCTAACTTGAGATCTCGGCCAGTCAGCTAATGCCGTGACCCGCACCAGGACTGGCTACTTCTGTTTCACGCCATGTGGTTGGCATTCCAAATGGGCGCGTTCACTGACTTGACTCGGGCCTTAAGGGAACCAACTGCGTGTTTGTTCTCACTGCAAAAAGTCAAAGCAAAGGCTCTTTCTCTTGCCCACCTACAGCTGCTAGGATGTAGGGACCAGCCTTTCTCTCACGCTCCTATTAGACACTCCAATACATGATTTTGTCTGAAAGAAAGTGGGGCTTAAGACAGAACTGATTTAATTCAACAGACATAAAGACTTTAAAGCAAAAGCTATCACAGATTGACACTTGACTTCCCAACTGAAAGATGATAATCTCATTTTAATCCTTCCTGTGCTGCTCTGCAGGTGTGCAGTAATGGGATTTTTTTAACCCAATAACGCTGGAGAGACTTATCTTGCTCAGATCTAGCTATGAAAGCATTTTCTAAGCTGGATTTTTATCAGATCAAATGCTTTTAATTCAGCGGGAAGGTTCTCTAGCACCGATTGGTAGAGATTGCATCTAGAAAGAGGGAGCCGAAATTTACAGGCCCACATTCCATCCTCCAGAGGTGCAGTAGCTGTGGTCATAAAAGTTGATCTCGAGACGAACTACAGTAGCTACTCCAAACAAGGAGGTCACAACACAGAAAAATACTGCAGCCTATACAGCTGAAGTTCTTAAAAAAAACTTTAGAGACCGATATTTTTGTCTACGGGCTTCTGCTCACTTTTTGCAGGTGCCGTAGTCCTGGCAGCGACTCAGCGGCATGCGGATCACACAGCTGGAGAAGGCCACGAACAGGGCATGATGGTCCTTGTCGAGCTCCAGTCCCAGAATCCTCCTGTCCTCCCCTCGCACATTGCACCTGAGAGAGAGCACGAACACCCAGGTGTGAGGGACAGAACACACCTAGGGGACAACATGGCAGGCCAGGCAATGAAGACGGCAGAGATTCGGATGTTTGACTTCTACCTAAAACTGAATCTCACAAGGAGCCACAGAGAAGCAGTTGGTATCTACTGAACGACGTCCCCTAGATTTTGAGCGCTCGAAACTGGGAGAGGGGTAATGCTTATGCTGGCGTCAGGGTTAGGGTAGGAGCGAGTTTAAGGGTTTGAGGTATAGGATCCCAGTTCGGATTCACGAGGGCTTAGTGTTCAGGTGGGGGAGCTCTGGCTGGACCTGGGGAAGGTGTGGTAGCTCAGGAGGCGACACTAAGGGTACTGCACTGAATTCCCTGTAATCGACTAGAGCCCCACAGAAGTCTCCTTCGGGGCGCGGTGCTGTGTGTGCCGACGGCACAGTGAACTTGGCATGTTGAGGCACCCCTTCCCTCTCACGGCCCCGGCCCCCCGGCGAGCGCTCACTTCGCGGGGCTGTAGACGTCGATCTCCTCCAGGAGCTGGGTGCCAAAGGAGGCGCTAGGGTGGGTGCTGGCCAGGACCTTGAGCACCCTGCCGTCCTCCGAGCCCAGGAACAGGACGGTGTGGTTCTTACTGGGACCGGCGGCCGTGTCCACGGCGATCTGGGTCAGCTTGTACCTGAAAGAGGGAAACACACCTGGGTGGGAGTGGAGACAGTGGTGGGGGGAGGGGAGGGGCATGGCATGACATGGACTAAGGAAACACATGGCTTCTCTTCTACATGATGCTTTAAGTTTTCTGGTCCGAAATGATCTCCGGTACCAGCGGCCCACTGTCCTGCAGGTTCCCTCATTCAGCTGCTTTACGCACCTTGTACCCTTTGAAACTGACAGCTGGGCCTCCTTGACAGGCCTTAGAGCGAACGGAAACAGAGGAGGCCTCGAAGGCTTCAGACCTGCATTGCCGCCACATTTCAATATTCCAACAAGAGCTGAGTCACATCTGATGCCACCAGCATCTAGTCATCAGTCAAGTTCCTTCAATCCTTCAATTTACTAAATGCTTTTTGATGACTATGGTCTAAAAGCTCCTTTTAAAGTGCAGCGCCTGCTGCAGCTGCTGACGTTACATCAGTCAGTGTGGCGCCCCCTCCCTCTCCCCAGCGATGGTCTTACCGGCTGTTGGTCCTGGTGAAGCAGGGCCTGTCGTTGACAGAGGGCACGGCCTCGTCCATGAGTGGGTAGGACTTGATGAAGGACAGGGTCTCGTCCGGGAAGTTGGTGGAGGACTTGTAGGAGGCGGCGGGACCGTCTCCCGCACAGGAGCCCGGCCTGGAGAGAGGGGGGAAGACGGAGTCGAAAAGTCACCCCTCCGTAGTGCTCCTGTCCGACGGTCTCCAGATCTTTCCCGATTCAGAACTTCAGGAGTGCCGCTTGTCCCCCCCCACCCCCGCCCAGGCACTCACCTGGGCTTGGGGACCTGGTCCTCAGAGACCGCCGTCCAGGGAGACTCGCTGCTCTTCTGCTCCTTGAACTTCCCGTTGAACGCCTTCTCGATGTCGTCCATGTAGAAGGCGCACACCGCCGAGCCCGTGATGCTAAGAGAGCCCACAGAGAAACGCAGAGAGAGAGAGAACATCAGCAGTGGCAGTGACAGGAACCCGTTTGAGCCAGTCTTAATTTCCCCCTCTCCCACACAACAGCGACAAGGCATGCCTGCAGAATCTCTGCCATTTCTGCCAAGCAGAGTGATAGCAGCTGTAAAACCATCAATTAAGTATATGGGCCCGCCTGTCTGTCTGTACCTGGTAGAGATTAGTGACTTTTCTGCCCGCAAATCTCTCACAGTGACTTTGTGCGAGACAGCATGCGTGTATGTGTGAGGCACTGCACACGGCCCTCCAAGGACAGGGGGGTAGTGACCTGAAATCTCAGTCGTACGCTTGCATGCCGCGGTCAGGAAGGGGGGCGGTCACCTGTTGGCCTGCGTGGTGAAGACCCCCACCACGGCCGGCCGCTGGTTGATCTGCAGCACGTTGGTGAGGGACTGCAGCACGTCGAAGTAGAAGAAGGAGTCTCCGGGAACGGAGCAGTTAAGACGGGCCTTCAGGAAGGAGGTCCAGTACTTCTCCAGCACGCGGGGAGAGCCGCCGTTGTCGTTCTTACACACGCGGGCCACGCGGGAGAACACCACCTGGCACAGAGGGAGGAAGGGTGAGAGAGGGAAGCCAGGGACAGAGAGAGGAAGAGGAGGAGGAGGGCAGAAAGAGTGGGAGGTTGTGTTTATCACGTGGTAACGGGATCCCATGCCAGCCCTCACCTTGCCCAGGGTGGTGTACTCCACCGCGATCTCGCTGAAGAAGAAGTACACATAGTTCCCGTACTCGATGGCGTGGAGGAAGTGCGGCTCTGATGGGGACAAGACACACATGTGCAGAGAGTCAGTCAGGCACTCTTGATCTAAAGAGCATGTCAGTCGTATGGGATTACTGCAGGAATAGTTTGTATGCAAAAACAATGCAATAACAATACTTAACACGACAGAGTACGTTCTGTGAGGAGCAGCATGTAAGATGTTGTCTCTCTCCAGTGCCATCTTTAACGCTATGTAGAACACAGAACATGGCATCTCCTTGAGAATAGTATTAACAGATTTCAGGCTAATATAGGAGTCCTCTGTAATTAAGGGGTTCTGATACCAAAGTATCAAGAAAATAATAAACTGGTCCTCACACTAGATTTTGTATTAAGCCTATCAAAAGGCTCCACATGCCTCCAGCTTTGCACAGTAAGGTGCATATTATGTTATTTGTCACAATAATGTGTCAGCTATAAGGCAAAAACAGAACTGTATTTTCAACAGCAGGAGGATAATTTGCACCGTCCCTGGGTAGACACCAACGACATTGCTACCTTACCGCTCAGATCTTACACATTGTCAATAATAACTAAAAACATTTATCAATTTATACAAAAATGAACAGTTCATACAGTATGATGGACGCAGCTGAGCCCTGGGTTATTAGTTATTAGCTCTGTGGTATATGAGTGTTTTCCCCAGTAATATGGAAGACAGGCTGACTCTCTCACCTCTGAGCCACTTGGAGTCATACTTCACCGTACGGAGGACAGGGCTGCTCTCTCCCAGGCTGCGGTAGATCACTGCGTCACTGGCTAGGAAGTCCGTCATGGTAGCGGAATAGAAATTGCCTCCTGAAAGAGATTCCCGGGGAGGGGTCAATCCCAATTATAGGAACACCGGCTGCAATGGGAACACCAGGAAGACCTGGACCAAGGTTCTTCAGCACGTAGGCGCTGGAGCACTAGGCCCTAAGCATCCTCAGATACTGGTGCACTCTGATTTTCACGGTCTGCCCTCAAAGGCCCAGGTGTGGTGCATCACACCTGTAGTTTTCTGGAGTTTGACCTTGGGGCCACCCGCTGGTCCTCCGAGACCAGAGCAACGCTCTTCCAGTATCTGATCACGAGGCAGACAACTACACGACTTCAAAATTAAATCAAACGGAAACAGCTCCCCAGAAGGCACCCTATGTGTCCTCTCTTCTTGGCCCATGCACACGAGACCTTCGACCTTTGACCTCAGTTAACATCAGGTCAGGGGTCACGGGGCACTCACCAGCAAACAGGCCCACGTTGGACTGCCTGGATTCGAAGGGACAGCGTGCCTGGCCGACCACCTCTTCACCTTCCTGCTCCAGGGTGGCCATCTGGAAAACCGATGCAAGCAAGGTGGCGGTAAGAGATTGCAGAGGAACAGGACACCTTTCGGTGCACCGCAACGGCGACGCGCGACTGTTTCATTGTCACAGCAAGCAATCTCGTTAGCAGAGACAAGAACCACTTCCACACATCACAGGCGGCCGGGTGTACAAGTCGAGCTGAGGAAAGTGCGCCACGAGTCCTAAGGCCTTCTGCGTGAGGAGCTTTGTTATCTGTCATCATGGGTGACAAATCCATGCCAGTTTGTGTGAGGTACATCCTGCTCTCAGCTTGATGTCAGCCTGTGCACTTGGTGTTAATGAAGCATGCCCTCCGTCAGAAAGAAACGCACACACTTGAGAAGACAGCTCGGTAACTGTGAGCCCACCCTTCTCTCGCCCCCCTCCTCTTTCACCCTCACTTTCCCCCTCCTCTCCCTCTTCCTCACTTCCCTCATCTACCCTTTCAGATCCCTCTATCATTTCATGGCCGCCTCTCTCTCTCCCTCTCTCCTTGACCTTTCCTTTCCACTCACAGCCTCTCATAAACCCTCTGCCTACATAAATCAGTCTACATGTATTTGTCCGTAACCCCCCTAAATTCACATACATGCGCAACTACACCTATGTATCTGCATTTATACATGTATATATCCGGCAGTAAGTGACTTATCCGTTGAACTATATCAAACAGAGCTGAGGCAGCTTATTATAGCTTGCATGAGGCAGTCTGTTCAAATACACACGGCCAAAAGAAAGAACGCACTCACTCAGGTAGCGCCAGCTGCCAGCAGCGCAAACTCACTCAGCTAATACTGCTGGATTCAAAGCAGCGGTGGGACAGAAATAGCCTTGTGTAACCGCGCCAGAGCAGGCTCAAAATAGCACCGAGGCACCGGTGGAAAGGTACACCGTCGAACTCAGACAAGAGCTAATAGCCTCGCTACGCTGCTGCCAGTCTTCATGATGTTTGGAGTGTCACCAAATTACAGACGCCTCCAGTTTTCGAAGGTAGCGGATATGATCGTTCTAAAACCTCCCTTCCCTGCGCTGTAAAATGCTCCCTGGAGGCTCAGACTCTGGTTGCGACTCCGCTGGTGAGGTGTTAAAAGGCCTTCTTGCGAACTGTTATCTCGTGGCTTGGTCCTGCGCCATTTTTATTTCATTGCTCTTAAATAACACAATGCAAGAGGAGGAAGGCTTTGCTCTATGAACCTTAAGAAGACTCTGTAGAAAAAACCCCATAAGCAGCGGGGTTTCTGGAATAATACAGCTCTTCACCACCCGGAATTGAAAATACTTCAGCAGCGGGTGCCTATTTCTTTTTGGTCATTGGTCGAGATCCCGACCGGCGACCACCAGTGGGCCCATCTGGTTGACGGCAGATGTCGCTCACGCCCGCCGGGAGAAACCCCAGGCCTTTGGCGGTTTGCGATGCGCCGCCACTGCCGCCGCCGCCCGCTCCGCCAACCGGGCCACAGCCTTGCGGAGCACGCGCGCTGGGCGGGGCGCCGCACCACTGCCGCCCCGCCGGCAGGGGGCTTTGAGAAAAGAACCCCTTCCTCTTCAGTTTCTCGGGACACGGAAGGCCGGCGTTTCAGGTCCCCTACCTTGTAGTTTCGGCAGGTGGGATTAAAGGCGTTCGTCCCGCAGGCGAACAGCGTCTCGTCATTCCGCGGCACCAGCACCTTGATGTAGTTGTAGCACTCGTCCTGCAGGAGAGAACCGCGTGGGGAGAGACGTCAGCGGTGCGCGTGAGCGCCCCCTGGGGACCTGGGGGTTAATCCGCATCCCATTATAGGGCCTGGCCTGCGGGTCTTTATTTTATTTAGGAAGCTGAAATTATTTAGGACTGTGCCTTTTCTTATCCAGGAAGCCGAATGTCCTTTCGACACTGCGCATGACCTGACGAGATGGGGAAGCTCATAGCACAACCCCGCCAAATTAGGCTGCACTGGAGCGACCGCACTAATTGTTAATCCTACCTCCCGATTGTAATGTAGCTCTGTTGTTGCAGGAAAACATAATCCGCCTGGGATACATTTTGAGCAGCACTGTGGCGCAGAGGTTAGTATTGCTGCCTTGGAGCACTGGGGGGTCCTGGGTTCAAATCCAGACCTGGGGCGGTGGCTTATTTGTCTCTCCCTGTTTGCATGCATTTCCTCCGGTTGTTCCGGAACCCTCCCACAGTCCAGAGACAGGCTGGTGGGATAACTGGCTTCTGGGGGGAGCCGGCCTGGTGCGAGCGCGTGCGTCTGCCCTGCGATGGACTGGAGTCCCATCCAGGGCGAACCCCGCCTTGTACCCCAGGCTCTACGTGACCCTCAAGTGGATGTGGTGGGTAGGAAACGGATGGATGGGAGCGCTTAACGTTTAATGTGCCACTTCTTTAGTGGGAAGACGTGATTTTGGGATCGAGGGATCCTTACTGAGTAACTAACTAAATGAGCAAGACGGGGCTTCAGATAGAAACAGCTGATTGGTCGTTCTAACTTGCAATGAAACCACCAGGAAACGTCCCGATACTCACGCTGTTCTTACCCCTCACAGTGCACTTCTCCACGTCTTTTGTCTTCCAGGTGATCTTCTGCGAAGCAAAGAGAAAGAGGGAGCCAATCAGCCTGCACCACCAGTAATCGCTCATTGAGCCCTTGCCAGCATTTCATCTCATGTGTTTTAACTTTCGGTGACTCAAAACAGGGGGGGGGGGGGAATCCTCAGCAAAGGAGCTGAAGGAAGGAAAGAAAAACTAAATTACTTGTTAAGCAACTAGATTAGCGCTAATATGGTCCCAACCTTCACGAATATAATAGCACTAACAAAGTTCTGTTTTTTTCCCCTCTACATGGCCCTTACAGAATAATCCGTATTTTCCTCACGTCCTTCTCTGACTGCTTGCCGCAAATGATGCCAGTGACAAAAAAAAAATCTATCAGGTAGTTAACAAGGCTCTGAGGTAGCAGTTCTGATGTGCTGCTGCCTGACATTAGGAGGCTGATCCTTCAGGGAGATTTAATGACCCTTCTGTCTTCGGAGGTGGAGACTGAACCTCATCAGCGAAGCAATGAGGGATCGTTAATGGCCTGGGCGCTGATGATAAGGCTGAGGAAACGAGACGAGCAAAAAACTCATAGATCTAAAAAGAAAAGGGAACTGATCTTGCAGCTCCCTGCGAAGCAGACTGGAATTAAACTCCTTATCGCAGGTATGCTGCCCAGCCAATTTTCTGTGCAACACATCAAAATATATAGCACTTCGCTGAAACGGTGCAATTTGGAGAGAATGAATGGCACAGGCTACGCGTACAAGTGTCTTGAAGAAGGAGGGAAATGGACATTGAGATAGATTGCATTTCGAACAGAAAACAAGAGGTACCTTTTTTACACCAAGAGTGGCGGGTGTCTGGAACAAGCTGCACTGGGCTCTTTGAAGAAAGAGCGACACAGGAACTTTTCAATCGGACAGCCCACTGTGCAACTAAATTTGCAAGAAACGAAGGTCTCCTCCTGTCCAACAGATCTCTTGCACTGTCTTATTACCTATGTGTATCTTTAACAATATGCCACTAGTAGCTGATCTCCTCCACCCCAGCTCTGCCTGCTTCCTGCATGGCTGTCAGATACTGGAGCTCACAGAGTGGAGGTGAGACTTACCTGCTGTGGAACAATCTGCTCGGCTGAGGTGCTGAGATTGATGGCGAAAACATGATCCCTAAAAGACAGAATTTCTTTTAAAAAAAGAGGCAATAGAGTCTCCATCTGTAGCAATAAGGCCATCTATCTATAGCTTAAATCACCCCCCCTACACCCACCAACGTCACCAGTCTGTTTGAGCATCACGTAGGAAGGGATCACCATAAAAGACAAATTTTCTCCATGGGGAAAAAAGGCACCTACAGATCGATGCATGCCCACCCCCCAATAGCTTCAACACCTGAGCCTTTGTAAAAAAAAATTATATATTCAACCTCAGAAGTTACCAAGTCTGCTCATTTTTTTTTCTCTGTTCTCACTGAGGCACTTTAAGTGCCTGTTGGTGCCCCAGAGATTGATGATCATGCCCTGTTTTTCAGGAAAGCAATGCAGGATGCTCTAAAAAAGGCAGGACTTGGGGAATTTAACCAGTTGGCCGCAGGCTTTAGGAGTCCTGCTAAGTGTGTCCCCTTAGCTTAGCTTGAAAGTGGGTAGAGTCCTGCCGGTAGGAGATCCTGCTATGTTTCTCTGTATCTGCCTGGATCTGTATCCCTCTCTCTGTAGGTACGATATATCTGCACTTATCTTTTCATATCTATTTATATCTTAATCTGACACAATAAACTGAGCGCTATAATGTAAATAAAAGAATACATTATTTCCTATGTAGCACACCTATCCGAACTGTTGGCGTGAGAGTGACCCAGGGGCCCGTTACACATCTTACAGGGTCTTGACCAAGGAAGCAACTGTGCTTCTGGACATAACCCAGCTTTTTAGGGAGACAGTTGCGTGAGGGGAGTGAGCAGGGTGGGGTGTTTAATTCCACCAGGGCACCATCTCCCTGCCCCACGCAGCAGCCTCAGCGTCGTCTAGGCTGGGGAGCCGATTCATCATTACGTACAGCAGCAGACCTGCGACAGACCGCGCTCCTTTACAACGCACGGCGGCAGGCGACGGCCGCGTGACGCACCCTGGCCCTGGAGAAACTGGGGGGAATGGGAAACCGTGCAGCAGGTACTGGCGGCGCGCTGGGTCGACCTCCGACCTCGGCGAGAGGCATTCGGGGCGAAAGGCCGACGAGACAAGGGGATCATCGCCGGCGAGCACGTTATGTAAATGTCTGACAGTCGTCTGCAGGCGACGTCTTCTGCCTGACGACAAAGATGCCCCTGGAACCTCACCCTGCCCGTTGAGATTAAACCTCCTGTGGAAACTGGACTTGCTCATCATCAGAGGGCATCAGATTGCAGCAACGACAGAGCCATGGTGTTCGGCGAGGAGCCGCTGTGCTACTGTCCCCCTGTTCCCCTTCACTCTACAGACCAATTGTTTAGCGCGACCGCAGTGGGGTACGGGGGGCGAGGCGGCCGACGAGGGGCTGACCTGGCCGCGATGTAGAGCATGTAGTTGATGCGCAGCATCCTCTGGAAGTCCAGGCCCAGCCGGACGGTGTCGTTGTCCGAGTTCAGGCCCTGGAACCCCGGGTACTGCAGGGAGTCTGGGACAGAACACGGAGCGAGAGTGAGCACTCGGCAGGTCTCTGAGCGGGCAGCGGGCCGAGCCGGCCGGGCTTCGTCTGTGCTGTCCAAGCCCATCGCGGCGCACAGAGACCGAGGCTTGGGGTCCCGACAGCCAGCGGCGCTGACCCGGCAGAAACCCCGCACGTGGGATTCTGAAAACAATGTTTTATGGGTGCAGGTAGAAACACCAAACCACACGGGCAGAGCTGAACTCCGCCAGAGCAGAATCACCCACAAAGAAAGAGTGGCCCTCGTCTACGTGGGTCCACACTCCACAATTCAGTGATGGACTCTCGGAGCACATCCTGCAGCCCTGAGATGATCTTTCAAAAACCCTTTCTTTGCAGGAGTTAAAATTGTTGCTTTTCCCTATTCTGGAATTGGGGACCCTCCACAGGTGGGGTTTTAAATCCCCTAATTATTACACCCATGTGCTTACTTAGACTTGATCAGACTTGTCTTGAAGGGTTTCGGGATGATCTGAAACGGAAGTCATGAGCAAGCGTGTCGAGGAAAGGAAGTCTCCTCATCAGCCCTTTCTGCAAAATTTACTCTCAACCTTGGTGAACCAGGTGCTGTACAAGCAGTCCTTTACCTCATAAAACTAGAGCAAAGACTTCCATTTAGAAATAGCACAGCGCATCCTTCGAGAGGAGAGTCTTTTTAAATCTCTCTGCTTTACATACTGTAGGCGCAGCTGGCCTGCATAAGACGGGACATACTGTTAAAATGACCGTCAGCCTACATACTGCATGGTTTGTTACTGGGCAAAGGTGTAAAAAAAATTGGAAAATCAAGCAGACGTGGAGACTTAACAGTTGAGAACTTCATTGCTCTTTAAATTTCACACGTGTACCATCGCAGGAAGGATGAATTTAGCACAATGTTTCTCAGACACAGTCTAGAGCCGGCGTAGATCTGAAGCTTTAATCCGCTCACTTCCTGTGTCTGGCAGCAGCGAGGGGGAGTGCTACTTGTTGAACACTGTCTGTGTTCAAGGTCAGGAGTCCCGGTGCTGGTGCTCTTGAAATGGCGTCTCGTAGCTCACCTGACTTTTCTGTGTCAGGAGGGGCACAGGGAGCGATAATGTCTCAAGTGGACAATGGTGGTGAGTGACTGTTGGTCTACAGGTCAAACCTGGTGCTGGAGAGCCCTAGGCCAGCAGGGTGTATGGGACACCATTACATCACCGATCTCACCATTAGGTTTCTATGAGGAGGAACACTTGTATGTTAAAGGAGCATTAAACAAGGTACCTGTGTACTTATTAACCTATGATTTTTGAGGTGTACAGTTTTGATCACCACATTATTGAAAAGATATTGCTGCTCTGGAATATATCCAGAGAGAATCAACTAGGTACATTCCAGGACTTGAGAACAGGAAGCACACTGACAGACTGAAGGAACCGAGTCTCTTCAGTCTGAAGGGAGTGTCCACCACTGACAGGCTGGAGGACCTGAGTCTCTTCAGTCTGAAGGGAGTGTTCCACACAAACAGGCTGGAGGAACTGAACCTTTTTCGCCTGGAACAGAGAAGGTCATGAGGGGATCTGATACAAGTACTCAAAATCCTCAAGGGCACTGAAAAGCCAATCCAGTGGACTTCAGAATGAAGACTAGAACAGGAAAAGGAGGACATAGGAGGAGCCTCAGCGTTAGTGCATTTGGAACTGAGAACATCATCAAGCACTTCTTCACAGGAACAGTTGTGTGAAGAAAGCTACCCAGCCACATAGTTGAAGCCAATACCCTGGACCCTTTCAAGAAAGAGCCGGATGAGATCGAATCAATTAGCTACTAACAACCAAATGGGGCTGGATGGGCTTTGATTCACTCAGCTGACTTGGAGCAGCATCCCTCCTGGACCCTAATGAATTCGCAGTGGTTTACCGCGAGGAGATGGGAGAGATCTGCTACTTTCCCCAGCGCAACTCGGGACTGTGATAAGTCACGGAAGGGAAGAGTTCCCAGCTCGCTGCGCATTATGTAATCTGCTACAGTACATCGCGTACGGAAAGTTTATTAAATTAAAAACAAAACAAAAACAGCAAACTGGCAGGAGGGAGATCAGGCCGGCGGAACGGGAGCCCTGCTGAGCCGTGTTAATACTCTCTGGAGCCTTGGGACAAACATGTGACTGGGTAGCAGCGAGAAAAACCCAGTCCTGACCTTCGAAACACATGATTTATCTGAAATTACAATCTGCGGGGAGTCAGGCTGCCTCTTCCTCTGTTCAGAGTCTCGGATCACCTTTATCCTAACCGGCTTTCTCATGCCCGCGGACAGGTTAAAGAGGTCTGCCTTGTGATGTTTTACTCTTTCACACTGCAGGTTCAGTTCCTTCATCTTTTTTTTTTTATAAAACCAAAAGATCACCGAGAGCTCCAAGCAATCCAGTCTGGTCCCAAACTCCATCTTAGATCTCGCACTCTGTCTTTACGTTGAGAGATCAGAGTGAGATGTGTGACCTGCAGCACCCACCCCTACTCCCTGGGTATAAATTCTTCATTCTGGCCAATCAGGTCTCATAAATAGCTGGAGTCTGTCAGGGAAAGATCACTGCCTGTCACAGTGGCAGGTAAAGGTGTCAGCTGAGCCTTCTTAGGAGCTCTCTGTTCTAAACTCTCAGTGAAGTCATTGCTATATTTGCCATTCTGCTTCATCATAGTGACGTGCAGAGCTTCCATGAGCTCGGAAAGAAAATGACAGAGATCACACTGTGCTGCAAAGGGCAAAGGCAGTCTTTCTTTCTGCTCCTCAATAGATAAATGTTGATCAGCGATTTCTGCACTAATGTCCCTCCAATGCCATGGCCCCCTGGTAAAGGCGCCGAAGGGGTACTCACGCTGCTGGTCGACAACGTTGATTGGCTCCAGGTCTCTGGGGAAGGGCGAGGTCAGCGCCGTCACAGCCAACAGAAGGGATGTCAGCGTCAGGGCCCCGCCCACCAGGGGGTGTGGCGGACAAGAGGGCGGGGTCATCTTTACAAGTGAAAGGGGTCAGGGACGGGCAGGGGAGGGGACAGCAGCAGCACGGGTCCTCGCCACAGGCTCAGCAGGGCAGCATGGCTCACCACGCCGGACAAGCACGGTCTGCAAAGAAAGAACAAGTGCCCTTGCTCAACGTACTGATTTGTATTTCTGACTTGACCTTGATCATGAGAATTAACCGACGTGTTTAACTGATCAATGCATGAATTAATTTTCTCGGTACCTCAAGCTAGCTAGCACAGACAACTAGCAAGCAATTCACACTTATTTGGCCCCAGGCTCAGCTCAGCATGCCTCCACTCCAGACGAATCTGTCTTTTCATCCGTTCCAAGATGATACAGACAAAGCATTGTTAAGACTGGTGAAAAAGAGATCAATTACTTTGCTGTGCGTCGCCTGCCTCGGAAGACTGCAGACTACAGGGTTTAAACTGTTCTCAATTAAAAAATTATTTTAAGAAATGACAATCGCCACCTGGCAATTGGGCCACTGAATGCTCAGTGAGCAGAGCACAGAAAACCCCCCGATACTGGACCCACAGCCGCAAGAGGGTCACTAAAGCAATATTTACTTTTATCAGGACAGCCACACTGCGAACAGAACTGAACAGCTCCATCCTCCCCTTTATTCCTGACGGGCATCAGCTGCCACCAGCGCACAGCCCTGACGCTTCCAGACTCTCCCTCCTGCCACCACTTGAGCCTGGGGCCCCCCCGACACCCCGACGGGTCCGAGAGGCCTTTCGCCGCCTCTCTCCCTCCCCCCCTTGAAGAGGGCCCGCCGCTCCCCCCTGCCGATTAGTTGCTTAAGCATTTTGCAAGCACCCTGGCAGGAACTGACAAGCAGGAGAGGACGAGTGGGGCTGGACAGCCAAGAAAGTAATTTCCCATGAGGTCCAGGTGGGCCTGCGCGGCTGTTGCAGCTGACAGGGCTGAGCGCACGGGGGGCGGGGGGCGGGGGGGGGTCTGGCCTGTGAACCCCCCCCTTCCCCCAGTCTCCCCCTCTAGCTGTCTTGGCTTCAACTCCTATTTCCAGTGGGTCCAAAAAAAGACTGCATTTCTCCAGATTCAGAAACAGTTCACAAAGCCAGTGGAACACCGTCAATACGGTCTCAGACCAGACTGCCACTAGAAACGCTGAGATATGGTATTATGAAACCGCAATTCTCATTATTACCTGCGCTGCCCTTTTATCCACAGAGACCTAAATTTGAACTCGTTCACACTCCAGCACTTTGTGTGAAGGTCAAGCCCCACACGAGGTGTGAACCTGCAACCTGCCAGCTATCCAGAAATCCAGACCCTCCTACTGCAATGGACTGAGCGGCGTGCACAACTTCTCCGTCCTGCAGAGGAATAAATATAAGCAGTCACAGCCACACCACTAAGAACTCTACTTGAGTTATTTAGCCACAGTAGCATACTATGTTATCAGGTCTAAGATAGAGTGGGATGAGACTGTCCTTTGCATTTGACAGCTTGTCAGGTTAAAAAAGGCTGAATGCCACAGCCCTAGTTATGGAAGATTTATTGTACATTGAAGGGCCGTGAGACTGAGGCTGTCATGGACACCAGCACCTGAACATCTATTGCAGATTTATGCTGCACTTAAAGCACTTCAGCCAAATCGGACAGTGAAAATGTCATCTTTTGCAAAACCTCAGGTCTAATGGCCTTCTTTTAAATTCAACCCAGAAATACGTAAAAGTTCTGCTTTTCAGAACGCAGAAACACAGTCAGCCTCACTATCTAGAAAGACACAGGAAGAACATACAGTACCAGCATATCCTCAGGCCATTTCTGCCTTTTGACCAATTTACCTCTGTGCCGCTTCTGCTTAAGAAATCATGCCTTAAGAAATCCTTCTTAAGAAATAAAAACCGCTTAAGACATCATTACTGCATAACTTGATTGGCAATTGCAGCTTATGAAAAAAACAAATCAGGATGAGAAAGTGTAAAACTCCCTGGCAGGGAGGGATTCAAGGGGATGGAATAAAAAACAGTCAATATGTGCCCTAGAAACCCATGTGGCCCAGCAGACTGCTTTTTGTCCCCCCCCTTATCCCACATCACTTCCGGTCTTTTAGGACCCAGGAGCTCCAGAGCTGGGCATTAGGGGAACCACACCTCGAAACAGAACTGGAACACGGGATGGAAACAAGGGAGAGACCGCACCGATGGAAGCAGGCAGCACCCGAGTCTTTTCGCCTCGGGGGGGCCGCCGGCGCTCCCATTACACGGGACATAAAAGATACGCTTGCCGAGATCGCTTGCTTTTCTAGAGTGTGAGTGTGTGTGTGCGTGCGTGCCTGCATACTCAGGAGGAACTGTTTGTCCATCTCTGGAAATGCTGGAGCGTGCACGCACGCACGCCATTCTGATGTAAGCGAGATGCAGCTTGAGTTTTATTCAAAAACACGCCATGGTCCTACAGTCTACGTGCTGTAAAAGTTCATGCTTGCCTACCCCTTGCTAAAAAAGTTACAGGCAAAGAAAACAGCTTTAAACGCAAAAAAAAAAACCCTCTGGAGCGAGGAAGGACTGACGCAGGCAGTTGCTGGAAAGAAGCAGTCAGCACCCCCTGGGATCCTGCACACTGTAGCCAGGGCAGGGTGGCTGCTTTCCGGCCAGGGCTCTCGGTCTCTCGTCAAAACAGCAACTCCTGCAACTTGCCAGGCCCCCAGCTTACAGTGACGTCAATAAGAGACGCACTGCTCTTCCAGTTGGCACTCAAACTCCTGCAAGGTGCTGTGGAGCTCATGGAGGGTAAAAGCATGCCTACGGGGTGCTGGTCTCTCGTGCGGATGCAGGAGTCACTGCCAGACAGCCAAGTCTCAAACAATGAGGTATTCCAAACAGAATAAGAGAACCCCCCCCCAGCGGAGGTGTGGAAAAAATTCTAGCAGTTCTTCCATTAAATAAGCGTAGGAGTCCCAGGAGAGATGCTTTCCATATGACTGTATGAAGACAAGTCCGCCAGACACTGATGTGTTTGAGACTGCTCTGTTTGGTGCCTCGTATTTTTGCCTACAGCAAGGGAAAGGCTGGCTCTTTCACACCTACAGTGCTGTGCACACTTTAAAATTATATCTCCCATCGCACCTTCGGGAAAAGCTACTGTGGTAGAGCAGCTGGTAAGGTGACAGACCACCCCCCCCCCCCTCCGCCCCCCAGTGCCTTGTGATGAAGTAGCCAGTCTGTGCTCTGCCAGAGTGGGGCTCCCATTATCTGACAGCTCCTAATGAAGCCACGGCCCCAATGTAGAAAAAAAGGGAGAGGGGTAATGGGCTGTAGAGAGCCCAGGCTAACGTGCCTAATCGTGTTTGAAATGACAGTGGTGTCCAGGGACCCACAGCGTGATTTATCAGGTCAGTCTGTAAAGTAGCGCAGCAGAGCAGGGTGGGGCTGGTGGAGTTGAAACGATATACCATCTTCAGCAGGGCTCGGAGGGGGGGTCTCATTAGGACAGAATCGGGCACACAGCCTCCAAGTCTTTCACGTTCCAAAATCCCGCGATCGCCAAAAGCTACGCCGTCCTCCACCTTTGTTCAGATCTACAGCAAAAGACAGAGCTTGGGTTGGAAAGCGAAACAGCAACAGCAGGAGAACGAAGGCCCCAGGCATAGACGGGCCTACTCCCGTTAACAACCTTCCTCATATTAATTAGACTGGAAACAGGTGGCACGTCTTTACACAAAGGGGGGTGGGTGCATGGAACAAGAGGGATGCCCTTGGCTGGATAAAGCCCTTACACCAGTAAAGTAACAGTGAACGTATGAATGGGCTCTTCTTCTTTGCAACCCAGCGAGATACAGCTCTAACCATGCACAGCTAACAGACAAGCAAACCACAGTGTTACCATAGCTAAGAGTCCTTGGGAACATCCCAGCACTCCTAGGACTCAAGGTCCGGTGCGTTACAGGCACGCAGCTGTGTCCACGGGAAAACAAAGCCAAAAGGGAGGTAAGGCTACAACTTGTGACTTAACCACTCCCCCCACCCCCCCCCCCCAACACGTGGGCAAGCATCTCTGTCAGGCCTCTCCCGTCGGCAGGCAGCGGGGAGTCTAGTTGACTACTCTTCTCCATCACTTACGCCCCTCCCCAGGGTAAGGGGAAGCTCTTGTTGCGACAGATGTGTCGATCGTCCTTCACACCCGCACCACAGAATAACGCCTCTGCCGGGGCCAGAAGCCGAACTGTCCCTCCAGCGGGTTTCGAAGCAGAACAGGAAATACAGGTCGCCCTGAAGCCCTCCTGCCTTGACTGAATGAAAAGCTGCTTCCCATCCCCAAAGCCTCAACCTCCCCGGTCTCCTTAGTAACGGAGATCCGAGGTCTAATTTCCAGGTCAGCCAGCCCCAGTTTCGGCGAGGCCAGCCGCCAGCCCCCCACCCCCTTCTGGAAAAGGAAAATCGAAAAGGGAAGAGGAAAAAAAAGAAGGTACAAATAAAATGTAAAAGACGGACAGAACTAGGGTGCCGATGATGGAGGGTGTGAGGGGCGGCTGGGCTGGGGGAGGGGGAGTTGGAAGCAGGATTTTCCGAGCTCTCCTCTCCCTCTTTTGGACCTTCCAAAAAGAAAGGAAAAAAGAAATCTCATCAGCCCGTGACACAGAGAGGCAGTCCTTGCTGGATCTTTTCCCTCCGTCATTTACAGAGGGATCATTGGAGAAACAGCATCCTTTTTGACCGAGTTCCAGATGAAAGGATGCCCCCACCCCTGATTAATTAATTTCAGTTCTCTGGATGAAGGTTAACAGCCCCCTCCGCTCAGTTAAGGCTTAAACCGTGGAACTGCGCTTTGATGATTTGAAATGCATGAGGCACATCTACCAATCAATAGCCATTGTTTCTCACTGATCTATCTGCATGCTTCAAACCCAAGCCCGATAACCAGAATTATAACCGTGCATCAAGCAAGGGTCCTGCTATGCTATCCTGCTTCCTGATTTAATCCGAGTCGATTCTGCTTCTCGGGAGGAGACAGTTATTGTCAGTTGTGCTGTATGGTAAAATCATGGCTGAGGCTTCGTTATTGAACTGTCTTATTCGGATGAGATTGGGAATTCAGCTTGATACGTGTGTTTTCAGCAGTGACTAAATGCCCTTGCCCCAAAAATGACACTTAATCTTTGACCTCAGGACCACAAAACAATCAGCTGTTCTTCCTGTGGTACATGGTGAGAAACCACAATGAATTGATGCCTGCTCTCTAACAACGGGATAAAAAGAAATAAGTCAAAATAATGGGCAATTCATTAGGGAGAGTTATTCGTAATTCATCATTATCAGAATGCATTCTGTGGTACAAGGACATGACCAAGATCTTCAGGCTTAAACACTACGAGACTCAAGACAGCATCTGCAGCCAGTGGATTGAAGAGACTTCAAAAAAGAAACGACAGACCTTTCTGCACAATTTTACTATAGAAACAGGGCTCCTGAAATGTTTGGAAACGCAGATCAGAAAATGCAAACGGAGACACAGTTCTTACAGTTAGGGGGAAATTTCTAAAAAATGTCTTTTGCTAGATAAGTTCTACATTAACAGAGCAGGAGAGCATGCTAAAGAGTGTGTGTGCGCGCGCGCGTGTGCAGTCGACTTGATTCAGAACTCCCTCATGCCACGACTGCTAAAGTCGTCTCCTGACAGCTCAACAATGGGAATAGAAATGTCTCCAGCCCTGCGCTTAATAGAATACAATATTGCGCCCCTGTCATTATTTCCCTTTGCCTTAGCTCCCGAGGGGAAAGCGAGCGCAGCGAGATGAGGATGATATGCTCGCGCTCCTGCAGGGAAGATGAAAAACAGTGCATTGCACAGGGGGGAGAGGGAGAAAGGGTGGAAATCGCAAACAATAACCGCTGTCAGTGCTCATCTTGCAACTTATCGCTCATAATCCCCTCGATACGTCTTTATTAACGTCCACCTGGGTCTCCGACAGAGCGTTTATCAGAGCTGCCGTTTTGAGGGAGGAAGTAGGAGACTGGGGCTGATGGCTTGGGAGGTTCAGCCTTGGGGTGCGCGCACGTGGCACACTCACTTAGGGGGACAGAGTGGTCTTGGCTTAAAGTGGATCTGATCTCCTTTTCCATTCCGCCTTCTGTTCCCTGCTGCTATTGCCTGAATTTTAACACTTCAATTTCTGGTGCGGAACGTTTCTGAAAAAGGACCTGTGTACTGGGGGAACCATTTCAGTGATGCACAGGGCATTGTGCACGAAACACCAGTGTGTGCCTGGACAGTGTGCAATACTCTACTTGCAAAAGCACTAGGGACCAGCAGGGCTTGGCAGGTGTGGCTACCCAAGAAAATTACACCAGTTGCAGCAGAGCTGCTCCGATGGTCAAAATCCAACTCTGCCATCTTAAAGTATCACAAACCCTGAATCCTTAGTATATCGCCAACTACCAGGAACAAGAGATGCATGTTCCTTGGTGACGAGGATTAATTTGGAGTCGGTAATCACAGCTAATCAACACTATGTCAGACTAAATCCTGTGGTGGAAGAAACACTTTTTTCTGGAGCTCTTGATTTCCAGGGTGCTGACAGAATTTCTCCTACTTCAGTTTTTTGAGAATTCTTTTGACAGTTTCATTTTATGCAGGTGGTAATCATATTGGACGTTTATTAAGAAGCAGTTTTGGAGTGTGGTGACCAGGGTAGCAATGTCCCAGCATGGTTACAGGGGACACGGTGCTGTACATGAGACCCCATATTTTGGGTGAAAAAGTAAGCAGAGGTCATTAAAGATCCTTGAGCTCTGTCCTGGATAAATCCCACACAAAGTACACACAGTCTGAACTCCCTAAAATCCCTCCTTAATTCAAAGGGTGCAGATGTTTCTGACTGGTCCCACTGATCTGCTGCGGAGTGGGGCTGCTGTGTCACCGAGATGGGTGGAGATCCTCTGGGATCAATAGTGCCATGTGAATGCAAGGAATTATTACTTATTATAAGGGGGCTGTCCTGGAACAGGATGGGGAAACAACAGGTGTAACTTATTTATAGAAAACAAGAACTAAAGCAATGGCAGACAATCCTGTGCTGAAACAGCCATGTGGGGCAGAAGCATACTGTACTACTCTAGGATTTAAGAACGTGCACCGAGTTTTAAACCTTGCAACAAAGCTTACACAGCTCAATCACATACAAAAAAAACTTACAGAAGGATACTGACAAATGCTTTGATATTATGCATTTCTTTCTTATACAGTAGCTGTATGGGCACGGAGATAGAGGAGACAGCTGTGGCAATGCTTTTAAGCAGACAAAAGGCCAGAACGGAGGGGGTATGTTATGAAACTCTATTAGAGCTGGAGTTGTGCAGCTGGTCCTGTAGTGCCTTTCTCCGTGAGCCAGCACTGCATGCAAGTCGCAAGGCACTCAATTTCCCGACGGAAAAGGCACTCCATTAAAGCAGGCCTTCTGCGATTGCAATCAGCTCTACGGCACGGGAGAGAGGCAGGGAAAAATGAGACGCGGAGACTGATGGGGGTTAAAAACAGACCGACGGATCGAAGGTCTGAAAGAACAGCTAGCAGACTGGGTGGCTGTCTTGTCTGATGACCAGCACTGGGAGAATGAACCCTACAAGTAGAGATGACTGGTTCTAGTCTGGGCCGGGTCGCACCGTAACCCTACAGTCCAGACGTGGCCGGTCCAGTCTGGGCCGGGTCATACTGTCCAGAGAATATATGCTACAGTCCAGAGATCATAGAAAGAAACAGAGCCGACTATCAAACTAAAAATAAAGTCTGCTTTTGATGTTGATGGGAAATATGAAAATATATAATACCGTTTAAAGCTGAAAAACAAGGCTTTACTTTCATACAAAGTTCTGCTTCTGTAAAAATTATATATCTGAAATAGCCATCAGATAATCTTTCTCTCCTGTGGCAAAATAAACTCATGACATCCCTCAGCGCCAATCACACGACCAACCACTAACCCAGCGCCCCCCCCCCACACACACACACACACTTAATGAGTGTGTTGAACAAACGGGATCAGTTTACAAATTGTTCAGTTTATCAATTCATTTGAACAGTCAGCTTATTCCTGAGATTTCTGTTTCTTCCCCTTCCTTTAATCTTCCCTGAGGGCATTTTTATTTCTCATGCTGAAAAAAGCACAGTAAGAAAAAGAAAGAAGACAGGCCGTCACGTTCCCAGATCACCTTGTAAGTCTCTCCATCCGTGTTTCCTGACAAACTGCCTTCCCAATCACTATTATCCCTGTTAAAACCTCACCCTCTTACTGCCTTTGCATCGGCTTGGTGGCTTCTCGTTCGCAGCCCCCACCGGTCACGTCAGCTACGGCCTGCTTTGCAACGTGTAGCTCCAGGGAGTAAGAACTCGGGGGAAAGAAAATATGGGGATTGTGAGCCGAGGCAATGCTTTTAAGCAGACAAAAGGCCAGAACGGAGGGGGTATGTTATAAAACTCTATTAGAGCTGGAGTTGTGAACTGTGTAGCCTTTCTCCTTGAGACAGCAGTTTGCGAACTGGAAGCTGTTGCAATACAGTCAGGGTACGTTTTGATAAGGGCTGGTCATGCACTTTTTCCATGACCCTGCCTCCACCGCCTACCTGCGTAATGTTTTCGGGTGCTGGTCTGGTGACTGAGGATGGCCACTGCCTTCTGGGAAATCTATTTCAGGCAAGAACGGCCAAGCTATCTGAACCTGGCTGCCCTCTTTTGCTCGTGGGCTTTTTTGACCGATAGGGCAAGAAGAAACTCGTGGAAAAAAAGGTGTTATGAAATGTACGAAAAACCGAAGCGTTGGTCATCTCTTACTCCCCATCCATCTCTTCCGCGTCGCCAATGCCGGGTTTAAGACAACGAAGCAACACAGAATTATTCTTTTGATTCAGAGAACAGCCTGAAGCAACCAGCCACACACGCCATCCTTCTCAAGAGGCCTCGTACTGCGGCAGGGATGACTTTAGGCCATCGAGACAGAAATAAGACGGGCGGGCTGTGTCTCATGATTTAAGCCTGGGGGTGTGTACATGTGGGTGTGCACGTGTGCGGATTTTGGTGGTTGTGGTGGCGACGGATTGGTGGGGAGCAGGGGGGGGGGGGGGTCTCCCTTCCATGTGGTCTAATTAAATCACCACTCGCCTTTTCCGGTGAGGAGCCCAGAAAAGGCCGGCGTCCACAGGGGACACATGTAAGCAGAACAAAAGGGATAATGGAATGAAATAAAAGGAAAAACATCATCGTGTGTCCCTCCCCTCCATGGGGCACGAAGCTCGCGGTAACGGGAGAGGCAGCTGCCCGAACACACAGAAAACGTCCTGGTCACCGGACCCCTATCGGTAAGCGGTGGGGAGACGGAGGAAGCAGATTTTTTAAAGTGCTGCTGAAACGCTTGCCAGCGACCATCTGACGCCGACTCAACCCGGGCCCCCCGACTCGGCAGCGCCGGACCCCGACCGGCCACAGCTGGGGACAGGGAGCCACGCTGACCCACCCGACTCCCCCTGAGCAAGACGGGGGGGGGGGGGGGTGGGGGGGTGGCCGGTCGGAGCGATGGCAAGGCACCTCCCCGTCGCCTTAAAGCTCCCTCCTGCTCGCCCCACTGGCCCTGATCCGGCTGGCCCCACGCTGCCTCTTCAGCGCACGGCCTCACTCCGTCCGTGTGAAGGAAAGAAAAAGACTTAAAAAGCAGGAGTCGCTGGAGCAGGCCTCCCTGAGGCTAGACAAGCAGAATATGAGAGAGAGAGAGAGAATCTCTCCCGGTGCGTAACAGACCCTGGACCGCTCTTTAAACACATTTGTACGGAAAGCATAAAAAGGAGAAAAAAAAAACAGACCCATCCATAACTGCCAGATCGAGGCGAACGCGGGCTGTTAAGCCCTCTCCGAGATGTCATTAAGCAAGAGTGCTTGATAAATGCACTGCGCTCGCCGAATTTGAAATTCTCATTAGTCTGTGTGCAGAAGAGAATGGGGAGCCATTACTCTTGTGTGGTTGACACCGAGACAGAATTTGGGGGTTGGGGGGAGGGGGGGGGGGGGGGTGTCATGTCGGTGCGTTGTGTGCGCGTGCTGGCGGCGGTCGGGGTGGGGGTTGGGGTGAGTCTGGGTTGCCTGATTTTCCTCTCTTCCTGGGCAGCGGTACGTGTGGGTACAGGGGTACCGGTGCCCCCTCCCCCAAAACCAGGGGTCTGGTCAAGCCCGTGTTAACATGGCTTCGTTACAGAGCTCCAACGCCCCTCCCTGCCTGTGCCCGTGACCCAGGCCATGTGTGGCTGCTGGCCTGTACCTCGGCCTCAACACCCTGACCCCCTGACCCCCTCGGGTAAGGGAAAAAAGAGAACCACATCACCAGCAAGGAAAAGTCCCAGCAGTCCTGCAAAAAAAAAACTCCCATTGCCCCAAGCTTTACCCCAGGTGTCTAGCTTGTTTTCCATTTCAACTCTAACAATATCTAACCTGCCCACCGCTCAGCGGGACATCCTGGGGTTAATTCTCATCATCGAGTGTTGAAGTTTCCCGAGTCCCGAGGCCTTTAATTAATCAGTGACTCACTGACAATCAGCGCTGATGACACAGCTCCACGGGAGGTGAACAGGGGGTTGTTTTATTTCCAGGTCAGGAATTAAAACATGCAAAATCCACCTGTCAGACTGTACGCCAGCAAGCCCACCCACCACCCTGAGCGAAGGCTGGCCGCTGGACAGACATTCAGGTTTCCGGTGGTCTGCTCTCGCAGTCTGGCTGCTCAACAAGCGTACTGTCCCAGAATTACTGACTTTTTTTTTTACCAGGAGTAATGCATCGTATTTTAGATAACAGGGCAAATTGTCACTAGGGACCTTCATTTCTTTGCTAACACGACGATAAAAGCTTTGTGTATCTGATTAAGTTGAACAAAGAAAAAAAATGTCATACACAATTAAGGGGAATTATAGATCACTGTGTAATAATCGCAAGCGCTGCAGCACCACCGTACTGCTACTCAGCCAGACTCGAACACTGCTCTTCGCCTGAGCCCATGTGGTGGCACGCTCACCTAGGCTTGCCCACTGCAACATTAAAGCACAGCAAATATGACTCCTTCATTGGCTTTATATAGCGCCTTTCATCATGAAGGATCCTCAACGTTCTTTACAGGTAAGAAGGGAGCAGCTTCCTCCGAACACCAACCAGGGCTGAGTCATTGAGCCCACAGCAGGGAAACCGATTCGGGAAAATTTAGGAAGTGGACTTTGGGACGGGAACCGTCTCCGGCCCACTTGTCGCAGGATCTGTGATGACCACATGGCCTCCATTTACCATCTCAGCGGACAAAAAGCATGAGCACAGCTCTCTCCAGCTGCATCACTGCCGTTAATCAGAAGCTCCGTCCTCGGCTGCAGGACAGCTCTTGCCGGTGATGGCTTGACCGAGCACCCAAGCACAGACTTTTTTTTTTGCAGACGAATGTTTGAAACCACTGCATTTAAATTTTTTTTTACCTTTATGTCCCAGTTTAACAAGAACGATTGACTCTATCCCCCCGCCCCCGCTCTCGCTCCAAACGGCTCTGACCATCGCCATCAGCAAAGACATTTCGCCAAAGTGAGAACACAAAAAAACGCCCTTCGCTGAGCAAAGCAGCGTGAAATTGTTTTTCTTTTCAGGTGGGGGCCATGTAAACAGCGAGGGTAATAACCTCCAGGAGGCCGAGGGAATAAGAATTGAGTACTCGTACTGACAAGTACCGAGGGGCCTGGATCCAACTGTTCCGATACATGATCGTTCAGAACGGCGGTGGAGGAGGGAAAATAAACTCAGATTAATTGGAAAAATTCTTTGCATTTATATAGCTCTTTTTTCATCCCAAGGGACCACCAAAAAATATCTTTACATATAGAAGAGGCCCCACTTCAAGCCCCACTGAAGCGCGCCACCTGGGAGACTCACAGCACCTATTCTGCACCAGCAGCCCCCCCTGCACACAGACCAGGGGTGGAGCTTTAGGGAGGTCAGGCTGCACAGCCACCAGTGGAGTTTAGCCAGGACAACGGGGTCAACACCCCAACTCATCCCAACAGTGTACTGGGATCTGTAGTGACCAGTAGTCAGGACACCAGGGTCCACACCCCACTCTTACTGACAGTGTCCTGGGGTCTGTAGTGACCAGTAGTCAGGACACCAGGGTCCACACCCCACTCTTACTGACAGTGTCCTGGGGTCTGTAGTGACCAGTAGTCAGGACACCAGGGTCCACACCCCACTCTTACTGACAGTGTCCTGGGGTCTGTAGTGACCAGTAGTCAGGACACCAGGGTCCACACCCCACTCTTACTGACTGTCCTGGGGTCTGTAGTGACCAGTAGTCAGGACACCAGTATTAACACCCCACTCCTACTGACAGTGTCCTGGGGTCTGTAGTGACCAGTAGTCAGGACACCAGGGTCCACACCCCACTCTTACTGACAGTGTCCTGGGGTCTGTAGTGACCAGTAGTCAGGACACCAGGGTCCACACCCCACTCTTACTGACTGTCCTGGGGTCTGTAGTGACCAGTAGTCAGGACACCAGGGTCCACACCCCACTCTTACTGACAGTGTCCTGGGGTCTGTAGTGACCAGTAGTCAGGACACCAGGGTCCACACCCCACTCTTACTGACAGTGTCCTGGGGTCTGTAGTGACCAGTAGTCAGGACACCAGGGTCCACACCCCACTCTTACTGACTGTCCTGGGGTCTGTAGTGACCAGTAGTCAGGACACCAGGGTCAGCACCCTTTTCTTACCGACAGCGTCCTGGAGTAACCAGTAGTCAGGTACTAGGTTTAACATGCCATCTGGAGTACTACACCTACGACAGAACAGTGTCCCTAATCGCACAGTCCTACTGGGGCATGGAACTGGAAATTCCAGTCCTCGGGCAAGAGCGCCACATACTGGTCTACCAAAACCACTGACTGTGGTTGAACCTGGAGGACTCCCACCCCAGTACTGACCAGGCCTGGCCTTGCTTTGCGTCTCGGATCTGAGATCTGACGAGATCGGGGTGCAAGGTGAGAATTCTGCCGCCTACGAATAGAGAGAAGCCACGGTGTTACAGAGTTTTGATAGTGCAGTAATGAGGCTGTGCAGCACCGGGGCCCGTTTCTCATTCGAGTGGGAAAATGTGTATCAAACGCTTCTCTGCCCCTGCTCTCTCCTGTGTGGTCCTCGCAGAACTCTCCGTGGCCTGGCTAGACCCGCAGTGATTTTAATCGCTCAGGTGTAAAATCGCTCCACGTCTGAAAAGAAACGAGATGACCATGCGCGCACGGGCATACAAATGCATCAGCTGAAACGACAAAAGATAAAATCCGCTGCACCCAGAACGCGCTGAGTGCGCCAATACAGCCCGGTCGCAACGCCCTGCAATTTTCTGCTCATTACTCAAGCACACCGACCATGATGGATGCAGAAATCAAGAGAACAAATGAACACTGAATTCGGAACATTAGAAAACACGAGTTCCAGAAAAGCCCTTTCAGTTCAGTGGTTTCCATAATGAAATGTTTGATGACAGCATGGGGCTTTTATTCTTTGATTGACCTACGTTATGAATGTAAACTATACCCTGATACAGACACACCGCTTTTGGCTGCCAGGAAAAGGAAAATGGCTCAATAAATCAGTCCCTCACGTACTGTAGCTGGACCAATTGATTGATTTATTGGTTAACGAACAGACAGTGCCGTCCCCGTCGAAGACAAGGATGGGATCCAGGACTGGGAATTCTGGTGGTCTGCAGTCATATCACTCCAAACGATCTACTCGGTGGTTCATAACTGCACGGGAACTCCCAATATTTTGGAGGGCGTTTTCCAGTTGGATTGTGCTCTGAAGACACGAGTGCCTTCGCTGGTCTAGTCATTCAAGTGCTCAGCAGAAGCATGCAGTAAAACAACAGAACACACGAGAGAGACATGAAAGAAAATGCCAATTGATTACAATTACCACGTCAGAGTGAAGAACAGGCATCGAAGCGGATAAGGGCAGGAATTGCAAAAGACAATTTACGGACACGGGTCTGATTACAGAATGAATGGCGTTGGTCCACGCCCAGCAAGATGACTCGGTGCTCACCTGATAGAGGCTCTTTTTTTTCCCCCCACACAAAGCTCAGATTGATAATGGTAAGCAAATGTGCCGGGGGTTATAAAGGCCAACAACAAGCCCCATCTGTTGGACTACAGTATATGAGGAGCGGAGGAGTCCAATGCTGCTTCAGACCCAAGAGTCATGGGCTCTGGAAGACGCTATGTTAAAGTGTGTTGGTTCAACTCCCCTGCAAGACCTCTGCCCAGCAATGTCATGAAAATTTGTTAGGAGTGTGACTGCCAGGCTAGACAAGAGTTTTTTTTCCGGGAGAGGCGACATCATTTCTCTACTTCTAATATGATACAGCTCAGTCTGCATCACCAGCCCAGCGACACAGCTCACAAGCGGGCAAAGCCAGGGATCATCCAGCCAGGGACACAAGATTTGAGATGGGATTTACGACAACTGCTTCACAGTGGGATCTGTCAGGGTACTGGGGTGGAACCCTAGGTCTTTAGAAAAGTACAGCAGATTTCACATACATCTGTCTGGTGTTTAATAGGAAAAAAAAAACACTTCCTACAGCACAGCATCCCAGACCCCTTCCCCCAGTCAGCATACTGGAGGCACTGGCTATGGGATTTCTGATGCAGAGGGAGAAAGAGCACCACCTACTGGTCTACCAGCACCACTTCTTGAAACATCAACCCAGCTGTCCTTCGACATCTCCAAATCCCAGCTCTGTACTGACCGAGCCCTGGGAAGTGTTCAGTTCCCAAGCTCAGCTTGTCTTGGGCTCGGTTAGGGAATTTGGGGTCTGAGGTTGACTGGCTTGTCGGCACACAGCCAACCAAACGCCCGGTTCCGGTTGCGGAATCGAGCCCAACCCCCGGGTTCGGGGAAGAGAGAGAAGAGGGGTTTAGCAGGCTTATGGTGTTTAGGCGAAGTACAATTAATTGTCTCACAGGGTAAAGCATGCAAAACAAACTGCACTATGAAGAAGCAGAAACTCTGGGTGAGGAGAAACAAAGGGTATCCTTTTGCTCTCTGAGTGCCACTCGTTATCAGTTCTTTACTGAGCAGGGTGAGACTTGAGTTTTAGTGCCAGAGAACTAAAGACCACTGTTAAATGCCAGAGGTGAAAAGGGACACAGGACTAAGCTGGTGGAGGATAGGAATGAGTTAGCAGTGCATAAATTATGCCATTCTGACTCGGGCTAGAATACCGAACTGCGGCTTAGGAGAGACAGACAAATGAGGCAACTGTGTGCCTCTTTCGTACTCTCTCTGTGAAACACAAATAAGAAAATCAGAGACCAAAACCTCAGTCTTCCGCCTTCTGCACTAGAACAGCAAAGCCACCCTGAGCCATGCAGACACAATCACAGGGAAGGAATAATAAAGCAAGTGGTATAGAAGGATATGCAGTTAGAAGTGTAGAATCTAAAATCAAGGGACATCATGTTAAAATTGCACTGGTCATGCATTTAGAAAACTTGATACAATTTTGGTTACAGCTTCACAGATACAAAACACTGCTAATCTCCTACAGTATCAGGCCATTGAAGAGCTACAGTAGCAGGTAGCTTCTGTAGGTAAATCTTACTCTGACACAATGAAGGATGTGCATCGCTTTCCTTGGCCACCTAGTCTTGGACAGAGAAGCCTAAACCTTTCTAAAACCTCTCCGACTCAGGTATTCACAAATCCTCCGAGGCACTGAAAAAGTCATCTTTTCCCCTGGGATTTCTTCAGGATCAACAGTGAAACACAAAGCAGATAACACAAGTGGAAACTAAGGGAAAGCACAATTAAAACCGAGAACGGGAGGCACTTCTTTACACAAAGGGCAGTAGGAGTGTGGAGCACACTACAAATCCCACGTTTTAAAGCCGATACCCTGGCTTCTTTCAAGAACTGCCTGGGATCAATCAGCTACTGATCAATTAGCCATTGGGCTGGATGGACACAATGGTCTCCTTTCGTTAGCATCCTGATGCTCCTATGGTACAGTACTTCACATAGCAGGAAAACTGATGCGGTTTAACACTAAATAAAACAACAGAAACTAGCTGAAGTGGGACATTTCCACTGGGACAGAATCTCTTTGCCTTTGATCTCCAAATAAAGAACATACAATATTTAAAATGTACAGCAACCTCCCTCAAGGACAGTGTTTGTGCACTGTGGGATATTTTAGTAAAAAAAAAGACCCGTTATTAAAATCATTTAGTTGTAAATGTACAGTAATCATCCTTCCAAGATGACACATACTTCAGGTTTACAGTGGGTTGCAAGCATGCTTATGTTAAGTATATGGTGTTCTGTAATAATTACCCCCTTTCAACAAAGTTAGGAATTGAATTTACAAGCCTCGGATTCAGCTTTCCTGCAGCTCTTTTCCGATGTGGGAAACCACTGGTGTTCCCAGGCTCACCAAGCTAGCAGGAAGCAGGATTCTCTTTCACAGCACTAGTGATCAGAGATGCCCATTATTTAAGCAAAAGAGGACGCTTGCGCCTATGGAGAATTAAAGCTGGCTGTCCTACCTATTTAAACTCAGTTTAGCTTCCCTTCCTTTCCTTATTCCCCGAGGCTGTGATTTTATTCCAAGGCAGCACTGCTTGCGCCGTCACAGCCGGATCTTCACAGTCGGTACCCCCTGACCCCCTGCCTCTCACCCCACTGGTATTCAGCTCTGCCCTCTGTTCTGGGGTGGGAAGGTCGTGGGGGGGAGGGAATAGGCTGGCAGGTGGCTGAAAATGACTTTTGTCATTTATATTCCAGGACCATTTTTGTGGTTTCTCGCCCCCCCCATTAATCACCACTGCCCTTAGTCATCAAAGGTATTTAAGGTATTTCTCGCCTCTGCGACGCATGCCAAGCCAGGAATGCTTCAGTCCTTCGCAAAGAGGCGGCAGTAAGGAATCCTAGTCAGGGCATAGCTGAATAATAATGATGTCGTCCCAACCATTACAGAATAAAAGTATGAGCTGTTGGTATTTTACTTCCAATTACCCACCCCCCCGCATTTTCCTTTCCTTTTTTCCTCGCCCAAGAAGTGGCACCAATCTGCACCCCACCCCCCTCCCATCCCCAAGTTCTGACGAAATTTTTTAAGAAAGAAAAAAAACCCTTTCCACGCAGTCTTCTGAAAGATTTGTATCGCTTTCCAACGCCGACAGCATGACCAGAGAAACACTTTGAAAGGCCTCTTCCGCCGGCCGTCAGTAAAAGCATTAAAATGCAAAATCGATTTTTTTTTTAAACTTTCTGGAGCTCTGGGAGGGGGGGTCGTCGGCGGCGGGAGACGAGCGATCAGGGGACAGGGCGGGACAGACAGCAGGCCGGAGATGAAAGGAAGGAAGAAAGAAAAAGAGTTCAGAAACGGGGAAGAAAGCCGCATTGATCACGAGAAGAAACGGACGAAGAGCAGAGGAGGAGGAGGAGGAGGAGGGGAGCGGCGCTTGTGCTCTTCGGGGTGCCGCACAGCCTCTCTCTCGCCCGAGCGGTCCCTTTGACCCTCCCGTGTCCCCCCACACCCCACCGCGCCCCCGCGGCAAGAAGCGGGCCTCTGGTCTCGGCCCCGGCCCTGGGGGTGCTCTATTCCTCGCAAGAGGCGGGCGAGCCCCTCGTCGAGCCCCCATTCACGCCGCCCACCTGCTTCCTGTCAGGCACCTCTCTTCCTGCTCAAACCTCAAGAGCAGCGGGGAGACGGGGAGGAGGGGGGGGCGAGCGCGCGGGCGCCTTCCTAAAAATAGGAGACTGTCACCAGCGCAGATGCAAGAGCTCTTTCCTGCAGCAGGGCTGACACCTGCCTGACGCCTGGCACGCCGGCAATTAGGGAGAGCGCCGGAGAACAATGGGAGACATCAACCTGTCAGCGGGCGCCGCGCAGGGAAAAAAAAAAACACGGGACACCTGCAAAGATGGAAGAAACGGAAAGGACCGGTTTCAACTTTGTCCGGCTCTTCTGTTCTTCCTGGGAAAGGAAGGGCCCCCCCGCCCCGCAGGGAAGGCTGGTGACAGACGGGCGCTCCCTCGCCCTCCTCCCCGAGCAGCAGGGCACAGAGCGGGGGGCTGGCGCGGGCGAACCTTGTCGGGACGGGGAGACCGACGGAGCGCCGTCTAGCAGCTCCAGGCCGAACCGCTACCCAGCTGCAGGGCCTGGGGAGAAGAGTCCTGCTCCTGCACAGGTCGAGAGCGGCCTGCGTCAAAGGCGTACACAATCCCTCCTCGCCACGGACTTCCCCCTCTTCTCCCTGAACCGACGGCGCGGACAGCCGCTCACTAACTGGAAACCGGCCCACCGAGGCAGGCCAGGAGAGCTGGTACCACCAGGGCAATCGGAACCGCTCTGCTGCAGATCTGCTGCACTTCAGTGAGCCCGTGAGGCGCCGGGTGACCCCCACATGTCGGACACAGTGCAGCTTCGCTTGCCGGGGGAATGGAAGAAAACAGGCAGTGCGCAAAACCATGCTTCAGATAGCCGAATAAATTATAAATAGTGGTTGTGATTGGAAGTGGGGGGGGGGGGGGGGGGGGACGGACGAAGGCTCAAGTGGTTTTAAATGATCAATTAATATCACTTCTGAAACACAACGGCAGCTCGTTCCTCGAGGCAGCCAAACGATGCCATCTGGTTCCTGCCTTTGCCAAATTTGAGAGCGCTAGGAAATGTCGAAAAGTCCTCGTCTTTTATATAAATCAAGTAAAAGACTGCTTGGAGGGAGATAAAACTGAATTAATTTGGCTCCCTTGAAAAGAACTTTTTGCTTTGGTTGTTAAGAGAGAGATAATGGAGGGAATAAGGTTTAATGTCATTGGTGCATCAGTTTACAGCGCAAACGCGGAACGGGCCTCTTCCTTTCTTCTGTATAGTTTCCCAGAAGCTGTAAGAGTTGGACGCTGAAATATTCTGACTTGTTTGGCTGGCAGGAGGGTTGGGCTGGGCCGCTGGGGGCCACAGCAGTCCATTCCTCACCTACACTCCCGTCACGCGAACAATCGGCCGCTGTCAGGAGATTCCGCCGACGCGTCTTGCCTGCTGTGTCTTTTTTGCACAGTTTGGTTTGGAGACGTGAAGACTAAGGGAGTGGACTCTGGCCTCATCAGGTGCCGCAGCTAGGTCTCTGACCTCTGACGGGCTCCCGGCCACCAGCCCTGTCCCTTAACTACTGCTCCACCCAGACTGTAAATGTCCCCAAAAGCCTTTGAGGTCACCAGGTTTTGACCTCTCATTGCTGGAAGCTGAAGCATTTCTCCCAGCCTGGGAGACCCTGCTGGAAGATTCTGGTTCTGCTGAAAGTCAGAATTGACTCTGAACGAAGAACAGCTAGGATAGTGTGAGGCTCCCCTGAATCGATCTGGGAAACCTCAAGGCCGAACCGGAGCAATGTAACAAGTAAAAAAAAAAGCCACCTTACAATGTTTACAAATGCCCTCACCTACTTTTTTGGGTGTTTTGAGCATTTTTCTTACATAAAAAGGGAGATAACGCCAGTAACAACAGAGAAAATAACCGTTTTCGCTCACACACAACCCAGACCCCAAGACTTCAGAGGGAGCCCCACTATCAGATAAATACACCACCTCTCCCGGTCGAGAGACCGTGACGGAGGTGGGGGGTGTCATTGTGTGAAGTAAATCCCAGCATTCCTGGGGGGTTTTAAGAAACCAATATTTCCTTCCGTATGGGGATCAGGCTGGTGCAGAAAAAACGCGATTCGTGTTATTACAGCCATTGAGCAGCTCTGCAGGCATTTAACATCTGCTGGGCTCCTGAAGTGACTTGTCAGCAGTGTGAGTGGAATGGTGCTGAAACGCTGAAGTGTGGGGCTGACAGCTTGTCCCTGCAGCTGTGTCAAGAGGGACGGCTCTTTCCGGCCTCGCAGCCAGCAGCACTGCTCTCGGCCCTGCGCACCGAGCTCGCCCACGCTCTTCCCGGGCGCCACAGAAACAATCATCCCACCACCTCCACGGCCATTCCGCCACCAGACGCGCAGCGAGCGGCAGATGCGCCGGCCGATCGGCCGGAGGAGCATCGGAGAGCAATCGGAGGAGGATGAGTGGAAACATTAGAGGAGGATCGCATAGGAGGACCGGAGAGCAATCGGAGGAGCTTGGTCAGAGGTGGATGAGTGGAAAGATTAGAGGAGGATCGCATAGGAGGACCGGACAGCGATCGGAGGAGCATGGATCGCAGGGGAGGATCGGAGGAGTGAACTGAGGAGGATGGGAGAAAAGATTGGAGGTGCGATCAGACACCTGCTTTGTTCTTAAACTTTTTGGCCCGAATTTCGTTTTTCTTTAAAATAATGGAATACGTGTTCATATATTGCTCACGTGATTCTTCCTTTGATAGAAAAACAAAAAAAATTGTTGTTATTGTCTGCAACCATACTTACACACAAGCAAGAGGATGATGAGTAAGATCCATTCAAAACCTAATTGTTCAGCTATAAACAATGAATGAAGAGTTAATTGACAGAAAAAAGCGTGTCATGAAACTCAGATACGCAGTTCTTTTTTACTCACGCAAAAGTAAACTTTGCAGAGTGTTTACAGAGTGCTGTGCCCAAGACAAACATGTGGCCAGTGTCCACCTCCATTCTAAGAACTAATGTCCTTTGACACGACTCCGGGCTTCTGGTCTGACAGGACTGCAGATTCAGAGTTCACAGACTTTTACCACCGGTAGGGCTCTCGAGTACCAACAGGCCGGTGATTCTGACTGCAGGCACCGAGCACAGCAGCACAATGACATTCTGCGATTTTATTTTTCAATTGCTTATGACCCTCTACTAAAATTCACCAACGTCTTCAAACCTGGCTTACGCCTGTTACTCCCTTTGTATTTCAGAAATTACTGTATGCATGACAAAGCCTGGGATTTGAAAGACAGAAGAACAGAGGCCCTTATCAGTGGCTACAAACCTTCCAAAGCAGATTGTATCTGTTCGCAGTTTTGTCAATAGTGTATCAGATATGAACATGAGCCATTGATCAAATCATTGCTTTGATCTTTTACCGAATAACCACTGGCACTGTAGAGCAATTAGAGATAGCGCTGGATTAAAAAAAAAAAGACTGATAGGGGATTGATTTATTGATTGAGAGCCAGCACCTCTGTTATAGTTGGACCACTGTGCAAGTGTGTCCTGGACCAGGAGGAAAATGTTGAATCGGGCAGCTCTGGTTCTACGAGTCCTGAAGATCTACTCTTCTGCTCTTCATCAACTCAAGCGAATAACTGGCTTGGTTAAGCCCACAAGAGCTCACAAGACCCGAGGTGCCACTTTTTGGGCAGGAGACCGAAGAGGACATCAAAACGGCATCCAACGCGAGTTGGTCATTCAGCCCATCTGGCTCCTGCCGGTTTTCCCCGGGTAATGGGATCTTAGGATCTCTTACAGCTATTCCTTGGAAAAAACCCAGGTGCAGCCCAGGTTCAACCACACGGCTGGGCACCCTTTCCCAGACTCCGGCCACCTCTGGTCTAAAGAGAAGCCTCCCGTCCCCCATTCTGAAAGGAGCTCTACTCACTGTGTCTGAGCGCCTGTGCGCCGCGGGGCCCGACGGCAGCCGCCGACTCTCCAACTCCTTTCAGGGCGCACTCCGATCCGAGCAGCAGGTCAGGGGGAGCAGAAAGGAAACCTGCCCCAGTTCAGAGATCTGCCCCTCGGCAGGGTCCTGTTAAAGCAAGGAAGGGAAACCCATTAGCAGGCTTCCTACTTAAAGAAAGCAATGGACTTGTGGAGGAGGGCGCCAACATCACGGGACAGGTGCACCTGTACTTCTAAGGCGAAGAGGCCCGCGTAACTGAGTGAGAAATACCCAGCCTCCTGCGTGAGCATCTGCATCAGGCCCTGCATTTCCGCGCTTGTAGCTGGCACCGCATGCACGTCACCTCCACGCGAGAGGCCGCTCATTTGTTATCACTACAAGCGAAGTAGCTTGCCAGTGGACTGTGTCTTTTTTTTTTTGCTCCTAGTAACGGCGGCGTTACCGAGGAGCGAAACGATGAGAGGCGACTCTGTGAACAAATCCCAGCCGGGCCCTGGTTTCTCCTTCTGCAGCCTGCTGGGTTAAAGCGCGTCTGGGCCCGTTCGCACGCAGCAGATTGGGGGAGATCCGGGCTTCGGTACGCGGCGCTACCAGACCCCCCTCTGCTCGGCTCCAGAGCCGACCTGCTTGGGCTCCCCCCCCCCCCCCACCCTGCCGACACCCCATCGGCGAAAAAAACGCCATCTGCTTCCCGGAGCCACCAGCCTGTTTAAAAGGCGGCATCCGTAAGCGTGACATCCCAGTTCTCCCCAGCTCACGCAGAGCCGCTTCTGTCTCGACCATGTGCGCGGAGCAGATCCTTTCCCCCCCCCCGGGACCGATTATCTGCCCCTGACTAGCATCCGCTGGCTCACTGTTGCCAAAGCGCGCCCGGCGCTGAGAAACAGGACGTGTCCTCAAAGAGGACAGACCGCGCCAAACCCTCCGCTTCGACCTTCCCTGGGGCCGACGCAAAAATACACTGAAATCCCTCTGTGTCCCAGCGCCGTCGCTCCCCAGCGACACCCACTCTTAATTAAACCACATAATTGGCTTATTTTGTCATTCAATTGGATTTCAGCTCTTTAAATGATGGGGAGATTCTAAGGTGCCTAGAAAAGTAACTTCTATGGCGAGCTTTAAAAAGGCGTCGCTAAGCAAAGTATTACGGCTCAATGAAAAATATTACTGAACAAAACAGTGTTGATGAGGGAGGTTTTCCAGGTGTGGTTTAACCACCGAGTGTTTGTCCTATGAAACAGACTGCATGTTCTCAAAGCCAGTTGTGATCTCCAGACCCAGGAACACCGTTTGCCAGCTATGACCAACCCAAGGTCACACCGACACCAGCGATTTGCTGGTGCAGATTCCCCAACCCCAATCCTGGAGGGCTGGTCCGCCTGCATCGTTCCTAGGTCTCTTCCACGCACCAACCGGGCCCGGGAGAGCTAAGAGAAGGTGCACACCAAGGCCTCCACAGCCGAAACGTTGTTTTCCTTTCTTCACTGCACGGAACAAAGCCTTACCCGTTGATGAGATGAACCAGTTCAATTAAGGCAATAGGTACCCAAAAGAACCTGCCAACCCCGAACAAGGTCACCTTCGGCAGAAGAAGCTCCTACCACGCTCCTACTTTTGTGCACGCCCTGACTCGGGAGACCAAACAGGGGAGCCACTGGTTCTTTGGTGACTCAGCACCCCTGGGCCCGACTCAGCAGTTTCCTCTCTATATAAAGGGGCGTGTCCCGTCCGCAGACTTTGGAAGCGTTACGCTCTAGATCTCCATACAGGTGCCTCCTCCTCCTCTTCCCCCTACCCCCCGCCTCCCTCCTGAAAGAACACTGAGCCGATCCTCAGAAACCGAAAGCTGCCACCACGAAGGAACCGGACCGAACCCCGTCTTCTCATTTAAAGCTTCACAGCAGGCTGGTCATGCTGCAACAATCACCGTGGTCCCGATTTCTCCCGCTTTGCTGTCCCGCGGCTGCTGCAGGACAGGAAGCCCGCGCAAATGAGTTCGGGGGGGTCCGTGATGACAGACTCATCCGACAGAGGGAAAGAGCGAAGGAAGAGCAGAAAAACTGAAGCGCAGGCGGAGGAGTGGATGTGCCAAACCCCTGTCGCTCCAGCACAGGCTCAGTGTGATGGGAGCTGAGGAGAGACGGGAGTGAAGGAACTGGGTTGTGTCAGCTTGCCAGTAGCCAGAATTCTTCCCAGCGGTTTACTAATAAATCTTCACTTCATTTCCCCACGCAGTTTCACTCTTTAAAAAAAAAAAAAAGCTCCCTAACGATCTCGACTGTCGTTTAGACGTGCCTCATTGAGTTAACGATCCCTGCGCCTTGCATCTCGTCACCGCAAGGCACCCTCCCCCCCTCCATCACTCCCTCCCCCTCCTCCATTCTCTCTCCATCACTCCTGCTCCCCCCTTCCCTCCATCACCCCCTCTTCCCCCCTTCTCCATTCCACCCTCACTCCCTCTCCCCTCTCCCCCAGTCTCTCTCGCCCTCTCTTCTCCCACCCCCACCCCCGGTAGCTAACAGATTAGCAATTTGTTTAAAAGTGCCTCCGGTCTTTCTGCCGTGTGGTGTGCTGGAATGATCAATAGTTCTCTGAAGCTCCTGGCTGAAAGCCTCCGGGCTCCAGAAATGAAAATATTAATAATACATGACTCCCCTGTCATATTTTGCAATTTAGGGAAGGAGAAGACGCACGTGCTGGCATGATGGATGTCCTAATTGGACTAATTGTGGAGCTTGTACAAATTTAAACAAAGGAGAGCCCTAGTCCGTCTGTCACTGAATCTTTAGGGAGGGCGCAGGAAAGCAAGATGACAGACTGAAACGAACAGAGAGAGGGTGATGATGACAGCCAGTGAGAGGTCTGTATGAAGCCATGTCTTATTTGGCTTTTCTGACTGACCGCGGTGGCGGGGGGGTCTGTGAATTGATTTTCCCATTGCTTTCAGGATCATCCAGTCACACCAGCCAGTGAAAAACATTTCAGGTATGTGGGCACGACCAGGACCGTTTGATCTACAAGGAAAGCAGGTCACTGCGTGTCCATCAGTCTGGTGTCGGTCCTACAGGGTGTGACCATCGATCCCCACAGTCAAGGGTCACTCTAACCCCCCCCCCCCACACACTTCTTAAGATTCCAGAAAAGTCCCCCAATTAAGGAACCATCCGTTAATCCTTTCTCACAGATCCACACCCAGAATGCTTACAATTAAAAGCATATATACAGTATAACCATGTTCCCGTCTCCAGCAATTTGAGATGTATTTTCTATGTCAACATGATGTCATCTCTTATATCATCGGTTATGTCATTTGTGACTTGAGGAAAACAAGCAAGTAAGCATTTCATTATACTCGGGTACGTGACAAACTTGAACTGTTAACCATTAAACTGAACATCCAGCCAAGTCCAAGGTGTACTGGAGGGTTGCAGGTTCACGTCCGATGCTTCACTCAGCTTAATCTGCTGTATAAAGGGGTCTCTAGCTCATGACTATAAATGAGTTTTTTTCCCCCCGAATTGAGTTACGCATCTAAATACAAGAATAATTAATAATCAATCAATATATGGTCATTATACTCTGGCAAAACTGTCTGCTGTTGTCTGGTGTGGAGTGGTGCGCCGGGAGGGTCCGAGTTCAAACCCTAGAGGTGGCAGAGCTACACTAGTTCCATTGGCACAGAGAACACCTGGTTTTAACCTGCCAGTTGGCATGCAGAAATAGTAAATAGGGAATAGATCTGATGGGTAAAGGCCAGGTTACCTACAGTAACTAGCCTGGATCCAAAACGTCTCATTAAAGTCTCTATCCTGCATTCGACTAGGACTCTCCCACTACTGGTAAAGACAGATGTTCTCCAGTGGACTCCATGTCCTGGTCAATACAGATGTTTTCAGTAGACCAGAGGTGATACAGCTACTGGTAAAGACAGATGTTTCCAGTGGCCTGGAGATGCCCTGCTACCGATCAAGACTGGTGCTTCAGGGGATTTCAAATATATACAAATAACAAAGAAGCTCAGATTAAAACAAAAAAAAAATAAAGAAAACAATCTACTTGCAAAATGAACCCATGTTTCCCTGTGGATTAAGCTGTGACTGCAACACTTACTTCATCTGTGCTTGCAGATGGATATCAAGGGCTTAACAGAGACCTGATTCATGCAGTGAATGAAAAGAGCCAATTAGTTGCTTTTACAATAGCGGGGACATTTTCTCTCAATAGTTTATGATTTCTGGTCTGAGTCCCATGATGGGTGAAATAGCCCCAGAGCCGAAGGTAATGCGGTGATACTGGCTAGGTGCTGGAGCAAAATACAGACCAAATGAATGTCAGGGCCGGGGAGCTGAGACGTTAACTGTGCATTAAGGATATTGAGCATGTAAAACATTTCATAACGTTTTAGAACTGTTTCTTAAGCACCAGTGAAATAAATTAAGATTTAGTGTGATGCATCACAGTCTGATCACATTACAGAAAGTCCAATAAGTCAAAGACGCTAAATCTCAACTTACATTTATACCCTTACACACTAATACATTGGGCGCATGTCATCTTTTAGTACACCCGGCTACAAACCTAAAGAAACTCAAAGCTGAGGAAAACTCTCCAGAGGACTTGCTCTGAAAGAGAACAACAAGCGTCTTACCTCTGAAGAGTCAGGATGTAGGAGAATACCAGGAACCTTGAAGCGCTTCTAAAGACTACAATCTCACACTGACATATCTTCAGGTCTTTATCACTAAACAAGATTCGTTCAGCACAGCCACTTCATTCACAGGTCATGCGAACAGGTCAAGACTCCAAGCTCCTTCCTCACTGTTATTTTTTTAGGCATTTTCTGTTGATCTTACATCAGACGCAAAAGTGATTTTTTTTTTCCTTTTAATTTAGTACTTAACCCTCCACTGTAGAATTGGAAAGGGGCACCATCTCACAGTACACCCAGCAAAACTGTCTCCCTAATCAGCCCCAAATCCCAAGTGGCCGTCCCTTCGGATTCAGAAAGCCAGACCACACAGGCTCTCTGGGTGAGCTCATGCTCTGTCCTGGAGCCAGCCCGCTGTGACACCGGGCTGGGGAAGGGGCTCCTCGTGCGGTCACAAATCACCTCGCAAGCTCATTACGAAAACCTCATCTGTCTCACCAGCCCGTCAAGAGGAAATCACACTAAATGAGGCTGAGCCGACGCACGTGGAAGAGATTTACAGCGAGGGCCTCTTTTTGTCTTGGCCTGCAAACTGCTGCCACTTGGGGAGACGCCGTCACGTTGCGTGGATAACGTGGGCTCGAGTCGCACGCGGCTGGGCCGAAGCCGTGCCCTGTGTGGGCGCGGCTCCCGGTGCTACTGGTACACCTGTTCTACAACCAAACCCGAGCCAAGATGACAGGCTTCAAGTGTCTAGCGCTCGACTCCTGGCAGATTCAAGGACTCGGCAGCTTGTAAAACCAGAAACAGATCAGACTGCAATGCAATGGGAGCTTTTGTCTGTCTCCCATGGCAGGGCGAAGGCAGCGAACGTTAAAGAAATGCTGGACGGGACGGCGAATTAATTTGATCCAGCAACGCATCCTACAAGGCATAGGGAGATGTCAAGACTCAGAATTTCTAACAGGGAAAAAAAAAATCAAAACGCAAGTTTACATCTAAAAACCCTTAAGTCAGTACGGGCGAAGCAAAGCGATAAAAGATGTGACAGCTGTTTCCGAGAACACACAGAGCCATCGGAGTGTAGCTGATGCTCTGACAGTCGGCGTACGTGAGGCGGCTGGGTAATCTGCACGCCACGCGAGAGTTTGTGTTCAGGCCTCGCTCCCAATCCAGGACCCTCTCCCCCCCCTCCCACGAGCGGAGACTGGAGACCGGCACGGACCCACCGCGGGGCAATCAGTCTTTCGCCCGATTTTGCCCTGGTCCAAAAACCACAGTGACACAAACAAAACCCACCCCGCCCCCTCCACCCACACTCACACCTTTGTATATCTTTACTTGCGAAGGACCTCTTTTATATACTATCGCTGCCCGAAACAGAACTCCATGCAGGGAGAAAGAGCCCAAAACAAATAGTTTTGTCACTTTCAATTTTAAAGATGATGCCACTGGGTTAAGAAAACAGTAGGTTGTCTTTAGACAACTGCTCTTGAACGTGATCGCTAAGAGATAATATTTGCACACCACAGGTACGAGCGACTAGCTCAGCCCATTTCCCCTAGTCCAAGCCCATCCGGCCTAACAAACTCTTAACACTTAGTCACAGTGCTACAGGAAGGTGCTGCTGAGGCAACAGGAAAACAATCTGCCCCTTTTCCACACAGGGAGACTGCCAGTTTCAGCAGAAACTCCAGGAGCAAACTCCAAGGGCCTTATGGATCCGGCTGACTGCCTGACCTCAAGGGCAAGTGACTCGCGTTTCCTTTTCTCTCTCTCCGAATTTCCATTTTGTTCTGTAAGACGTACGACGTATAAAATCTAAAAGACCTCTCAAACTTCCTCCGGGTTCGGGAAGCGACTGTCAATGTCACTCCTCCATGCTGTGGATCTGACCCGCTCCAGCCTTCTCCCGCTCTTCCCCGAGACCCGAAGGCCACGCTACAGCTGCGGCCTGTTAGTCCTTCCAGCTTCAGTCCGGAGCCCAGCAGTCGGACCTGTTGCATCAGTGTCTGTGTGCATCCCCCCCCCCCCCCCTCATCGTGTCTACACGCTGACAGTAATGAGACAGGAGTCCCCCCCTTTATTCTTCTTGTTAACCCGGATTGAGCTTTGAAGCACAGCGATTCCCCCCTGCTGTGGCACAGAGGCAGCCAGAGAGCGATGGATTGCCTGCTGATAAAAGCTGTCTGGGCTGCTCAGGCTGTAGAAGCCGAGATGAGCGCATCCATTAGGACCAACAAATCCCTGTCTAGTGCTCTCCTCTCTCTCTCTCGCTCTTCCTCTGACAGCACGGGGCACGCTGGGCACACCGGCTGGCTAGCGCACCAGGCCCGCAGAGGAGGCCACACCTCATCGCCGGCGCCGCGCTTGACATGGCAGACGAGCTCGAATTCATCGAGAGCATCCTCCCTGCCGTCTGATGGGAGGAACGAGTGTCCCCAATAACATCAGAAAGGTTATGAATGAGAAGACGTTGTTTGGCACGGCCAGATCGTTTGTTAATTAGGTGCTGACTGATTCCAGGATCCCATCCAGCCTTCTTTTTGAAAGAAGTCGGGTTCACACACACCCCCGGCCGCTCTCTGTGTAAAGAAATGCCTCCTGTTCCTAGTCCCAAAAGGCACTTTCACTGAGTACCTATTGACAATACGAACGCCGGTTTTCAGGAACCCTAGCTTACAATGTATTCAGATTCACTGAATACACTGGCAGTAAAAGCGCAAACCACAACCTCACGTTGTGAGGCATGAGCCGACTGCGCTCCTCAGTCATGCACTTCCTTCTTGCGCCCAGAACGCAGGTCTTGTTTGCTGCCACGACACACGGACCCAATTATATCTACCACGCGTGTCAGCGATGAAAAAGAAGACTACAATGCTACAGCTGGCACAGCAAGTGCAGACGAGACACCGAGGACAGCTTGCCGAGTCGGGCAGGGCTTCTGATAAGGACGCGTACAACAATTAATTATGTCCGGAATGTTTTTTCCAAGGATTTCCTCACACTGCTTCAGCGGACGACCCCCCCCCCACCACTCCCTGTTAGAGAAAATCCCCAGATGCCAATTTGAGAAAATTTGCAGGTCCCGGTGGATCAAAACACGTGCACAGCACACGGCCGCAGAGAGTTCAAAAACAGCCCGCGATTTCATCTGCAGCCACAGCTGGCCCCACCTGCCCACAACGCATATTCTCCGGAGCGCCGTGCAGCCTGACTGACACGGTCCATGCTTAACCTTTCTGACTGTCCTGAATACAAACCCCCCTGGACCCCAAGCCTGTCCTGTCCTGGGGGAATGCCCTTCTTTCATCACCTCGAGCCGACAAGCTGCCTTTGTTCACACTGGCCTGTCTCTCACGGCTTCCCAAACCAACAAGCAGGCAGGGTTAATCAGCACTCTTCAAGCAAACAGCTTCTGGGTTTTAGAAACACATGCTGTTCGTTAGGCCAATCAGATTAACACACCCCTGAGCTCACCCCTCAACCCTGAGGTAGCTCCTCTCTCCATGGCCGGTCCTTGACAGAGAAAGACATGCTGTTTTTCTAAACTGAATCGCTCACTGCTGCTCAGTTTTTTTTTGGTGTTATCACCTCACAAGAAGGAGTGTTTTTCCCCCCGTGCACAGGTTAGTCTGTGCATCAGGCCTGCAGCAGAAAGAGAAATCTCTACGATCCTAAATTGAAGCTTGAAGCTGATAACTAAGGCAACAAAGAAAACGTGATACTACCTGGAGGCGTGATTCTGTCAAGCTGGGGATGGGACATGGGGCTGGAGGTCAGAGGTCGAGACAGCAAAGAGGTGAGGAGCTCTGGAGATGGACAGCAGACAGGACTGCGGGACAACCCTTCAGCCCATGGAGCTATACAAACAACCTTATGGCACAGGCTAGCCGACACTAATTTCTGCTGCTTCAGAAAGCCCCCTGGCCCCCTCACAGGAAAGAGAGACACCCCCCTTACCGCCAGGAGAGCTAGGATCACGCGTGAAGATGCGGGTACCTCACAGGCTTCCTCTGCAACATGCTACCAGATGTGCTGGACTGCCCCCACCCCACCTCCCCGCCAGTAGAGGGTGCGACAGTGAGCGACCTTCACCTGCCATGCTTCTGTCTGGCGAGGGATTCACGCGCACATGTTCCTCCTCACCGGCACGCGTGCAGGGACGAAGCCAGCCATCTGCCTGGGCGAGGCGTGCGTGTGCGCGTGCGCGTGCACGTGCCCCTCTCATTTGATTCTGCTCAATACCTTTTGTTTTCTTTAGAGAACGCAAAACGGAATAATACGCGGAGAAGCGAACGAGTCAGGTTCTCCCCCGCGGCGTGAAGATAGTAATTTCGTGTTGTTCGGTGTTGCCGCAGGTGTGGGCTCCTCCGGCTCGTTTCCTTGATTTGGGTAAATCTGCATCGGCGCGGAGGTGGAGCACTGGTCCAGTCTGCCCAGGAGCCGCGGGCCCGCGAACTGTAGCAAAACCACCGGCAGCACTCCCCTCGCTTCCAACACTTATCGGGAGCTCAGTGTCCCTGTTTTTTATTTTGTTCCCTTGGATCCCAACATTTATTAGCAAACAAACAAATAGAAGCGTGTAATCCTTTCCATCCCCAAGGCTCCGAAACAGCCCGAGCCTCCACACAGCCTCTCATCTAATAGCCCGCTCTGCTATGAATCAGTCCCAAAGCACCGCGAGACGCTTGTGTCTTTATTAAAAAAAGATTACAGCAGTGGGAAAGGGGGGGGGGGGCCACCTCCTCCGTCTCGGAGCGCTGTGATGAGCAGGGAAAAAGAGAAGGCTCGCCGCTGGCGGAGAGAAGGAGAGACCAGGCGTGACGGTTTGTGCAGGGCCTCCCCGAACAGGAGACGGGGTTGTTCAGCGGCGGCCCATTTGTTCGTGTCGCCCAGGGAAGTGCCGACGAGGCCGATCCCCCCACCGCCGCGCGCCGCCCGTGGAATCTGCTAACTGCATCCGGAGACCCCTCCAGGCGCCCGGGGCCACGCTGCGCGGCGCCGCCCGGGAGCGAGAGGGCGTGGCGGGAAGCCGTGAAGAGCCGTTCTCACAGAGACGGCAGGTCCCCCGCAAACAGGTGCCGTGAGGACTAGCCAGGGGGTCCCCCCGAAAGTGCGGAGCTGGATTCCTACCGCGGGCCGAGAGAGGGCCGACCTTGGGCAGCTGCGACTGTCTCCCGGGGCGTTTGGCGACGCCTCCGGTTCGTGACCTCCGCAACCGCGAAGGAGAACAGGCATTTCGAAAAGCGCCAGGCAGCTGCCTTCGCGACGCGGCCAGGCGGCCAGGCGGCCTTGTCCGAGAATCCAATTAACACCCCGCGACGAGCGCCACCGGCCCGAGGAATTCCACACCCCCGCCCCGCGCGGGGACCTGACCCGGGACGGGACCTCCCCCGTCAGCCTGAACCCCACAGCCTCAAGGTGAACTACGAGATGAGAAATGACAGAACACAAATTGCTTTCTCACGAATACCCCTTCAACAAGTTAAAGGAATTTTGAGCGTGTAAACAGCTCACAAAATGCTGTAACAGGCTTGAGGTTTTTAAAAATAAAGCCCTACAGAACTGCTGGCATGTAAAGTTTATTTGTCAGAGTAAAACTCGGCTCAACATTTTGTCACAGACCAGCGTCGTAAAGCTCCAGCTGAGCTCCAGCAGTTGAACTGCCTGTTATAATTCAATCCAGGAAAAGCGTGCCACCGCTGTGATATCCAATCTGTCTTTAATCAGAATGATGCAACGTTTTCTGCTACGCTGCTTTTGTTAAGTAAAAACTTTGGCAAACGTGTCAAAAAAAAAAAGCACTGTACTATTGCAGCATGACTCACAAAACAAAAGCTGTCAAAAGAACATTCTTTTTTATATCTCAACAGGTCCAAAAATCTTGCAGCACCATTGTGTTTAAGCAACAAATATTCTACAACTCAATATACTACAGTTTTACCGCAGCCTGTCATAAAATCAGACTGCATTGTTCCAGAGAAGGAAAAAAAATTATTCGCCTTTTCTTGGCTGCTAAAACCTTCAGAAGCCAGTTAAAGATTCTTTTATTATGCTGCAGTATGTTTTTATGATTGAGCACTTTAATTTATGGTGGAAAAAAAAAAATTTCAAACCCATCGACTAGGCAAATCCATCACAGAGATGCAGGCTTTCTGTCCTCCATCTCCCCCTCTCTCTCTCCCCTTGTCTCTCTACCTCTCTGTTCCTTCCCTTCACCCTCCTCCCAGCCTCCTTCCCCTAACGTGTCTCTGATCCCTCTCCCTGCCCCATCCTTAACTCTCTCCATCCCCCTTCTCCCCCTTTCCTCCCCTCACTCTGTGACGGAGAAGCCCGCGTGTCCGCTAGTGGAAAAAGCACATGTGAAAGCAGTTCTTCCACTGGCAAAGCCAAAATGTCAGGGGGTGGGGAATAGGAGTTTAGGCAGCAGCCAGCTCTAAATCAATTCCACTTGTGCTGCCCCCAGAAACACAGTTTTGCAGCCTCCTGGTCCATCGTGAGCCCTGGAGCTCCATCAACCAAAACAAACCGTCAAAAGAGCTTTTCTGTGCCCCACAACCCTGTGGTTTATTACCCCCCTGCAACCCTCAGGTCAGCACGGCGCAGCTCAATCCCCCAAAATCAGGGCTGGCTCTTCAGGGTACCATGTTCAAAAAAAGACGGCCGTGCCAGTTTTCCTCCCCGGCTGCAAAGCGAAGTAACTTCTCTGCAGCAAAGCTTTCCACTAACGCCACTTTGCTTTTACTGCAACTCGCTACTCCATTAAAAGAACGTCGGAGCAGTTGTGAAAGTGGCTCAAACCGATATTGATAGCTCACCCACTGTTTCCACAGCTTTCAGAGAACTTGGGGTACAACCGTCACCCCGCCAGGGGTGCAGAACCGTCACACTGCGCTGAAGGTTTCTAAAGGGAACTGAAAATGTGTTTCTTTGTGCACCGGCAACCCATTTTATTTGGTGCCCCGTGCGACTCCTTAAATGGCACAAAGACGTAATCGTGGCAAACAAGTACGAGAGCTGCCTGACCGCTGCAGTGTTGCCAGTTCCTCTGATCAGAGCTCAGAGCCTCAGCAGGGCTGGGCCTGGTTAGTAATGGGTGCTGCTGTAAGTGGTGGTGCTGAAACTGTAGATGGCGTTCTTCTTCCTGGACCACAATTCCCACACCAGTGGCCCAGTATAGTGACGGGGCACACTGTGCCAATGGAGGCGCCACCCTTCCTGCAAGATCTTAAACCAACCTGACTGCTTGCTCATTAGTCATTACAGACCCCAGGACACTGATTCTAAGAGTAGGGGTGTTCTGGCCAACTTCCACTCTGGACTGTAACAATCTGGCCTCACCCAAGTTTGGACTGCAAGAGGGAAGAGTGGAGCTCAATCAGTCCAGCATCTTTCCTGGTTGAGCCTGGGAGCCCTAGGGGCTTTGTTTTTAGAAAAGAAGTAGTAAAACTAAAAAACTTTCCAAAAATCACCCCTTTCCAGCACCTGCCAGAAGTGCTTTTGCCTCTGGTTGGAATTAAGAGAGTCCTACAGTAATTTTTCTCAGAACCCATAAATAACGTTGACAAGAGACAGGATTCACTTTCTGCAGCTGCGCGCTGACATTTGAGCGATGCACTGCAATACGGTATTCTCCTCGCCTAGCATCCTTTACAAGTAGCGTGCTGGATCGCTTTGCAGAAATAATAAGGCTAATTCAACCGCAGTTGAGTTTTAACAGTCTGCTGCAGCCTCTTGGTGCTCAGTAATTCCAAAGGCCACAGTCTGCCAGCAAGCCTTTTTTTAAGAGGGCAGCTCAAGGCTAAAGATGGGAAATTAAATTTCTTTTAGTGCACGTTTCTGCCCGAGAGAAAGAAAGAAAGACAAAAAGACAGAAAAAGAAAGAAAGAAAGAAAGAAAGAAGGATGCTTCTGCATTTGGGGTTTTCCCCAAATGACTAGGATGGAAGATTTGTTGGAAGAATTTCTCCCCTGCCGCCATCCAGGGTTTCAGTAACTCAAGAAGCACCCAACGACGTTGCCGCTCATCCCCTACAATCAGCAGAGATCCTTGTACCGGAATAATGGGGATGTATTCCGTGCGCGCCCCGAGCAGCCCTTGGCTTCGACTGCATACAAAGAGCCCTGGTGCTGCTTCACAGACTCTGCAAGCTGCCTTATCTTGTCAGATAGGAGAGCGGAGGCAGGCAGGTAATCCGAGATTAGAGATGCTCTTTTTATTTCTACCCTCCTGCAAGGCGGTAGGATCGTGCACCCCACTTAAGGGCGCTGGCGTCTTCCGCCTCTGCACGGGGCAAGCCGTGCTGGCGCATAAGCATGCCTTTTAATGAGAGCCTGCCAGAGACTGATGCACTGCCTGCAGACACCAGCACCCCCCCGCCCAACACACACACACCCAGCTATAAATCTTTGTGGCTTCATTGTCGCTTATCGGACGCATTCATCTCTCCTGTTTTACAAACAAAATGTGCATATAAAGCATCGCAGCACCTCACCTGGGTGAAAACAATAAAACCATATTATAATGGCCTGCATTCAAATCTTTAGAAGATTTAGAGCTTCAGTCCTAGGCTGCTTCAGAGCCCATAGATCAACACACATGGATCTGGTACAGTGGAGTACTGTAGTTTATAAGGAACCCAGGTCTCGGAAGAATGCTTCAGGTTCTATTACGGCCTTGCAGATCTTACCTGGGTTTTTTCGTTCTTTAAATGTAGCAGATGTCAGGCCAGAGTTGCAGCCTCTGATGTAATCTCCTAGTCTTTCAGTCTCTGAACTGCTACCGGTCCAAGATCCTATGAATATCAAAGGATAAAGAAAAGCAGTCTTTAATTTTTGGAATGCACACATAGCTGCATACAGCACTCCTTAAAAAGGAAAGGTGTTCCATAGCCTCTTACTGACCGTGCATTTACCAACGCCAGTTCTCTATAGGCCGAACCCTGCATGCACTCAGAGCTATTTCCATATCCCCTGCCCCAGTGATGACATCTCGTTAGCAGAAGATCAGATGTTGCAGCAGATTGGAATGCAGCTTAAAAAGGTTTTGAAGAAGCCAAGAGCTTTACGTGGACCCCCCCTGTCAGAAGGGAGCAATGACTGCTTGTCTTCTTGTCACGTACGAGCAGGGCTGACCTGGGACAAGATAATCTTAAAACGAAGGAGAAACGCCGATATGGACAGAGTTTATCATCTGCACCATTGACGTGCTCATGCACTTTGGGGGCACTTATCTGCGATGCTTCATCAGTGACACCATTGTGTTCACAAGTCACGGTGCACATACCGTGGCATGGCGTGCCAATACTTTGGGGGACGGGGACGGGGGGGGGGTCACAGAAAGGGACGACATTCCAAATATCCCAGAGATACACATTATCGGCATGACAGCAACTTCCCGCAAAGCGGCATTCTCCTGTCTGTCTGTGTCAATCAGTACACACAGGTCTACAAGCTCAGACACAGGGAGAAAAAGAAAACAACTCAGGTATGAGGAACTGCTCTTTGCTGACCACTAGCTGTCAGCTGAGAGATCGGTGCCATGATTGGGTTTGCATTCATCACATGGCCTTGATTGCGAAGGCCTGGCAGCTGACAGGTGTTAAAGGAAGCCAGCTTTGCACTGTAAGTGCTACAAGGCTGCTGGGTACAGCCCCGCATTCAGTCCGAGCCCTGGGAAACAGGAAGTACACCAGCAGGGCTGCATGTGACACAGAGGAGACAAAAGCCACCTCTGAGGTAATCTCTTGTAATTTGAGTTTACCACTCCCTGCTCCCTTGCATACACATTTGATAAAAGGTCATCCTGTTAATGTGCAAGATATCGGGGACATATTGGTAGTGTCCAATATGAAAGTGGTAATCACTTTCCTGTACTGCGTACTGCTTCTGTTCAGAACAGATGGATCAGGCTGACACCAATACCTATGGGGAGTCACATGGTCACTCTGTGGGAGAATACCAACACCACGGCCAATGTTGATCTGAGAAAGGGTCACAGGGCTCCTGGAAGTCTCTGTTTGGTAGGTTACGATATGGGTGCAAGTCAGCATATAGAATTCACAGCAGAGCTCTAAAGGAGTGTCCAACGAATTCATTTTACAAGACGGGGCTACACTGTGGCTAACGGTTCATGAACTGAGTAACTTCTCAAATGGGAGCATTACAGCCCCAAGTTGCACAAGAAGGTATTTTAAGAAACAGGCTATCCATTACCTACCTTTGGTATGGATATACTGTACATAGCACAGCTTATGAGGTGCTTGGTGAAAACAGAAACACCAGAGAGGTGGTGGTGAACTGAAACACAGATGGGACCATGGGGGGCTTCGGAAGGAGACTTATTTTCTACTGACACTGGCGGGGTCCCACATTGAGAAGCCGGGCAGCAATTCTGTTGGCCAGGCATCGACTGATAGCCCTCTAGTGGACAGTGGTGGTGACTACACTCCCTGGTGGGCACCTCCCTTATGAACATCTCCCCCACCCCACCGGAGCCTCACCTGTCAGTGCAGCCCCCCGGGACAGGTTTCACCATGCAGCTGTTCCAACAGGCCCAGCAAAACTCTCCAGCCGTTCCGCGTGCAGGACTCTGGCACTCAGGGCCACGATTACGCACCATCGCGTGAGCAAACAGGACTTCGATTTTAAATTACCAGAGAAACACACTGGTTAAAGGGCTGATTAAGTTCAGCGTTCCCAGTTAGTTCATAAATTTTAAAATCTGGTTGCCCTTAAAGTGCTGGTGCCGATCGGGCTTTGATGTCTTCAAACTGCTGGAGAAAATCTCATCCTTATTCAACCATTTTATATCTGCAAGTCTCGGAGCTGACAGGCCCGCTTGCCGTGTATTTATTGCCTGAGTCCTGCCAGCACTGGCGGCCCACCCCGCAGGCATCTTAAAAGCTAATCTAATGTGGGTTTCTTTAGTCATTTAAAATCTGGCAAAGTGACATCTGTATCATTCTGGCAGAGAGGCTGGATTAGGTCATTTTTCCCCTCATTGTCTGATGTTTTGTTTCAATCGCCAAAACCGGCAGTCATTTTTCCCCAATTTAAAAACCAAAACAAAAAAACAAGAAACAAACAAAACAAAACACACACAAAAAAAAGACTTAAAACATGCACGGAATGCCCAGCATTTTTAAGCGGTCGCTTAGACATACCTGAAGTTTATGGGGGAGAAAATAAAAGCCTGAAATGGATCACAACCGCTCAACGGCTGGAGTCTCGGGACGTCTCCCCTGCCCTGCCTTCCCTCGGCTGCAGCCGGAAGGGTTAAAGCCAGCAGGTCTCTCTGTGACTTGGCCCCAGGGTGTAATAACACAGCGAATGTCTCCAAGTCATTAGGTTTCCGCTGTGCCTAAATGAGGGTCATTTGTATAAGCAGTGAATGTGCCGCATTCTAAATGGCTTGCCGGGAGAGAGAGAGAGTGAACTTCCACAGAGGCAGTGACTGTGACAAACAGCAGACTGGAGCCCGACGACGGCCGAGGAATATTATCATTATTTATAAAGCAGGAGAGAAGCCGAAGGAGCCGGTGGGGGGTGGGGGTGGGGGGAGAAGCGAGGTGCCTATGCGACAGCAGGGCGAAGTGACCCAATAGCAAGGCGTGCGCCGGACAAGATCCGAAACGCAGATATCCGCCACACGCTGCAGGGCCCCCCGGCCTCGGAGCCCCGGCCACACCGCGATTTGTTTTGTTTTTTCTTCTCGTGCATCTCTGCCATGCTCACTCGGAGGGTCCCCGTTCGGCACCAGAGCCCGCGGGTCGCGGGTCACGACGGAGACGGGAGGGCAGACAGCAGGACAAGGGACAGAGAAAGCGCAAGGTCCGGGGGGCGGGGGCATCAGGAAAGATGCATCTGGGAAAGCTCATCGGAGCACCGACGAGGCAACCTGGTGTTCACAGGCTCCAGGTGACATTAGCAGTTCCCACACTGCCCCCTGGCTCCACTGGCGTCACTCTGCCTCCTCAGGGGCCCGGCTGTGGCCCTGGCCCTGGTATGTGTGGATGCCGACCCACTCCTCCCCCCTCCCCTCCTCTCTGGTGACGGGGGAAAGAAAATTTACTGTCTGTGTGACGGGAATCCATCACAGAGCATGGAAATAAATAATTGAAATGCGCCTTTAAAGCCAGTCTGCTGGACTGCCTGTGGAACAGAGGTAGGAACAAAAGTGAAATATGAAAAGGCAAGGTATTTGCCTCCGTCAGCATCACCAGGAGACAAGCTTAGTTTATTAATGACAAGAACCTTGCCCTAATATTTAAGCTCCCCGTTTAATATGTGTCAAATATTTCCATTTGACAGATGGGACCTTTGAACTTGTTGCTTTCGTAATGCTATTTAAAAAAAACTTGTGTCAAATTTGAGGATGGCATAAGCTGGTCTTCCTGTGCACGGCGAATTAAAATAACATCGTGTTCTTACCGCAGTTTTAAAGACCCCAGGGAACTTCAATGTAATAATGTAATGTAATAACAGACCTTGTGTCTAACTGAACACCGGTCATGTGCTCTGTGCTTCCAAATTTCAACTCTGGCATGTCCCAGGAGAGCAGCTATGAACACTAAGCTATGAACCGTTGGACAGATGTCAGGGCTACTGCTTTAAATTTCTTTCCATTTCATCCACAGGTACATCTGTTCTGCACAGATTCACGGCTGTGCCATATTTCCTCGATTTCTTTATAATGAACTTCACTGTGCTTTGGGGGATATTCAATGTCTTGGAGATTTCCTTATACCCCTCCCCAGACTGGAGCTTTTCAATAACCCGATCCCGGATTTGCTTCGAATGTTCCTTTTGTCTTCGTGATGTAGCTTTTCTTGGGAAATAAGAGATTAAGATCACTTTCTTGCATTAGGAATTTGTCTTTTTGCAGACCCCAGCTTGCTCTCCATGAGACACAAAGGCACACAGATGGGGAGAGAGAAGCTTGGGGTCAGAGCACAGGGTCAGCCATTTATACGGCGCCCCTGGAGCAGTTGGGGTTCAGGGCCTTGCTCAGGGGCCCCACAGAGTAGAATTCCTCTGCCAGCCACGGGATTTGAACTGGCAACTTTCCAGCCACAAGCGCAGATGCTTAGCCACAGAGATACCTCTTCGCCCTATATACTAAATGTACTAATCAACTGTGGGATCTCCCAGAGGTAGGTGCATTTAACCTGAACTCATGTGAAAAACCTTAATTACACACAAGTGGAATTACCATTCAGGTAATTATGTGACTTCTGAAGACAACTGGTTGCACCATAGCTTATTATAAATAGTTTTATATTTATAACGAATTTAGAGGTTGTACGTCGATGAATGGTAAAGAAACCCTCATTAAATACATTTGGATTCTGTACCATAACACAATAAATTGCAAAAAAGGGCGATTACTTTTCATAGCCAGCCTGAGAAGACACCAGCGTTCGCTACCCAGGCGAGGGCCAGGAGACTACAAAGGCAGGCCCCACTCCTGAAGTCACCACCAGCTCAAGGTAGACTTGAGCTGGTACCAAAAGCAGATCACAGTCCAACACCGGCTCCTTAACCACTCAGCTTAAATCGGGGGGTTCCAATATAAACCTCTGAAAGCTCCAGTCCCCCACATTTTAGGCCAGTGATTAGCACAACCGGTTTGTTGAGAACCAGGGCCAGTGCTGGGCACCCCTATCATTTCATCCCATAGAAGTGTCACAAACTTCACTTCAAGTTCGGAGTTAAGGAACAACAGAAAAGGAATTTCAAAACGAACGAGCAAGAAAGCAGCAAGGGTATAATCATGTTTTTTTTATCCACCATAATGCTCTGTCAGGCGCTCTCAATCAGGGTCGTAGTGTTTCCCAGGGTCCCTTCCCTCTCACCCCCTGATCTTCAGCCTGCAGCTCATACAAGGCCTGTAATCTCAGCACCCCAACAAACAAAGCATTTGCAGTCCTGTGCAAGTCTGTGATGTGTGGCTCCTATGTCCTGTACAACTTTGGCCCTCTGCAGTTGAACTAGTTACATCCCGTCAAGATCTACCCCATTGTCAATGTGCTGCAGCCTTATCCAATACATTTTAATAGGAGAGCAAAAAAAAAAAAATGGAAAACCATATTATTTAGCTTGCACGAAAGCCACACAGAGACTCTGGTTTCCAACATGAGAGACTATAACTGAATTAAAAAGCATATTTATTTCCGTAAGCATAACGGTAGTCTGACAGGACACCATCGGTGTATTAAATTTAAGCAATAAATACAGTTTGTCGCAAAACAAAAAAACACACTGTCAAAGGATACAATTATATCCCACTGAAATGAATTAGCACATGTACACCGGTCAAAATTATAAGGAACCACCGATTAACATGTTAGGCCAGGATGATGCCCTGACCAGTCCAATTTTTTACAAAAGGCACGTCTGAAGATTATTCTGGTCAGCAAAGGATACAAAGGAGCCTTTTTCTTCGTTTATGAATTCATGTATAGCTTGGGGGGGTTCTCATATTTCCGTCAGCGAGCATCTTACAGAGAAATCCTCCAGGGCTTATAACAGATTCAGAAAAATGTTTTCCTGATCATCTGAAAAGGCTCAGGAGTTTTGTTTTAAATACAACGGGACCCAGGATGGATTTTTTTTAGCTGGGTTAAAAAAAAAAAAATTAAACTGGGATTTGGGGGGGGTGGGGGGGAAACATTTTTCGTAGTACGTATTTTTGTTCATTTTTCAGAACAAAACTCACAAAGAGGAAGAGGAACGGGCGCTCAGATGAGAGGAGAAGAAAAGCCGAAAGGGGGGAGTGATTACAGTATGTAGGGACTCGCTGGGTTTCCGAGCGGGGGTGACGGGATGGACTAACAAATTCCAACGGAACAGGGGCAAAGCGAGCTCGAAATCCCCCCGACACACGGCGCCCCCCTTTCCCAGCGGAGCCACGGGGCTCCTGCCGCTCCTGACCCCGGCCCGGGGGGGAAACGAACACGAGAAACATCAACCCGCACGGCGGGGAACCACCGTGCCCCCCCTCTCCCCGCGCCGAAAGAAAACCAAGACGCGGGCGCCCCCCCCCGCCGCGAGACATTTCCGAGGAGCAGGGGGAACGCGGGGCCTGGCCGGCAGCAGGGTGCCAGGCTTTTAAAAGCCACCGAGCGGAACCCACGCTGGGAAAATGGACGCTGTGCGGTAAGCTCTCGGCAGGCCCCTCTGCCAAGGCAACGTCTTTCCCTTCAAAAGGGGAAAAAAACCCTTAACTGACCTTTAGGCTCCCCGAGAGACAAAACGCCATGCTACAGTATCATACAGTTTTTTGTTTTCGCTGGTACACAGCGAGAAAGATTATTACTGGTAGTACTAGTATTGTGCCAAACCACAATGACCCGACCATCTCTGGAGAGCGTTTCCCCAGTTTTCCTACAGCCATGGCAAAATAAACCACCGCCCACGTGATCGTCTACGTCTGTCCCTGCATGTGCAGGCAAGACCTAAAGGCAGCCGGTTAGTTAAGCACGGTCTCACGCAGCCATTGAGGCCACGGCAGCTTGCGGTTACAGGACTGGGAGAAAGGGTTACCGAGCACTAGCTGCAGCTCTTTGCAAGGCAAAAAAAAAAAACGGTTTGTTTATGGGCGGGGGATACTGCTTGAATAACGGGAGACGCTCCTTTGCACAGAGAAGAGCAGGAACCTCCTCAGCCATGATGGGGAGCCCACTCTTCGGGAACGCTTTAACACAGCAGCTTGATGGGATTAAATTGTTAAGCCACTGAGAAACCAAACCTCTCATATATGTTCTAATAATAACTATTAACACTATGGCAAGAGACTTGGTATATTTCGCAGGAAAGACACAGAATCTCCAATACTCTCGCAGTTACCTCCGTCAAAACTGTATCAACGGTTATATCACTTTGCATCCCTTAACTGGCACTCCAGTGAAGCTCAGCAGGGCTGAGCCTGGCCAGTACTCCTGGATGAGAGACTACTGGAAAGCTAAGGTTGCTACTGGAAGAGGTATTAGTGGGACCAGTAGGGGGCGCTCACCCCGCGGACTGTTTGTGTCCAAATGCACCAGTATATCGATGGGGACAATGTACTGCAAAAAAGGTGTCGTCTCAGATGAGTCATAAAACTGAAGTCCTGACTCTCAGAGGACCCCAGGGTGTTTCTCAAAAAGACAAAGGGTGTTACCTCATGGGTGTCCTGACCAAATTCTCCCCCTGGCCTTTACCAATCATGGCCTTCTAATAATCCCCCTCTCTGAACTGGCTTCATCACTCTGCTCTCCTCCCCACTGAGAGCTGGTGTGGGGAGAGTACTGCCACACTCTGGCTGCTGTCGCATCATCCAGGTGGGGCTACACACTGATGGTGCTGGAGTGGATCCCCATTACCTGTAAAGCGCTTTGAATGGAGTGTCCAGAAAAGCACTATATTAGTGTAAGAAATTATAAAACTACAGAGCACTCTTCAAATACTGGACCTACACCAGAATAAGGTATATTTATGCCTACTGCCTAAGAATTTTCTGCTGACCTCCTGGAATGAAAATGTTTCCTGGCAATGGCTTATTTGGGAAGGGCTGCTTGGAAATGAATTCCCGTCCCACCTCCTCCCTGTCGGAAAAGCGGCAGCTCTGAAGAACTGAAGTAGCCAAGGAGAAGGGGGAGTCCCCATCCTATTTCCCCAACATCAAAGGTGAGCTACGCGATTTTTGAAACTGGTCAGTTCAGTGACTAGACTCTGATGTTTCATGAGCAACCTGGGCCCTTGGATATTTGGATCACACAGGGCCAGATGCAGAAGGTCATTGTCGAAACCGGCATTTACATGGCTTTACACTGGCTTTTGAAGAGCACACCGGGATACTCCGGTTCTGTGGATCTCTGAACTCCACTGCTGTCTCCAGAGGGTTAAGTCAAGATTGCTGAAACACAGCTTGCAACAAAGCAGTATAGTTGTGCATTCTCTGATGAAGCCATATTGATATTATACCCTAAGGCTTGATTTATGCTTTACATTGATCCAATCCTTGATTGATGAAACTCCACGTCTGAAAATGCCTGCTTACAGGGGGGGCGGAGTTTAATTCATCTTTATGGAAAACATTTCCTTGATCTCATCTTAGTGCTAATCATCATAATTGCAGATGGAAAGGAAGTTTCAGGTTGAGTGCCAATTTCTGGTCTGTGCTGGATCATACTGTAACCCTACAGTCCAGATATCGCTGGTCCAGTCTGGGCCGGGTCACAATGTAACCATACAGCCCAGAGGTCGCTGGTCCAGTCTGAGCCGGGTCATATTATAACACCACAGACCAGAAGTGGCTTGACCTCGTCTTCTTAAGTGAGACCTGCACAACTGGCCGAGAACCTAGGCTGACTGTGCTCACAACAACCAGGCAGGGGGCGTCTGGAGGAAAAAAAAAATTAACTTCTTTTGCTACACTTAAGTGGTCCACTTTCGTGTCTGGTGCTGCCTCAGCTCCATTTTTCATAAATGCTGTCACTTCCATTTTTATCGGACGCCGATCCCATTTCAGAAAGCAAGAACCAAAGAAGAGCGCCGTTCTGGAAAGAGACGCACTTGTGGGACGAAGACATCAAAGAAAAGATCAAAGAGGAGATATTAGCTGGTGTTAAAACACGGCCGAGAAGAGGGAGAGACACGGTTATCCTATCTCTAATTAAACGGAGAACAAAAAGTCATCCAAATGAAGCCAGACGTCCTGGACTGTGGGATACACTTTGATTTCTTTGAAGTCTACTCGCGTCGCAACTGAATCAGCTTTTCTGTTTTGCGAGAAAACTCCACTCCTGCCCCCGATCCGACAGCAGTCGGCGTCCTTCGGAGAGTTGCCCTAGTTTTCTGACAAACGGCATGTTATCTGTCAAGCTACCGGGAGCCCACTCACTCCTGGACCAGATTCTCCATTCAGCTCCGCTCGTCCCAGCACCTTCTCTGCCTCGAGAGCACAGGAAGGATTCTGGGAGCGCGTGCAGTGCCCACCCCCAGGTGCCGATCAGCTCAAAGCCCTGAGAAAAATGAAAAGGACTGCTCTCTTTTTAAGGTTATCTGATAATACCGCGACACATACAGAGGCCTCGGAGTAAAAACTGTTCTTGCGTCATCACTGTAAAATCCCAGGACTGGAGACTGAAAAATCCTCTTTTGAGCTCTTTGAAGCCAGAGAGCGATGTTACACCAGAGTGAGGACACAGAAATCCAGTCCTCTGCTTACATTCGCTCCCTTAATCTTAATTTCTTACACTAATTATTTGGGAAAGAAGTCAAATCACCTGTTTAAGTCTTCATTAGCTGCTAATTTAAGGAGTACCTGCACCACTCGATGGACTGTAAGCTCTCAAGGCGGACCTGTTCTCGAGCTTAAAATCTAATTAGTCAGATGGTGGAAGATTCCATTTTAATCCACTGCCAGTTTCAATTAAACCTTTCTTCTCCAGCACGATTTCTTTTTCTTCTCCGACATGCCCTGCTTGAGAACTACGCGCCGTAAACGAACAGCTCCCATTCAAAAGCAAATTGAGCTACTGCTTCCCATTAAGTTACGCGGCAATCCCCTGACTTTGTTTACAGGAGGCCGTGTCTAAAATAGAAGGTAATCCGTCACCGAACAGATGTTGATCTAAGATACAGGGTCTGGGGAGGTGAGCTACGGCATGCACAGCTGCTGCTGTGAAGTCTCCGACAGGAGGGCCTCGCTCGATGTCTCATTCGAAGGACGGAGCAGAAAGAGGATTGCGGACACTTGGCGCGGGTCAGACTGGGAACCTCCTTCTCCTCGCATCGTGAGATGAATAGAATCGGCAGCCCCACGGTGTTCTTTAGTACCAGCGTAGTGGTACCGTTACTGACTTGCTAGAGCTGCTCCTATAACCTGAGAGAAGGGCTTCGTAGAGACCTGACATTCAGAGATCTGGGGGGTGGGGTGAGCCAAGACATCTGTCACAGCTCAGACACCAAATCCCAAATCCCTCCCGAAACCGGACTGAAGCTCTTTACTCCGAGCGGCTATTTTCTCCGAGTGTCGATCAGCAAGCCTTTTGCACACTGCAGCGTGACCTCCCCTCTCCTGCTCCCTGTGGTACTGGAGCCTTCTCCGTGTGCAATCCAGCCAATTTTCCTACCCCCTGTCTTTGGGCTGCAGGAGGAGACCGGAGCACGTGTAGGAAACCCCACACCAACGGAGGGAGGTCATGCAAACACCACACAGATGGCACCCCAGGTCCAGAAGTGAACCCAGGGCCCGAGCACCGGGAGGCATCAGTGTCCGAGCATGCGTCGATTAATGACTCGGCCCTGTATTCTGCATTTCTTCCCCACACTGATTTGTTGGCAGTTAAAAAGGATTCCCACACACGCCATGCTGCAAGATGCACCAGAATCTGAGAAGCAATAATGACACTAGGAGAATGGAATGGCTAACGGGGTTAAAATCAGTGTGGTCTTCCACACTCCAGCCGGCCAGACCATTAATCCAGTTAATGTTAGAAAACACTAATTATGGGCTCGCAGGACAATGAATAACTTTAATTCCCCCCCCCCACCACCACCACCACCATGGCCCTAAGGGTGGAGAACTGTGCATACCTCCAGTTGCAATGCTTTATGGGCCAGTCTCACCCCCTGTCCTCTGAACGCAAAGGAAGGACAAACCAGCCGGAGAGAAGGGAGCGACGCAGGATCCAGCTGAGGATGCCGCCCCCACCTCGCTGAAGCAGGGGCCCCCCGTCTCTCCCCCCGTAACGTGCCTCGGCTCTGATGTATGGATTCATTTCAGGCAGCCTTTGCAGAAACGCGACGACGAGCCGCGCGCGCGCGATCGCTCGGGGAACAAGACTGATTTGCAAGGGAGGTGTGGAGGGAGAGAGAGAGAGAAGAGCGACCAGCCCAGAGTTGCTCTCCCACTTACGGGGACGCAGGGATGCGTAATGCAGAACAAACACTTATTCTGGAGTACAAACACTGGGAAAAAAAAAAAATCGGACCACTACTGTATCTTCCAATATTATCATCACCAGCGCGTTTATCCATTTGCTGTGAAATTGAAGTTTCAGCATGATGTGCACGCACAGGAACCGTGACAATTTCACCTTGTTTTACGTTACCGTATAGCCCAAAATTTACTTTCGTGACTTGGCAAAGCAAACGCCGTTTGAGATTCACAAACCCACGATATTCAATCATGCATTTGTTATACCTCAGTAGCACATCTTTAGTTTGACGGCCCTCTCCAATAGCTGTATGGGGACAACAGCGTGTCGTGGAGCAGTCAAATTCTCATGCATAAAGGAGTACAGCATCAGCTCATCCCCACGGTCCCATTTAATGTTCGACCAAAAACACTGTTTCCACGAAGGCTGTCCGGCTGGACTCTAACTCCACAAGCACCCTGCCTTTTCTGGATCATTAACTGCTCAACAGAAAAGGACAACACCTTGAGAAGCCCCAGGCGATTCACAGCAAAGAGGAAGGAACCGCCTCTGGGGAGGGAGGTCAGCCTCGTCAAGCAACAGTGAGCTAACAGCTGAGGGCTCTTCCTTCGCTCTGCCCATGGCGGGGGGGAGCGATCGCCCCCATTCTCTCACGGGAAGCCCTTTCTCCTGGCTTCACTCCAGGCTGCCCCGCTGCAGGCAGGGCGGGCTGTTTGCTTCTGCCTTTAAACCGGGCGTGGCGGGGCATGGAAAGACAAGCAGAAGGGAAAACAAAAAGGCAGGTAGCGTTCACACGCAGTCTCCGGCCTGTGGCACCAGTACACAAAGAGGGGTATATCACAAGCACGGGGTAATCGGGCAGAAGCAATTTTTTTTTTTGAAGGGACTGGCAAAAGGGTAAACGAAACTGAAAGCGGGGGGGGTCCGATGCTGATCCCGGAGGACCGTTGCTTCTGCAGGGATTCTCTACATAGCGACCGAAGAGCTGGAGAAGCTCTTAAAATGGGTCCAATATGAGGGAATAATGAGATGTTTAAGGAGAGAGACACTTTGGAATGAAAACCTGCAGACCCACCTGGCCCGGAAATGAATTACCCTAAACAACAGGATGGAAAACTATAAACCATACAACCACGAAGAACAAAAGGCAAATTGGCGTTGCCCTGTACATTGCCCGGTGTCCCCCAGTCCAGTGGAGGGCTCTGTGGCTCCTCCAGGCCCCCAGTTTTCAGACCCGCAGCTCCCTCTCCTTGCTCAATGCCAGCTGGGGCCACAGGGCTCTGCTGCGACTCAGGCTTTTCACTTACGGCCCATCAGGTGCAGAAGCTCACAAGGCTGCAGAGCCTTCAGCCGGCTGAGTTGTCAGGTGCACGAGTTACAGCACTTCCACAGAGCCCCCGAATGCACGCCGTGCCGACGGAGACCGTGAGCCTCCGGTATCCCGTATGGATTTGCTTTCATCTCGGATCTGCAGTTAGGAGCTAGCCAGGAGCGTGGGAACCATCCCTTCAATTACGATCGACCAGCTCGGTTGCGTGAACTTCGCAGCCGATGTCCCGAGGGCTAATCCTCCGGAAAAAAGGAGGGGGAAAAAAAACTCCCTGATAATACGGAGCTTCATATTTATTATCTGTTCATCGTTATTTGTTCTGTTTTTCTGCAGCTGCTCAAGTGTTTATTTTTACTGCACTTAAACGATTTATAACCTCCTGTATCTCTGTAAATAGCAGAGTCCTCTTCCTCATCACAACAGAAACTCTAATCTTCCAATTTAACTACAGGAAATAAACACAGGCGTTCAATTCCTACCATCAGCAATCTCTGTAGTGTAACACAAAGCAAGCAGTGTCAAGAAACCTCCTCATTCAGATGAGAAGGATATTTCAGCAGTAATAGCGTATTCAGTATTTCATAGTATTTAAAAACACTGCACAGTCCCTCCCAGTTGCGTTGTTGTGTAAATATGTTCAATGACATTCAGAAACTAAACATGTAATTTTGCCTGACGACTCGATACACTGATAACAGCGACACACTGATCCGCGTGTCAAAGTGGAAAATGAAAGTCATTCCCCCCCGAGCCGACACCTCGCATTTGAATATCAAAACCCGACGCCAAACGGCGATGAAAAACCTAATTACGGAGTCCGCCTCCCGCAACTCCAGTCAGGAAGCTGGGAGCGGGAGAAAGAGCCAGCAGCGGCGCTCCGAGGAGCCGCAGGCGAATGGCGGCTCATGCTGCTCAAAACAAAACCAGGGACACTTTCAGGGCTTCTCAGTGGCCCCACAATCAGACTGAGGGTGTTTCGCTCTTATCTGACTGGCATTCGGTGGAGGAGTTGTTTTTTTTTTTTTTAGAGACTCTGGCCCTTGGCACTGCAATCTCAATTTCAAGGAGAAGAAAAAGAAAACGCATACAAATGGAATCTGAATGTTATTTTTTTTTTACATGAGAAGTGCTTTTTTTTGTGCTCTGATCAGTGCAGTGGGTGTTTCCAAGAAGCAGGATAAGAGCAGCGCAGATCAGCCTGTCACCCGGGAAGACCTAAGGGAGGGAGGGAGGAGGTGCCCCATCTGAGAATCACCGCTTTCCCCCGCCTTTTCTGCAGCAAAGCGAACCAACGCATCACGTGCACGGACAGGCTGAAGGAACTAAACCTCTTCAGTCTTTCAAAAGGGTACAGCGACACGCAGGTATTCAACATCCCCAAGAGCATCGCCGGTGTCCACCCAGTAGTCAACTTCAGAAGTGGAAACTGTGCGAAGGGGCACTTAAAACGGAACGCACCGCTTTACCTAAAGGATCGTGGGAGCATGCAACAAGCTGTCAGGACATGCTGCTGAAGCCGATATCCTGGCTTCTTTCACCATGACGCCAGTCTACACAGCTAGATAAGATCCTCCGAACAACAAGCTATTAATGCCCTCCTGTCATTTTTAACCCTGGTTACCTGGCTTTAATGAATCAGTTCTGTGCATCAGGCCGCTTCACAAGCCAGTCTATATTTGGGGATACCTGACTGCTAGAAGACATGGCTGCAGCCGCCAGCTGGCTGAGACGCAACAATGAAGACAGAACTGCTGAGGCAACAGCTCCTGAACGTGACCTCCAGCTGGGTCACAGGAGAACAAGGTTTCAGCTCACCCTGACAAGACCACCCCCCTCCCCAGCTTAATTAAAAACAAGTTGGAAACAGCAACTAAAACCGAGAGAGAAGCAGTTTTTGTTATTGTGCCCCTTTGCTCCCACCTTATCCTTCTGCATTTGGCAGCTCTGGTGACAATGGAAACAAATAACAGCTTATACTCAAGCCAACATTAAAAACACACACACACACACACACCATGCGATTACAACATGTTTATTTAAAACATTTTTTCCCAGATCCAAGAAATGGCAAAGCCTGCAACTTTCAATGGGAATTTTCCCCCTTAAGGGTTATTATCTGGGGGAATGTCTGGACTCTCTGCTTAATCGGGGGTCATTCAAAGTGGTTAGTAACGTCAGCCCATTGCTGCCAAACACTGATTACTGACGCTCAGTTCCCAGAATGCAAACAGCTCCTCTGCGAACATCGAACATGTGCATGTGGTATGGAGCCAAGCTCCCAACATTTTGACATCCTTTCAGTTTCCGTTTTTCCTCCAGGGACTAGGCTCTGGGAATCCAAATAGCAATCAAAGGATTTTAACGTCATGAGAGGTATTACCCTTACTCGTGACATGGTTTGACATTTTCTTCCCCATCATGTACAGCCCAGATCTCGGAAGCTTTAAGGAAATCGGAAGGTTTTACTTTACTGCAATGTCATCATTTCCTTGTTACATCAGCTCTTGTTTTCTTGCCTCCCCTGCATTAGCAATAATGGACCAACAGCTTTGAATGTGCCTGCACCCTCTTCCAAACATGTGTGAATTTCTTCTTCTTACATCGTAGGCTAGGTGATTACGAAACAGCCTGATTTTCGACCACCCGGGTATGTGCCTTTTTTAAATGTCCTGTACAATTAGGAAAAATGTTAAAATGTTGCAAATGTGAGAATCTCAGGGAAATTCGAATTGGCAATGTTGTAGATGCGATACAATAGGGGGCCTTCACAAAAGCAACAGACCCAAATCAAAAGGGAAAACGACCTGAAAAAGAGACGGATGGGTATTGGGGTGGCAGGTCTGCACAGGCTAAGGAGACTGACAGCCTGACACACCCATATCCACCCACAGTTTCCTGCTGAACTGCAGGAGTGGTCACAAGCACCCGCGTCCACTGGAAGACGAAAAACTGTTGCGTGACCGATCTGTTTTTTAACAGATTCCTCTCTTGGGCAGGCCCCATTCTCTGGGAAGGACCTGTTATTAGCGTTAACCTAATGTGCTAACCTCCATACTACAATTACAGGTTGAAACACGGAGTCCCTGAATTTCTTCGGAATGAAGAAAAACATGAGCAATGGGAGCATTACGTGTTGGAGGCACAGGACGCCAGTGACTCAACGGTAATGAGACCACACGTCATGCGAAGTGGACTGCCGTGCATGACGAACCCCCCGGGGGCCTGCACTCCGCCCTGGAAGAGGCGGGGGAGCCCAGGACTACGCCCACCGGCAGCTCGGGCTCCGTGCTCCAGCCTCCTCAGGCAGCATGACTGGAGTAGGCATACAGATGTCATTCCTGGCCAGACCCGAGGCACCTGGAAATTAACACCCCCCCCACCCCCAACCACTTCCACACCCCTAGAGCAGTTCACAGGGAACATTTTTTCCCCATCTGGCTCGTTTGATGCTCGTCAGATAATTGTCCCAGACTCCTCAATCCAGCCAGGCATTTCTCCCACTCTTTTATCATTGGTTCCTATCCTGTATTTCACTTTTCCATGGCTCTCAAAGGCTCACAGTATTAAATAAATCACTATGCATAGACTAGTCTACGATATATAATCATGCTTTTACTCCCCATCAGCATATAACGCACATCCTCTCTAAACTGCAGTAGCTCCCTGTGAAATTCTCAGTGGTGTTTAAGGTGCTCCTGCTCATTTATAAGGCACTGAATGAATTGGCTCCAGGCAATCTTCAAGACTTCTTGCAAGAATAAAGCATTTCATCCAAGATCCACTGACTTAGGCCCTTTTACTCCACCGAAGACTAGGCTCCACACTGCCTTCTCCTGAGCAGCACCACCACATCTGTACATCTGCTTCAGCCCTTGAGGCTTCAACATGGTCTACTCCTGTTTCGTTTTGGTTTTAATGTCCAACTTACTGTTGCCTGTTTCAGTCTGCAGTTTTACTTTCTTTTTTACTTTTATTAGGCCTATACTGTGTTTGTCATGGTACAGAGCTTTGAGTTTCCTGAACTGTTGACAAAACTATTCAAGCTATGCAATCACAGTAGTACAGCAAGTACCTTCATTCTGGCCTCACTGTTATACTCATATTTACTCTGCTTTTACTGACATTATCTTCCAAACACATACGAACACGGATTTGACAGCTCACATTGGCTAGAGCATAAGACTTTAGTTCGGTCACAGAGGGCTCGACATAAGGGTACAACATCAGCAGCTTTAAAAACAAGGCAGATAAAACTTAAACCCTTCGAATTTCAAGTGTCAAATTATGGCGCTCTGTAAAAGCCAAAACAACAAACGTTGATACTAAAGCACTGCAGAAGTAGAAGCCTGAACAAGCGCTGTTCCTCATCTCTACTGGAGGTGGGGCTCATTCCCATCTCTGTGGCAAAAGCCCATGGCGCAGTCGGAACGGAGAGCACGTACCCTTAGCGCCCGTCACCAAGCTGGCCCCTGGGCAGTGCCTGCTTACCAACTGCTGCTGAAACTGGTTTTTGTCGGAAAAAAAATCCAGTCGCCTCATTTTATTTCCAACACCATCACCATCCTCCAAGAGCCAAACGAGCCGGGAGCAGAGGGAAAGCAGGCCTAGCGTCGTGTTCAGCAAAAACGCACACCACAGAACGGCAACAAATTAGAGGCCTCACTCGTGCCAAGGCATGCTGGCAGTCTCTGTCGCCTGGTTCTGTTTCAATTGTTCTTTTTTTTTTAAAGCGGAAACAATCAAGATGCAAATTTGGTGTCGAGATCATCATGTTACTTTGTGGAAAAACAAGAAGGGGGAAAAAAAAAAGGCATAATACAAAAATACCCGAATAAATTGGCTTCAGAGGATGAGGACCGTACTCAAATGGTGCTGCGGGTGAGGAGTTATCTCTAGGCACAGCGGGGAGTCATTAAAGAACCCTTGATGCCAAAGCAAAACTAAAAAAGATTTTTTTAAATGTCTGCAAAAGGGGCAGAGAAGAGTCTTCCAGGGCAGGTTTACAGGAACAGTAAAGACGCATGGCCCTGACTCACACAGCATGATCCCACTGATGTGCACTTCACAGCTCCGTGAGTGGAGTCCAGCAGAGTGGCGGCAGCTATAGGAGAAGCTTTAATAACGGAAGCGTACCTACAACCCCCCTCCCCGAGAACACCTAGGCACCAAAACACAGCTGTAGTGGAGAGAAAAAAAATCAGAACAAAGCAACATTTGTCCTCAGGAGAGCAGGTACGCCCGAACTTGTCTGTCAAGATACCCAGCATCTTTTATCCTGTTATTGCAGAAACCCAGACCCACAGAGCACCAAGGGAAGGAAACTGCTGCACAGTTTTTTTTTTACCTCCTAAATTTTCAAACCAAAAATGGAAACCTGGAAGCAAATCCTGAGCCATCCAGGAAACGAGGAGGAAAAACTAAAAACGTCCTGGAGTTGTTCTGCCCTGACAGGCCGCCAGGAGGTCCTGGTCAGGGACCTATCCTGTATCCTGCACTGGGCGAACGCCTGAATTTTAACCAAGTAGTCCTCCTCCGCAGGTTTGTCTAACATGCTGCACACAACCCTTTCTTTATTACTTCGACAGCTGCAAAGCCGAGAAAGTCATCCTGGGACTCTGGCTGCAGCCAAATTAAATTACAGTTATGCACACAACAGTCTGCAGCAGGCTGCTCCCTCCACTCACCAAGCCAGAAAGAAAAATTGCTTTTTGTTTTGTTTTGTTTTTTAACAAAGAAAAAAAAAAAGATTACGGCCTACACAAACGCATGTTTGGGGCGGGGGCTACCGTTGTTCCCAGCCTGGCTGGCACTACAGGGGTTAAACATGTGGAAGAGCCAGAGGAAACCTGCACCCTGCTCTTCCGTGGCTAAGAGCACAGCCTCTGAGAAGGCGATGGAGACGTTCATTAGTGAGGCGCACAAACACACAAATGAGCACACAGGCACACTGGCAAAACAGGGCCAAGGACCTATTTTTGTTTGATCCATGCCTGTAAATAGGTACAGCTGGCTCTGCTGGCGAGGGGTCAGCTGGCAGGATCGCTCTGTGTAGTCACGGGGGCCTGTGGACAGAGTAAGGAGCGCTGCAGCACAGGATCCTGGAAAAAGCGGGAATTTCTCTTGTATTCCTGAAGATAACCTGGAACCGGAGCTACGCTCACTGATTGACAGAAGGAGTGACCTTGTTGGCTAACCAGATCATTCATTTCAGGAGCTGATTCCAATTCATCAGTCAGCATCCCCCCCCCAAAGCCCCCTTTTTCTGCCTTGAAAGGTCCTCCTGATTTTTTCCTTCACACGTCATCATTTACATTTCTCCCCACAGTGATGTTTCACCCCAAAATGTTAACCACCACAAAAAGGGGGAAAAGGCACCCCAGAAAAAAAAAACTGCAAAATCTGGGGCAAAAGGAAAAACCCCTTTGATCTTTGAGGTTTGAGCCTGAGACAACATCAAAAGAGGTGAATCACACTCTAGTGTTTATCCTATACATCATTTTGAAAGGACACAAAGTATAGATGCTCTTTGCAGCTTAACAATAACATGATTATCTCATCCACAGAGATAAACTGGGGGAGCGGGAGAAGTGAGCAGACTGATGGACTATTTTGCGTTTTCTGCTGGATGTAATCATTACTCTCGCAGGGAGGGAGGAGGCTATCAGCAAGATGGCCATCCTCCCAGAAAATCTAAATGTGTCAGCCCCCACTAACCCCCACCGAGACCAGGCTGCTCCATGCCGGTTGTCAAGCTTGTGTCTGAGAACATCCGAGTCTGCCAAGATCTTATCTACAACTGTCTCAAAGACGGCACCAACAATACCGCCGCTTTGCAGATCTCCATCACAGCCAGGGGTGGCCTAAAACACGCACGCACACACACACACACCTCAGCTTCCGAGGGCTGGACTGGGGAACCACATGATAAGACTGCTCACACGCTCGGCCACTAAACCATTCCCCACATCCAGCAGAGCAGGTGACAGGAAGGGGAAGGTTGCTAGCAGGGCCGGGTCTGTATATCCATCAGATTCCAGCTGCAGGAGAGGCAAGGTGACCAGGGAATGTGTCAGGAAACAGCATTCTGACCTGTGCAAAACTACAGCCAAGCTAAACAATTCCCCGAGTGAATGCCAGACAAAATTTACAGGGACAACTGGCTCGACAGCTTTTCTCATTACTCAGGCAAAAGGAAAAGCAGCAAACAAGGCGACTCCGCAAATTGTTGAAATGCTGCGATCGCGTAGTACAGTGAATAGGGGCTGCCGGCACTGTGCTAACACACCGATGAGATTCCATGAGACGTTTTCAAAAGGAAAACACCTGCTGCTTGAGTTATTACAGAGGGCGGGTGGCATGTAACGTCTCCAAGAAATGTCAGGTGAGCAAGGGAAAAAAAAAACAGCCCACACCCATTCAGCTGACTGCCTGTGAGTGACGACGGACGTGAGGTTCTGAGAAAACCGGCTGTCACTGAGCAGGACTGACAGTGAGCAGACAAGCTGGCCTCAGAGAAACAACAGACCCCAGCCCAGCGCCCTCCTCGGGCTACAAAGAGAGGGGGGGGGCTCAAGACCTCTGTACCAAAGCGCAAAGCTGGGCAGCTTTTCAAAGCAGAAGGAGAGAAAACGAAGCTGGGGATTTCCTTCCTTCACTTGGGTCCAATCAATCATAGCTCCTCTATCCCGGGGGCTGCCTCTTCCCGCTCTCCTCTCTCCTGCACCTCGTCACCCGTGCCGACAGCTCGCCTGCACCCTCCCCCAGGCCACGCAGGTGCCCGTCAAGGAGCCCTTTAACCTGCTCAGGCGTGACCCAGCTGCTGAGGGGGAGCGGGGAGAAGTGCATTCATATGCAGGCGAGAGTGAAATGAGATATCGAGCGGAGAGGGGCCCGATGAAGATGTACGGCTCGCGTGCGCGCCAGGCAAGTCAATGCGACCAAGCAGCGCGGCCCACGGACTCCCAGGGTTTTTCCATTGTTTTTTTTTTATTTGATTTTATCTGCTAGCGCCGGCACGTATCCATCTCCGTCGCCATTCCCCGATTCTCAGGAAGGTCCGATCTTGGGACCGCCCCGCTGCAAGGCGTCAGGTTCGGGACGAGGGGGCGGGGAGCCTTGCCACCCACCTGGCATCGTTCCTGCGCTGTCCAGCCACCCCCCAACTTTCACATCAGGAACCCCAAAGAACACGCACAGCATCACAAAGGCAGGGTTAGACTGTACAATAAAAACAGAAAGGTCAGACCAGACCCTGGTCTAATTCCAGACATCCACCACCTTTGTGCTGGAAGAAAGAAGCACCTCCTGGTTCTGGGTCTAGACTGCACTTACCCCTTAGCTTGCACCTAGTGCACTCTGGTTTGTTTCACTGACCCAGCGGTTGCATCCTGGGTCAATATACTTCCAAATGACATCTTCACATGTCATCTAGCCCATTACTAAATTATTACTAATTATATGACATATATTTGAGCAATTACACACATTGTGTGACATAAATCTAATTAGACAGGTGTGACAGTTGAGCTGCACTGCAATGCAAATAAAATTGCAAAGGCTGTGAAACGAGAGTTAACACGCTTTGTTTTTTCAGCGGTTGACAGCATGATGTAAAAGAATGCACAAGTTATATCTTTTCATGGTATCTAGGAGCAGCTAAACTTTCAGTTTCCTCTTTTCCACCTCAAAACACTCACACCTTTCTGCACGGTGAAAATGTGCTGGAAATTCACCTGGGCCACAATTAAAATTCTCCTGCTCGTTCAGATGTTCGCAAGCTTAGCATTTGTACACTGCTGTTGACGTGAGTTCATTAGCGTTTTTTTGTTCATTAGTGAAATTACTGCAATTAACCGAACTAGGACTGGCTCTGCGGTCACTGGAGACGGCAAATTACTCGGACGTTTTAAAAAAGGGGCATCAAGGCATTTTTTTTTCATTTCGCTTAATGCAAATTTTGATTTCTGGTGTAATTGGTCGTGCAAAATCAAACATTTCACAAAAACATCATAAAATTATTTTCCTAAGGCACGTTTGTCACTAGCGATTGCATTTTCACAAAGACATATCTTTGCTCACATTTAAAATGGGCCAGAAAATCAGAACCTTATTGAATAAAAGCAGAGATTTCTATTCAGTAACTAGAGTCATGATTAGTCCTGGGGGGTCTCAAGATGCAGATAAACTGATTTGCACAGACACACAGGCTCCTGTGGCAGAATGCACAGACACAAAATGCAATTAATGCAAAACAGGCACAGATCACAGATGACAGCATTCGTACAGGATCTGATCACCAAGGTCCAAAAGGTTAAACAAAATCCTACTTTCTAGCATTATGGTGCATTACGTGATCTCGAGGCAGAACACAAACTATTTTTCAATTGCTATAACATTATGAGATTTTACAGCCGAGTCAATAGTAGACAAAACTAAGCTTAAGTTGTGTCAGTTACTGTACTTGGGATTGCACAGTACTATGATCATAAGAACGCCAAGTTCTGCATTATGGGATTGCAAAGTTAAATCAATATAAGGTATAAGAAATCTTACAGTCACTGGGCATCATGGGATTGAGAAATTCTGACATAAGGCATTAGGCATCAAAATAACTGCTGAGGTCTATGGGTCTGAGGTCAGTGTGAGGATGGGTGCAGACAGCTGTGGCAGAGGAACTACAGAAGGAACAAGTATGAAGAAGAAGTGGCCAGAAATTTTAAGTACACAAGTGAGTCCAATTGATGATCTCTTCACAACATACAACATACGTTGCTGTCATATAGCTATAAAGAAATAACAGGAACGTGATTTCTTGTATCATCATGAAGTAATGATGAACGCCAGTCTGCTCACCACACATCAGCTCTCAGTGGGGAGGAGAACAGAGTGATGAAGCCAGTTCAGAGATGGGGGTTATTAGGAGGCCATGACTGGTGAAAGCCAGGAGGAAATCTGGCCAGGACACCGGGGTAACACCCCTACTCTTTTCAAGAAACTCCATGGGATTTTTAATGACCACCGAGAGACAGAACCTTGGTTTTAATTCTCATCCAAAGGACAGCGCCTTTTTTTGTACAGTATAGTGTTCCCATGACTACAATGGGAAAATAGGACCCACACAGTTTGCAGGGCCAGCGCCCCCTACTGGTCCCTAGCTGTTACCCCTGCTGATAGGGAGGCTCCTTTAACAGCCTGATCACGCACTGTGGTTGTGTCGTCAAAAAGGCATCGCACTTTTAAGAGCTGTGCGTCTTGAAATGGTAACGGGTCAAGTAATAGGTTTATTCCAGGCTGAAAAGAAAAGAAAGGAAACGCAACATTTCGGCAGTAGAGCCTTGTTCAGGGGGCTTTGCAGCCTCTTCCTTTGCAGCCTACGCATGCCGACGCAGCTCCCCACTTGAAATGGTTATTCCTAGAGTCCCCAAAATACCTAGAACTAGAAAAGGGGAAGCCTCAATTTAACGCAAGCTGAACTGAAACGACTAGCTTCTCGTCTGCGGTTTTTCCCAACACCAGACTGTCTGCTGGGGATGGGGTGTTAAATGCACCACTGGTAGGTACCCACAGAACCGAGCGCTGAGCGCAATCAAGCACCGGGCCCTGGGGCTACAACCGCCGCCTTAACCGGATCCGACCTCCTGGAGCAAATCCCCACCCCCCACCAACTCCAAGACCGACCGCTTTCTCAACAAGGGCTTCTTCTAAAACGCACCGCCAGAGAAATTGCTCCGGGAGGTTCAGGATCTTCACTTTGCTTTTCATCTCTTTCTTACCCCGAGGTCGCAGCAAGTTAACACAAGCTGTAGGAATAAATAATGCCGATCGCTCACCACTCCACCAACACTTCAAAAAAAAAAAACCTTTATCTGGTGCTAGCAGTGCTTAAAAGGGTTCACCGCGGAGGCGGGGGGGGAACCACTCTTTTTGAGAGGGGCTACACAACAGGGGAGAACCCACTCCAGTGACTGCGCCGGCGGCCCGCGCGCCTCTTTGCGAGCTGGCGCGTTGCTCGAGCTCTGCGTTCGCCCAGCTGAGTGTTTTGGAGGTTTCGCGTGAAAGCAGAGGTGCCCTTCCAACCTCCCATCTAATCACGCCTCTACTCGCGCTAATCGGAGGCACAGCCGCCACCGACGGAGCAGAAACACAATGAAGCTGATTGGAATAACCCTAATAACCGTCATGGCGAAGAGAAACAATGAGGAAGAACTGCTGAAATCGCTTCACTACCACCGGCGTGCCCCAGAGAGACGGAAAAAGAAAAGCAGATTTAAAAATGACCAGTTACCGCCTCCCTTCACTTTTATTAATGGAATCCCCTGGAGCTCTGCTATGATGATTTGGGGTTTCTTCGGTCCGAGAAGGAAAATCTAAGACTCCCGCTACTGCAAGGATAGCATCCAAACAAAACCACAGCCCTCCCTCCCGAGTGTTAAGACGCTGACAAAGCTGGGTACCAGAAGAAAAAGAGTGCAGCAGCAGAGGCACGCAACTAACACAGCCGTGACCACAGGTTTCTGTCCCACTCGATATCACATGCAAAGTAAACAGACGGGGAGAGTCAAGTTACTCCAGAGTGGTGAAGAGTCCAGGACTCCAATGATTCCAGTTACCAAGCTGAGGAAGGGCTCACGCCCCCAGTAAAGCACGTCCACAGGATGTGGGTGCGGGTTCAACGAGGTTCCTTAACTTAACCAGCCCCAATCCCATCATAATATCGTCTCACAGGATTGTCCTGAAACAATGCTGGATTGAGCTGCATGGTTCCACGGCTCCCACTGGAATTTAAGAGGATCGGACATCCAGGGATTATTGTGGATGTCTGTCACAGGCTCCTCAAGCCCAGCTGGGCATTCCCTACAAACCAAGAGCATCTGTTATTTTACCTGGAGGTTCCTAATATTTCGGCCAGCACCCACCACATTAACTGCGCTAACACCGCGTGGAATATTCATGATTAAAAGTTTGGACTTCGTACGTTCAAACCTACTATACTGACTGATAGTAACTGTATATTCAAAGATGCTGCAGTTGACTCATTTCAGGGTTTAAGTTAAAAAAAAACGTATCTATTGATTTTCCAGCAGCAGTTCAGAACAGTGGCAACAAAAAAAAAAACATTTCCTCAATTTTTTTCTGTGGGTTTCAAAAGCCATGTGAGTTCCAGCCCCCTCAAACGAGCAGTTTGTGTTAAACCCAGCAGTCTGCAGGAGCGGCACAAAGACACCACAGTCATATCTTACATAACGCACGGCCCTATATTTAAACACGCTTGCTGTCATGCAGAGCGCTTCTTCAATGTACATGGATGCAAATTTTGTTGAAAAAACAACAACAAAAAGACAAAAAAAAACTCCCACATCTGTCCCAGTTGCTTTTTTGGCAACCGTGCAAAAAAAAAAAAAACCCACAAATTGAAGTCTTTGCGGTTTCTGATTATTTGCTAACACATCATAAAGTCCAAAAAAAGGCAGGGCCATGATTTTGTTAAAAGGCATGTACAGACAAAAATGCAGTGTGTCAGAGGAGCAGCACGGAGGAGGGATTGTTAGATAAGCCCCCCAAGGCACAGCATAGTAAGAGTAAAGGCCATTTTCAAATCTCCAGTTCGGCACTTCAGGGGTTACACAGCTCAGGGAAGGAGGTCTGAAACACAGGAGTGGACGGACTCGAGGTCTTGTACTGCTTTAAGCCTGCTGTCAGCACGCGCTTAGAGGACATGGGGGGATGCCCAGTTTAATTAAGAGAAATGCCTTCACATCCCAGATGTCCTTCTGGTGGGGAAGAGCTCAGGGAAGGGGGCTTAGAATCTAGACAAGGGGCTAAGCTCATCTGCGGCCAGACTGGCGCCACCATCCTCTGGCCATCTGAGTCGGCGATCGCAGTTTGATCGACGCAAACACACACACACGCACACCAGCCTCCCCCACCTTCAGGGTCACGGAGCTTCACGGCAGGTACACCGCCCTCCCTTGTGGTGCGGAAGACAGATGCACGCAGGCCATTCAGCTGCAAACTCGACCTCGCAGAAGTGCCAGCTCTGAGCTACCGCTCTTCGCTTCCCATGATTTAGAAACAGTCAGCTTTCGGCTGAGGCTGCCAGGGCTCGAGAGACTGAGTTCCCAAACCCATGCCGGGGAGCAGGACCTGCAATGTCAAATAACCGTCTGAGCGGGAAGCTTCCCTTTCCTGCTCCCCAGAAGGGGCGCTGAAGCCAGGCACGACTATTTTCTCCACGACCACAGCACTGGGCAGCTTTCCCGTACGGTTGGGAGAAAGCCTTTTAACTCTGCATTGTTCTTCCTGCTGCTGTGCAAACTCAGCTTGGAGCTCTGAAAGACCCATTGTTACCATCCCCCCCCCAAGTCGAACTATGACCCCAGCTCACCTGTGGCTTGCAGTACCACAACACCATTGTGGTGATCCCACAATTCCATTAACGCTTTGTCAAGATGTTCTTTGAGAAGCTACATTTATAGGCGCTATATAGAATAACGTTTATTATCATGCTAACAGTACGCTTTTTTTAAATTTCTGCAGCTAGCAGCGGGTGCTTTCTTATCAAGGAAGTACTGAATATGGATACAGAAGGATAAGCAGGGGAGATGCTCTGTGTCCTTAGTTATACTGCAAATTGAAGAGCAGGAATCTAAGTTTGGCGATCTGAAAAAGCAGATGCGTCTGCTCCCACTGGCAGGGAAAACGCAAGGGTAACCCATGTTGCAATGCGCTTCCTGAAACAAGTATCTCCTCTCCGTCACTCTTCCTGGGTCGACCGCAGGACAATGGTTTTGGAGTAACAGTTCAGCGCTCCAAATCAAAGCAGAGTCGCCAAACGCCGCCCAAAATGCATGAAACCAAAAGCCAGCGGGAGAGAGAAAACTCTTTAAAAAAAGACACGTATACAAGTACAAGTTCAGAAAACAGCTCAGTGCTTTTTACAGCATAAAGCGGGGTCTTCCGAGTTTCGTTCACAAAGCATTTAGAGTAAATAACTAAATACAACAGCGCTGCCGAACACATCTCCACATCTCAACCTTTCAGCCACTTTGTTTCCTGTTCTTTCCTACAGAAGGGGAAACAAAACCCATCAGCAGCTGAACAACGTGCAAGAAATGTCACAGAAAGGTGAGTGGAGATAGCAAACGGTGCGGAACACCCGCCGCGCGGCGGATCGGTGCCGCTCGCGTTAACGGGAGAGTGACGGGCCTCCGCCGTATTGCCGTGTTTATCGAAGATCTCACCCTCCCCCGAATTAGTAAGGATTCATGACTAAATGGGAGGATGCGAGGCCCGAATCCCAGCTTCCCTGCATTAATGACGCCACGGTGACCAGAACACGCAGGGCAATGCACTGGTGTGGTGGCGCCACCTTACAGGGAAGCCCATAGCAGTGAGCACAGATGTGTACGTAACACTGGATAGGAACTCGAAAACAGGATAAAAAAAGTTTTTGTTAAGTATATGGGGCTTCTGAAAAACAGGACTGTCAACATACAAACAGGACCAGCTGGGTGGCCTTATTAGCAGATACTGTACTGATGTCCTATCACGGGTAGAGTCCTGCCTTGTGTTTGCAGGACAGGCTCCTGTTCCCATGACCCCTGTCAGGAAGTCGCTTGTTCCCGATAATGGATGGAAACTGTATTTGCTGGCCCTTACCAAACTAAAGCCCTGACCTCTTTTTAAGAAACAGCTGGATGAGATCTAGCTACTGAAAAAATAAATGAGCTGGACCAAATGGGCCACAAGTCCTCTTCTTGTTTGCAACTTGAACACGGGAACCGCTTTTCATTCAAACTGTTATTTTCACATAACTGGAAAACCCAGTGGGCTGACTCACTTCAGTAACGCGGCCAGAGCCTATTGAACACCTGCACAGTAAAGGGAAACGAGATCTGTGAAACCCTGGCTGTTGCATGAGAACCCAGAACCCTCTCCCATCTTCTGGTCAGGGCCTCACTCCTCAGACTGCTGCTCAGCAGGAGAGCTCAGTTCCTCTCTAGCCTAGGCCCATTGGTTTTCGGTTCAGATCTCGCACTGCTAAAACCACCTCCTGCTACAACACATACAAGAAGAGGATGGCCAGTGCAGAACAAAGCATCCAACAAATGCAAAAAAAACCACATACTGTATAAAGATTGCAAGTTCACATACTGCAAAAAGGAGCCAATTAAACAAGTTCTTAAGGCTCTTACCCCAGTCTCACCGTTTATGCAAGGAAGGAAAACGTAACTAGTCCCTGCAAATGAACGCAAGCGAGCATGCTCTAAGGGCGGCTCACCTGTAAGAGCAGACCCATGCCTCAGCATGGCGACTAGGGAGACTGGAGCAGGCACCGTCTTTCAGGTCCTGAATACTCGGTCATCAAGATAATGTGAACTCATTTCCTAAGCTCCACTCTGGGCTGTACAGTCTGTCCTCCCTCAAGTCCACCCTTAATTCCCCTGGTGCAGCAGTTTCTCTCTCCTGCCCCCAAGATCTGCTGCGTGTCACTCAGGCGGGGGCTCACTTCAGTGGGTTCCCTGCCGTGTTATTACTTACAATACATGATTACCTGGGAGAATTACAGCTGGATCCGAAGGTCAGCACAAAAAATAAATCAGACCGAATCGAGCAGATTCTGTGATCCAAACAACAACAACAACAACAACAACAATCAACCAATCCTCTAGAGCTAATTATTAAAAGGGGAAGTGCAATGCTATTTTCCATTTTGGGGTTATGATGAATTGGCCACGATGAGTGCATTTCAAACCAAAATGAAACTACCAAGCACACGGTGCTGTGTACAACCTCCAATCTACATCACAAAAGAGACGAAGTTTCGACGCTTCAGAACGAGGCCACAAAACCTCCAATGACACAAAAGGGCCCTATTAGACCACGGGTGTTTTGCTACTATACTAGAAGTAAATATTCTCATCAAACCAACACGTACTAGGCGATGTTTTGTTAGATACTTTGCAAAAAGAGGAACCTGCCCACCAGCTAAAATACACAAATAATAATAAAACGTTAATAGGAGACTGTTTCACAGTGACTAGTGAGCAGGAAGTTCACGCCAACTCCTGCTCTCAACTGTTGACAGACCAGCGACTCAAATTTGGAATTTGTGAAACGGTGCGATATCTTTAATTAATTTGAGATTTAATAACCAGTCTGAGAAATGAAAGGGCAACTGCAGTCCCAAGGACATTCCCAAAATAAAAGGAACAATAACTACCACTTCAAAAAAAAAATCAGGGTTAATTACAACAGAGTACTTGTCTCCCATAAGAAGAAAATCGGTGTATAAAAAGATGTGTATGCTGCACTGAAAACTTAATACAAGAAACAAAATCTACACCCTACATCCCTCCCTTAACAAACCTCAGAGGCATTACTCATGAAGTGTTTTCCAGTAAACCACATAAATAATAATCCGGAAAAAAACTGTTAATACAGTACCTCTTGATTTGCTTGATTCGACTACAGCACCTCTTGAGACAAGAATACTACCATACTAAAAATATGTCCGACTTCAAAGAACTGTTTATTTATAAGGAATTCAAAACAAAATGCGACAAAGGCGTGATCATCAGTGAACCTCGGAAAGAGACGGGTATGACTCACGCCGTAACCGGGGATGAGGAAAAGTTTTTAATTAGGGCCCAGACTTTGCAACCCAGGTTGTCGGCGAACTTGCCATCCAATGAAAAGTAAGATTTGGAGATGCTTTTAAATCTGTTTTAATGGCTTTGACAACCCCTTTCTTTCCAGAAAATGGAAATGCAATCCTTAAATGTGGAAAAAAAAATATATATTTAAACCTGTTTGTTTAATCATCAGCAGTCCTGCACTGTAACTCTTATGCCTGATTTGGCCACATATCAAAAAGTGTTCGAGCTCACATTTCTGATGGGTTCTTGACCCCCTGCAGGGTGGCTTGCGTTTTTGTTTAAAATTAAAAACAACTGGAATCACCAATATTGTTTTTATTGTATGACTCGCGAAAGAAAAACAACTGTCATCGATTCTAAAGATGAAGACTTGGCTGGTCATCAAGCGACCCGTGTGGCACGCAGCTGGCTCTCAGCTCCCACTCTGCGGCCATGTGACCGGTGGAGCTGCGCTCCGCCTGGCACACAGCAAGTTAGAGAAAGGAGCACCCTGCTGCGCCCCGCCAACGTCACCGCCAGCGCACAGAGGGGCGCAGGACCCGTCATTTGCCGAGAAGCCGAGAGTCCCCACTGGGAGAGCGCCGTTAAATTGGGAGTTCTGGTCGCCGCCCGCAAGAGGCATGGGCCCGGACTCGAACCCGTGACAACCAGGCCACCGAGCTCAGCCAGTGCGCCGTGGCAGAACCGTCACTGGTGATGCCACTCGGGAGCCACGCGCAGGAAAATCATTTCAGAACCCAAGGCTGTGCTAACCATCCAGAGGGGCCCCGTTCAATCCCTTCATGGCTTCACTCCGAGCTGACATACGGGCCAGTGGCTGGCAGCCCTGCCCCTCAAGTGCCAGGTTCCAGCAGCCGCTTGAGGCATCTTCTCACTCACACCTCGTTAAGACCAGGAAAAACCAGCAGAATGGGCTTTTATTCCGGTCGATTGGTTCAATTAAGTCACGAGGATGCGAGAGGGCACAAAAACCCTGAACGAAGGCAGCGCTCCAAGGCCGGGGCTGTAGGCCCTTCATATCGTTGCGTTAGACAGGCAGGCACTCTTCATGCTACATGCCCTCGGCCTGCTTGAAACCTGGCGCGCTTGGAGCAGCTTGCCTCCTCGAAATCTGGGCTGGCATCCAGCGCGCGTCACACGGGGGAAAGCACTTTGGCTGGGGATGGAGAGGGGCTGTTGGGGGGGGGGGTCTCGGCCTCGCCCCCTGTAAGCGTGGGGACACAGCGGGCAAGGGGCATGCGGTGTCAGCTTGGATCTGTGCTATTCTGAACGACAGCCAAGGACTCTACCCGGCACCTAAGCTGGGGTGTCGGAGGAATGCTTGTCAACCTGTCCCCGGAACAAAAACGAATGCTAAACAAAAACTTCAAACGCCTCACTTTAACCAAATGTGTCGCTTGTGCTTTCAAGAGCGCAACCTGTACCGCTGTGCGTCGGCTGTGGGTCGCACAGCCTCTAGATCCTGAAGTTCGTTAAACGATGACAGACACTGTGGGAGGGGGAATGCATGAACAGCACAAGAGCAATACGCAAAGCTGCAGGACAGAGCAGGAAGGAAGGGTTAATCATGGGGCCCCTCCCCTCCCGAAACCCCAGCCAGACCTCTTACCTTGGCTTCAGATCACACAGCCTATTATACTGCAGGGTCGCAGTCAGCTGATCCAGACAAAAGGCCTAATCGGATTCAGGGCGATCAGTGTATTTAATTCCCCGCCACAACCTAAAGGGGGGGGAAAAAAGAACAGTAATGAGATTCTGCACCAAGTGTGGCCCAAACATACGTGGACTAAACTTAGCAAATCTGCTCTCAATTTAAGCCCATTCTGCACACTAGCTCTTAGCCCGAACTGGAGACCTTCACAGGCCAACGCAATGCCGCAAATTCGCCTGCCTCCCCCCACCCTCCCCGCCAACGGCTCTGCTGTCACAGCCGTTTGCCGTCACATTCAGCTGTCTTTTTGTTTATTAAACTCCCAGCAGCACCAGCCTGGATGGGACGCTCATCCCCTTTCACGCCCCGCTCCTCCTCGCAGGGCCCGCGCGCCACAGCGGCGCTGGCGACAGGACGACGCCCGCGGCCGACACGGTGCGCCTCGGTGGCTGGAGGACTTTATCCGGAGGCAGGTACCGTAGATGCGCAACATGAGGCCGGCTGAAAAACTTGTGTCCGTGCCAAAGTCTCATCGAATAAGTAAAGCACCCCTTCCCCCCAGAACTCATGCAAACTCATGCATCTGGAGGGCAAAAGTTTGAACCGACAGAAAGGAGGAAATCCAGGAGCGTACACTGGCAGCACAGTAAACCTCACCAATGATGCCTTGGCTTTTCCAAAGCATGCTCATGCCCTCAGGTCACTTAGCCTTAAGAACAGCCATCAAATCCTTCAACGAGTCTCATGATACAGGAATCACATCCTCCTCAACATCCGCGTCTTTCGAAAGGCAGGAAAAGCCATCCTGCTCTCCGACGGGCTTCACTGCACTCCTCCTCAGCGCACAGTATCAAAGCGGTCATTTGAGGAGAAAGAGAAACTGAATAACGCTCTCGCTCGGGAGACTGGATCGGGATAAGCTGGGAGATGTTTGGAGAAATAAATCTTGCTGTGCATTAACCGCACAGCTTTGCTGAAGCCTGTTGGAACGCGTCAGTCGGGGTTTATTAAAGCGCTGTGCCCCTCAGCCACTTTCTCCTCTCCTCCTATCTCTTTCTCCGCGGAATGAGAAAAACAAAGGAAGCTTGCCTGAACAGAGAACATGAAAGTTTAATCTTTCCCTTTTCTGCCTTGGTAAAAACGCAAGTAGCACTGTATCTCGCCATCTCCATCTCTTGGAATCAAGTTTGCATATCTAATCACGCCTGTCCTAGCTTGATGTGGTGAATTTTGGAAGGCATTCTAGCAGATTTTACCATGTTTGTTTTGACATTGTTTCCCCCCCAGTTGGCATCACCCTCTACCATATGTCACTGGGCTAAGCCGCCCTTGACAGCTCCTTTATCCTGATCTTACTGGGCTGTATCACACTGTACTGTGCTTTTACACTGATCTCACTGGGCTGTATTACACTGTACTGTGCTTTTACCCCAATTTTACTGGGCCTTACTGCACTGTACTGTGCAGTAAACATTTATAAGGGTGTAGAGCCCAAATTCTTCCTTAAGCACCATGACATGTGAAGATGTCATGTACTATATTTCTTGAATACAGATTTAAAAAAAATATCGCTTTTACGTACTTTGGCTGCAACTTGATAAATCATTTTGCAATCCAGCTCATGCACCCCTGATATAATTAAACTGTGTGCAACCGTTTCATCTTCACAAACTTGGTTAGGTTCATGGGTCTTGAGACCTCAAGCCTGCTCTGCTCTGGACTGAACCCAAAGCAAACCTTTTTCTTCACGAACCAGGAAACTGGGAAGGGGTCGGGGGGAGGAAATTGATTCCTCTTTCCCAGTCTAACTGCACAGGCAGGCAAAACCCACAGGCAGAGGAAAAGCCTAGAGATGCAGATTGAACAGAAAGATGTTCTCCAGTGACCCAATGAGACGAGGAGGAGAAATCCTCAAAGAGGCTGGGATCAATATTAACCCAACTGCACCTGCCTCAAAACCAGGCGGTTCTCCAATTTCCACAATAAAGATGGGTAATGACCACCAAGTACAAGTTTGAAGATTAAAGTGTTTCGTTCTTATCCAAGATAGCCTTGCCACAACGTTAAAAAAATTAAACTCTAATATTGCACAGTGTCTTGTTTAATAAGAAAGTTACAGCGAACATCAACATCTTTACAACAGGAACAAGTAAAGGTTTATTCCATGCTGGAGAGACAAGAACACAAACAACGTTTCGTTGTGTGACACACCTGAAGAAGGCTCCAGACAAAACGTTGTCGGCTTTTTTCTCTTTTCAGAATGGAAAGAACCTTGTTCCTTTGCAGCCTAGACACACGGACCTGTCTTTATGACGGTATAATGACGCTCCGATTAACGTTGCACTTCTGTGGTTCGCAGTTGTATGTAGTAGACAGTGGACAATGCAGACTATTCCTCGAGTTTCTCTCCGTTTCAGGAGGGAAGCCTTGGATTCAGATCCGACATCAACCACTCGCCATTCAGGGCAAGAAACTCTGAAGGATTTAAAAATAGCTCCTGTCCCGAGAAGTCTGCAAAACCAGAGGTGCTGCGCATTTGCGGGGATGGGCGGACTGTCAAAAATAAGGATTTCTCCTGATCATTTCAAGAGGCCAGATGTATCCAACTGCCCTTCTCCCTTCCCCTCCTCTGTACTTTTCTGCTCACTCTGGTAACCCTCACCAAAACAGTAAAACCGTCGTTATAAAAAGGTTGCGCAATGAGCAGGAATGAACTGGGGGCCACAAATCGCTACAAACCTGGGGTCAGAGCACACGAAATGCAGGAATTTAGCAACACGAAACTCACTGCAGAATTCAGTCTGTGTGTCAGTCTCTCTCTAGCTGTATGTGGAAAAAAAAAACAGAACTTGCCGGAAGCAAGCAGAGAGCTATTTCACTTTGTTTGGCTTAAGCTCCACTCACCCCATAAGGCCCACATGTTGATCATGGACTGTTCAGTTCAGTTTTATCTGTATAGTGCTTTTTACAATGGACATTGTCACAAAACAGCTTCACAGATTTCTGGGCCTGAACCCCCAGTGAGCGAGCCTAAGACGACAGTGGCAAGGAAAAACTCCCCGAGATTAAAATAGGAAGAAATCAAGGCACAAAATGGAGAGTCTATCCTCCTCTGGGCTTATGGCTTTCTTAAAAGGCAGTGGTTAGCTGCCAATACTACAATTTGACATGGAGGACAGTTCGTGATCTTTAGATACTTGGAATATTAATCCAACAAACCTGACAGGAAGCCCAATATGACTTCATTTTTTTTTATCTGGTAAGCAGCACAACAGGACTAATTTGGCATTCAAAGCACGCACCCCGCCTGATGAATATTTTCAAAAATGCAAAAATCCAGATCCAGATTCTTCAGGAGTTGCGTGACTGTTGTCGTGGGCAGAATAGTTTTCGTCTGAGCTCAACTTTTTTTTTTTGTTGGTTGTTGTTGTCGTTGAGTGAAACGTTGGATCCCTTTCCCAGAATTCAAATTGTTCCCAAATGGTACGGAGCACAGTTTTTGTTTTAAGAGCGCTGCTTTGGAGAACAAATTAGGGTGCATGTATTTATAGTAGTCCTTAATGGATTTTTTAAATGTTTTTTTCAAGATTGATTAGAGTGTGGAAAGATAAAAATCTTTGGTTTTCAGAGCAAGTCAGCTGAGAGATCTAACAAGTACTAACGGCGTCTTTGAAAAATCATGACTGATGGCCCATGCATAGCATACAGTACTACTTAATCAAGTCCCATTCGTCTGAGGTTTACATGAGTGGGTGAAAAAGCAAACTTCTACTACGACAGGATGACGTGCAACCCTGCACGTACAGTACAGGACCATGCCATCCAAGACTCATCAAATCGAGGAGGAAAACTCCACTCTAGACAGTGGAAACGTAATGCCCGCCTCTCGTATCTCAGCCAGAGACCACTGGACATCAGAGCTCTGTACGACAACAATGCACCCATGCACACCCCGTTCTGTTCTTGGCCATTACAGGGCACAGCAACCGGTACCACACCACTACCAACACAGCAACAGCATCGATTCTAAAGCTTTAAAATCTGAGCCCCAGAGGGGGGTGGTAGCAGTCCAGTTAATCGCTCACGATTCCGAGATGGAAAGACTTCACTGCTCTGCAGTCCGGAACAAAGCAGCTCAGGGTTGAAACGGCATGCAGTATTAAGCACAAGTGGGATAAAGGGTCTATCAGAACCCTAATCAGATCAACAGACAGAACCTGTTTTTACAGGGTCGCTTTTATTCCTTCATTTTAAACCTGGAAGAGAAAAGCACAATGAGAGTGCTTGATGGCTACTTTCAAAAGTCTACCTAGTGGGTGGTGTTGCTCAATAATCACAACGCAATCGACACTCAATCCCTTCGGATTTGCTTGGAATAGAACCGTACTGTACTAAGAATGCGCTTGGGTTCTGAGAGGAGTTCACTTTTCTTTGGCAGAGACCTAACAAATCCCATTCGGTTTTTCTTGTGGATAGCGGTATTGTTCTGCAGCTCCCCACATTATTATTCTTCCCTTGCAAATGTATTTTATTGTATTTGCCTGGAACAGTTTGTTTCCTCTGTGCCTACACTGCATATTAAACTTTCTACCCAATATAAGCCCCCCCTGCATAAGGAATTCTGCCAGACAGGTACACAGTATCATAATGTGACACATTCTCCCATGAAAGTTCCCTACTGAATCCTTTCTTATGCCGTCACGGAGAAAAAGGAATCTAATTCCCTTGCCTTTGGTGTGGTGGAGATACCTTAGTCTCAGCCCGCCCGATGGACTGAATGCCATCCTCTTATCTGTAACTGCTCTTCATGACCTTGTCCTGGTCTCTTCTACGCCAGCGCAGACCGAATACGCAATAGAGACGGATCCTCCGAGGGCCCTCGGGGTAAGAGGGCCACAGCTGGTGTCCCTGCCAGCCACTACGCCAGCTTCCACTTCTTTGCTCCCGGATCCAAGACTGACCGAGACTAGGCTAGACCTCGAGTCGGACTGAGACGCACAGGAAGCGGCGTGGAGAAGGAACAGCAGAACCCCACACGCAGGGCATGAGAAACGGGTGAATGTATGGATAAAAGAATTTTTGAACTTGAGACCACTCCCAGGGTCTGTCCTCATCCATTTCATCCGGCGATTCAGAACCAGGCAGATTGGAAGCAGACTAGCCAGAGCTAAACGTCAGATTAATCCAAGACATCCCGCTGTGGTTCGGCAACCTCCCCACCTCAATTCTTCACCCTCCCCCACTGCCCAGTGTAGTTCCAAATCTCGGGTGATTGGATGCTCTTAATCCTAGACCCCATTCAGATCCACGCTGCTGTGAGAACTGTTCTGTAGACGTTCAGATTGGCAAGCAAACAAAAACAGTGGCAAACGGGTTACTTGGGAGTCTTTTTTTTTTAAACAAGTTAACAACTTTTTTTTATAAAAAGATAATGTTGCTTTTCTTAGCTGACTGGAAATCATCCTCATGAAAACTCCATTTAAAAAAAAAAAAGAGCAAACCTAACGGGGAGAGGCTGTAACTGTAACAGACTGGATTCATTTCTATTGGGTTGGGTCAGCGCTGGGCAAGGCCATGCCAAGCAGGGCCTGATGCAGAAGGGTGACGGATCTGTATTGCAAGTGCGGAAGCACAGAGGGGTGTGGGAGTGGACCGCTCTGCTAATTTTTATGCACAGTGCCTCATCTGACAACCCCCCCCCCCCCCCCAGCAATTCAGAAAACAGAAACCAGATGCTCTCTGGAAAGGGCTGACGCTGACAGCTTCTCAGAGAGATCAGGGCTTGTCCCGGCCTGGGGGCAACGCACACGTGGCTGCCAGACCCTCTGCTCCTGCCGATTAAGAGCAGGTATGCGTGTGGGCGGCGTTTCGGCGGTAGCGAGGGCGAGCTAGAACGCGCACGCTGAGGATCCGAGTCAAAACAGAGGGGTAAGAAACAGCTTTTCTGGTTCTCGGCTCGTTTCAAGACACTCCCCCTCCTCGTCCCCCTGAGCCACAGAGGGATGGCACAATTCTCTGGACCTTTTAAGGTCGACAAAGCCACGACCTTTAACCTTTCCTGCCAGTGTTGCTTGTTTTTTTTGGAAAGGAGAGTTCCATCAGACCTGGAAGAATCACCTCAGGTTATAAGATTCTTGGATATTTTGCACCACACTGTACAAGAAAGAATGGGAAATGATAAGTGCAATTAACTGTGTTCTGCTGCAATCGAGCCACTTACTAGCTTTCCATCTCACGACAAAACATTGTCAGATTAGCATGAGTAAAACTGCAGACACTGTGGCAAACCCTCTGGCACAAAATGGAGGAGCCTCAAACACCCAGTGACCACAACGTATGGATCACCCAGGGACTGAGGGAAAGGTAGCAAAGGAGACCAACGTTTACACAACTGTGGGAAAACACAGCAGGGATGCATGGATGAGATTGTGGGCGGAGAAGAAAAAAAAAAGACTTTCATTTCCCTGCAGCCTGATACGGTGTCAGTTTTTATGCTCGGCTGGTTGTTGTGTCAACTGTACTGAATAAGCAGAAATGCAGCACGTCTGACTTTAAGATGTCAGCTATTTACATATAGCAGGGTTTTGCACATTTACTCAGCACAAGACAACAAGCATGAAATCTCCAGCTCAGCTTTATAAGAGTATAGTAAACTACAGTAGCTCAGACTCCTGTGCATAGGGATTCTGCCAGACAGCAATGCAAAACTTGGAGCCGGTAAGATTGCTGCATAATCAGGAGTCAGATTTAAAACCCTGGTGTTGCCATGATGATGTAGTGGAGAAAGCTGGACAAGCCAAAAATAATTAAAAACATTTTTTTCCCTCCCCCAAACGACAAAGAAAGCAGGGCAAATACTTCTCTGTGCAGAGAAACAAACAAAAAAAAGAAAACCCATCTATGCAGTTAATGAAGATTATCCCAGGGTAACTGGCAAGAAACGAATGGTGGCCAACCTACCCCCAAAATTATTACAATTATTTCCAGTTAATTAGGGCCCCAATCTTGGCACACGTCTTCATTAACCACCAGCAAGCAGCATGCACTCCAAAAAGGACAGAATTCACACAATTCAGGTGCTGGAGCAGGGGAGCGATGAATCAGGCTGGGGAAGAAGTAATTAAAGGCCACGAACCCCAGGGAAAAGAGAAGCCAATCTGCAGCCTTGTTCCCTCTCGTACACCTGCCGCACGACGCTGGCGTGTGGGCGTGACGGGAGATTTATCAAAGAAAGGGCACAAGCGGTGTGCATTCTCACCACTCCCCAGGCTGAATGCATTACAGTAATTTAACGCAGCGCAGAGTAGATCTGATTAGCGATGCCTGTACTGGGGGCAGCAGGATACAAAAAAAAAGAAACAGGAGCACAAAAGGACAGTTTGTACAATCCAGTCACACATTCTGCATGGATTAAGATCACCTCTCCAGTGACTGATAAAGACATTAATGCCAACAGTTAATTAAGCAGAATAATCAAAAGGGTGTGGGGGGGTGTCCTTCACAACTGTTCCTCTTTAACCTTGGTTTGGGATTGCTCGCCGACTGAAACGCTTGATATAATTTAATGTGATCGTGCCTTCTGTTCCAGCGGGCCCCCTCTCTATTATTACCAAAGTGCTAAAGGAAAATCTGACGGGATTAATCCATTAACGCCCCAATAATGGCAGCTGACAAACAAAGCCAGAACACTTAATGGATCCCCTAGCCCTCCTGCGGCAAAGAGCAGTCAGCCACTTAAACGCACAGCGCGATTCCTCTCTACACTTGCACGGGCCATCTCAAGCACGGAATACAGACTCCAACTTGAGGGGGCTATCCTGTAACTCTCTTAAAAGGCCAAGGTTTTACAACGCTTCCTGCAAAAGTACTTTATACAACTTGCAACACTTTTAAATCCGTTTCTCCTGCATTACTTAAATCTAAAAACGTTTTTGCAGCTCAATATTGGTATTGACCCAGCATACCTAATCGATTAGATGAACATTCCTGAACACTGGGGAAGAAATCAAGGCAGGGGAAGCATATTAGGGCTGGCTGGCTGGCTTCAACTTCCCCTCCGACAGGCTTTAGAAGAATGCGCAGCAGCAATATCCGCCCCATGGAAACCATTACCGGGTTACTTGAGAACCTGTGATTTTTTCCCACCCCCTTCCACCCGAGATTTTGGCTGCAGGAGCGATACATGAATCGTGTGTGATTCATGAAGCAAGCCCCACATCACAAGACAGACAAACAAGTAAGAAGGAGGAGAATCGCTGCTGTACACACATTTCTCAGAGGCCTGTGCCTGCGCTCGTTGACGGAGGCGCGCAGGCAAGCCTGCACATGGTTAAACCCGACACTCCCTCACTCCTGTCGGAACGAGGGGGAGAGGGGGCACAAGCTGGTGAACTGCCAAGGTCAAGCCTTGTACATGACACGACCTTACACTGACTGCCTTGCCTTTCGCTGAAGGACTTAAAAATAGCTCCTGTCCCAAGAAGCTTGCAAATTCAGAGGCGGTGTGCATTTGGCGGGGGGGGGGGCTGACAATGTCAAAAATAAGGATTTTTCCTGCTCATTTCAAGAGGCCAGATGTATCCAACTGCCCTTCTCCCTTCCCCTCCTCTGTACTTTTCTGCTCACTCTGGTAACCCTCACCAAAACAGTAAAACCGTCGTTATAAAAGGTTGCGCAATGGGAAGGAATGAACTGGGGGCCACAAATCACTATAAACCTGAGGTCAGAGCACTCGAAATGCAGGAATTTAGCAATCCTGCAAATCTCTGCTTCTGAAAACGTATCCCCGTTTCTTCATTTTCTGCTTACTGTTATCTTGGAGAGCTACGAAGTCTTTTTCCTTACAAAAACAACACGACTAAGCGGCCGACTGAGAAGAACGACCCCCTTCATGCCTTCAGATCGAGATACTGTACACAGCCCTTCGTGCATTTAATGTAATTAAATACCACAGGCGCTGAGGAAAACCAAAAATATATGTGCATCTACGTGGCCAGACTGCTGGCACTGCTGAGCTGAAAATGGGATGAAAGAACAAAACATCTCAACCATTCTGCGCAAGCCTACGGAAACAAAATATTTAAGCCATGCCACAAACGCAAAATTCATAAGCAGTCCTAAATATAGCAAGGCTTTTGTCACGAAACAGAGTCCAAATGTTTTCTCCGACGGCTGCCAAATTCTCAGCCCCACTGTTTTGCTGGTTAACTATCTGTGAGAAACTTTTGTGGTTTGAGACCCTCCCCCCCCCCAAGTCGGTCCAACAGGCCCGTGCACTTCCATGTGCTAAGAAAGGAATTCTGTATCCCTCGTCTTTTCCAAGAACAACAGACCCCCCCCCTCCCCAAGCTCCTCTACATGAGCATTCGTGGAAAAAAAAATTGGCAAGCATGATTCAAAACCTACGACACGTACTGTACAGTAACGGATAAAGACGCACACTGAACAGGCAGATCGGACAAAAATAAATATTGCTGCCACCTCCACTTGCCCCTGCCCCCGCAGAAAACGTTTCTACATGGCTGGTATCACCCCACCACCAACACCACCACACAAATACACTGTGATGTTTGTGACTGCTCTCTTTTGTGCACTTTGCTGTTATCTGCGTTTCACAGGAGTCCGCGCCTGTTTGCCAGAGCTCTTTAGAACAGAAGCTCCCTGAAATGAGATTTTCACAGTGATGAAGAAAATAAAGGATCATGAACACTTACTATAAGGCCTACAGATCTAAATCCAACATGCTTAGTTCCAGCGCCTAAAAGTTTACTATAGAGTGCTGACAGAAGCACCTTTTGCGACCACGGACCAAAACTCTAAACTACTGACAAAAAAAAGCCTTTTAATTTACCTCAAGGTCTGGGGAAAAAGAAATTAAATGATGCACATTGTGCCCGAATGAGAGCAGAAAACCCCATTAGAAATCCAGAGGCCTGACACAGAGAGAGTCCCAGGAGAGGTTAGATAATTACAGGCCCTGACACTTACATGCCCACCATGAAATACTGACTGGTAATAAAATTTAATACACACATGAAAATGGAAATGGTTTAGGCTTCATACCAGGAATACTAATCTCTTCCCTTAACAGGGAGCATAGACTGGACCAATTAAGAAGTCTGACCTATTTCTACCATCACAAAATGGTCAAAACCAATATTTGATGGCTGGTACCCAGCAGATGAGCGGCAAACTTATTGGCCTTTACTCCCAAATCCAAACGGGACAGGATGGACCGGCCACTGCCAATCTGTGTGCAGCTTTTACTGTACTTCAGCTAAAGCAAAAAGAGCTGACCGAGCATAACAGAAAAATAAATATGCCAAAGGTAACAGAAACTGCTAGCTGCTCTCCTCAAGTGTGTCACTCATGGGACTCAACAGTGACCACAAAACCACAAATATACCCCTACACACACACACACTTGTATTTCTATACTTGTCAGGGCCTCTCATTGACTCTTGCTCTATGTTTATGTACTATTCTACACTCTGCCAAAACTAAGCCCCGTAGAGGGTGAAAACAGACCCGAAACAAACCGTTTCAGGACTCGCACATTTTAAAGACAATGCTATTCGTGCAACAGCTGCCCTGTTGACACCTTGCAGTGCCCGGTTCTTGGCAGCTGCCACTCTGCGAGGACATGCGCTCGCATCTGGTCCTCTGAAATGTAGCGCACCCGCATGCACGCACGCATCACTGTCGCACACTTAAACATGAGCTGCATCTCTCCTGGCATTAACACATGACCCTCGCCTGCACCACAGAGCTTCCTGTACCAGTACTTCCTGAACAGGAGCTCTGCGACCTCCGTTTAATCACCAAGGTGCCTGACCTCGTCTGGGGGATCCGCCGCCAGTCAGTCGCCTTCCATTTTTTTTTTTTTTTACAAATCGAGATGCTCCCGACGGGAGAACTGGATCACGCGGTGACGCGTTGGAGAAATTAAAAAAAACGATTTCAAAAACACAGAGAGTGGATGTGGTACTTGTAGCCAGCTGGATGAGAATGCAGCTCTTTCTATATTCAAGCTCTTCTCCATTCCTGCATTTTCGCAAACGAACACAGTCGTTAGCCGTCCTGAAATGGTCCAACTTTCTGAAACTTAAATTCGCAAAACCTGAAGTCTCACGCTCTCAACACTGAAGAGATTCAGTTATCACCACCCATCAGCAAAGGTGATTTGCTTGACTTAGAATAACAGAACATCTGGCACACAGTGCTGGCTACCATACAAGAGCCCAGCAGCCCAGCACACTTGGCACTACGCAAAACCACTCACTCCCTTTATTTCCACCCCCACAACACTAAGAATTCCTCTCTTTGGCAACACCAATTCTTTTTCCCACTGGAGCCCCTTCAAAGGTGTCAGTACCTCTGGCAAGACCTGAAGGGGCTCGGTTCTTTACTCATCACTGCAGGAAGCAATCGCAGTGTTAAGAAACCCGACTGCTCCCTGCCAAATTCTCTCTCTCACCTCTCACGGTGTAAGAGAACTTGCACATCCAAGGATTCTGTGTAACAACTCCATTGTGCCAAAGGCCTCGTAGTAATAGCTGGTGATTAAGACTGTTAGATCAGAACACACGGAACGTGTACTGCAAGACAGAGGTTGCCGGATTTTTCCTCCCGAAAAACGCCAGGGCCGTTGCCCCACAGCTCCACGGTCCCGGGTTCGAAGTAGCACCGTCTGTGAGGAGCCAGTGCACGACCCCCTCTCTTCACGACGATGTTCTACAGGATGTGCATGCTAGATAGGACTGGAATCCTATTCCGGCTACGTCCTGTGGCAGCGGGGGCAACCGGTTCATGCAGCAGGCTTGTCCAGCGCCTTGTAAGGCCTGCGCGCGCTGGGCAATACGACATGCCTGGCACAGAGATGGCAGGCCGGTTCTTGGGCTGGACCGCATCGCCACTCTCTACTACATGCTTAAATGCCCCCCCACTGAACCCTGCGAGGAGGTTTTTTTTAAAAGCTAAGCAGTGTCCACCCTTGCTCCCTTGAGCTCTCTGACCAAAATAAGACTGCAGGACAGAAGAGGTTAAGAAAGAAGCACAAAAAAAAAAACCCAGCAGGGTGACTGGAAGGAGAACCGAAGTCTATTCCGCAGGCGTCATTGTCCTCTGCTCAGCAATGGGAGGTTATTTCAGCGCTCATTACCTTGAGACCATTAGGAAAGACACAGTCATCGGCGGCGGCTATGAGCATCGCGTAATTTAAGACGAAACTACGGTGCGGCGGAAATTGGAAATAAAATTACACCCTTGCCTTAATGCATCATTACCCATGCTAACCGACCAGCAGGTCTATCGCACCAGAGGTGCCAGGGATACAATCTTACAAAGCTGAAACGCCCCAGCAACAGCTCCAGCTCCAAAAGTAATTTTGCTGCTATCAGGCCTCGTATTGCCAAACCGGACTTGTATACGTCGCATACAAAGCCAACTAATGAACAGGGGAGAGAAAGCAAGATCAAGATGGGGAAATCCTCCTCCCTATCCCTAACATCACGCTCTCGAGAACAGCTGCTACAGGAACACTCAATTACCTCTCTGAAGCAACAGCACAGGAGCGACGCACGGTGTATCATGGCGTTTTTAAAGCTCGTTTCCCCAGACGAGTTACAGGGTTTTACCTAACCGCTCCATCAACAGAACTTCCCTACGGCCGGATCCTGAATTATTTAACTGATAATTAGCAGGATCGATATAATCCTTCAGGCGCCTCCTGTGCCGAAGTCCACACTGGACCGTACCCAGCAAACCCGCTACATCGTCGGGGGCGTGGATCAGAAATGCTGAGCTCTACACAGAGAGGCCAGGGAATGGAACAACCCCACTCCTGCAACCCCAGATTATGGAGAACTTTTGACTAAATTATTTGGACCAATAATTATAGCTTCATTTGTACAACTGGACCCGTCTGCCAGGCTTATAGATGACTGATAAACCAACTGGACCGGGACTACAGAACTCCAGTTTCTCCTCCAGCTGGAGGAACCACCTATTGACAACAGTGCTCCGAGTTTGTGCCTCTCATTCCTGTTCCTTTTTTATTAATGTACTGGTATACCATTTAATACGAACAAGGCAGGTCAAACATCCCCTATTTAAAATAAGCTGCTTAAGATCACGTGAGGAAAACATTGTTTATTTGCTCTGAAACTTTTAAATCAATCAACCCCCCCCCCCCCCCCCATGTGTGACGTAACACATGTGGGACTGAAGAGATGAAGATCCTGCTGTGTACTGTATATAACTCATGCCTTTGGGGTCAGGGACCAGCCTGGCGATTCTGTGTGCGTTTCCCTGGCCCCTCTGGAGCTGCATGCGTGATGTGGAGGTGTGAGCAGCAGGCAGGACTGCAGATGGCGACTGGGGTGGGAGGAGAGGATACCAGCAATAGTGGAGGAATCTGCCATGAGCTCCAAGTCCTGGGCCCTGAGGCCCACACATTCCAGCCTTGCTTAATTAGGTGATTGAAGCCTTAATTGAACTGCGCCTCTGGATCACTCGCCTGTTCCTTCTTTCTCCTCAAAAGCTTGGAAGTTTGTTAGTTACAAAATACAGCAGTTCCAAGTCAACTTCCAACATTTTAAGAGCTGAAAACAACCTATCATTCTAAATGAACCCTGTCAATAAACTGGTTAACGGTTCAATTTGTTAACCAAAAGCTCGGCTGGAACACAAACCTGCTGGTTTGTGAGCTTCTGGGAACAGGACTGGGAACCGTAGAGCACAGAATGAGCACCAACACCTGCTCAGTCATCAGCTCAAGAAACATTTAGGGATTTTCTCGATGCTGGGGCAATGCTGAAAGTATTCCATTCACGCAATCGGAGACAAAAGCATTTATCTTGCGGAGGCGCTGAGCTTGAGACAACAACAACAACAACAAAAAAAAAAGATCAACGTGGACTTAAGAGATTCTGGAAAGCTAATTAACCTCCACAATGTCAAAGACTGTAATTGTCAGGTGTGAACGTGCGTGTATGTTTCAAAATAATGAAATGATAACCAACGAGGAATTGTTAAGCAATATAAAAATTGCTGCTCACACAAATGGTCATTTGTTTTTCTGTACAAACACAGGACCTAAAGAATGTGCCAGAAAAAGGCACAGGCACTAATTTTAGTAGCTATGATAAAGGCTTTTTGAAAAAAAAAAGACTGTCGCAGGCCACACTGAGCAATCTTGAGCTTTAGAGTGAACTTAATTAGACCCTTGAGCATGTGAACTTTTTCTAATTAACAGCTGTCTCGTTAAAGCCCAGGCCTGACTAATTAAGCCGCCCCTACAAAAGCGGAGAGTATCTGTTATTATAAGCTCGATTTCCTCGTTCTCTTTCTCCTCTCGATACGCCACCCAAAAGACCTCGCCGCACTTCCACCGACAAAGGAAACGCAAAGAGACGAGTGGCGTGTTTCCCGACGTGACCCGCTCGTTAATTACCACAAGATCGCCGGTCGGATAAATGTCTCCTTGCCTCCGACGCGAGAAAAAGCTCACAGAGGCCCTCATGAGAGGCTGACTCCACGAGCACGGGGGCCGCCTGTGTACCTGCCATTTCGTGTGAAATTAAGAGCCCGACATCAGGCACGAGTGTTCGCTCGGCCTCGCTCCGTTTGTGAACAACCTGGCGTCAGACTCAAACTGAAACTATGGGGGGGAGAGAGAACCCAGCGATGTCTTAGCTCTGAGAACTCAGGCCAGGCGGGCTCTCGGGGGCCTCGCAGGTCGTGAAGAGCCGGGACGGGGTCTAGAGGCGCGGCTCTTCTTCCCCGAGGCCCACGGCACGCTATCGAGGCCCGCGGGCCGAACCGGGCCCCCGCGGGCCGAGCAACCCATCACCCAGCACTGATCTCGGGATTTGTCGAGCGGCGTTTCTTGTCCGAGGGAACTCGGTCGGGGCCTTCGCTGCCAAACAGGGGACGGAAGAGGCCCTACAGCAGGGACGAGATTGCAAAGAGGCTCAGCCCCCCCCAGCCATATTCTACCAAGAAGAAAAACACATTTCTGAAGCGTGCCCATGACCAGGGTCATGCGCTAGGATCTTCCTCTTCCTCAACAAAAAAGGAGAGAGAGAGAGAGAGAGAGAGAGAGAGAGAGAGAGAGAGAGAGAGAATCGCGCTCGGACAACGACTCCCGCGGCCCGTCTCCTCCCCCCCCACATTCCCTAGAATAGATGCAAAGTCCCTCATTATCCGGGGCCGCTCTCCCTAAGCCCATCCATATTCAAGAGCAGCAGCAGCAGCAGGCAGCTCTCCCCTGCCCCCGGCCCAGCGAGAGCGCGGACAGGACCCCGCCGTACGGGTGCCTTGTTAGGAGCCGAGGCGGTTTCTCGCCAGGCCAGAGGACTGGGGGGGGTTTGTGGAGATGTGGGCGCCTCCCGGTCCCCTCTTTCAGGAACTTCGCTCTCAGCAGGAGGAGGAGGAGGAGGAGGAGGAGGGGGGGGGGGGGGGGGGGGGAGAGAGAGAGAAAGAGAAGGCGGTGTTGGTGGGGGGGCACACGCCAGACATTTCCACAGGAACAAAGCCGACCTTGACCTTGGGAAGTCGCCTCTCCTGGCTCCAGGCCGCGCTGAGGGAACCAGCGGGGGGCAAGAGGACAGGGCACTGGCTCTCCCCGACACTGTAACAGGAAGGCTCTGCGCTCAGACCCCTCGCAGGCCCCAGCGACGGTCGGACATGCACACCCAGCGGCCCAGTTGATCCCTCCGCCACCACAGACGCGTTGACGCGGGGCGACCTGGGCTGAAGCCTTTAAACAGCGCCGGGGTGCGAACGGGCGGCTCCGTCACCATGCTGGGGGGGGCACGAGCCGCTCTCACGGAGAAGGCTGGCGGAGAGCTCCGCTTTTAAAAGAGAGCTTGATAGGGGGGGGGACTTGACAGCCGAACGGAGAGTGTGCATTGGCACACAGCGACCCGGGGGGTGCTGAGCTCGGGCGTGCGATTTTCCGGGGAGACGCCCCCCCCCCCTCCTCTCTGTCTCTGTGCTTCAGTTCTCGCAGGGCTGCGAGCGAGCGAGCGAGCGAGCGAGCGAGCGAGCGGGCGCGCGGGCGTTCGAACACCTCCCGGAGGAGCGGGTGCCGCGAGCGCAACGCCGAAGAACGTCTAACTGCCCGCGCGCTTTTCCGGGTTCTGACGAAATCTGTTCGTCAGTTTTATATATAATATATACATTCAAAAATCTCACTTTTTTATATTTTTATTCCTGTTTTGAAGTGAAGCACGCGACGAAGTACACGTTCACGCTTAGGACGTGAAAAAATACAAATACAGTAATAATTGTAGTCAGATTTACGGGGCCATTTTAATGGTGTCGAAACAGGACTCTAATTCCTCTGACTATTAAGGCCCTGTAAGAATTAAAACAATGACAACCGACACCAAAATGTTTTTTTTCCCCCCAAACGGCGCGACCTCCTTCATTTCAGGCTAACAAAAACGATGAGGCACCGGAATAAACAAGGTGAAATTAATTTGCAAAACACTCCAAGACTCGTCAAGAGAGAGAAACGAGCGGGGTCCTTCTTGTTTTGTACAATATAAACTTACCTCAAAAAATGCCTCACTCTCCTCTGGCGAAATGTTCGTTTACTGTTATCAGCTCAGTGCGTTTCCCGTCCACACTTGGTCGATAAACGCGAAATAAAACGTAAGATAAAAAAACACACACGCAGAAACAACGCCTGAGAATACAGTTTTAAAACAAAACGCTTAACGTATTCAGCGAGACCTCCTCCTGCTTTACCTTTTAAAAATGGTGGTGCGGTGAATTAAAAACAAAACGAAAATAAAACACTGTGGGGCCGGTGCCAGAATGCGAATGAAGCAATTAACGTTTCTTAATTAAATTCCGGTGACACGTCCCGCCCGCCTGGCACGCCGAGGCCCGACGGCGCGCGCGCTCGGCTCTACTCCAGCGCGAGGAAGTGTTGTTGTCGTCGCGCGCGCCGTACGCACTGCTGCAGGAAGTTTTTCAGACTAATGAGACCCCGTTAACGCGGAATCGATTACTTCAGAACTACGAACACAACCACCAAAAAAAAAGGCTTCCGACGCCCCTGAGGCGCTCGTCTTTTGACTGCTTTACAAGCGTTTCGGATTAGAAGGTCCGCTGTTCAGCCGCTTGCCTGCAGACACAAGCGCCGGAGAACCACCAGTAAAAGAACCGAGACGCCGTTACCGATATGTGCCACTACCAAAGCGCAATGGTGAGGATATTATTTACTCATGTTCCTTCTTGGGTAAATAAGACGAGGGAAAGTACCAGCGCCGAGCTGCGGTTCCGAGACAGTCCTGCAACATCAGCCCTCCACGCTGAAGACTCGTGGTGCCTGATGTCACCGCAGCACACGGAGAAAAACAAGCACAATATTGAATATTACATGACGGGTTTCATGCACACACGTCCATAAATACCCGACAGAGCGGATAAACGCCCCTTTTCGTGTTTCAGAGGGTGCCAGGTACCGAAAGTGACACGGACCGCTGCTTGAGCTGGTTCGGGAACTGCGATGGAGAGTCTATTGTTTAGGACGCTTGGGACTCACTGTCCTTACAGTTCATCAGCAGAGCCCCTGGGTCCCGGGGTGACGGCTCCCCTCTGTGGCCCAGTCGCCCCTGACATCCTCGGCGATGTCACCGGAGTACGGGGGAAGAGGCAAGAGGAACTCGTCGTACAAAGCGCGCATGAGCCTCACCTGTAACACCTCCCGTGCCTGTCTGCCGCGAGCAACGCGAGACGAGCCACAGGGTAACTGTAGAAGCGTGCGCGAGCGGGACCCCTCGGCCGAGCACCTCCAGCGCGCGGACCGCGTCTGTAGAGTCGGGTTCAGCAGCCACGCGAGCTCGCGAGCACAGGGCAGCGGAACTTTCAACCCGGGGGGGGGGCACATTAATTAAAAACACTCCCCCGTGGGGCGCGGTCCGGGCGATCCCGGTCAATCAGCAGGTGGATAGAGGACGGCCGCCACAGAAATGCAAACAAGCAAAGCCGGACTCGAGCGCGAGGGAGCGGCGAGTTGAAGGTTTAGGAATCGCGTTTCGAAACATCGGGTGTTCTTACTGCACCGGCGGGACACCGGGTCGCATAAATCGGCGCATCTTTTAAGTCGCTTTGCACAGAAGCTTTAGACAAATGAATAGCAACAACGAGCTAATTGCAATGCAATTAAGACAGAACAGCACGCGCTGCAACAGTTTCCACCTGTGCTGGGGGCGAAGCCGCACCAACTACACGTCAGGGCGGACTGAGAGGCAGAAGCGGAGAATATATTAAAAGTAAATATCACTCGCTCCTCGGAGTATTTGCAGACGCCAGAGTCTGCGCCGGGCACATCTCTCGGGGAGAGCTACAGCCTTGAGAGATCCGATGTCGGTCTTCCACTACAATAACCTACCAGCGCAGGAACAATCCCTCTCTAACACCGGGGCGACCAGGGGTCCTTCAGCCACAGCGTGCGGGAATATACTAATAAATCAGGTTCTCTCTCACGGGCGACACTGTCAGCGGCTGCAAGATGCTGTTGTGATGATCATGAACAGTGCTCGCCAGGAAAGATCGGTAGAGCATCGAGCGCTCAGTAAACTACAGAAAAGGGCAAGATAAGCGTTTTTCTTTGTTAAATCACCTCAAACTTTTAAGCGGTTCGGGGCTTGTCAAATGTCTTCTTGCCAATGAGCACTGCCTTGTAATGAATGACTCCACTACACGGGGAGGCTGCGGGTTCTAAGGAGAGACGACACGACAGTGACCGAGACCAGCGTGACTCGCGCAGCCACAACAAAGGGTTTCAGGGGCCCGAGACAGAATCGTACAGATCTGCACATCTGTCCAAGGTACGCGGCGCAATCTCACGCGTCCGTGCAAGCGCTGAACTTTTAAAGAGGAAGCCGATGAAAAGCTTGTGATCATGTCATTCGTAGTCATTGTCATTATTGTATTGTCATATTGTATTGTCATACGTAGTCGTAGTCATTCATAGTCTTTCACGAGGAAGGCGCAGGGCAACCAGCGTCTCCGTTTCCAGACCGGAATCCGCTCGTTTGAAAGCACATCATGCACAACCGTCTGCGAGCGCCCGAAATGTAGGCTGTCCACAGGGTGCGAGGTGGCACTGAATCCAGCAATCGTGACCCCCTTGCCGGAACACGTCTCGTACGATCGCGCACGATCGGCTCAGGGGACGGTCCCCGTGTCCTGCTGTTGTCAGACCGTTTTCCGGCCAAATGACCGCTCGCAACCCGAAGCAGAAGCCGTCGAGAGACGGCGAGGCTATCGAGGTGGTGTCTTTCCTCAGGCTGCATCAAGCGAACGCGCGACCTCCGCCGGCACACACCTGTCTCCCGGCGGGCCGGCGGCGCGATGACCGCAGACAGGAGCCGCTGTTTAAAACAAGTTCCGTGGTGGTGGGTGGGGGGTAGGAGCACGCCGTCTTCACAGCGCTGATAACAGAGAAGCCACTGGGGCGCGGGGCATCGCTGGCGAACGCCGGAGAAACTGCAGCTCAGCCCAGTGCCGACCAGGAAGCGCTCGGCAGTGCCCGTGCCTGCGCAGGGAAACGGGACTGGGCGATATCGCGGTTTAGCAACAAAGCGTATCTGCAAACTAGGGAGATGAAATGCAATTTTGGCACCTACGGCTAATTAAAGCTGATCTCGCTGCAACGCGCTCCATGAACTAACTTTCTGCTTTCCCGGAGAAGACGCCGTGGTGATCGTGCATTTCACCCCGAAACCCGGCAACACCCGGAGACACGACGAAGGAGCACGACCCGGGGGATCCAACAAGCCCCCCGTCCCCGGAGAAGCACGTTCACTAGGGAAACATCATCATCCGACAGCCACAGCGATGGAAGTTCAGGGGGGACCGGCGAAGCAATTATGCGATCGCGAACACCAGCGCGGACAGCGACTGGCTTGCAATACCCGTGCAGTCCTTGCCAAGAGGGATACGGGGACATTTTATAAGACGATAAAATAACTACAAGTCCAGCAACTTGCGAAATCCGGACCCCGCGCGCTCGCCAGACCGCATCGGTGGTAAAAGTCTCGTGTTTGTTTCTCTGTGTTACTCAGTGGGGCTCCTCCGGCGAGCGCGGACAGGCAGTGCCTTACCTGCGCCGGCAGACCCCGTCAGGTACGAAGCCAGGAGCAAGGGTGTTTATTTACGGGGGAGATTCCGACCCCCCAGTCCCGGAATCACGAAACAAACAAAAAAAAAAAAACTCCTGCCGTGTTGTACACTACAGTCCTCAAACCCTGTGCAGTTACAGCAGCAGCAACAACAACAACAACACTACAAGTTCTCCTCCGGTCGTGGCTCTCAGGGATCAACGAGAACAAATCTGAAGGCACACCCCCCGCGTGCCCCCCAAAACCTGAGAGCAGCCACCCGGGGGAGGCGAAGCGGCCCCACGCAGTTCGCAGTTCGCAGGGGGAGAAGCCTCACTCACCTAGCCCGAGCTGACGGATCCGTCGGCGGAGAGTTCTCCTCCGATCCCAGCCAAACAATCCAGCGTTCCCGTCTCCACATATGCACAACAACAGCGGTGATGATGATGATGATGATGATAATAATAATTAAAAAGCCGCACCCGCGAAACAAGGTTCGAGTCGGCTGTTCTGGGCGCTGGGGTTGTAATCCTTTGCAAGCGAACGACTGCGCACCGAGCGCGCCGCTGGTTTCCAGAGCTCGGCTCGCTCGCTGGCTCGCTGCTGGAGCGACACCGGAGGGGGGGGGGGGGGGGGCGGCGCGCGCCCCGCTTCGCGGACACGCCCCCCCCCTCCCCTCCCTGACGCGCGCGCGGGCGGCTCGCCCGGCCAATAGCAGCTCGCCGGCGACCGCCCCCTCTTCTCTCAACCCCGCCTGCCATTAACCCTTCAGGTCACCTTCGCTCCCGTCGAGTTCTGTTTCCAGACGAAGCGCCCCGTCTCGGCGCCACTGCTCTGCCCGGCGCAAAGGGGGCAGTCAGGCGTCAGCGGCAGGACCAGGCCGGGGAAGAACGGATCAGTCGCACCTGGGCTAAAGGGCTGACGGACAGCTCGGCTTTGGAAGCGCCGCAGCTACTGTCATTCCAAAACACAGCGAGGCTTTATATCAAAGAGCAGCTTGGAGAAGAAGGAGAAAAAAAACAACAACCCGTTTTCATTTCATCTGTTGCCAATTTTGTTTTCCCTCCGTTTTTCCGTCTCGTTTTGTTTTCCAGTTCGCGAGAATTCTTCTGATGCGACTTGAGGTTTTCGCTGGATCTGAAGTACAAAGCGTCTCGCTTCCCTGTGAATCGAGGCGCTATCACAGGGACGCCAAGCATTCATTCCGCTGCCAGTTTGTAGAGCAAAAAAAAACACAAAACAAAACAAAAACAGAAACGAAGGCAAACTTTCAACACGTGGGCCTCGAGCCACGCCGTGACAATCCCGTCAGGGCAGCTGGTTCCGATCCACAGACCCCGAACCAGGCCCGTCACCCTCACGCCCCGCACCGGGCAAGGGGGCCCGTGAGCGAGCGATCAGACTGGCGCCGACTCCATGCACGTTAGCCAGGCAGGTGCAGTGAATGTTAAAGCCGCGCTCATGTTAAATGAGCCCAGCCCTGATCACGCCAAGCCCCGCTCCTCGCCGCAGAGCATGCTGGGGATCGACAGTGCCAACGATCAGCACTTCGACTTCACCCCAGACCTGGCTGCTTTGCCCCGCCAGGCATCCGCTGGACTGGGCCTGCCGGGCCAGCAACGCCAATCTGTCACTTTCGAATGATCTTTGCCACTTGATAAAAAACCAGGTCCTCGGTACAGCACCTCATCCCCAGGGATACACCCGGTTGGCAGTGCATTTTCTCGTCCGGTCGCTTCCTGGTAGTGCAGCTTACGGCGCCTATCGAACATCAGCCTGCCGAGCTTCCAGGTGTGGGTGAGGTCAGGCAGGAGGAGGGCAGAGGTGCTGTTGTAAATGCACCACACTGGCGGGAGAACAGGTACATTCAGCCATCTTCTCACCACCTGATCCAGTTCAGGGTCACTGGGAAGCCAGAGCCTATCCCAGCAAGCACCGGGCACAAGGAATCGACTGTAATTACTAGAGGGATTAGTGAAGCACTGGAGCTTCCAGTCCATTACAGGATTTGCACATAAACAGCAGTTTAATTGTTTAATTAACATGGCAATTAATTGAGCCATCTAATTAAACAGTGGCCATATCAAGTAATTGGTATCGGAATGAATTTGAAGGTTGGGTGTCTTGTCTATCCAGAGTGTTAAAGGATAAATCCCCCCCACCCCCATAACTGCCAGCAGCTACATCACCCTGCAACTCGCAGCTGACAGCCCACTAAAACAAAGCAGGTATGAGCCTGGCCAGTACCTGGATGGGAGACCTCCTGGGAAAGCTAAGGTTGCTGCTGGAAAAGGTGTTAGTGGGAGCAGTGGGGGGCGCTCACCCTGCGGTCTGTGTGGGTCCTAATGCCCCAGTATAGTGATCGGGACACTATACTGTAAAAAAGGAACTGAGTACCTCTGTGGACCATGAAAAATTCCAGAGCACTTCCCAAAAAGAGTCCTGTCCTGTCCTGGCCAAATTCTCCCCCTGGCCTTTACCTGTCATGACCTCCTGATAATCCCCCTCTCTGAACTGGCTCCATCACTCTGCTCTCCTCCCCACGGAGAGTACTGGTGCATCATCCAGGTGGGGCTGCACACTGGTGGTGGTGGAGGGGATCCCCATGACCTGGACAGCGCTGTGAGTGGAGTGTCCAGGAAAGTGCTACAGAAGTGTGAGGAATTATGATTTTTACCGCCCCCCCCCGGTGAGCTCCTAGAACAGACATTTCGTTGCCAGCAACTACTGCTCCACGCTGTACTGCTGTGCATTTGATAAATAAACTTTGATTGGATTTGATATATAACAATGGGAATTTCTTCACACGGGGTAAGGCCTCCACTCACCCTAAACTGAGGATCACCAGCTCCCCTCCCAGCTGGAGAAGACAGAGGATCCTCTCCAGGTGACTAGGCTTCGGATCCAGTCCTGATCAGCAGAGACGAAAGCCCAGTGAGCCGAGGACGCCGCTGTGTCCGCGAAGTTGAAATGAAACATTGATCTAGAAAGGAAGAAAATCCAACACTTGGCAAAGGGCCTGCAGGTAGTGGGAAGAAGAGATCGCTTGGAGAGCAGAATTAACATTGTAATTGAGCAGAGTTATTTGCATTTTAAGAACCAACCTGCCAAAGTGGTTTAATTAAATTCCACTCTATTAGAAACCCAGCAAACACACTTTATAAAGATCTTAAAACTCTGTTCCTTATGGCAATGGCAAGGGCTTCGCATCTAGCAAAGCCAAACATTCACATTCCACATACAAACACACCAGATTCCTCTATTGCACCACAGGGACAATGTATATACGTCCGCCCACCTTCTTCCTGCTGTATCCAGTACAGGATGAAGTGGGGGAGCCGGAGCCTATCCCAACAAGCAACGGGCACAAGGTGGGGGATACAGCCGGAGAAGGAGTGTCAGTCCCCTGCAGGTCAAACACACACACTCACACCAGGACCAAGTTTCCAGAAGCCAGTTAACCGACAGTCTTAGGACTGTGGGAGGAAACCGGAGCACCCAGAGGAGAGCCCCATAAACCCGAGGAGAACATGCAAACTCCACGCAGACAGCACCCCAGGAACTGAACCCAGGGCCCCAGTGCTGCGAGTCAGCAATGCGGCCCACTGCGCCACCATGCCACCCTCCAATGCATATACAATCCTCCACAAATCACACTACACAACATGGATACCTCTACACTGCAGTGAAACACAGTACTGAGCATCAAAAGAAACTTAACTCTCTTTTTGTTTTAGGAAAATAAAAAATAAGTCATTTTCCTGATGGTGGATTTACAAATTTGTTACAGCTGTAAGAGGTGGGTTTCCTTTGATGCTCAGTATACAGTACGCGCATCTTTTGAAATGTAACGTGACAGCATGTGTTGCAATTAAAAAAACATACACTGTGCCTCTACTTTGGTGTACCATGATTTTCCATGGTTGTAGTATAATTGCGTGTGTGTAAAATAGTTAAATGGCTTTGCCTCTTTCCTGATTAGATGCTTTGGATTTTCAGGCTGCAGAGCAAACAGCACCAGCCAATGTTCTCTGCGTAAACACAAGGAATAATGACAATGCTGCTATCTCTAAATCATTTCAAAATCTGTCGGGGAGCCAGTGCAGGGTTCTGAGCACTGGGGTAATGTGTGCAGAGATGTGTGTGCAGGGATGAACCCTGACAGCTGGATTTAGGTGGGATTTCTAATGGCAATTCTGATTTTACACAAATGCTAGGACATAAGGGTTAGAACACCAGGGTATAAGTGTATACATGCATATATGCAGATGGAAAAAACACACAAGAGGGAAGAAAAATAAGAATTTAGGAAAGAGGCCAAATAAACAAACCCAGTAACAATGAATACACATACTTGCAGGCAGATGGAGAGTTGTGTAGAGCTTGCACTACCACTTTCCTGCAGAGAAGCTCTATTTCACCAGTGACAAAGCTCTCCAGTGAAGCACAGAATTAGGCTGCAGATAAAAGGCAGGCTCGGAGGCGAGACCCCCAAGTTCTCCCTTGTGAACTGCTGTCCTCAGCTATCCCAGAAGGGCCTGGATATTTCTGTTCAGTTCAGTGACCGTTAATAAACCCTCAGTTTCTGCCAGTCAGTTTGCCTTCCGAGCCTGGGCTTCAGGAACACGATTTCCCCGATGAAGGAGCTTACAGTGCAGGCAGGAGGGATTGTGGATGACCCCCTGACCCCGCAGGGATAAGGTGAGCAGGGCTGTTGTGCGTGCAGTAAGCAGAGTGCGTAATTGGTATTGACGAGCATGGGGGTACAGGACATGGGGGGGGGGGTCACACAGGGTGCCATATGGCTCACTAGCGATGCTTATGTTTCCGTTGCATTAGCTGACGTCATGTGCTTCGTAGCCCTTGCCTTCCCAGGGTGCACAACAGCAAAGTCGCCGAAAGGTCAGAGCTCCTTATGGAGCTCCAACAGCAGCTCATCCTTTTTTGATTTTCTTAAATAAGGTATTTTCAGGGAAAACCTTCCTTAAGATCAGATCAGATCACTTTATTGTCCATATCCAATTTCTTGTATTAGTTATGTGTCTTTTCGCAGATCCCAGCTTGCTCTCCATGAGACACACAGACAGGGAGAGAAGCTGGGGGTCAGAGCGCAGGGTCAGCCATTTATACAGCGCCCCTGGAGCAGCTGGGGTGAAGGGCCTTTCTCAGGGGCCCAACAGAGTAGGATTCCTCTGCCGGCCGCGGGATACAAACCAGCAACCTTCCAGCCATTAAACAGTGGTCTGGGTAATTGAATAGGTCACATTTCATTGTCCTTCATTCTGGTCCCAATAGCAGTACTGTTCCAGTGCTAGAGCCACTCTTCGGCAGGTCTGGTGATTTGATGTCGATTTAATTTATAATCTCAGCCAGGGACATCTGCCTTTACTCCGTGAGCGCCGGGGAGCCGCGTGGGCGGAGAGGCTGCCATCGCCCCCATTAGCCGACGGTATCCCCGCGGTGGGCAGCGGCGCCCCCTCTGAGGCCGGCATGAAATGAATCACCAGCCGGCCTCGCACGGCGATCCGCAGTTCTGTGGACGATGGAGGAGGGGGGGGGGGATTTCCCAGGAGGGACTGGGGACAAACAGCGGGAGATGATTGCTCTACTCTGTATCCTGAGCTGGGAATTCAAATAGGGACAATGTGCGGCATTTGGGATGCATGAGCTTTCCGTGGCCGGAGCGCTCTCCCCCCGGAAGAGGGACGTGGCGAGACTAAGTGATTCTGGAGGCTGCCTCGTGTCGGAATCGCCGGCGAAGGCTGGGAAATGTGTGCTCCGGTATCTGGGGTCGCGGGGACAGGCCTCCTGGGACACCGGTGAGCACTGTGACTTAATGCCACATGAATTCTAATCTTAGTGATGATGTTTACCGAAGGGACGTACTGGGAGGGGGCGGCGGGGGGGGACTGAGCCGGATGAAAAGAGCCCACAGCCGTGACGTGAAGGACAAGACTGGCCAGGGCAGCCCAGCTGCAGTGACATTCTATACACGAGACGAACCCTGGGTGTAGCGGCGGGGGGATCGGGTTAGAGCTGGTGTGACGTTATTGGCACAAATTACAAAGGAAAACACAGAAAGCCTGGGAGACAGGACTGACGCCCCGCGGGCAGAACACCCCACTGTGGGCACTAATAATTTGTGATCAAGGCGCTGTAGCTTACTCTGATGGCTCCGGTCAGTGCAGCCTGAGGCACTGCTGCTGGAGCGCACGACGAATGCTCAGGAGGGGAGGATCACATCGTGGATGGACTGTAATAATAATTAATAATAATGATTGCTTACACTTATATAGCGCTTTTCTGGACACTCCACTCAAAGAGCTTTACTGGTAATGGGGATCCCCTCCACCCCCAGTGTGCAGCCCCACCTGGATGATGCACCAGTCCTCTCCCCACACACCAGCTCTCAGTGGGGAGGAGAGCAGAGTGATGAAGCCAGTTCAGAGACAGGGATTATTAGGAGGCCATGATTGGTAAGGGCCAATGGGAAATTTGGCCAGGACGCCGGGGTTACACCCCTACTCGTACTGGGATTTTTAATGACCACAGAGAGTCAGGACCTCAATTTTACGTCTCATCCGAAGGACGGAATATGTAGAGTCCTGTAGAATCTAGAAACTGAGTCCCATCCAGGGCGGGGTCCTGTAGTCTTGGTCCATGTTAATGGGGAAGGATGACTTCACAGCGCTTTCCCGCAGGTACCCTGTTGAGGAAGACAGCAGACATCCAGGACAGAAGGAGGTGCTGTGCAGAAGCCCGAGGCCACCAAGAGACGTCAGCTGCAGGAGGCCGATTCTGCCTGGGCCTGTGCAGTCAGGCGACAGTCCGAGTGGAGCATCATGGACAGGGAACCCCTGAGGACCCTACATGGCACCAGTTTCTGCAGGTGTCCCCCACATAGCCCAGCCACTTGGTGTCAGATCCTTTGCGCATTCGTAACCCCCAAAAAGCCTTCACTAAGAACACAAGTGACACAGAAACACACTTGGAAACCGACGGGCAGCTCTTCGAGCTCTTAAAACCAACACAGAGCGGCTCTTCTCTCAACCTGACCTTTCCTGACAGTCCTGCCCCTGCCGCATCACAAGACTGGGCACATGTGCTGGTCTTCGTCCCAGAAGAGGGGTCGCGCTCATGCGTGTGTGTGTGTGTGTGTGTGTGTGTGTGTGTGTGTGTGTGTGTGTGTGTGTGTCTGCCGGTGCTGCTCCTGCCGTCATCCTTCAAGTCACATGTGTGCAATGCCAGGAGCTGGAAGCACAGCAGAGGCCTCGTGTCTCCACCAGCAGCAAGAGGCGAGACAGGGAAGGAAGAGGATTCAGCTCAAAACATGTTCTCCTTAAAGTCGCAGACACACCGAACAGCCTCTCACACGTGTGTGTATTCCGGTCTTCCTGTTGACAACCATTCTATTTCCCAGCAGTATTCCCAACACCACTCCCAATGCCACCGGACAGTGGGTGAAAATCCCATTAGGTTCACAAAATAAAGATTGGTCTGTATTATGGGGCGATCAAACATTTCTCCCCCTTTTAAGGCACCATATGCCCAAGGGTGAGAACAGACGTGGAAGAACATGACTTTGAACAGGCAAAGTGATGCCATTTGACTTCTGTTATTCTTTTTCCAACACATCTCACCGTCTCACAGCCCATAAACATTCTCCTCTACTGCTTTATCTTCCTTAAATGATATATATATATAAATTATATTCCTTAATTTATAATCCTCCAATCAGAAGAAATACAGAGTTAAAGAACACAGCAGGTGGAAACAAGCCTTAAAAAAAGTATTCTAGCACAGAAGACAAAGGTAATATAATATAACATATAATAACCAAAATATATATGTGTCATAATTTTCTGCCCGTGAACACATCCCATATTGCTGTTGAAAAATATTGTGTTCTGGGACACAGCTGGATTTGCAAATTCCTAAGTCATTTAATACTGCATCTAAGATTGCCCGGACAGATCCCCCAGCCAGGACGCAGCAGCGGGGAGACGTCCGCCGGCTCACGTTGCCGTTTTCACCCCTGCAGATAAAACACGCCAGGACAAAACAGGGCTCTGTGGGAAGACACGTGGCAGTCAGCCGGCCCATCCCACGAGACCCGCCCCGGGGAGGGTGAGTGCTGGTCTGTGAAAGAACAGTGTGTACACCTCCACTCGCATCGTGCCCGAGCACGGCCACCCGAATCGACGACCTCGGGCAACTGGGCGACGAGAATCCAGCGCTTTCGCCCCAAAGGAGGGGGGGCGGGGGTGGGTGACACCTCTGGCACTCGGCACTGCCCGTCCGTCAGCGAGAAGCTCTTCCTGTAGCGGCGTCCGGGACAAGGGGAGGACGCCCGCCTCTGGCCCGGGGAGGAGGGCCGGCCGCGGACGGCCACGGCCCTTTCTGCGTCTCCCGCGGGGCGTGAAAGGCAGAGAGCTGAGCGGGATGGGCTTCGAGCCGGGGGGGGGGGCGTGCAGAACCCGCGAAGCACCGGAGCTTGCCGCCAGCTTTGGCACGGCTCGGTGGCTCCTCATGAAAGCGATAGAAGAAGGACAGCAGCCGCCGAGAGGTAACAGAATCGAGAACAATTTCCTGCAAACACAAGTGAAAGGGACATCGGAAAAGCCAAGAGAGAGAGAGAAAAGAATATTCCAGTGGCAGCTGAAAGAAGTGATAAAAGGTTTTTCCAGCACTGCTACAGCAAAAGAAGAAAAGAGGCGTGACCCGGGGATGATGGGAAGCTCAGACGATGAAAGGGAAATGGCCGATACGTTAAATGACCATTTCACTCAGGGGCTTATCACGGAACAAACTGACCACATACCCCAGGCTGAGCAAAGACCGCGTATTATACAGTACAGCATAAGCGCAGAAAAGGCAGATGTGTCCAAGGTATGAAAAGCTCTTAAGTAAACAAATTTCCAGCGCTTGCTGATAAAAAAAAAATGTATGCTTTACTGAAAGAAACAAGAATTTTTCATAGCACGTTCAACTTTTCCAGCAGTCACTCCAGACAGTCAAAACATCTATCGACTGGAACATTGGGAAAGTGTTATGAAAACCAAACCAAGCAATTACGGACCAATTAGTCCAGTTTCTATCACATGTAAAGCTGCAGAAATTCTAATTAGATCTCAACTAGAGAATCGGCAGGATGGCAACAGGTTTCCAGGCAACATGGACTAACAAAAGTAAGTCTCGTTTAACTGACTCATTTGAGTTTTTTGAATGAGAGTTAACTGAAAGTGCACAGACATATAGGATATAATATGGTATATTTAGATTTACAGGCAATAGACACTCAAGGCTATGGTGTTCAATGGGTAGAAAACTGAAGAGATAAGGGGCTTCAGTTGGGGGGATATCATCAGTGGCGTATCACAGGGGTATCTATAAGGACCACAGCTCTACCCAATTCGTGTAAATGATTTCGATTCTGGCATAGTTGGTAAACTAGACAAGTTCACAGATAATGCAAGAACAGGAAGATTTGCAAGGGGTGTAGGAGCTGCAAACGAAAGCCAACAAGACTAAATTCAAGAAGGAGGAGCACCTGTCCAGGTGATGTTCAATACGCACAAGTGCACAGTGTTATATGTACAGTAGGTAGCAGAAATGTGAACTATGGACACGAGACTTAAAAACATCGAGCTTCATGGTTCTGTGTTTCTGTTCACATATGATTTGTGTCTTCTAGACAAAAAAAGAAAAGCAATTACAAAAGCTATACTGTAGGTAAAACCATAGAATTCAAATCAATGGATAATGTGTTAAAATTTTACAGTGCAGTAAGACCTTACTTAGCATATGTGTTTGCCATGTTGCAAAAAGGATTTTGCTGCTGGGAAATCAGTTCAGAAAAGTGACCACAGACAAGGCTGGGCTTTGTCTGTAAGAGCAGGGGTCTGCAGTGCCAGCCAGGGACTGCCAGCAGGCTCCCTACAGTAACTCTCTTAAAGCAATAACACTCGACCAACTGGGAGAATTCGTTAAGCTGGGCTAACGACGCATCGGAAGGTCCACACTTGGCTCTTTAGCACGGTTCCAGTCCTGAATACCCCTGAAATCGAGAGAGGCACACTTCCCACTCCACTCCGTTGCAGAATTCTGCTACAGCTACATTCTTCATAATCGTACTGCTTGACCAGGGGGTCCAACAGAGGAACTGAGTCACTGGCTGTCCTGAAGCCCTGAAGCCCTGCTGCAGTGGAGAGGGCTGGAAGAGCCACAGATTGAGCAGCTCTGATCAAGAACCCAGGGGTGTCCAGATCTGGTCCCGAAGAGCCACAGTGTCCTCAGGCTTTAATTATTAAGCCATTATTAAGCTATAAATGGCTTAATTGTAACAGTTAGTAGCTTTATTACTAGATAATATGCTTTCCAGACTGGTAAATTGGTCACTGATCAATAAAGCCTACCTACTGTATAAACCCTGCAGAAATACAGGTCTCCAGGACCAGGTTTGGGCACCCTTAATCTAGTGCTGGGGAACCCACATCTGGTCCTGGAGAGCCCCCATTCAGTTATTCTTACAGGCCACCCGATTAAGAACACTTTTTGATGCAGCTGATTAGTTAAGAAAGTTGTTCCAAATCATCTCTAAATTAGTTGATTGAAGACAGCACCTGTTTAATTGAATTGATCATAGTTAAATTGGTCTAAACCTTCACAAATTGATGATTTAAAGGCTCCAGGAACAGGATTGGAGACCTCTAGCCTGCCTTTCCACTCATCATGTTTCCAATAAAGCTTAATTCCCATCAAAGGAACAAGAGAGACACTGTTCTATTTCCACACGGCATTTGCTTGAAGCCGTAAACTGTTCTGCCACCAACATCAAACAAATGTTTAAATACAGTGCTCAGCCCCGCAGATACTCTCATTTTATAGTTAATATCAGGGTTAGGATTTCAAAGCTGAAATGAGATGGCAACATGCAAGAGACTTTCGATCAACCAGTTAAAAAAACCTACTTATTTTACATCTAAACCAGTTGGAAGACAATAAGAGGGAACAAAAACAGAAGCTCAATTTTAAAAGCTTCAAATTAAAAAGTGTTCAGATTTTTAGGGCTGAAGGGAAACCTATTCACAACAGCAGGATTCTGCCCACTCCTACTTCAAATCTACAGCCAGGAAAGGTAACATAATTTGCTTAGAAAATCTAAAGTGATACATTAGTCTTCCTGCTGCAGAACAAACAAAACCCCCTTTTTTTCAAAAACAAGCTATTCAATATTTTATAGGCAATCCTCATGTTGTTTCAGACACAAGGCTAATGTCTCAATCGCTGGAGGTCAAATTAATTTCCTGGAGGGTCATAATGCCTTCTGTCTTTTACTCAGCAGTAAGGCATCAGCTCCTTAGTTGGAAAAAAATGATTTTGTTATGTTCTATGTCTGGTGAAAAAAGGTTACCATGGGGGAGTGGGTTTGGTGCACTTGAACAGTCATTTTCAAGTTATCTGAGAATGCACTGCTTTGATTTTGAAACGGCCAGCTGTTTCCATTAGTGTCTGGATTGGCTAATTGTGTTGATGACCTCACACAGGGGAAGAGGAAGTGCAGGCAGGCTCCTTCGACCACGCCCATCTTCCGGCCGCTCCTCTTTCCACAAAACCCTGTATCCAGGCCCCCAGCGGCCCACAAGGGGTGGCGGTGTCTCGCCAGCAGCTGAGAGAGCCCTGGCCGACTGATTCCCCCACCCTGCCCTCAAGTACGACTTCCACAGTCGAGAAGGCAATGGAGACAGTTCATTCTCAGTCTCTGGGTTGCCACGCCCTTGCCAGGGGTAAGTGGTCCTGTAATAACAGATCTGTGGGTGGAAACTGGGCTCAATCCAAGGAATACGAACAGTGACCGATTCAGTAAAGAATCAGCCCTGCGACTTAAGGAGTCAACCTGCCAGCCACAGGTGCAGATCCTGAGCCACAGAGCCACCGCTCCGCCCCGTCAAGAGGAAAGCAGAGGAAACGAGAGGCTCCGCCAGGTAAGGTTCCCCGGGTTCCTCGGCCTGGGAGTCGCTGGTTCGAGGCCGCGCTGTGGGGCTAGTTTAGCATGCCCGAGCAACAGCACGCAGAGGGCAGAAGGGGTGCCCTCTGCTCAGAGCGGAGCAGAGACCGCATCGGCATCGCGGGCAGCGGCGACTCCGATCAGCGCCAGCGCTCCTGCCGGGGCACCGCGGACCCCTGTGATGGGCCGTCCCGCTGGGGGTCCCGAGCTAGAGCTAGAGCCCAGACAGCAGAGCGGGGGCCCGGCCCGGGACACTCCCACAATAAACAGGAAAGAAGAAGAGAAGGAGAAACAGACAACGTCATTTCAAAGCCCCAAAGCCAGGGGTGTCATCAAAAGTGACGCTAATTAAAACAAGAGGGACGATTAATGAGGACCTGTCATCCGACATCCATGAATCACCATCGAACATTTATCTACGAGGCGTATGGGGTCCAACATTTTTTGCCAGATTGCTTTGTTATCTCCCCCTTGGCTTGTTTACAGACCCAGTTCCTGCACTAAATAAGATTAATTGGGCTGCCGGGAGCAACTCCTTTATTTGAGCAGAGACGGCAATTAATCCCCACAAAGACGACGCAGTGTCTTGTGTTCCACTGGAGGTGACTCACAACTGACACCGAACTGCGATTCAGTCCCAGGGATGACAGGGAAGACAAAAATGTGCCCTAAAAGAGTACAAGAAGAAACCTAAAACTCCTTCGATGTTTCATCTGAAAGGCATATAGGAGGGGACTAACTCACTTCTCGCTAGACTTCATTTATAATACCGAGGACACTTTGTGCCACGCTGAAACAAAAGAAAGGCACTGTTCTTCTGGAATAAGTCCAGAGAAGATCAGCTAGATGTATTCCTGGTTTTGAAGGAATGTCTTTAAATATAAGGCTAAAAATCAACTATTTGAAGACCGTAAAAAGCAACTGACAAAGTGGAGCCAAAAGACCAGCTTCAGAACCAGCAGTCAAACAGGAACCAGATGACACATACAACTGGGAGCTCAGCAATCCTGGTCATGGAGAGCCGCCCCAGTCCAGTTAGTCTTGGTTTGAGGTCAGCCAACACCCGCACACAGTTGATGAAGAAATTACCGCCTAGTCCTTGTAGGAAGACTGATATTCGAGTTTAGGACAGCAAATGCTGTAGTTCCCTAAACTGCTTGATTCAACAAATCACCAGCTGTTCGCAGTAAAATTGTTACAATCGTTTAGAAATTGGTCATTTAGTTGCAATTGACAAAACCCACTGGGGGTGAAGCTCTTCATGAACAGGTCTGCATAATGATATACAGTATGTTGATCCTCGATGAGTCCAGCTGGTTGACTTTTGTCTATTTGTAAACTAGAATTGAAACTACATCTTACAACATCTATGTCTTCTTGTGATCTTCTTTGCTGTTCATTAAATATGTTAACTGAACACTCACTCCTCCCAACCACTAGAGGTTCACTTATTCCAGTCAATTTAAAGATAGAGGCTGCTCATTTAAGGAGCTCTTGCAGAAGTGAGAATGCTTGTGAATTAAGGCATCTGAGGCAGCGCAATTCTCACCTGTTAACTGCTCACGTGTCAAAGCTGTTTCAGACCAAGACCAGCACAGGCTACATAGACTCTCTCTGGTAAAGAGAATTCTCTCTGTGCCAACTATACAAATTCTATCTGATAAATGTTCCAGGGGTGCAGATTCTGTCTGGTAAACCTGCAGGCTGTGCAGATGCTGTCTGGTAAATGTTCAGTCTGCGCAGATGCTGTCTGGTAAACATGCTGGCAGCCACGCTTGCCTACAGCAGGACATTTAAAAAAACCAAGGACAGATGGGGTGGGAAGTTGGTACATATCTAATTTAAAAATAACTCAATTAGGTGGAGGATTCATTTGCCTCATTAATTAAAAACTCAGTTGCGACAGAGTCCCGAGGAAGTGGAGTGCAGGAATATAGCCCATTAGATAATAAGCCCAATATAATTTAATATATTCATAACATTGTTAGTTAAGCACTCATTAATAATGTAACCCTAACAACTGTAGGGGAGGTCGGCTTTATTCCCTGTTGTTATTAATTTGCTGTTTTCCAGAGGGTCATTGGCTGGTTAAAGACAGGACACTGTAAACAGGAGTGTGAAGGATATTAGTTTTCCTTGCTTGCGTTGTCTGGAGACTCTTCTCCTGGGACTGCTCAAGCACCCCTACCTTCTACATGCAAACACAGATCCTCCAGAAATGAGAAACAGGGGAGGCCTCGAAAACTCTCTTTTTTATTCCGCCGACAGCTGTAGTAAACATCCTTCTGCATTTCATCTGCTCCGAGCTCTCGGATAGGAGCCCGGTGCCAGTAAATACACATCCATCAGATCTGTTTACTTGTCATTTTCGAGGGCGCGCGCAACGAGCTCCCCGCAGACCGCTCAGGAGACGTAGCGGCGCAGGTTTGTCACAGCAATCCGACATGCCCCCCCCCCGCCTCCAGTTTTTTCAGTAAGGTCTGGGACAGTTCAGCTAATTAGCAGGAAAAAGACTGAGGAATTTAGATTTGGAATAAAATAATACCCCCCCCACCCCAAAGCAGACTGAATAATGGATTTGTGGCTCATCTACAGACACAGAGAAAGGAACAGACAAAAGGGAATAGAACTGGTTTTGTCCAGAGAAATGCATGTGTGATTTTGCTGACTTAGAGTGGATTTGTTGGGATCAGCATCATAAACTATCTCTTCTAATAAAAAATAGGCCTGTATCATACGCAACAGATTTTTTTTTTCCCCATCACTTTTAATGTTTTGTGAAAGGCATAAAATACCCTGTGTGTGCAGTGGCATTTGTGTGCGCTGTTATTTCTTTATTTAGCCCCGGAGAATAGAGTCCCTGCGGCTTGCCAAGGCTCGAAGACTGAAGCACATGCGAGCGTCTTCTGAAAACACGCAGAAATGTGTTCATTCGGCACGTGTAAAATCTGACACTACAAAACGAACTTGTAAACTGTCACATGTGTCTGTCAGACTGCAAATTTAAAGGTTTGCTTTTTAAGGTGCTTTAAATATATCTTTCTGACATTATAATATTGGAAGTTAGCTTTTTTCTTTGCCAGAAAAGTGTATTACACCTGAGGGTAATACCTTAAACATGCACTACAATCAGCACTGGTTTAATATGGAATACAGTCTTCACTGGTTCAAATATGGACCACAGCTGACACAGTTGCAGTACTGACCACAGGAGACACTGGTTCAGTAAGGACCTCATCTAACACAGGTGCAGTACGGACAACAGCTGAGACTGGTTCAGAACGGAGCTCAGCTTACACTTGCTCAACATGTACCACAGCTGACACGGGTTCAATATGAAACCTGTTCTACAAGTCAAGTAGAAAGCAACACAGAGGGCTATTTCAAGATCTTACTATCCAGCTCTGCACTTTAACAGACAAGTGTCTGACTGTTAAAAGTTGAAGGGCGGGGTGGGGGGGAGTGGTCTGGCACATGCATTAATGACAGTTTAGGTTTTGGTACTCCATAACAAATCTTTGTATCAGCTAAGCCCTTCACCTGAACAGTGCAATCCGAGCATGAAACACACCAGGCAGAAAACTGGCTAGCAGACCGTGGTGGCACCCTGAACGATGGCAACACACAGGCATGGCTTCACGTGCGCTAGATTTTGCAGAGACAAGAACAACAAAAAAGAAGCGCTTGTTCCTTCCGATTTTTTTTTACAAACCAGAAAAAACAAAATAGTGAATAAGAGAAGTAGCTCGAATTACCCCCTCCTGTCACCTGGGGAGTCACTTATAAGACATTCTCTGATGAAATAAAACCAGCTTTTTTCTTTTTACCAGAAAAAAAAGACGATCCCCACTAATAAGTGCCATTTACATGCAATGCACTACTTTTTTAGCAACAAAAGACTTGTCAAGGGATAGTCTCTCACTTTTAAATGCCTAACGCACTCCATAAGAGAGACGTTTAAGGCCTATATGAGTCATTTATTACTCGCAAAAGGTCAGACGTGCGCACTGCCGCTGCACACGGTTGGTGTGCATCAGCTGCTCAGTGATTGTTCACTTATCATTCCATCCATCCGATTCCTATCCTCTTTATCCAAAACAAGGCCTCGGGACAGCAACGGGCACAAGGCAGGGTACCCTGGACCGGACCGGACGGCCTGGACCGGAATCCAGTCCATCACTGGGCAGACAGACACACACACTCACACCAGACTAACACCAGTTAGTCTACCAGCATGTCTTTGCACTGTGGGAGGAACCCAGAGCACCTGGAGGAAACCCACGCGAACACAGGGAGAACATGCAGACTCCACACAGACAGCGGCCCAGCAATGTGATGCAGTGATGCTTACCACCGCCCCAGCATGCCAGCCCCAGTTTTTCAACATACTGTATGCCACTGCTACATGATAACTGAGATCTATATTTACTCTTTGCTCTGTAAAAGCAACGCAAACTGCACAGCCTCGAACTGACCACTTCCACCTCAGCTTGTGGCTGACTGCGATTATGAGCTCAGACAGGTTCTGTACTGCGCTTTTTAACGTCTAACTACAGGACGTTAAAAAAGTCACCTGACTCTCCACTAAGCACGCATCTCCTGGAACACAAGTTTTCGTCCTTTCTTTCCCCCCTACCCCTTGAGATTAAACACACTAATTAAGGTGTGAAACTCCTTAAAGAAAGAAATTACGTTTCCTATCGGTAGCAAAGTCTTACAAGCACTACAGAACGGGCAGGGCTGTACGCGCTTGTTAGAGCAGAACTGTGGGGAAGAGATGTTGGCACTGAAAAGCTTGCCTTTGTTTCTGGGGACCCCCTGGGCAGCCTCTAAAGACCTCCAGGGGCTGATACCCAGGCTGTGAGATCAGACCCCTCCAGTGAGCGTGTATCCCACGGATTTCCATGTGACCCCTGGGTTTACAGGGACAGAACTGGCTGTCTCCAGCGTGGTGCTGATTTAATGTTTTGTTTAATAAACCCCAGAGGCACGTAGGGCATTAAGTGACAGAACGGGGGCAAGGGGGAAATAAAGAATGCAGCTTTTTGCTGGATAGTTTAATGCTTTGTAAGTGCTGTAAAGTCAGGGCCCCTTTTCTGCAAATTTAAAATAGCTGTGCTTTGACGAGGCGCTTGCCTGATTCTTTCCAGACCTCAGCGTGTGCACACGGCTTTATTTTGGGAAAATTGGGCAATAAATTAGGATGTGCGTAAAAAAAAATGCCGGTTCTCCAGCCTCCTGCTTGCTGAAGGGGTCTGGGAACAACTCCAGAATTTCTCAGGAATGTGTCTGGAATGTTTCTTAGTTACTGTTTAGTAAAGTAAGCCTGATTTCACTCTCCAGCTTTGACACTGTACCCTGGAAGTGTACGTGACAACACTAGAAAGGTTTGAAAATCAGCCGTTAAGGCCTGTTCGCAATGGATGTCATCCAAAGAGTGATTCCACGTAACGGTGTGAGATGTAGCTTGCTGGCACTGGACTATAAACGGCACGCTGTACTGGAAAGACACTGGGGAAAGAGCAGGACAGAGTAGCTGTCCCTCCAGTGCTGCACATGTGTGCAACCTTAGTTACTGCACGTAACACGTAATTTTAACAAGCAAGAATCTTTTTATTCTTGGAGGGGATGTACACTACAGGGCCACTTTTCTGCACAAAGCTGGGGAGACCTCAGAGCTCAGAGCCAGCCCACCCCTGGGGACCAGTCTGTGTGTGGGACTCCCAGAGCCACAGCTGGGCAGAGGAGTATCTGGGGATCGGACCAGTGATACTGTACATGGACTGAAGGAATCGCGCTCTGCATGACATTGTAACCTGCCAAGCTACAGAAACAAATTTACTTTCAACTGCAGTACTTCGTAAATTGCAACAACAGAACAGAAGTATTGCGCTTCATGTACATTTTTATCCACAGAGAAATGTGTCAGTCATAGAACAACATAATATTATTATAAATAAAATATATTTTTTTCCTTTTTGGCTGAGAATATAAAACAGTATTACTATGGTTTTATTTAAAGTATCGAACTCCAAAGTAATTGCGTTTCCTGCAATGCAATAAAACAAACATCATTCCAAAGCCTCCCCCCCAAAAACAGACATAAAAGCTAAAATAATCACAAAAAAGTTTGCAGGCTGGTTTTAACAATGCTGTGTCCAAGCCCTTGATTTTCTTTGCAACGGGAGAACCACAGCATTGTGGCACAGTAACTGAAGAGTGTAGACAAACAGGAGGAGCACTCAGTGAAGCCGAACCAGCTGACAGCTGGCCACGTGGAAGGGTGCAAACACAAAACAAACTGGGAGGCTGAGCCATGTAGAGCCTTTAAAGTTGGCTGAAGGATTTTAAACTCAACTGGAAACTGGACAGGAAGCCAGGGCAGGGACACCAGGGCAGGAGTGATGTGGTCAAGTGCACTTGACACAGTCTGGATTATAGCTGCTGAAACTGGAAGACATTGTGACTCGTTGAATGTCTTTGTATTTGCTCCTGGCAAGCAGGGCGTTAGTTTGGAAAAAAAAAAAAAAGCACATGATTCAGTTTTTCTACACCAGACATGATAGCTCACAAAACAGATCTTTCAATATTTCTCAGATGGAAAAACAATGGCAGCACGAGGTTCAGAAGTCAATCCAGGACCTGAGATCACTCCCAAATCCAGTTTAAAATGAAGGTAATTGAACTGTGCGGCTATCCAGCTGCAGCCGATCAGCGGTAACTGAAAACACAAGTGACACAAATGCAGAATTAGATATGAATAAAAATATGCAAATAATGTAGCCTACGTGAATAAATGAATACAAAACACCGGAGAGTAACGTGAAAGGCGTCGTGAGAAACATTAAAAATGACAAGTAACCAAACGAACTGCCCATAGCACAGCGCTGGCCGGCTCCCTGGAACACTGCGTCACCGGACCAGGGCTCTCATGAGGGTCCATGAGGCTGCAGATCACAGTCATTTGCTTTGACTTTTGTTGAGCTGTTATCCGTGCAGCCTGTTTTCAGAAACATGCAATGACTTTTTTTAGTGCTGCAGACTTTTGCTTTCAGTTTATGTCTTTCTTCCTAGCTGAGCACACTGAGGAAATTATTTTCACAAACACTTCTGTAAAGATTCAGATATGTAAAGTCAGAATATGGCCCACGGCCGTTTTCAGCCATATTTTTTTTCAGGTAATGTTTTAAATGCTTTAATGAGGGCTGAGCAATGGAGGGCAGGTTTGTCTGCAGGTTTTCATTCCTTGGTCAGCTCTGAATTCCCTTGTTCCGCCCGTTTTTGGCATAATCGAACCAATTGATCAACTTCGCCCAGCTCTTTCGGGAGTAACTGCTTTAAATAAACTTAAAATACCCACAGCCACAGTGGCCCTCCAAGACCAACACCGCCCAGCAGCGGACTACACTGCGCTGGATGGGCTCGTCTTTTCCAACATGCCACCAGTGCTTTAAAAAGCCAGCAGAACGTATTCCCCTCCTCAGGCCTGTTTAGTTTATGAGCCAGCTTCTCACCCCCCCTGCTGTTAAATCCAATTAGAACTCGCAGCGATGTGTCAGACTCAGTGGAGCCTAAGACAGACCCAATCGATCTCAGATAATAAAGAACACACTCGGTACAGCAGGCAAGCACAGGGGCTGCGCTCCAAGGGGGGGGGGGGGGTTGTAGGAGGGCTACCCTGTTGCCCAGCAGTTTGGGAAAAATCGGACCAGAGACTGAGGAGGTCAGTTCCAGCGGGAGATGTGGTCTCACAAAAGCAGGGCTGGATTACACAGTCCTCTCCCCCAGATCAACTAGACCTGATCGCAGCAGAATGAGGGCGCTGCGTGCTGCAGCTTCTACCGAGTCATCATTCCACCCGGGCCCTTGACAACCTTACTGCAAAATCTGGCACGTCTCTCCCAGGCCTTTAGGTGTCGGAGAAATGGAGAGAACTGACAGACCTGCTGGGATCATGGGTGCCCCTGCAGTACGGCAATTATCGTTTCACAGTTGCACAGTTTGGAACGATCATCCGTCTGTTCCTTAAGAGTCTGGTGACACAAGCTCCTGCAGTATAGGCTGCAAAGTGGCGCCCTGCATCGCATCGCTGCCTCACAGCCCTGGGGCTCCGTGTTCGATGCCAGACCTGGGGTCCTGTCTGCGTGGAGCTCGTATGTTTGCGTGGGGTTCCTCCAGGTGCTCTGATTACCCCCCGAAAACCAGAGACTTGCTGCTGGGTTAACTGGTTTCTGGGAAAACTGGCCCTGGTGTGAGTGCGCGCCTGTGTGCGTGTGTGTGTGTTGCCCTGAGAAGGACCCCACCGATCCCCTGTACTGGATAAAGCGGTTAGAAAAGGGATGATAGATGTTCTCGCAGTACATTAAAACAAATTGTGATGAAATAAACATAAATCCTTACTGCCGCCCAGTTGGTCCAGTTATCAAATCCCTCACATCCCCAAACAACATGAAAAGGTGATGGAAGTCCATCAACCAGTCCAGCCCTGCCGGTCACCGAGGGTGCCTAATAATTTGGCCAGAGACAGGCAAATGTGAACTGCATCCTGCAATCCTGCAGCAAGCCCCTGGAATTCGAGGTACAACGCCCGGATTGCACCTCCGCCGTTAGCCTACACGAGGCTTAATTAGTTCAATAAAGTTTGCGACTCGTTTGAAGTTCAGAAGCTTTGAAAATGGAGGAACAAAAGAAAAGCACTTTTATGCCGTCATCAAGGAGGGAACCACAGGCTCATTAGTAAGAACACCAATCGTTTTTATTTTTAATTACCAAGTCGCTGGGGAGGTGGAAGGAATCGGCAGCGATCTCCTTTGATAATGAAAAGGATAGTTTGGGTCGCCTGTCTTTGTTTTTTCCATTTCATGTCTGCCTTTCTTCTCATGTTTGCTGCTCAATTCTGTTCTCTTTTATCTGCCAAACCGTTAAGTAACGTGGTCCCGTTTTTCAATACAGACGAGCTCTCATTTACTTCATTGACCTCTTAATGCATCCTTAATTGAACTAATACTGTATTTAGATTATCCTGAGTCTTTTAAATGTTCTGAGCTGGTCAACAGACATTTACAACTACTTACATCAGCTTATGTGCATCATAAATGTGTTAGCCTTTTTTTAACCAAACATTTAATTAAGTAATCAATGAGTCACTGATGAAGTAATTGATTAAGACATTGGGTTTAAGTCCTGTTTATCTGCTGCTCTCTTACTCATAGAGCTGGCCGTGAGGATGAGTGGTAAGGGACAGGTTGGTGTTACACCAGGCCCCGAAGCGAACCATCCCTTTATTATTACCCTTTAAAACAGTGCTGTACGACTCCAGTTCTTGAAGCTCACCTGTTTTCTTAATTTAACCTGACTTCTTAATTGTTTAATTCAACCGATTATCAGTTTAAATGGACCAAATGATCCCTTTCAAAATGTGGTACCACAAGTGTGGCTCTCAGCCAAGTACACATTCAGCTAAAATATTACAATATGAGTTCAGAAGGGCTGCATGCTGAGTTACAGAAAGTTCTAAAACCTGTGCCCTCAAGCAGCACCACTGCACGTCTTTCCATTAAAGGCCAGAGGAACCGGGAGCAGATGTCAGAATGCACGCAAAGACACCCACCACACAGCACATTAATCCATCCCACGTTTTTGAATCCGCAGGAGTCCCTTTCGCACTGATGCGACAGAAGAGGAGTGCTTGCCATCTGAATTACCCGGAGCTCTGTGCGCTCCTGTCCGTGCAGGGTTTGCTCGCGGAGTAGTGCCAAGCACTCTGCTCACACAACAGCTGACACTCGCCGGGACCTGACGGTCTTGTGAAAGGCACCCGGCCTGCGGAGTTGTGTTTGCCGTGCTGTCAGAAAGCGGACTGTTTACTTACTGCCCCCCCCCTGACAGGGTCATTATTATGTTTTTGCCGGGTGAGGTGGGTGATACAGTACATGTGCCGTTCTCAACGGTAACTTCGGACTGGTGTCACCATGGCAACGGAAGACGTCTCTCTCGATATCAATAAGCACACCTCCTGCCCCCCCCCCCCCCAGACCCTGACAAGTCCGGTGGTCGCTGTCGCTGAGACACTGCGGGAGGGTGGTGTGCCAGGCAGGTCCCCCCCCCTTGCCCAACCTCCCCACAGTGCCTTGTGATTTCTCCACAGAAGTAATCAATTGTGCTATCGTCTGACAGCCCCTCGACTCGCCGCTGGAGCAGGATCCTGTCTGCTGGCCGTCAAGCCGCAGCTGACAGTGAGGAGAGGAGGAGGGTGTGTGTGTGTGTGTGTGAGGCTCACACTACAGCAAATCTCCTGGCCCTCCTCCCCATCCGCCAAGTCTCTGTCGACACCTCTGCCACTCACCACCCCGCGGAAAAGAGAGGAAGAGACGAAGACGAAACTGTGACCTCTGCACAAAGGGCTGCGGGGGGCTGCAGCAGCGTTGACGCCGATACCAAGTCTCCCTTCGGGAAACGGCGGGACGTGACCGTCGGATCCATGAGCTGCTGACGACTAAACGTGCCGGACGGCCTCCTCTCTCTTGGAAACAAAACACGTGTGGCGGCGGCGGCCTCATCGCGCCGGACCTCGGGCAGCGAGGCCGGGCCTGGTCGGTGCTAGAATGAGAGACCACCAAGGGAAAGCATGTTGCGTTGCTGCTAGAAGTGGTGCTCGTGGACCAGTAGGTGGCGCCGTTCCCTCTGGACCGGAATTGTCAAATCACTGTCCCAGTAGGGTGGCCCAGGACACGGCGGTAGGAGGCGCCATCCTTTAGATGAGAATGAGCTTTTATGGCTCATGTCATTAACGTTCCCAAGGCACTAATCAGAAAAGTAAATGGTCACGGAAGAGAAAGAGAGGGGCCGAGAAACACAGGGGAAAGGAATGAGGCTGGGTGAGGAGAGAGGAGGCGAAACAACAGTACATTAGGAAAGAAATTGAAGGCCCTCCCATGATTAGGGCCTGAGGTCTCAGAGCTCAGTGGGATTCCATTTCAGAGCTGCCTGATGCTGCACGAACGCGGCCAACGCTGCTAAAAAACATTTGAAAAAAAAACAGCACGGAAAAAGAAACAACGGAAGCATTTCATTCTCAGGCAAGGAGCATTCCGCTAATAGTTTATTAGGAGGGTGTTTTGCTCATTAACGTGACGCCTCGTCTGGGAGAAAATGGATGGATTCAATTAACGTTCTCACCGCCTGGAAAGCAAACACTTCATTCGGCCATGGCTCCTGGAAATACAGACGTGGCTGAGGTGACGCAATGCCTGCCTAGCGCAGTTTGACGAGGATGCACCCTTCTTGATCGGCGCAGGCTGGAGAAGTCACCTCCAAAACGGAACAGTGAAAAGGAAACCCCCCCATCCTGCCCAAGAGCTGAAAGCAATTACAGAATTCGAATCAGAAACGTTACTAGTTCAATCGGGGATCCAATTAGCAACTAAGAGCTCATCTAGAACAAAAAGCAGCAGGCATGTTGGTTCCCTGAACCAGACATGGAATGTGCAGCTGCAGGAAAGCTAAGGAGACCTCAGAGACGAAGTGTCCACAGCCTTTCATCAGCCCCGTCTCCTTAGGACAGCCAACCTCCTGCAGTAGCCCGCAGGCAACAGACCAGAGTTCAAAGACTCCAGCAGAGAAGACCAGGAGTCTGCATACATGAATCACCTGAACAAGAAAGGTGAAAAGGTGGGGGTGCTAAAAAGATGCATGAGATCTTAGATCCTTCAATCATCAAAAACACATTAATTCCTGCTTTAAAAGTGTCTCTGAGATGTGCCTGAAAGTCCCTGAAAAGACGCAAACTCCACAAAACTCCCAAAGACATTACACAAAGTCCAAAGCCCACTCATCGACACGGCTGCCTTGCGACCCTGCAAATGAGCTGAGTGTGTACTGGAAACTGGAAACTTACATACCCGTAACAGATCAAAGGCCACTGCTGCACTGGAGACATGTCAGACACTGGCAGACTGAGGTCACTGAATCTCTTCCGTCCTGACGAGAGGAGACATCTAAGGGGCAGCCAGATACATGTATGCAAACGCAACTCACAGGGCCATCCCAAGACGACTGCGCAATAGGGGTTCCCAAAACATTAGGACCCAAGGACGCAAGAGGAACCTGCTCCTTAGGACTGACTCAGGAAGTGGATCTGTACGCTAGGGGTGGTGGGCAACTGGAACAAACTGCACAGCCATGCTGGCGTTGAAACCGATTCCCTGGGGTCCTCCACAGAACCAGGTGAGCCAAATGGGTTGAGGGACCAAGGGGCTCCCCTCAGTCAGTATTCCTGGGGGGGCACACTCCTATGTGCCCCTCCAAAAACTAAAAATGCAGCACCGACTTCCCTTTGTGTGCACACAACACAGTGGTTCTGATCTTCCTTGGGGAAAGAAAGGCCAGGAAAGACTGCCTTTCATCAGAAGAGACGAGACAAGGGAGGTCGTGCCGGCTGACAGCCCCGCTAAGGCGGCGCAGTAAAAAGGAAGCAGCTCCACTCCGTTACCCTAGAGACGGCGATGAGCTCACCGCTGGTGCACCGGCAGCGGCGGGGCGCGGCGGCTTGGCAACAGGAGCAGGGGCACAATGATCTGCGCCGAGCAAGCATCCGCGAGGAGCGCGCGCCGCCCGCGCCAGGGCCACGCGGCGCACTTAGCGGCGGGTCCTGCAGGCGTCCAGTCACCTGTGCAGCGAGTCATCCGTCCTGTCAGGGCCGGTAACGAAGTGGCTCCATTGTTTGCGGTCGGAGGGGGTGAAGGAGGCAGGTCGTTTCCCTGGAGAAACGGTGCGGCCAGGAAGCATCCCCCCGGCCAGGACAGGAGGCGCGCGGTCGCCGGGCTCCCGATGCCGCGGAGGCGAGCGGTAAATTGGATTCCACAGCGCAGCTGCCGCCCCCAGGCCGTTGCCAATGCTGGAAACATGCAGATCAGGACAGAGGGAGAAGTCCAGAGGAGAAACGCAGGAGAGGAGCTGCGGCCCAGAATCCAGAGCCTGCGGAAGGTACCCGTTGGGGTCAAGAGCCGCCTGTCTGAGTCTGAGTCTCCCAAATCCACAGCCGAGCAGAGACCATGGTGCTGTAGGTCTCTTTGGCCCTGCAGGGAAGGGTCAGGCTGGTCTGCTTCAGCTGTAATACCACCACTTCAGCCCTTTCCCTTAATTCCTCCATCTCTCTTAATTGTGGGCCAGTGGTACACCACATTGCTCAAAGTGGAACGCCAAAGATCTGGCCCTCCTGGCTCCAGTAGCGTTCGGCAAGCCCCTTAATTAGGGCTTTGCTTAATTAGACCGTTTTTGGCTCTGAAACAAATGTGGATTTCAGGCAGCCTTAGAAAAAGTTTAGAAGCCACTCTTTTTTTTAAGCAGCTCAAAACAATTAAAATTGTGTAATGAAGCAAGTTATTAGTTCAATGAAGGGGTCAATTAAAAGACGGCGTACCCAGCTGGAATGGAAAAGAACGGGACTCAAAAGAACTCAAAAGGGCCTGTTAATAAATCAGATTGTTAAAAATGCACAGATAGTATGCATCTATTCACAGACCGTGGAAAAACATGCTCACTGGCCACAATATTAGCCACTATGTACTATGTCCAAGTGTACTGTATCTGCTCTCTCAGCATCAGCAATACCTGGCTGGTCTTGAGGAGCTGTAGACAGACCACTGTCACGTTCCCTGACCAGGACGAGCCCCGGAGTCCTCAGTCCTGTGGAAAGGTAGTCGAACATCCCAATCATCCCTCATCCCAATTATCCTGATCATAAGGGAAGGGGTTGCAATTGGGCTGCAAATATTTTATCCTTTTTGTCACTGTAACTGTGTGTTATTGTTGGGAGTCCCAGCGTTTGGATATGAATGAGCGTTGTTTCCTTCAGATCACTGGAATGGACAAAACGTTCAGGGCTGCAGCACAATAGACCCAAATGGTACTGCCCTTGCACACCTGCAGGAAAGAGCTTTGAAATAGTGGTGCTCCCATCCCAATGGGAAAGACATCCCAGCTCATACGTAGGCCGAAAAGGACACAAAGTGGCTGCTTTAAAAAAAAGTCCCAGGAGCCTCAGGAGACAACAGGCAGACAGACGCTACCCCCCCCCACCTCACCTTTAATCAATTGTTAGTTCGAGAACAATCCACTTTCGCTACAGGGCCATTCGATTACCTGCCACGAAATGGCAGTTCTCCATCCGCTGCCTTGGTTGGGTAATTAAGTAATTAATCAGCTAATTAATCAATTTCCCAGTGTAGTTTGCAAGAGGTGGAAAAAGCACGAAGGACGCGAGGGGGTCAGAGCCGGCTGTTTGGCTCACAGAGAGACATGGCGGCTGTCTGAATGGCCACTTTGGCAGCACATCAAGGCCGTTTCAATAGGGAAGGACAGGTTCATTTCCTTCGCTCCCTGGGAATCTTGTTCCCTTAATTTGCCACGCATCGATCAGTCATTTGGCTCCGGCTCTCTGCTCCTTTCTGAAAGCAGGTCATCTTTTCGGAAAGCTTAGCTGCAGGTGCCCTTGGCTCTGCTCCTCTAGGGCTGCACTGTGTTGCTCTCGTCCTGCCCGTTATCCAACTGGCCTGGGGTTCGGCTGCTGCCCTGCGCAGGGAGGATGAAGACCTGCAGACCCTCTCCCACGGCACTCCTGCCTGTCAGAGGGGAGGGCGCGCATCCTGTTCACACACGACCACGAGCACCGGCTGGAGCCCATCAGTAAAGTCGCCCCCCAAGCCTCAGGAGGTGACGGGACCACAGCAGACCAAAGCCCACCCCGATCGTGGCGCTGCCTTGGGATTCGCCCTGGGATTTGTCATTTGTCGGGAATCCCAGCATGGCTCAGGGCTGGACACGAGGGCCGGCCTGCTCCGCTGCCCAGCCCGGCCGACAGCTCGATCTGCCCCACCGATCTGTGCGATCCGTGCAGAAGGGTTAAACTGCTCCAGAGCAGGTGCGCACATGGAAGCAGCAACCAAGCGGTGCTGCGAAAGCTGACTGCCCAAAAGGCACCTTGACGAGATTGTTGGATCAATAATCTACTGAGAAACCTAATGAGTAAGACGGGCAGAGTGGTCTCCTCTCCTCCGCCACCGTCCTGATGTTCCCTGCTTTGAAAATGGGTCACCTAATGAGTTCACCGCTCAGACCCAAACTCCCCCAGGAGATGTGAAGACAGGTCTGACTGCCAGGCGGGTTCTCGTCTGAAGGAAGCGTTTCACTAACTACCTGATCTAAGCTGGCCTAATCAAAGCAATTCGACCCCCTCGGCCGAAAATCAAAGCCGGAGGACGGCCGGTCACTGTCATTGCCAGCGTTGGCCGAGGCGGAGCCCTGTGTGAACATTTTAAATAGCAGCTCTGAAATACAGAAATCTCACAACAACGGTCAAAACAAGAAATAAAGCAAAATGTCACATAAAGGTATAATTGCACCCAGACATGGTGCATCGATCTTTTTAACAGAACACATTCTCGGTGCTTTCAGTGTCAGTTCCTCTTAGTGGAGTGCATTTCCAAACTTTTGATGGCTGTCCCTGTCTGCAAAACTCCTGGGAAATGGGAGACAGGCAACAGCTCAGCCCCCCTGCAGATTTCATGCGTAGTTGTTCTTGGAAACAGCTCGTTATTACATCTGTTAGAGTGAGCATTTTCGAACAACGTGACTGTCGTTTCCAATGCTGCTTAAATTTTTAAAACAATCAGAGGAAAAGAATACCTCCGATTCGGTTTTGCAGAACACTCCGGGGAAAACAGAGGTTGAAGATCACACACAATGAGCAAGGAAGAGAGTGACAAAGGCGGATAATATTATAAACTGCAAACAGCGTTCAAGCGCTGTTCTTCAGACAAAAAAGCCGGCTCCAATTTCTAGATCTCAAAGAGTGAAAAGAGGAGTGAGGTTCATCTGCTTTGTTTGCTTCAAGGAAGGTTATTAATCTGAAGAAACAAAAGCTCGCACCCCGCCAGTCTGCCGCTAAGATCTGTCTATATAATTTTTTAATACCCCAGCGTGAGAGGAAAATTAATATGAAGTTCTGGCCCGCGATTTGCAGCTGTCTCTGGCTCTGCAATGCGATCTGCGCCAGCACTTCAATTATTCAGCAAGGTGTCTCACCTTAAGGAACAGGGGGCCGAGCGCTTTAGCAGATCAACAGGATGCCCGCCCCTCGCTTCACGCACAAACAAAAATGAGGTGAAACGAATTTCGGGGCTGCGTGGGCTAATTGTGTGTTGCTGCAGCTCTAGAGATGAGGTTCAGAACACTGTGTAACAGTCACCTTCGCTATCCCCCACCTCCAACCTCAGTCCCATCTCCACTCATTTCTGTGCTGTCATTAGTCCCGCAGCATCCTGTTCAAAGGATGTACTGCACCTCCTTGAAATGTGATGAAAAAAAAACTTTCTTTACCTAAAGGGTTGTGGGAGTAGGTAACAAGCTACACAGCCATGTTGTGAAAGATGATACCCCGGCTTCTATGATGAAACAGCTGGATGAGTTAATTGGATTAATTGGCTACTAAAAAAACCAAGAGTGGCTATCTTTCATTTGTTACCCTGTGTTACATGCTAAACTTTCATAAGGGAGTGTTAAGGTGTTCTACGTAGACAGCCCTGAAACAGAACAGAGTACGTCAGGGGAATGGTGGTTTAAGGAGTGTTAACAGGAATATTCGGCTATACTGATTTTCCGTGCCTTAAGGTAAAGGTCAATAAATACAATATTTTAATTTTGCTGAAACACTGGCCTCATCCTTCTGCTAGAAACCCCGAGGGGGCCAGATTGTGCTGAAGGACTAGGGGACATTAAAAGCATTTGGACTGCCTTTCCTCAGGATTTTCCATGACGGATTGACTTCTGCTAAGCTTTTCCCACATCCATGCAGGAACAACAGAACGAGGAGTCAGAAGGGGAGACAGCTGTCTTGGATTTTCCGCATCCCACGAGCGAAACTGCCCTGTCAGATGATTAATCCGGGGAAGGAGCGCGGTATGCCGGTTTCTGCGGCCCACGAGGAGGTGGACTTCTCCACCCACCCCGGCGAGTGTCTGACTCCGGTTCCACTTGGGTAGATGGCGTGTCCTGCCCAAAGGCAGCGAGGATGGCAGGTCGTGTTGTGTTGAACGCTTGGTTCTGTCACAACACTGTCATAACATTTTCAAATGTTGCTGGAACTCCATAATTGGATTACACTAGATGACATGTTGCAGCGTGATTTTTATTGTACTATCAGAGATGGGTGCAATTTGGTTATGTCCAAACATGTTGTAGATAACTTACGAACGTTTAAGATACTTTATGTTAATGTAAATACACACGCACGTTACAGAAAAACATAAAGACATCACCTGATTTTCTACACATTATTAAGACTTTTAAATTCCAAGCTGGCAGGTGAACACCAGAGCTGTGTTGCTAAAGTCAGACTTTGGCCATCACAACACTGAGAAGAATAGTTTGATGACCTCCCCTGGAGTCGACAGACTTGCATTTGCACAATGTTTCTGAGCCCTTCCTATGCTGCTGTCACAACATTATTTGGTTAGATTGGACAGGATTGTATAAAGAAAACACCTGCAGCCAAATTTACTGCATGACATACTTCAGTACTGGATTTCCTTATCAGGTAAATATGTAAATTAGTACAGGTAGTAGTTGCAAACTGCTTAAGGGACAACAAAGCACATCAGAAATGAAAGAGAAAACAGAAGACCCAGCCTCATCTAATGTGCCTCATTCTCTATATACTGACTTGCAACTACTTGCACTACACCTCACCCAGCCAATGCTGAACATCCCTCTCAATTTATACAACAGAAACTATTATTATGTAAAGCCTAAAGCACACATACTGTGTTAATATGCATAAGAGAAGTAAAAAGAAGAAAAGAAGAAAAAAGTAGAGCACAGCACATCAACCCAGTAATATTAAAAAAATAAATTATACAATCTAAGCTTTAAAGATAGGTCTTGAAGCGAGTTACAAAAAAATGTAATGGATTTGGACAGTAAAAGTAATGGATTTGCTCCACGGACATGGTGCCGCACATAAGAAGCGTCTGTCGCCTGGACAGAGTTAGAAGACCTGAATCAGCAGGGCTCAGATTAAGAGCTGAACTCTATTCCTTCTGTAAACCCTTCAGATAACCTGGAAACAGCCCATTCTGTGACCTGTATGTGAGCCAGAGAACCTTACAGTCTCTTAATCAAAATTTCATAGGTAGCCAGAGCAGTTTACAGAGACAAGAGTTACATATGGGTGCAGAGGAGTTTTCCTGCACATGGGGTACAGAATGCTGCACATTGCAAAGACTATTTAGCACCTAAACAGATACCCGAGTGTAAAGTGCTATAGTAATCTAATCTAATCTAATAGTAATCTGTGTATCAATACTTCAACATCAGAAACAACTGAGTACCTTTCTGCAGATGGAAGAAAGATACCCTAAAATGCACTTCAAATGCCAGTTCAGGGCAAAAAGTAACACTGAGGTATCCAACTTCCACCAAAGATTTATCTGCACCATCAACAACAACATTGTGAAAATGATGATGTGAGTCTATAAGCATGACCCGAGTCTTGTCTCAGTTTAGATTAAGAATGTTTTATTGTATTGCTATCGTCATGAAAAATTCCCAGGCTGGAGCAACACAGAGGACCCAACACAGAAAACAGTTGAACACCCCGAGTAACTACAGTATGCCACGAACTGTTGTAAAAACACAAAAAAGTTCAAACTAGTCTCTTTTCAGTTATTACTTAAAAGGTTTTGCACTGTGAATGTCAAATGGGAAAAGCTGGTTTGTATTTTGATCAACAGTGTGAAAGCAATGAAAACATTCAACTAGGCTACAGGAATCCTTGAGTCAGACTGAACATTAGCAGAGAATGTCTCAATATACAGTAAAACCATCTTCTTGGCCTGAAGTCTTTGGTCTGAAAATCAAACACCTTATTTGATGCCAAAAAGAAAAGAAGCCATATACACAGGTGCACAACACTTCATTGTCCATGCAGTACTCCCATGTGCACTGTAACGTCACATTCCGTGTGAAAACACCCTGCTCTCGACTGGTCACTGAGCAGATGGAAAGGCAAGGCCATAAGAGTCAAGCAGTCTCTCAAGTATAGATGCTACATTACATTAGCACTGGGGATTCAAAGGCAGCAGGGATACACAGCTGAATACATAACAGGATGTGACATGATGCCATAGATACAGAGTTGACTTCATCATAAACCTGCTGCAGCTCCTACGCAGACTTTCTCAGATTTGAATCAGGCTGTCTATGATGTCAGAAAATGGAATGTCCAGCTGGACCCATACAGTACAGTGCAGCAAAGCCCAGCAAGATAAGGGTAAATGCACAGTACAGTGCAGTACAGCCCAGTGAGATCAGGGTAAATGCACAGTACAGTGCAGTACAGCCCAGTGAGATCAGGGTAAAAGCACAATACAGTGCAGTATAGCCCAGCAAGATCAGGGTAAAAGCACAGTACGGTGCTGTAAAGCCCAGCAAGATCAGGGTAAAAGCGCAGTACAGTGCAGTAAAGCCCAGTGAGATCAGGGTAAAAGCACAGTACGGTGCAGTAAAGCCCAGCAAGATCAGGGTAAAAGCACAGTACGGTGCAGTAAAGCCCAGCGAGATCAGGGTAAAAGTGCAGTACAGTGCAGTAAAGCCCAGAGAGATCAGGGTAAAAGCAAAGTACAGTGCAGTAAAGTCCAGTGAGACCAGGGTAAAAGCGCAGTACAATGCGGTAAAGTCCACTGAGATCACAGTAAAAACACAGTGCAGTGCTGGTAAGCCCTGTGAGGTCAGGGTAAAGCACAGATGTTTTGCTAACCAAGGCAAAGTAAAGTCATCTCATGCCATAGGCATCATGGAAAAATTGTAAACTAATGTTCAAATTCACCATGACTAAACTTTATAAAGGAGGTGGTTGTGATCTGATGTAATTTGTGCAAAAGAGCTAATAAAATAATTTTCTAGTATGCGTGCTTGTTTCAAGAGACATGGAGGAAAGATGCTTCTTCAGTTTAGCAGAGGTCTTAGTCTGACTCAGATTTCTTTCGGTTACTAAATCAGTGATGCACCCCCCCCATCTTCATCTTGTACATCAAGTCTAAATTGAAGACATCTGTTCTCTCTGCCTGCTACCTCTCCTGTAACCACTGCGATATTTTCCCCCTCACACACACATCTGCCTCCAGCTCACTCTTGCCTAGTTAAGTGGCTCTACACAACAGGCCTGTCGTTATTTTAGCTTTCGGAAACGTGCGAGTTTCCCAGTCTGACGAACTCCCCAGGAGTGCTCTGTCTTGCAGCTGCAGTTAGCTCGCTTTGTGGAGCTTCATTCTGAAACCCTGCTAACGGCTCAATTCACATGTCTGCCTGGGCGTCTTTTCTGACAGCGTGTCGATGAAGGCAAGCGCCCACAGCACTGCTCGCTGGGAAAGACTTGCCACCAAGATGCCTAACCCTCTAGGGAGACAGCAAGCAAAGAACAGTGACGAGGCACAGCACCTTGTGAACGACAAGGAGACCATGATAGTGCGCAAAAAATACAGGTAAGATCATGCCAGAGGCGAGCGAAATATTACCACAAGACTACCACACAGTTTGCATCAACTGCCTTCAATAAAATTTGAGAGAAACAGAACATGAGAACACGACCTTAAACCTGCCTTAGACATATCTGTCAAGGTGCAACACCAGGCCCAGTGGAGGTAAAAAAGTGAGGGATAGGCTAAAAAAGAACCCATGGTAAATATGTGGTAATTGTGCAAAAACACAAGGATATGTTTACCACGATGACCCCTCCTAAAGGACATAATATATACAGTATATATTCCATCTTAAAGACACCAATGTCCAGACAGAATGGGGAGGGAATGCATCCTGAAGAAAAACGTTCCTGGCATGGACAGCCAGTGAGCTCCGTTTGGGATCCCCTCGGCCGGCGTGCACCCCAAGCTGGCGCAGTGCTGTCCCTGCCAGCTGAACGCCCTACTCTCTCCCGTGGATGCACATCGGCTGGAAGGAGGGGGAGGGGGAGGGGGAGGGGGAGGGGGAGGGGGGTGGGAGGACGACGTCACTCCGGAGATCAAACACGAAGAGAAACGCAGAACTAATAAAAGTGTAAAATCAAAACTTAAAACACCTGAATCCAGTGGAGGGCTGGGGTATCATGTTTACTGCATCAGCAGTAATTGGCGCAATCTCAGCCTTAATATTTCCCTTAATTACAGCCCTCAATTATATAATGTTGACAGAGCGGCGTTAATTACATTTCAGTAATTGCATTACTTTTTCCGCGGATGGGGAGAGTTAATGAGAGGGAAGTCGCGCACCATCTGTGTACGCTGTATACAGCACAAGTGTTGCTCAGAAGGCTCAGATTTCCCTTGTCTACTTCCCTTGTCTTGTTGGACACTCAGATTGGGGTTGTCAGAAATCCACAGCGCTTTTAAAGTGAGTTGGTCTATACCTTGACACTTTGCCCTGGATAATAGCAGCTCGCACCACAAGAGGGCGCTGTAATGGCCCCATAAGCCCACAATGACTTCCTCCGACGAACATGAGGGCTGTGAGGGATCTTGGTCACCCATGAGTTGTGTTCCCCATGGCTCCATTTCTCCACAGGTCTCTACTGCACAATGCAATTTTCCAACATACAGATGTTTGAACAGGCTTGCTAACTTGAGTGGCACACCATCAGTTTGAGAGGCACACTATCAATTTCCCTACGGGATTAATAAAGTATTATCTATCTATCAGAAAGATGCAGAAAGAGAGGAGACGGGGGCCCAAGACGTGAAAGTGGGGCGTGTCTGATCTTCTCCAGTGCCCAGAGGACACTGCCCCCCAGGGAGGGACACAAGCAAACCACGACAAAAATTGGAGCACCTCCGCTCCGGCTCCTCCCCCTCCTTCACCCTGCTAGGACCTGATCCCGCCGCCCCGCGCAGCCACAGGGAGCCCAGAGCATCGGCCACAGCCGGCGTGCTCAGAGGACGGGACAATCAGGGAAACCGGGCAGCCAGGAGCCCGGATGTTTTTTTCGGAGCTCCTCAGAACCATCAGCAGCAAACCACTGCGCAGGAGAGCTAAACTGGATCAGTTAAGCCTTCCAAGAGCTCGTTGAGCCCTCTTCCTGAGGCCTGGCGCTGCTCGTGATTTTAAGAGCCCCTCAGTGCACAGCTTGGTGGGCAGTTACCCTCAGCAAGCGGACCCGGGAGGCAGACTTGAGCACAGCTGTTAAAAAAGAAGGAATTTAAGAGACACAAAAGCCCCGTCAACAAATCTCAGCCACCATATAATCATCTTAACATCGTTTATTTTTTCCTCTTTCTGGCGATGATTCTTCCTCTCAGAGCCCGGCTTCCCCCCTCTCCTACTCCCTCTTTTTATTCTGGGGACTGTAACTTTGACATTTCAAGTTCTTTTTCTCGTGACAGCAGACACAATTGCTTAGCAAGATCGCGTTCCCAGACTGAAGGGGAGGGGGCTGTAGACAACTCCCCACACGCACTGCAGCGCAGCACATGCCCGAAAGCACCGGGTCACGCAATGTAACCAAAGAAGGCTTGCGTCTGCGTCTTTTATACCTCTCTGGTAACGAGAATAAGCTGACAGATCATTAAAAAAAAAGGGAAGGAGAGAAAAATGAGAGATTTTACAGTTCTGGGGCACTTCCAGGCTGGGGACGTGAAAAACTAATAAATGTAATAATAACAAGGAGCCTGAAACCACCAAAGGCATGGGATTTTTTAATGCTTTCTCATTTGGAATTACTGTTAACAATACGAGATTGGGCTCTGCTGTTCCCCAAGCTCATGTTACATAAGATCTGCTCTGCTGGCAGTGACAGTGACTCCTGGCACAGATCACACTCTGTTAAATGTGTTTCCTTTAGCAGAAAATGAAAACGTCTCATTTGGCCTGAGCAAGGGGCTGATGGGATGCTCTCCATGGCTTTGTACGGCACTGGAAGGGGGCTGGGGGGGCATCAGCGGAGTCTCCTGTCCTTCTGAGATGGATTGCTCACCCAGGCTTTTCCTTGGGAGGGGGGAGGCGGTGGAATCGAACCAGGTCAAGCCTCTTCAACAGCAGCAGGAGGTCAAGTAACTAAGAGCTGAGTTCCTGTGCCAATCTTAAAAGGTACACCCATGTGACAAAGCCAGAACAAAGGGAGTGCTTCATAACACGAGCCTGTAATCAATCAACCAACCAACCCACCAGCCGATCAATCAATTAATCATCAGCCAGTTTAGCAGATGCTTTCATCTCACGAAGATGACGCGGAGTGGGGCAGAGAGCGATCCGGAGGACCCCAGTCAAGGACCCGAGACCTTTCAGCTGGAGCTGGAGGAGGCTCACAACCCCCAGCAGGGAGACACACAGGGAGAGGGAGGGGAAGACAGAGGACCCAGACCTGGAATCTCCTGGAACCAGCCGCTCTGCCTCACCCACAGAGCCCCCTGAATCTGTTTAAACTATGAACTACATTAATACCACTGCTGCTATTTTTTAACCAGTTAAAGACCCTGCTGTTGCAGCAGGTTTCCTAGATCAGGGTGCCTGTGTTCCCGCAATGAATAAAAAATAATTAGATGGGGCTTCTGTTTCCACTTGCAAATGATCTTTTGGGCCCAAAGCAATATTATGGCAGACAAACCAAATCTTTGAACACCAAAGCTGTCCTCAGTATTTGCCCTGGAAAGGCCTGCGTCAAGCTGCACGCCGACAGCCAGCAGCTCACCTAGATTTCAGCTAGATTTTCCCAGGCGAAACATCAAACGTGCTCCAGTTAATCAGCAGCAGCTATTGTACAAAACAACACAGGCGACTCTTTCCGAATTAATCTTCTGCCATAAAGCACGCAAGTTCAGTTACACTACACTGCTATGCAACTACTCAGTTTCTTTGCCTTTGAAGGTTTGGGGATTTCCATTCCAGCTTAGCCCAGTGTGTGATAACTGAGCCAAGAATACTCTGGTCCACGAGGATCAGCACTCAGGTTCTTTAGTGGCCCAGCCAACCACTCACCTCTGGACTGCAGGGTTACAGTGTGACCCGGCCCAGTCTGGACCTGTGATCTCTGGACTGTAGGGTTACAGTGTGACCCAGACTGGACCAGCGATCTCTGGACTGTAGGGTTACAGTGTGACCCGGCCCAGTCTGGACCAATGATCTCTGGACCGCAGGGTTACAGTGTGACCCGGCCCAGTCTGGACCAGTGATCTCTAACTATTGGTCTCAACCTGTGATCCAAATAAGTACCTTCTCATGAGAATTCTTATTATTCTCACTCAATGACAGACAGCCTGCTATAAGGTATATTTGTCTGTTTCGATTACAATAACAACAAAATGGGATATTCTGTTCTTACACCAAGGCTGTAATATGCAGATTCCTCCAATTTTCTCCAGATTTTTACCACGGTGTTTTGTTTCTTACTGTATGTTCTCTTCAGCAGCCTCAGCTCTCGACTGGTTTGTAATTTCAGTCACAGCTTTCGCTGGTGGCATCAGGAGATCGGAGCGACATTTTGGGAGATGCTGGATCTCCTCTGGATATGCAGCGGCTGCCATCTGTCAGTCCGTATGTTAGATGTAGAGAAAGCATATGCGTTGCAAGGAAAACAAAATAAAGACTTAATAAGTGGGATATGAAAAGGGGGCACTGGGAATGGCATCCAGAGGTACACATCTGTAGCATGTTTGAAATTACAGAAGACAATGTTGTGCTGTCAGGGTGGAAGACGTGGAATTTGAGATCGTCCCGTCATCCGTGAAAATGCAGGTTCAAGTCCAGGCTGTATCGCTTTCAGAATGCATTGCATTGAGCTCCTCTCTGGCAGTGCATGGTCGGTCCCATCGACTACTGGACTTCTTTCTATCTTTTTGTGTGTATACAGTATACAGTAACTGTCATTCCAAAAGGATTTTTTCCCAGCAACCTCACCTCAGACCAGTCATGTTTGGACCAAATGCCGTGCTCTGTGCCAATATCATTAAAACCCCATTGTATCAACCTTATAAAGATATAATTACTGCACTGCTTTCAGTTAGGTGTCAGATAGCATGGGGAAATCAATTCCAGACAATGAATGGGCCATACACGCTTAAATACATCACAATGAAAGAAAGGTTACAAATGAGACGAGGTCATTCTACCAGTACTGAGGAGCTAGTGGTCTAAGTGATATTAAAAATGTATCCAGTTGCCTCTTCAAGGATCTCAGAGCGGTCTTTTCTGTAGCTCGGATGGACAGCTTGTTCCATGTATAAACAAAAGCCTTCTAGTTTCAGTTCCAGGTTAACGCTGACCATCCAAGATCAATGAGGACTCATGGACAAGGACAGAACATCCAAAACGCTAAAATCGACATTTCCGGGACGCTGGATGTCCTCTCTGCAGCTCTTGGGGATCGGTTCCTGGAATCTCTTTATATCACCATTTTGCATGGCAAGGAAGATAAACTCATCAAGCTCTCCCGAAACAGCGCTGCAGGATGCTGGCACCTACTGTACACACACAAACACACACATCACTAACGGAGCCTGACAAACCTGAAAACGAAAATTCTGCTGACTACAGGGGGACAAATCCTTTCCAACACTACGATCTTTGCAGCGAGAAAGCTAACATACATATGGAATATAGATGGAGCCTCATCACATCGAGACAGAACCAACACACCATAAATGATGGTTAAAATTCCGATATGGTCTGTGAGTAAGCATCTCCTTGCGATCCCATCAGGGATTAAGACTTTTAATTACTTCTCCTCGTCGTTATCGACTCGAGCCGTTCCCAGTCAAGCTCCTTCAAGCGACAGGCTATTAAAATTAATTGCCACGATCTGCACAATGTTTACGTGATAAGCGATACGGGGCTGCGTGCTTAGCTGTTTGTAATCCGGTTAGCATTAAATTAATAAGATTATGCCGCAGAATAATCCTTTACGTTTTTAAAAGCTGACCTGTGTTTTATGCCAGCCTACCTACTGGCTGTCCTGCGTTTTTCTGTGATCAGGCAGCGATCGCTGTTGGAATTTCTCTTCCAGGCCTGCGTCAACACTCAGGACCCAGGTTGCCACAGAAACGCTACAATCTGAAGGGTCTGCATTGGACAGGGACATAATAGTCCTGCAGTGACACCTGTGTGTCCTGGATTAATAGTTAACCTAGGGGTCAATGCAGCCTAATTTACACAAGGGGTGGGTGGGGTCTTTTAAAGACCGTAAGACTAATACCTCAGGACACTGTAGTTAGCTTCTTTTCTTTTGGAACAACAATACAAAGACTCAAAGGCATATCTAAATAAGACGTTTTCATACTTTGTGCCATAAAATTGCACCACAAGACAAATAAAATAATGTATTTTTCCAGAGCAGCCCAAGATCTCAATGTACACCGTGTCCTGGCAGGAATTATTGATCGTCCTTAATGGACCACTAAATCGTCAATGTCCTTGTACTTGGTTATTTGTATTGTGATTTGGAAAGGAAGAAGGGAGTTAAAACATGTTGCTCTGTAGGGGAGGAGACAGCTCATTAGCACCCATTCACTGCTGCAGTCTTGGATGTGTCTTTGGTCTTTGTATACAAGATACGTGTATGCTGTAAGCCCCTTCCGAAGGCTGGGGAAACCACTGTGTGATCTAAGGAGCCATTGTTCAGGTACAACTGGGTTGCCATGAGAGATAATGTGTCAGGAATCAGGGGCAAAGCAATTTTTTGTGAGACCAGCCGAATAGCAAACCGTGCCTTTCCCTCAGTTATTGTCACAGCAAATACTGTACCTTTGACAAAAGCTTTAGGAAGTCGAATGCCTTGCATTCTGCCACCCCTTCAGTAGAGCATAGGGTCAAATTCAGGGTCAAATTCAGGCTATGCAGCTAATCCAACCTTGGTGGAGCTCAGACAGAGACACTGTAGGCTCTACAGACAGCCTGGCCCCTTTCTCCCAGCTGAGCTGGGTTCCCTCCCTCCAGGCTCTGTCCACGGACCGTCTGAGACTTCCTACAGGTTCCTTCCCGCTCCTGACAAGTCTCCAAAACGACCAGCCTCAGAACACCTCGGATAGAGCCACCGTGCATTTCTAACGCCAGGCTCAGATCAAATAAGAAAATGTGTCTTAATCATAATATTAATAATGATGCATCTGATCCAGTGCCGTGTGTGCGAGAGGCATGGGGGCTGGTGTGCCTTGAGGAGTAAAAGGCAGAGAAACACATTGCTGGTGGCCACTTCTCAAATAATTCTGCAAACTAAACCAAGGCTGTTTTATAATGCGTATAAAATAAACAAAAAGTCAAAAATCCTCATTTCACTGGAAGTTAATATAAGAAGGTGTTTGGTTTGTTTGCTCCTCGCCAATTATTTAGTTATACCCACCCAAAATTTTGGAATAAGCAGTTGTGTGTTTCTCACATCTTGGCTGCAAAGCCCATGACCGCACACGGGGGACCGTGAGGACATACAGACTTCTCTACCCCACCCAACTTCCAGCCTCTCGTCTTTTGACACGGCAGCGCTTATAATGAAGAGATCCAGTTCTCTGGATCTTGTGAGCTGTTTCTTTATTGAGCTCCAGGGATGAATTGTTTAATATGCTTTCAGTTCCTGAGAGAGCTTGTTTGTGGTGGGGAGCGTGGTGTGTAAAATTTAAGAAGTCCCATCAGCAGAACCCCTGTGGGCTACTTAATATAATGAAAAGAATAACGAGAGTTGCTGAACATTTGTTGCTCACTCCTCGGCTGCTACACTGGCAGAGCTGTGTAAGGACCAAAATCTGCCTTAATGGCATTAAATATCCAAATTATTACTACATCCGACATGTCTGCCTTCACGGCGAGAACACACGGAGAACTACAGTGTGTTAATGAGGGCCGGGGGGGCGCGGTACGGTTCAGCGTTCACATTAACTCCGCGCTGCGTTAGTCAGGAGACAGTCTCCTTCGAAGGGAGACAGGATCAATTGTGCTCTCTAACGCAGCTTAATGAGAAGGCTGCTTCTTGGTAGATAGGGTCAAGAGCTCAGCATGGCGACCGCGCAGCATCTTAATTTAAGTTAATAACAGCATACGGTTTGTCTAATGGCGGATAAAAGTAAAAAAAAAAAAAAGATCCTGAGGGTTTTGCCGTTGTCGCGAGCTCCTGTGCCACGTGGCTGGTGAACGCCGGCGTCCCGTCATCGCGTCCGGAAACTGGTAGTCCCGCACAACCAGCAGGGGTAAACCACTGACAGAGCAGGCATTGCGGAATCTGCCTGCAGCCACTGCCAGGGCAGGAACCAGCTGGATGGAGTGGGTGCTTATACAGATACGAGGGGACCTTTTTTCTATAATGGAGAACACTGCGCACCACGGAGCCATGAGACTTGGTCTCCACACAAGCGCCTAGCACAATGAGAGTACAGTATGTGCTAGTGGGGAGGTACTGTATATCATTCATACACACACAAGCCATGCTGGGGCTTACACTGGGCCAAAGTAGCATCATCTGCTGTTCCGCTGACCCCATTTGCATTGTTTTAGGGTCCACTTTCAGTGTCCGTGGCGCACTTGTCATGGAGCAGTGGTTTGAGAAGGCCGGCTAGCTTCACATTATTGAGTGAATTCTAACTGCTGAAGAGGCCCCAAACAACGTGCTAATTTGTAAATTTATACATGAGTACCTTGAGCTTCAGTGCTTTGGAAAACACTCTTTACGATGGAACGACACATGCAGAAGTGATATATGCAGAATTACTGTCAAGCTGTTAAAGACGGCCCCCTATTCCTGTATTGTGCCACTGTCACGGCTCTTCTATGAGCAAAGACGTGCAAACTCTTCCACCGCCAGGCCTCATAAGCCTGTTTGTACCTCAGCCTTTCCCCAGAGCATAAGGCCCTGCCTGGCGCAGGAGGCTGCACTCCCAGGTACCGCTGGCTGGGCATCTGTTCACTTTAATCTGGCTCTGCGTGCGTCTGCAGATGCAAACGGGGCACGCCCCATCCTGCCTATCCACACACCTGCTGCTCGGCCTATCTCTGGCGCGGGCAGGCATTCAAACAGATTAAGGGCCCATTAGATAAGTACGCGCTCCCACCGGCTGACCGCACTGCTCTCTCCTCCTCGCTTCCTCTACGGTTGGGCGCCTTGGAGTTCACAAAAAAAAAGAAGAAATTGAAGTGGTTAAGAAAACGAGGCGGGTGGTATTTAATTAAAGGAATGTGGAGAAGGCAGCGGGGCATTGCAAATCCGCCGAGAAGGATGACAGAGCTGTAAGCGGCCTGATAATGAAGTCGGCAGAGACATTAGACATCAGCAGAGGGGGGGGCGAGCTCCAGAGCGACTGACATGGCACCACCAGGGGCGGCCGAGGACACCCTCGGGCCGCTGGGGCACGTCCTGGATTTATCACGTCTGGCAACTAACAAGTTACAGGTTGTAGCCCCCCTGGCGGGTTTCATCAGCTTGCACTCCCACACCCCACCCCCTCTCTTTCAAGTCGAATGTGGAAGGGGAAGGAGGAAGCACCTGCGTTCGGCACAGGTGCGAGCACTTCCTGACCGACAGGCAGCAATGCGCCGCGCGAGCCCACCCCCGGGTCTGTCACCAGGTCTGGGCCTGCAGACGGTCAGGCGAAGTGAAGAACCAGAACAGGCCGAACACAGTCCTGGCACTTATCTCAAGCAATGGAAGAAACAACAAACAGAAGACAGGGATCACAGGTGCCGCGATATACTCCCTCATCTTTGTCCCCGGCCTGCTCAGGCGTGAGTTATGCATCTGTTTAGTGATTGGAATTTGTGCACGCAAGGGCTATTGGCCCGACTTCGTGAACAGCGCCGGCGTCCCTCCCAGCAGACGCAAGAATTGGAATACGCGCCCTGCACATTTCGACGAGTGCCAAAAACATACCAGCCACTCTGCTCCCAGCGGACGGCGCGATTCCCTGGCCTGTAGCCTTTCCCACATTCTCTCCACACACTCCCTGCCTCACCTCCCTCTCTGGCCTATCACACTGATGCCTGATCCTGCAGGACACGGGTGGATCCGCCATCCTGTCCCTCTGCGTCACGGCACAAAACCCCACTGCCCGGCAAGACGCCGGCTCTTCCGGAGCAGCGGGCTCGGCCGCGGGCTAGTGCGCTTGGGATGGTCTTCCGCAGTGGACGTACTCAGTATCCTGGCGAGTCTTCCCAATGGTTTTATCATGGTTACTCACAGCTTGTGCCACGTTTCTCTGCTGTTCCGAGATTTTGACACGCCTCACCACATTTTGCAGCAGAACAATGTTTAAACCCCCTTCATCGGAAGCCTTCCACTTGGTCACACGCCTAACAACTCCTTACTGTCCCTCTGGCTAGTCACAGCAACACTCTGGAAGCCACACGAAGGCCCGGGTGGCAGGGGAGCACAGGTGGCTAGTGCTGCTTCCACACAGCTCTCGGGTACTGGGTTTGATTCCACACAGGCACATTCTGTGTGGCGTCTGCTGTTTCATCTGTACTGACAGAGGTTTTCTCCAGTCACTCATTTCCCCTGACCATCCAAACACCTTCCAGGTTAACTGGTGTCTGTCTCTGCTTTTGCGTTTGTTTGTGCCCTGTGATGGACAGGCACTCCTTCCCCAGTGTAGAGTGTAGTTCCACCTGATAAAGCATCTAGCAACTCTCGCCAGGAATGAGCAGCTTTCTGAGGATGGATGGATATTGAACTGATAAAAGCCTGGAATGACTGATCTTGTTTTCTAAATAAGTCTCAGACCAGACTCAAACTCAGCCTCCCAGTACCAATCAATATCACTTTGCAAAGCAAGAGCTTCTCACCAGGATGGTTGGTAACGCGCTTCTCACGGCATTCATTACAAGCCAGAAACTGTTTCCTGCCCAAGCCAATTTCCCGTTCTGTCCTCCGAGAGAACACAAACAGAACTGCAGGGCCTGACCTGATAGTTTCCCAAGTCATTACTGAAAAAAATGGGTAATGAGAAAATGGGTTTAATTGTCAGAGGGGGAGCAGAGGTGAGAAATCAACAGGCTGACACGCATGACTGGGTGATTACATACCTTTGTGGACAACCAGTCTCTTAAGGTGACCCTGAAGTGCAAAGCCCACACGATATCAATACACACACAAGAAAGCTGTGCACACAAGAAAAATCTTTGCTTGCTAGATTTTTTTTTTGTGTGCATGGGTTTTTATGTCTGTATTGCATGAGGACATACTGTGTCTTGTGTGTGCCGTGTGCTTTCCTCTAGTTTGTATGTGTTTTGTACTTTGGGGCCACTGTAGTCCTTGCTTTGTTCTTGCTCTTTGGGAAAAAAAAACTTGTTCAAATGAGGGGGGCTTAAAATCATGCACAATACCACACCCGGGGTTACAGCCACAGACTGGACCGTCATGGTTAGGAAATACCACACTGGCCCCCACTGCATTTAAGCTGGTCTGTCCATTGATGTAAAGAGACTGCAGGCTGTTTGAAAGGAGTGGAGACTAGGTTACAGCTGACAGGCTGACAGCGCATGACTAACAGCCCCAGACATTCAGAATGGCCTGAAAGGAGTGAGAAAAGAGAGGTGAAACAGTGTGGCGCTAGGGAAGGAAGACAGAGGTTTCAGCAGGGCTGAAGGGAGGGTGGACCATGTGCGTCACTCTTTCGAAGTGAGGTACAAAAGTGATTAGTTTCCCATGGCATTGCTGGTGGCCAAACATTAGCCATTCAACTGGATACGTGGATGCAACTGAGCAAAAGACATCCACTAAAGACATCCTCTCCACCCAAAACCACCTACCGCACTGTTCACCACCCATTGCGACATCTATTGTCAACATGAACATTTTGAGCAACCATGGATCACAATGAGTGTTACAGACCCTCTCCAAAAGGTATAAGGGAGGTCCACTTGTCTCCCAATGATACAATCATTATGCCGATTACTCGCTGTTCCGGTGTACTGAATCATACCCTCGCAACTTAGTTTACGAAACCTGAAACATGGAGTGCTCCCTTAAACATGCAAAGGAGCTCACCCCAGGATGTTGTGAGCTAGAGGCGAGGTCGTGTCGCAGAGGTAGCAACTGGATACAATCAGGACTGAGACGAATGGGGCTGGGCACAGCTCTTGGTGCAGAGATGTTATCGAGTGCTGTACCTGTCCTCCTGTCATGCACCATAAAGATCCCAAGATCTGTCAAACCAGTCCACCCAGGATTTTAGCAATGCTTGATTTTAGCAACACCACAGCTCCTTTTCTACAGAACATACAACATAGAGCACTTGTGCGTGCTCCTGGCAACTCCTATTTTACCTTGCCGTGACAAGGCAGCGTATTCTTAATTCCAAGAAATTTACATTTTTAATTAGTTTTTTTCGAGCCCCCCACCCCCACCACCACTGTGGCAGTTGTTGGAGTCAGGATGTAAAATGCGAATGGATAGGGAAGCTTGGAAGATCCCTATAAATTTTAATGAAACGCCGAGCCAGAAAATAGTCTATTTTCAGGGTCTTTGGTTTTCGGAGAGAGAGGAGAAGAGTGCCTTTGTTATCTTGACATGCAGAGTTCCAAAGAACAAAATAAAAACCCTATTGGTTTTAGGGATTTGTTTTTAATCCTGCGCTTTAAAAGTTTTTTTTTTATCTTTATCTGAATAGGATCATTTTCAATTTGTTGGATTTTACATTTATAGAGCCCCCAGTAAAGGTGACTGAATTATTTTAGGGAGAAGAGATGAAATATTAGGTCTGCATTCGGTGTTGGAAGTTGGGGAATGCAGCATCTTATAAATTAAAAACTGGGTGCAAATGTCACACTGGATTGGAAAAATGTGTAGTTTCGGAAATGTAATAAAGTTTAGGTAATACTCCAATTGCTCAGACTATAGCTCTATATGGAGGTAGACTTTAATTATGTCACACAGCGTCTTCTGTCATTCAGTGCAATGAAAAATACACCCACATGGTATCTAAAAAAAGTAGTATCCTCATAGTCTGGTAATTGTTTCGATTGTCAGCTTGAAATAACCTATTAGTAATAAATAAGTTACCATGATTGAAAAAGAAGATGATGATAATAATAATCCTGATTTCCCCAATAATAGTCCTAAAAATAGACTGTGGGCGAAACCCTCCTGCTGTCCTCCAACGCTACCTGTCTTGAGCTCCAGCAACAAGTGGGCTCGAAAGCCTGGCCGTGGGAGAAAAGAGAGGAAACAGCTGCATCCCGTGTCCTCAGCTCCAGCCTCTCTGCTCTCTCTTCTCTCTCTTCTCTCTCTCACCACCCCAGCAAACCCCATCTGCCTGGGGTCAGCACAGCTGGCGGAGGGCAGGCATGATCCCCTCTGCCGGAGTTATGGACTGCATCAGCCAATGGACTCGCTGGTCCCGGAGGACTGGGAAGATTGCATGCTGACAGCGGATAAACCCCGTCATGGATCGGCATAAACATCGCCAGATTAGCAGGGAGACAGGATAACACACAGGGCTCTGTGCCCTTCAACATTATCCAATTTACTGGACATAATACAACAAGTCACTGCAAAACCACATCTCCTCTAGCAATCCTCTCTTTCATCTCTTTGGAGATTTCTAATGAGTAACAGGAGAATGACCACATTCTCACATGGTTTGTTGCAGTAAAAATCAGAGTACTGAGAAGCAACGTCGGGTAAGATCAGGGTAAAAGCACAGTACAGAGCAGAAAAGCGCAGCGAGATCAGGGACAAAGCACAATATTGTGCACTAAAGCCCTGTGTGATCAGGGTAAAAGCATGGTACACTGAAATCATTATAAAAGCACAGTTAAGACAGGTAAAATCATTGCAAAAGCAGAGTAAGGTGCAGTGTAGGCCCTTGTAAAAGCAAAGTGAAGTGCACTTCTCTTTGAAAGTGCTTGAGCCTTTGTACCCCTGGCCAAACAGAATGAGGACAGAAGGGCATGAAATCCATGGGAAACTAAGAGAGTAGCGTGTTCAGAGCGACTGGCATCCGGAATAAATAATGTGGCCTTGCCTTTGAAGCTGGTTCCCTGGGATACTTCAAGAATTGGACAGATGAGATCCTCGGACAAGCTTAATAAAAAACCAAAATGGACCGAACATTAGGCCTGCTCATGCCTTTCGTGCCATTCAAACGTCTGCATGCCACGGAGCAACTGTGTTCATACACACCTGTCCGGCTGCAGGGAACTCCAGCTGACCTGTCCCAAACGGCTCTAAATGGGGTAGCGCTGGGTAGCTAGCTCTTGCTACTGACAAGAAAACTGCTGGGGTAATGCTACGCTAAGAATTCTGTCCCCAGCCCACCTTTCACTTCTTTAAACCATGGACAGCAGCGTCGAGTAATTTACCAGAAAACACAGATCGTCCATTTGACCCTTATGGGACGAAAAAGACTGATTTGCACGCAACTTGCTCGCTCTCTCCATTCTCCCCGGGAAGAGGCCTTACATACTGTATTTCCCCAAGCCCCGCTGAATTAAACAGGTCCTCCTACAGGAAACAAAAGGTCTTTCAGCTGTTAAACTCTGTTTCTATCTCCACAGTCCTGTTCGCGGACAGTGGGAAAAGGCAGCCTCTCACGTCACGCAGGGGCTGGCTGGCGTCCAGGGTCCCAGCACAGCAGGGCTTCTCTCAGTTGTCCTGCTAATGAAGTTTAAGGTCAGTGTCTTCAGTGTGAAGGAGTCTGGGAACTGGTGCTGCTGTCCAAGACGCTAAGCATCCCCGGATAAGTCTGCAGTTCCCAGTGGAGCAGCCTGTTCAGGCATCCTGCCTTTGTTCTGCTAAAACACTGACCGCCGATGGGCAAAGCACCTCGAGCTCTGGCTGACCAGAGGCCAGTCAATGGCAGCTGCAATCTGCTGCCCATGTGCTGCTCATCTGTGGGATCTTGGACATGTTCAGGTAATGTCCCAGTCCAGAACAGGACCAACACTGTTTGGAGAGTAGAGAACCTTCAGTGCTGGAGCCCCACAGGAGACCCCACCACACTCATTGAAATGAGGTCAAAAGAACAGCTTCCATTTCCAAAAGTCACAGCAGCATATGACAGTGAGAATAAGGGTGTTGACCCTGGTGTCCTGACTACTGGTCACTACAGACCCCAGGACACTGTCAGTAAGAGTGAGGTGTGGACCCTGGTGTCCTGACTACTGGTCACTACAGACCCCAGGACACTGTCAGTAAGAGTGGGGTGTTGACCCTGGTGTCCTGACTACTGGTCACTACAGACCCCAGGACACTGTCAGTAAGAGTGGGGTGTGGACCCTGGTGTCCTGACTACTGGTCACTACAGACCCCAGGACACTGTCAGTAAGAGTGGGGTGTGGACCCTGGTGTCCTGACTACTGGTCACTACAGACCCCAGGACACTGTCAGTAAGAGTGGGGTGTTGACCCTGGTGTCCTGACTACTGGTCACTACAGACCCCAGGACACTGTCAGTAAGAGTGGGGTGTTGACCCTAGTGTCCTGACTACTGGTCACTACAGATCCCAGGACACTGTCAGTAAGCTGCCCTGAAGCTTCTCCTCTATTCAAATGGTGTTTAAGCACCATATAAATGCACAAAATTATAATTATTAACTGCATGGTCCAGTCTTAGAAAAAAGCAGAGTGGCAAAGTGAGCGAACGAGGACTGGAGCTGGTCTCTGTGTGAACAGTGTGGGCAACAGTACTGGCGACTTGGCAGCGCAGAGCATCTTCCCCGTTTGGAACAATCCGCAGAAGAGGCCCTTCGAGCCCATCTGCTCATTAAAAGACCGGTCTTCATTCTTCTAGCAGCTAATCAATCGCAGGATCCCAGCTGTTTCCTGAAAAGTTCCCAGGGATCAGGTTCTAACAGCACGGCCCAGCAGCTTCTAGTTTTTGCTCTGCTCAATTGCGATTCCTCTTTTTTCATTTTTTTTTCCTTTTGAATTTCGGGACAATGGTATCGGGGGACCTGAAACAAGTATTCAGAATTCTAAAGACGCTCAAACGCGAGCCAGAGGTCACGAAGGAGAACCAGCGGAAGCGCATTTAAGATCAAGAACAGGAGGCACTCCTTCACACCAAGAGCCGTGTGAGTGTTCAACGAGCTTCCCAGCCATGTTGCCAATCCCCTGACTTCTTTCAAGAAACAGCTGGACAAGATCCTTAGATCCGTCAACTACTAACCACCAGATGGACAGGACAGGCTCTCGTTGGCAGCTGTTCCCATGCTCTCACTTCCAGGTGTGGCGCCCCCACAGTTGTGCTCTGGTCCTGAAGAGCAGCCCCCCGATGTGCGGGGGGTTTGCGAGCACCTCCGAAAGCCGCGTGTGGCTTGAATTACACGCCTCAGGGACTCCTGTTCTGCCTGGGAGGCGGGAGTGGATCCTGTGTGCGTCACGTTCGCCCGCCCCGGCCCGAGTAATGCTGACAAACTGCTTTCCCCCTTCATGCTCCCGCCCCGCCAGACCTTCAGCGTGTCGGAATGATTAGGGAGCCCTTTACCGAAATAAAGCTATCGCTCACAGAATCAAGTGGAGTCAAGGGCACTCTGGCAGAATCAATACCGAAGTAACAGCTCCCTTATAAATTTAAACTTTCTGTGTGTTGCTGCTGCATTTACGTCTGGCGTAACCACGCAGGCTCCCAGCCTCTACTCACCTGCTGGACTTGCGGCGATGTAAGGAGACAGTCAGGATTTAAATATGGAGGATATGACATCAAGACGTCACGTATAATACTGTGTACCAGTTTGGTCACCACATTAAAAAAACAACATTGTTCGTTTGATGAAGGGCAACGAAGTTAATTCCTGGTGCAAAGAAAAAGTAAAAAATAGAGCAGTTCAGGACCAGATTCTCTTTAGCGCTGAACAGTTGCAATGACAAGGAGACTTGAGACAAAGACAAGAGATTTTGAAATTTTGAAAGGTTACTAAACAAAGTTAAGAAGGCAATTCTTTCCACAAAAGGATTCGGACAATTAAGGGCCACAGCTCCTTGTAATCCTTCAACTACTCAAACCTCTCCAAGGCACTTCAACCCAGAGGACGGCTTCAGAACAAACAGAGAAACACGAAAGAGAGGAAACGCATGAAACATGTGGAAGTCCATGTGTTAGAACAGGAGGCACTTCTTCACAGGAAGGGAAGTGGGAGTGTGGAAAGAGCTGCCCAACCATGTGGTTAAAGATATCCTAGCTTCTTTCAATTAACAGCTGGATGAGATCGATCAGCTACTACCAAAAGGGCTAGACTGGAGAATGGCTCCTCTCGTTTGTAACTCTTCTTATGTCCAATAAGCTACTATAAGCAAATTTGCAAAGTGCCTTCTCTTGCTTGTTACATCTCAGTCATGTTTTTACAGTAGCAGACATATATCACTAGGACCACTAACACAGTGCAAATTTAAAGAGCATTCCAGCCAAGTGTCCCAAAAAGTGGGCTCTTTTATTATGTGCAGGGGGATTTCAATTATCTGAGAACCCATTATTGACAGTCAAATAAACAGACACACAGAAGAAGTATTTACATAGATCTGCTGTAAAATGGTGAGCTCATTCTCATCTCCAAAAAAGAAAGACAGACAGATGTCAGCCAAGGTGAGACCCACTTCATAAACAATGGGGAGAAAGATTGCAGATTAAGGGGCTATGATGAAATTAACGAACTGAATGTTACAGGCGTGCTCAGAAGAGCAAACCGAGAGTAAAAAAACACCAAAAAACATATGCCAACAACCTGAAATGTCCTTTATGTGACTGTGTTTTTAACAAGAATAACAGCCCTGAAATGCCCAAGACACAGAGGGCTGGCAGAGGCTAGTCAGAGAGAGGACAGAAAAAAATGTAACCCCCCCCACACTCTGCAGGCTATCACAGCCAACACTGTAATCTCCTGACTGACCCCGCACCGCCCCTCGGGGACCCACTCTCTTTCCCTTCGTCCTTATATGGCGGGACAGGCCGCATGGAGACAAGCACAACAGACTGCTTTTTTCCCAGGATCTCTCGCTAAGGTCGCATGTCAAGGGCATTTGCGCACCACCCCCCACCACCACCACCACTCTCTCATACTCATTTGTGCCTTTCAAGCTCCAAGTCCTTAAAGAATCCAGAGCAAATTAGCAGAGGGGAAAAAATCCCCCCTTGAGGAAGGCCAGCGAGTTCAAGGCGACGTCCTCATGCCTGGTGGTGTCTGTCGGCAGCTCTGGAGAGCCCAGGAAGGCCAGAGCTGGCTTTTGCATCAGCAGTGGGAAGGGCCCTGGGCTAGCAGAGTGGGAGAGGGAGAGGGTAGTGCTGCCCCACAAGGGGGAAAAGAAGGAAAAAAAAGGGATGACTTTGCCAAGACCCTTAAAAACCGCGATGGGACAATCCGCAAGCAAAAGCAGCTGTCTTGCGGCGCCGCACTCTTTGGAAATCAAAGCAGCCAGATATTCAGTGGCACAGGTAGGCTGCACGGCAGGCAACAGTGAAAGAGTGAGTCAGGGGGGTTCTGCGCACGCGTGTGCCGTTAGTAAGAAACAAAACCGCAGGAAAATGCCGAAGGTGGCAGCCGGACTGGCTGAAACACACAATAACACACAGTATTTCGTAGTGAAGGGGGAGTTGACAGAGGAGTGCACAAAGCCAAAACCAATACAGACTGATGAAAACTGATGCCCCACTCTGGCCGCAGGACATATCTGCTGTGTTTCTCATACCCCCCCCCCACGGTACAAACAAACCATGGCTCATAAATAGCTGTTCTGCATGAAAGGACTCGTTTAGAATGAATAAAAAAAACAAAGCAGGCATCCGAGACGAAAATGATCTTATTGTTGTTATACCTGATCGATTCTTATTTGTAATTTTTAAAGACAAATTAATCTCCACATCACCAGTCCTTGTTCATTACTCTCTGCATCAGGCCTTGCCTTGCCTTACCTACACACACAGCCGTGGATGTGTTTGTGCCTTCTCCCTTTTGTGCCAAGTGCTGTGCCAAAGCTATAGTTTCTTACCTAGGACTGGTATGGACACGGCTGCTGCCGAGAATCAGGCATTCCCATTCGGAATGCCTCAGCAGTCCAGCTTCTCCTTTATGCTTGCCTTCTTAGCTCCGCCGACCATCCTGGTTCTCCTTTCTTTTCCCGGGAGAACACAGCGCCTCAGAAGAGGCGGCACGGACGGCGTGCCCTTTGGATGCCTCTGCAGAGCTTTTCTTTTTACTACCTGATCAGCATTCTTGATTTTCTCCTCACTCCCTGGCTCCTTCCTCGACCGGCTGCATCTGTGCCAGAGCTTCAGGTTCCTTCTCCGTTGTGGAAGAGTGAAAAGACACTCTCGTGCCGTTATCTCTTGCTTGATAAATTCTGAACATGGCTGTTTTTTTTCCCCTCGAAGCCCAGACAAGAAGAAGTGGTGGCAATAACAGCAAACCCTTTTCAGCGTTATCACGGGAGTCACTCCTGTTCCCAGGTTTAAGAGGCACTAGGTTTGCCGTGCAAAACAGGTTTTCCGGCCCTCTGCGGAAGGATGGGGAGAAGAATGGGGAGAATAGGAGTAGGAAGGTGATCCCATCCGATAATGAGCTCTTGGCCCCTCCGTCCTCTTATGTGCAAGAAAAGGTTTCAAAAAAAGTTTTTTTTTCCAAGAGAGTGATGCAAGTCTCTCTTTTAAACAACCGCTTTCAATTGCAGTTGAAACTGAGCAGGATTAATACCTGGATCTCTTGTGCGCTTTCCATAAAAATGTCCATCCAGGCCACAGCACTATCTCTGAAGCTCACCCAGAGCTGAGGGCCGAACTTTACCCAGACCACAGCCCTGAATCTACCCCAGAGCTCAGTCAAGGAAAATAATCATTGAAGTGAATTTATCTTCAGTTCGCAGCAAATCTGGTGACACACACCTTGTTCACTGATATTCTTGAATATTACCCTACTAAAAAGAATAATAACCACCTGCAGTGGTGAGAATAGCTGTAAAACAGTGCAGTGTCAATTTCAACTTTGCTTACTGTTCACAATTGTCCAAGGAGATATGGAACTGGTCAGCCAGAAGTGGCTGAAGCAGCTCTTCATGAGATATGGGTAGCGGATCAATAAGCTTTATCCATTAACCACTGCCTATAACCTGGGCCTGGCACATTAGCCGGGTTTGCTGTTGCTTTCAGTGATGCACCATAGAGGTGTGCACGAACAACTGGCCAAACTGGCTTAAATCAGCCCTTTTTCTAATAGTGGAGTACAATGGGAAAAAAGACAGGTGAGCTTCTACATCACAGTCTTCAAGAACAACTGTGTGCACTACACGCTGAGCTACTCCCTCTACTTCAGGAAGCACAGTCAGCTATGGTACATCCTATGCTCTAATGTTTTTGGGAGAGCTGCATAACCAAGTCACTGTGTGCTTTTACTTAAAAAAAAACATTTAGCTTAAGGAATCAATCAAGATTTTTTAGATGCAAACAAAACCTGCTGGCGTGTTCCGGCTGCGCTGCCAAACTGGAGTGAATTTACATGCAGCTCAGCAGAGAGAAACACAGTTAGACCATCGGAAAGGCTCTCTCCAGGTGGAGCAGGCGTGTCCCGAGCAAGTTCTTACAGGAATGTCTGTGCCGATGTGCTCCTACCAGTGTGCGAGTTCTCCCCGTTTCCTGAAACTCTGTAGTAGCAGCACATGGCAACTGTCCCCTGGAGAGCTGGGGTCTCCTAGTATTGGTGTGTGGGGGAGTTGTGCAGCAATGGCAAAACAAGCTGATTTTTCTGCTTTACAGGTCTGTCATTTCCAAAGTGCTGGGCTGACAGAATCCAGGTTGGGAAAAAGCCAGCATCCACCTCCTGCTATTTAATTTTTGCAAAAGCACAAACACCTTTTTTTTTTGACTGTTCTCATTCCTCTCCCGATCATTTGTGCTAAGAACCTGCCAGCAGTTTATTCCTGAACGGCCCCAGGGCCTGCGGACGATGACCCGCTTCCAGTGATGGACTGTATTCGTTATTGCAGGCTGAAAACAATAACAGCACAACAACCTCCAATTCTCAGACATCACTTAACCTACAGGAGCTGTTAATAGAACTGCTTTTAACCTGTATGGTAGCTCTTCACTCTTCAATGTCTGCAGAGAATATATATATATACATACAGTACATATATTTCGAAACTATATATAGAACACAGCTAAAAGGGCTCCTGGCTCTACAGCTCTACGGTTCGCTCGCGCTATCGACAAGAATCAGAAGTGAACTACTGTACCTGAAGCTTAAAAATATTAAAGCCAAAGGAGTCAGTGGAAAGGATGAAATCACTTGAAAGTTCAAGCTCTTAGGGGGGGAAGCTAAGGCATTTACATGGACCTGCGACTTACTACGCGAGGTTAAAGAAGAAAAGGAAGACATTACGCCTCCGAGGATGGATAACGGGCGGGGGATTCAGCGCTGCTGGGAAAGAGGCAGATAAGTGGGAGGGAGCTTTAAGCTTTAAGCTGCCGTTCCCGTTTTCCACGCTGTCTGAGATGCATCCGGCGTGGGACTGCCCGGCCTGGCGGCTGAGCGGCACGTCGCGGCGGACTGAGAGGCGGAGACGCCAGGTGTTGATCTCCGTGCTCGGGCGGGTGGCTCTCTTTCGCAATCCCAGCGCCGGAGAGAGAAAAAAAAACGATCGCGGAGCGGGCGCCCCTGCCCGTCCCACCCCCACCCCTCACTTCCGGGCGAAGAGTTGGGATTGATCTTCTTCCTGAAGGATCGGGACAGATAACAGGGACAGTCTGGACCTGTGAGCCGCGGGGGCTGGCATCGCCTCGGCGACGCGGCGTGCCCAGTCTCAGCCCTTCCGCTTCTGGGTGCCAGCCCAGTTGCCGAGCATCAGCTGAGAAGCTGCTGGTAACTTAGTCCCTTGAAACCGTACTTAAAGAAGGAGAGAAAGGGAGGCCCAGATGGCTGTGGCTCTTAACTCGCTAGAGCTGCGTTTGTTTTTAATTACCTCCTAACTCCTGCTAAGCCAGGCCGCAGCGGGCCCTCTCCCGGTTGCCTCTTGTCTGGCCCACCCCTCCTCCGCTCACAGCGCTCTCTGGCCCCTGCCGCCTCCCCGCACAGCTCCTTCGCGGGACAGATGGGAAGACGTTCTCCACTCCAGCTTCAAATACAGCCAGAGAGCCTACAGGATCACCCTGGGGTTTTCACCCATAAAAAGGGCTCAGACAGGCTGTCGCACTGCTCTGCCGTTTTTATACAGCAAGTGGAAGAGAAAGAGCTGCTCGAAGGGAAGCAGAGCAGACAGCTTCTTGGCACCACACCACACAGAGCTGTGGTACAACACCAGACCTTCCCAGACTGGAACCAGTGACCTCTGCACTGCAGGGTGACAGTTCGACCCGGCCTAAATTGGACTAGTGATCTTTAAACTGTAGGGTTACAGTGTGACCCGGCCCAGACTGGACCAGCGATCTCTGGACTGTAGGGTTACAGTGTGACACGGCCCAGACTGGACCAGTGATCTCTGGACTGTAGGGTTACAGTGTGACACGGCCCAGACTGGACCAGTGATCTCTGGACTGTAGGGTTACAGTGTGACACGGCCCAGACTGGACCAGTGATCTCTGGACTGTAGGGTTACAGTGTGACACGGCCCAGACTGGACCAGTGATCTCTGGACTGTAGGGTTACAAAATAACACAGCCCAGACTCTCTATAATAAAGGAGCCAGTGGCCTCTGTAATAAAGGTATCACCCTGTGCTGTGAGAGAGAACTTTCCTCTTTCACTTCACCCCCATCCACTCCCCACAAGAGCTCCAGCTTCTGCTCTGTAATGCACACATACCCTTCAACCTTGAGAGAATCAATCGCCCAGGCAGCTAAGAGATAGCATGTCTCTGCACTTTATGTTAACTAGAGTAAGTGATTGTGAATATGCAATAGATTGGAGGGGCGAGAAAATAACATTCTGCATTTTGCATATAAACAGAAACAACAATAAACTCTGCAAAGTTAAAAAAGGTCCTTGATGCTGTTTCACTTTGTCATCCGTCATTAATACAAGCAGCAGGAATAACGTCTATTGTCTGCGAACCTGCAGCGCAAAGGAGAACAGCCTCCTTTTGTACTCTGCCATCGCTCTGTTTGAGAAAGAACTGCACTGAATGCACAGTGTTAAAAATCACCTTGACGGGGAAAATGGCACTGTTTAACAAGAAAAAAAATCACTCATCATAAAATCCACTTTCCAGGCACGTTTATCGGTCCACCCCTTTCATGCAGAACACGGGGTGTGTTGTCACCAATGGCACCATATCAAAAAACAAACAAACTTGGATCGAACTCTTTGACAGACCTAGTTATCTTGGCAGGAGTAGGGCTCTCCAGAGCGTGGCTCGATGAATGGCAAGCGAAGTCTGTTCACTTTGTGCAGAAGTACCAGCTATCAGACCCTGATCCGTTAGCCAAACCACAGGCTGCTGGGCTCACTGAGTCACTCCCCCCCCCCCTCCAGCCTGTAGGGACTGACCCTCGGATCAGGGAGGAGGTGCTGAGATAACACTCCAACCCTGGGAAGCCTAGGAGACTTCACCACTGGGAAGCCTAGGAGACTTCACCACAGGCTATAAGCGCAAATTCCGTTAAAAACAACAGACCTGAACTGTTTGAAACCGCTATATGGGTTCAAAGGGTAAGCATTCCCTTCCAAGTTGTTCTCTGCGACAGCTTGGAGACAGACAAAGACAAAGATGGGATGAAAAGGGAGATGTGCTTTATGTTTGTTTGCTTCCTTAGACACACCAGGAATAGCTTTGTTTACACAATTCCCATTCCCACGTCCCCTCTCTTCTGTCTTCATTTCTTGTTTTTTTTTTGGGTTTGGCTCCCCTGGTGTCTTTCGACGCACGTATCCCGGAAGGTTTCCCATCTGCGGGACAGTGCTGGCTTTTTAGAGATCCGATCAGCTCAGTGTTTTGATCCGGATCTTCCAGAGAAACTTTCTCCTACTGGGGACAAGACAGCCCTCACTGGCCTCTGCCACACAGACAGACAAGCGAAAGGCTAAAGGGAACTCATCCCAACCTCCATGGATGGTAGTGGGAGTTTGATGACTTGAGGCTGCTTTCCTGCCTCAGGTCCCGGACAGCTTTTCCATTGTTGACACAACCGTGAATTCTACATCATATCCAGAGATCCTGGAGGAGCATGATCCATGTCAAGGCCACCTGTCTGGGACCTGTAGAAAGTCAGCCTTTTGCAATGGCCTAGTCAAAGCCTGTTCTGGCAGGCCTGGAAGTTAGCTGTCCAGGTCAGGCAGCCCGCAAAGGTCACAGAGCTGAAGGAGGTCTGTACGGAGCCATGTTTGTGACTCGATGGTCACAGGAAATGCTCTAGGGGGAGCCCCCAGTGCCTGAACCTAAAGGTTCACATACTTTGTCACACTACTGAATGTTGCATCTTCAGAGGATAAATAAATGCTGCAAGAGTACCATGTTTAATGTCATTTGTTTCGTGAGGTTAACTATTATTAGAGCTTAGATTAAGATTTATTAGCAATTCACGTTTCAAATATGTGAAATGTGAAAACCTTTCACAAACTTTCTCAGCATTACGTGTGCTTAACACAAAAGGCGCAAGTGCTGCAAAAAAAACAACTGGGTAGCTGCACTGTTCATAAAAGCATTAATTTAACTTAATGCAAGAATCTGCATTCACCCATCTATCTTCCACTTTCACTTCTGAGTGCTGCTGACAGCTGTAACTATGGGGGACACGCTGGAACGTACCGAATGAATTATGGTCACTGGCCCCGCTGCATTCAGGCTGCCCTGTCCCACAGCTCCCAGAACAGGCAAAGCTGCTCAAAGGCTCCTACTTGCTCCACTGCCGCCTGCCTCACTCCCCCCCACTCCTCCCTTCACTGGTTTTCACCTTCACTGGGTTTCCCTTGTGGCTCTTTTCCTGCCCGGCTTGTAAAAGCACCCCGAGTGCCGCCCCCTCTGTGGAAGCCGTCTGAGGCTGTGCCGGGCCTCGGTTCGCCCCAGCCCCTGTATCTGTACTCGCAGACAGCACAGCCAGTACAGCCCAACACGCCTGACTTCTGACTGAAAACACAAGAGGAGCGGCTGTTAATCAGAAAAAAAAAACAGCCTTGAAGTGCTTTCTTCCCCACGATTATCTCCTATCCCCTAAATCCACGCTGCTTTGCCGTTGACTGCCTTAAAAACTCAGGGGCTAGAGGGAAGCTTAATTCTGAACCGGAGCATATGACTTTCTTTCTAGGAGGCCCTCGTCAGAGCCGAGCCCTAGACAAAGTTGGGAGGGGGGGGTAAAAATGCATGTATAAACCCACAACACGTACGCTCAGTTTACAGGGAGCTTTATTTAATAACTCTCTACATATATCTGATCCTTAATGAGCAGAGGCTCCGCTGGGAAATATGTCTGAAGTTATTAAACGTTACGAGCAGGAGGATGTTGTTTTTTCTCTGGCTCTCCTTGCTGGCTGTTTGTTTGTTTATATTGCTCTGTCCAAGGGGGAACCTGTGCAAACTGACCTCCCTGCCCAGAGACCAACTTTGCCTCATTCGAATATAGAAAAGCTTTCTGCGGTTGCGGACCCATTAAATGCTGACTGTGAGAGAGGCGCTGTTGTTTCGGAAGCTGAGGCAGTTTGCCCAACCTGAACAATGTAAAACACCCATTTCTTTCTTTGATGCATTATTTATACAAAGAATATATTCTTCTCCAATTGTAAATTGCAGGATATATTTAATATAATACATTAGTGAACAGGGCAGGGGAGGAGGGTTCGGCCTCAGGGACCAGTTACTTAACCGAACTTATTTGCTTAATTAGAAAATGTAATTTATTTATTTTCCTTCTAGGGCTGATTAAATCAATGGTTCAAAGGCGTCTTATGGCGTATACAAAAAGGAGTATGTGAGACTTTCGAAAACACATTTTTTATTTACCAAAGTTCCCCATATCCTCTGCATTCCCTGAAGGTTTAAACACTGTCTTGTTGCTGCACATCCCATAACCTTGTTCTACCGGATTCAACATTTTCCTTTGAGATACTGCTCTGCCACTCCACGGCCATGGCTGAAAATGCGGAGTCATGCACACTTTCCAGAATTCCCAGTATGTGTGCATGCGTGTGTGTCCATTTTAAAATGGCAGGGTTCCATCAGCACATTCAGTCATGGCACATAAGGAAGAAGTCCAACAAAGCTTCACTACTTCAGTGATCCCATGGCATATATTCGTTAAGGGACTGAAAGCAAGCGTAGTCCCTTTCGGGGCCAGTCCAGGAAAATCAGGCTATTCTATTCTCGGCGCTTTCCCATTAGCTAATTAACTTCTGGACATGTAGCGCTCCCTAATCACATTTGTTCCCAATTATATCTCCACATTAACCCTCGTGAAGCACCTCTTCTATTATTTCCTTGGTCGCAGCTGCGCCTTGCTCAGTCCGCGCAGCACCGCCGCGAGCCACAGAGGAAGAGAGCCCGAAAGGCAGCTCTTCTCGGGATGGGGGGGTTGGAGGGGGGGGGGCAAGGACAAAGCATGTGATATAAGTGGCTCTCCCTTCTCGAAGAGGCCAGTGCTGCAACGGAGGAGCAGCCCGGGGAGGGAGAGACCGGGAGAAAGCAGAGACAGAGGGGCAGGAGAGGTGGGGAGTCAGAGGAGGGAGCGGGAGAGAAAGGGAGAGAGGAGGAGTGGGACGGAGGGAAGAAGGAAGGAGGAAGACAGGACTGACAGCAGGAGAAGGAGGTTAAGTGTTGGAGGCAGGAGAAGGGGAACGGAAGAGCTGGGAAAGAGAGAGAAGCCAGGGAAGGGAACAGACAAGAGAGAGAAATGAGAGGGTGGAGGGAAGAGGAGAGAAGCAGAGGGAGAGACGGGGCAAAGAGAAGGGGGAGACAGATCACTGAAATTCATTGAAGTCTTCTGATCAATTTTTTGTCATTTTCTAATCCAGGAAATGCTGTGTGCGGAGGGGGTGGGGAGGTGGGGGGGGGTGGTGGGTGTAACCCTTCACTCTAATTCAAGATCATTGAGACTCCACAGCCCCCAGCACCCACTTCTCATCAGACGCCCTCCTGCCCCTAAAGAAAAGCAAAGGCTGATTAAAATGAAAAACACCGCTTGAGGAAAAAATAATAAATTAAAAAACTAATTATGTTTTGGAGGTGTTTTTGTTTTTCGTTTGCCAGGTTTCCACACTGCACTGTGCGTCTGATAGAATTTGCATTTACAAAAATAACACTGCACAGCTGCTCTGATTTTGTATAAATTTCCCTTGTATGACTATGGATCCTTGTCACCTAATACAGCAGACATCCTTCTTAGCATATTAGTCCATATACGAAAACATGTTTAGACAGAAGTAGACCTTTCAGAGAAACAGAGGAGAAAGGAAAGACTGGAGACATAACAGGCTCTGTTCACAGTCCTGTAAGAATTTACAAGCTCGCTTGCGTTACACAATAAACAATAACAAGTTAGGGCCCGGAGGCGTATTTACGAAAGCATTCTGGAAAATGTATTTTGCATAAGAAAAATCTGCAGATTTATTTCTTGAGCAAAAAAAAAAACTTCTGACAGTTACATTATCAACTCATTACCCCCAATAACACTCAGTACAAAACCTGATATACCTGTAGGTCCTGGCAATGTAATTGCTTGATGTTGTTATCATCACGCTATCACATACTGGGCCAAGAGGCCTTCAGAACAACACATGACAAATAGCTGCAGTTACCATCCAGTCAGCACCACGTCCCGCACAAATCACACACTTACACCCCCACAGACCCCCTCGACCCTGGAGGACCTAGACGCCAGGAACAGGATTCAATCACTGTTTTGTGTTCGTCAATCAGATCTCGCCGGTTACTGTGCTCTGAGAGGCAAAACGTTCCCAACATGAAGAAACCCTGATTTGCTTCAAGCTGGGGAATTACTGCCTGCGTTTTTTTAGATTGTAATTTGAATGGCCTGGGCTGCAGTTGAAAATAAAGCCACTTCAATTCCGAAATTGCAGCTTTTCACAATAAATAAAAAAAAGAGAGAGAGCGAGTCTAAACCCTCTTAAAGGAGCCGGCAGTGGCTGACAGAGCCAGGCTCTTCATCGGAGGGCAAGATGCAGCCGGGAGAGAGAGAGCGAAAGGGGGCCGGAGACGGAGCCCCAGAAGCAGGCACCTTCTGGGCACTCTGGGAATTCCCCCCCCTTTGGTGAGCGAACAAACAGGGAAGATCCGTGATCCGTGTTTCCCTGATTCATACAAAAAGGACGTCTGTCTTCTTAAAGGCTGCAAATCTGTCCCACATGACCTCCCAGGAGCAAACATGTATTTTCAGTTATCTTCTTCAAGCTCTGCTTTTGTCTTAAGCTCCGCAGCAGGATAATCAGTCCCAGCAAAGACAGGAAAACAACTTGACATCAGAGCTTGTAACTGCTACATTTTAAATTGGGCTGCACACAATCCGAGGAGCTAGTTATGAGAAAGACTGAGGTGTTAGCACATCATTTCCATCTTCTAAGCCAACAAAAAAGGCCAACGAAATGTTAGGTTATATAGTTAGAAGTAGGACTTGAATCTAAGAATGCTATTTTAAAACTGTAGTAGTAAGACCTTAAGTAGGATATTATTTTTATTGTGTTGATTTTATTTAGCTAGGGCGGTGGGTGTCTGGAACCAGCTGACCAGCCATACAACACGTCCCCAGACTCCCGAAACGGAAATCTAAAAAGAAAACAGGTCCAAAATGATTCCACGAGGAAATTATCACAGTCGTTTGAACCCAGGTCATCACAGGTTATTGGGTTAGCAGTGGCGCATGTAGTTCAGCCATCAGCAGAGCTGAAAAATCAACCAGGAGAAAGGCTCGGACTCCATTCCGTGGGAAAGGGGGGAGGCTGTAGCGATCCAGTAGCCTCCGTAGGGGATATCTCACGGAAAAGACTCAGAGAGTAAATAATTGTTCAAAGGGCAGGACTGCTTGCCAAGAAAGCCTTTATGGACTTGAAGTGCCAGAGCTTGAAAAATTGCTTTGTGCTTTCCTTTCCGCCTCTTCCAAGCATGAACAATAGCAACCTTGGACAGGTATTTTGATGGGGTAGTAATGCTTTCTTGTGTGCTGGGGGGAAGGGGAGGAGTTGGCGTTAAGAGTGGGGGTCTTCCCTCCCCCTTCTGCTGAATGCATTCAACATTGCTGTCAGCAGCTTGCTGTATTTTGGCACAGGCTGGGGGTCAAACCCCGGTGACTACCCCAAATAGGAAAATGAGGATGACCACAGGGAGGTTTAATTCAGGATCTTTGGCTTCACTGATCCCTGGGACGCTATTTTCAAGCGTAAAGCCCTCAGTTGGGAGTGCTGACCATACCCAGAAACCACACTGACCATAGTGACCATACTGACCAGGACCGGGACACCAGGAGGTGAGCAGGGGGAGCCATGTGCTGCCAGGTCTGGGCAGGATCACAGCTAGTAAGGTTTTTTTCTCGCCTCGCCCCTCAACATCTTCCCCAGACGCTGGCCGCGGGGAGCTCGTAGTTTTAACGTCTGATTTCTTACTCTGTCGTCTCACGTTGCGGGAGAAAGCCAACAATGCATGCACACTGTCTTCATCTCAGGTGCCAGGTCTGCAGGGGCATGCCCAGCCTGTCAGCAGCCGTCAGTTTCCCAATCGGGAATAAAAGGAGAAATAATTCATGCAAGGAGACAGCAGCACAATGACTGACAGTAAGGAGTCAAAAACAGCAGGAGCTGCTGTCTCCAGCACCTGCAGTGCATGCTGGGAATGACTGGCTTTTGGCACAGTACTGGCTGCACAGGTTTATAAGACACGTTAGTTAAAATTAATTATTTTTTACCTAGCTGGGTTTGTGGGGCTTATTTTTTTGTGCAAAATACTTGGCTCAGCCTCTCGTCTTTGTACTCTGAATGATTTTTTCGAACTGCCTCTGGAAGAACGTGTTTTTATCACCTCAAGAGGGAAACAGTAACACAGGGTGCAAACTGAGGACACGATCAACATTTTCCGAACACGGCCTCAACAAGGGAAACAAATCGCTCTCCCCTTAAAACAGCACATCTTGTCCCCTCGGCTGTGGTTCCTAATTACCTGATCGGTATTCAAAGTGCCATCACACAGAAATCCAGTAAGTCTCTAAGAGCATTAAAACTAACAAGATGGATTTAAGTGACTCCCGGCAAACGTACCTTCCGCGGAGTTGCGAGACATGTCTCTCGGAGAGAGAGAGAGAGAAGGGGGGAAAAAAGGCAATTTCAGAGATTCCACTTACATGGTGCGACTTGAAGACACTGCAAGTCATTTTCATACAATTTTTATTACCAGTGCGTTTTAAAAAAATGAAAGGAAGAAGAAAAAAAAGGGGGCCCTATTTTTATTTAATCATTGATGTATAATGTATTCCAGCCGCTCAAGGGGCGAGCAATAACCTCCAAGTCTCTTTATTCATTCAGAGAAGAGCCAGCGGCTTTTTTCTTTTACCTGACTCAGCTCCACAGAGTAAATGACACAGTTTCAATTTAGCGAAACGCTCTAAGTAACCAGATGGAATTCAATAGAGGTGGAATTCGCCTGCCAGTCAAAGAGACGTAGCCGGGGCGCGTGAAAAAAATAAAATCTGGCACGGGAGGGGGGGGTGTAATCTCATAATTGAGCTCTAAAGCTTTTTAATTAAACTCTTATTGGGTACTTAAAACGCGGCGCTGGGAGGGCTCCCACACAGCTCAAACAGCAGCCGCGCTGGCCTGGAATTGGGCGGGGCACATCGCCCGCAGCCTTGGCCCTGGATGCCCCCGGAGCGCCTGGGTCGTTTCAGCTTTCGCCCCACAGGGGGGCTGTTTTTTTTTTTTTCCTTTTCCCACAACGAGGCAGGGTATGGGTCAGCCCAGCCCTCGGCGTTCCAACGCACAGCACCGCCGGATCACGGACCTCCGAGGGGTATTGGGGAAAAAACTACCACGCCGGCACAGGGCCCACAGCAACGGAGGGTCAGAGAGTCAAATGGATCGCCTTCAGCCACATTCAGTCCTGATTCAACGCCGAACCGAGCGGGTTTTACAGCACTTCTCCAAGGCTCACCCTCTCCATTGTTTTCCCTCAATCTAGCGATTCCCATAAAATAATGACAAAAATAATCTTTTTACACTAATGTAGTGCTCCACTCAAAGCTCTATACAGGGAATGGGGATCCCCTCCACCACCACCAGTGTGTGGCCCCACCTGGATGAAGCGCCAGTCCGCTCCCCACACACCAGCTCTCAGTGGGGAGGAGAGCAGATTGATGAAGCCAGTTCAGAGATGGGGATTATTAGGAGGCCCTGACTGGTAAAGGCCAGGGGGGAATTTGGCCAGGACACCAGGGTTAACACCCCACTTGTTTCTGGGATTTTTAATATCCATAGAGAGTCAGAACCTCGCTTTTACATCTCAACTGAAGGACGGCGCCTTTTTTTTTTCTACAGGCTTGGATCGCACCTCGCATTGCCGATTGCCAGCAGGATCTCGCTCATTCCCCTGGCATTACCAGTGCGGACAGGTTGCTCTGTAACTGTCAGTGCAAGACCAGAGCCTCCTGTCCCGTGCTCTGACGTGCCTCTCGCGCACTAGGCCGCAGCCGGAGGCTCTCGAGGTCCGATGCCGCTGCAGCTTCTTCCCCAAGAGCTCCATTTCTCCATCAGCTTCCTCCCCACCTCGCAGACCGGACAGCGGGAATGCAGCCGGGGGGCAGAGGAGGGCGCTCGGATCCGATAGCTCCCTGCGCTTGCCCGATCCGGCCTCAACTGTAGTGAGGATACAGCAGGTAAGACACACGGCTTCCTTGTTTGCTGTGAAATTCTGTTTAGTGTTTTTTCAGATGACGCATGCTTGAAGAAACTGCATTGTGGGTCTTGCAGAAACACATCTATAGTTTAAAATGGCCACTTGACGCTTATTATACCCTCTGAGCTGCTTTTGGCGTTAATGGATTGCTTGGACCTGGGGACAACTCCAGGCCTGCTTGTTCCTGGAGCCATCCATTCAGGGAGCATCCACAATGCCGGCCTGTAGGCTTTTCCCCATCCCAACCCCCCCAGTCTGCTCTCGGGCCAGTCCACAGACCCATCATGGGGGCTCTCACACCCACACGACATATGGAGAAGGCTGGAGACCACTCCTGCTGGGAATTCTGCCCACCGTGGAAGCATGATCCGATTGTGAAAGGGAAGCTGCACGGTCCAAACTCTCCTGCTGCAATCCACTGGGATCGGCAGGTGTCCCAGAAGAGCGATTAACAGATAAAAGTGACAGGAAAATATTAGAATGATAGTAATTTTTCTAAAACCCTTATTTATAACCCTGGCAGGCAGAACAGCAGGGAATGACGTGTGTGTGTTTTTACTCCCTTTCTTCTTCAGAGTGTACGTGGGATTACCCGCGGGTTCAAACAACACTGCATTCTCAGACTTCTCAGCACATGTCAGCGTGTAGCGGTGGCTCTGTGGCTCAGGATCTGCACCTGTGGCTGGAAGGTTGCCGGTTCAAATCCCGCAGCCAGCAGAGGAATCCTACTCCGTTGGACCCCTGAGCAAGGCCCTTCACCCCAGCTGGTCCAGGGGGGCTGTACAATGGCTGACCCTACGCTCTGACCCCCAGCTTCTCTCCCTGTTTGTGTGTCTCATGGAGAGCAAGCTGGGGTCTGCGAAAAGACACATTCCTAATGCGAGAAATTGTACAGGGCTAATAAAGTGATGTCATGTTATGAATCGCCCATCCTGTTTCAGCAACACTGTCCACAGAAGGTCCCGATGACCGGAGCCTGAACTGGGAGGTACAACGCAACATCAATAGCGAGGTCAAGACACGGCCAAGTACCTCTGTGGCGTCTAACTGCTCTCACTGACTTGAGAGAAGCGACCAGAAACTATAAAACGATCGGCATGCGTTACTTCAGTCCGCCATTACTACCACATTCCGCTTCCTTCGCGATGTCCTAATGCACGTTTAAATACTTTTAAACTGCACCCCAGCTGGACAGATTTTAAGCACAGAATTAGTACTGCTCTGTAAGCTTGAGGCTGTAGCACAATTTTATCATTAGCCAACTCGTGCAATCAGAAATTCCCCGAGGAGCAACAACTCCACCAAGCATTAGAAGACGGGGGGGTGGTAGATGCCGGAGAAAGAATGATGTGGGCGCACGGAGCAGCCCAGCTAATTGCATTCTTGTCAAGTTCTCGGCATATTTTCTCTCACACTGTCCCATTGATTTTTGTAGCCGGCGCCCGTGGAATCCGGAGCAGGGACGGGGCCGAGGCAGGGCTGCGCTGCTTGAGGGGAGGTTGGGGGGCAGGGGGCGGTGCGCGTGGACCCCAGGTGTGGGAGGGGGCCGAGAAATGCGCTGAGCGCTTCAGAAAGAAAAGTCAGGCCTTTCCCACACCGCGGCGGGACGGGCCCGCGGGGCGGCTGAGAAATATTCAGGCCCCCGGACAGCGCCGGCCAGGCCAGGCCCGGCCCGTTTGGAATAATGACCTGGCTGGCATTTCCTCAAGCGCAAACAATAGCAGACTGTGTGGAGGAATACTGCACAGTGCTGCAGCTCTCAGGACTCTGAGAGAGCACAGATCAGGGCTGTACCCTCACCCTAATCATAATCTGTACCCTAGCTAAAACAGTTACCCAAACCTTATGTATACTTCGTCACAGCTCCAACCTGATCCTATGTATTACCCACACTGTCCTTCCACTAACCTTAAGAACAACCCTTACCATAGCTCCACAAATAAGCCAGGATACGGTGGGGTATATAGCGGTGATAATAGTGACACGCTTTGTAGTGATCCCTGTGACTTCCCAGCAGCGCCAAGCTCGAGGCGACGCCAGGGAGCGACGCAGCCTCCCTGTCAGGCCCTGCGGCGTGCCGAGAGCCGGAGCGCTCCAACAGGTGGGCACGCCTGCAGGTGCTCGTGCTCCCTGTGCCACGCAGGAGCCGGAGCCGGAGCCGGAGCCGGAGCCGGAGCCGGAGCCGGAGCCGGAGCCAAGTCTTAAAACAAAGGGGCGGCTTCACTTGGGGCCCGGTAAACAATTTTTAAAAAAATGACTGGCGGTTTCTGAAGAACAAAGGAAAGAAAAAGAAGGAGATGTTAAATGTCCAGGCCAGGACGGTCCCTTTGATTCAATGCAGTCTAGTCCCAGGCTCGGAGACCTGGCCGCTCCCCTTACTCCTGACACGAACGTGCCGGCAGCCGGAAGGGACGGCTCTCGGCGAACCCCACCCGAGCATTATTTTTCTCTCTCCCTTCTTTTTTTATCCCACTTCCGCAAACGTCTTCAATTACCCAAGGCCCCGTCCTTCTCCGCGGCATGACAGAGCACCTAATGGCCCATCATCTTGTGCCACTGCAGTTAGATAAATCATAACCCATAATCAGCGTATAAATATGCATGAGCCGAGCCCGGACTGCGGAGTGTAACTCTCCCTAATTGATTGGCGAGCCGAGACGAGGCTTCGAGACACGAGGCAAGGCAGGGCGGGGGGGGGGGGTCAGTGGGCTTACTGTCCCCCGCACTCCGCAGAGAGCCCGGCCATTAATACCTGTCTGCTTCGCTGCAATTACACGATGGCATTCATCAGAGGGCAGCGGCAGGCGCAGGGGCCGGCCCGCCGCGACGGACAGACTGCGGGCCTGATTGATCATTCGAGATGTCATCCCGCGTGGCACAGAAAAATGAAATAAAAAAGGCAGCGAGCACGCGCTGCTCCTCTCCACTCCGGGTGGCGCTGTTTCCTCCTGTCCCCCGACCTGTGCAGAACTGGCACTGTGCTCTAAATCTTTTTTGTTTAACAACAACCCAGATACCTCTGCAGGCATCTTCCAGGACTCCTGGTGCCTCCTTTGAACCGACTTGTTTTGGGACGCGGCCCCTTTCACAACAAGCTGCGGCCTCCTTAAGCCTTCTCCCCCAAAAGAGAAATCGGAAACGAATCAAAGTGCACTGTAAACAGAACTGATGCATCAAGAAGCCAAGGAATAAGGGAGCTCCGCTTAACTGTGCCAAAACGAGAATGTATCCGAATCAACGTCACTAGAAGAAGAAGGCTACTATTCACCGCAGTGTAAAGGCCTGACGTCTGTTTTCTTCCGCATGACACTCCAAACTATGGCGAGACGAGCGCAGCGACCGCGGAAGCTGGCGGGAGGAAGTGGAGCTGGGATTTCGCGGCGGACGCGGGATTTGAGCTCTTCTGATTGCACCCTGATCCACAGTATCGGGTGGAAAGTGTATTATGCCGCGGAGCACTTGATAAAAAGGCCACATTTTGATCTTTAAGTCTTCAAAAATACGATATGTTTTGCAGCAGATTATTTTTTTGTGTCATACGAGGACACAAAAAAGCTTATTCTAATCGCTTAAATCTTCTCCAACCCTTCAACCCCCCAGCCAGAAGATATCCAGAGTGGCTTTTTTCTGTCAGTCGGTATCATTTTCAAACAGGATTAAATAAAACAGAGAGATGTTCAGGCCTTTACCTTAAGGAACTGGGCCGCTGTGGTATATTGGGAGCAGCAGGCAGGCCATGGATCATGAGTTCAAACTGCAGACAGGTCACGTCTGTGGGACTCCTGGACAAGGTACCCCACCCAGATTGGTTCATAACATTCTCAGCTGTACAAAGGGGTACGACCAAAAGTAAGCATGTCGATTTGAATTAAAACCAAAGCCAAATCACTTAATAATAATAATAATAATAATATTGCTTACATCCATCCATCCATTTTCTAACAGTTTCTTCCATTCCAAGGTCGCGGGATAGATAGATGGAGCCTATCAAAGCAAAACAACGGGTACAGGGCAGGGTACACCCTGGGTGGGACGCCAGTCCATTACATATTGCTTACACAACAAAGCTGAACTTCTGAAAGGTCATGAGTGTGAGCAGCTCCATTCGGCTCACTGTGCTCGGCAGGTTTCTCAGCAGACCGTCGATCTGAGGATCCTGTACCAGCCTTTCCCTGGAGAATCAGAGATTTCCCAGAGGAAATCTGCCCCGGCAGGCTCCCACCGGCCAGCCTGTTGCAGACACCCCGCCACTGCGAGTGAAACCAAGGGGCCTCCAATTCCCAGACCACATCACGAGAGCAGGCCAGGCTTTACAACGGTGCTGGAGCACCAGATCCAACGCAGACCCACCCAGGCACAGCCAGAGCCAAGGGCGATGGCTGAGCCGCCCGCTGGGAACAGGAGACGGAGACGCCGGACGTCCCTGCTCGATCAATCACAGGAGCCGGAGCGGGCTTAACTCTATTACCGAAGACATGGAGGAGCGCAGATTCTCTGGCTGCCGCTCCACTGCGCAGGATAATATACTGTAAATGTCATAAATATTTAGGGAGTTGGGGGAAGGGGGAGAGCTTTGAAATAATCCATGGCCAAGGACGGCGATTTATAGATATGAAGTGACATTTATTGTAATGCATTACCCATTATGGTACCCTTCAATTAGATGCGAGTCACTTTCCAGCCTAATCTGTTTACCTGAAGCCTTCCCCGCTGTGCATCGATCCTGGTGACGTGCTCAACAGAGCAAATTTCATCTGATGGCTGAGCAAACACACGACCGAACATCTTTGTAGGGCTGCATGGAAATTTCAAGCCACCTCACAGTACACTGCACCTGCTGCCCAAGTATTTTTATTTTTAAGTAAGGACACAGAGTTCAGGGAACAATGGACAAGGAATTGACTGAGTGATTGCCTACTTGATCAATAGTGGATTTGATGTTAATATTACTTGACCGCGTGCTGCCTAAACGAAGTTATGGTAACTTGACAGTCCCTGCTGCTAGGCAGCTATTAGCAGGGACGACCATGTGGAATGCAATGGAATGGGTGTCTACACACATCTCCGCCTTTATCTGCTAAGCCGTTACTGCCACTTAAAACAGGAAACCAAGAACAACTTCCTACAGGTGGGACAAGAGAAGACATGTGGCATGTGAAGACAAGGAGAAGGGAGCACAGTTCCATCTTGCGCAAGGCCTCAGCACACATCAGCTATTCACCGACAGCCTTCAGAGGCACTAAGCCATGTCAGTTTGACTCCCCGCGATATTTATTTTAAAAAAGCTTGGAACATTTTTAAGAAGGAGCCCGATGTACCGGAACAGTTTGTCTTGGCGTGGAAAACAAGCAATGCGGAGCACTGATAATGGGGCAGGACGTCACTGGGGGGAGCTGCGCCTGCCTCCTAGATAACATCTGACCCCTTTTTTTTAAGCCGATTGACCACAGACGCGGCAGGGATGTGTGCATTGCCACCTCAAGGTGTCAGATTTAAAAGCTGTGGGGATTTCTCCCTGTCCCTTTCCTGCTGCCCCTCACTTAATTGTATTTATTTTTTCATTATACAGGAAAAAACTGTCTGTCCAAAGCAGTTCAGCTGACAGAACTGTGAGCCGAGCGGAACCTCCCCGCACTCCAAACTAAGACTAACTGTTCTCTTTTTTTTTCCTTAAGTGGCGCAAATATCTCTCCGAACAGAAGAAGCCAGCGGAATGCAACAGGGAGCCAGGCTGACAAGTCCTGACACAGAAAGGCATGCTGGGAAAAGCACACTTCATGGCCCCAGACTTGGAAGCGGAGGATTCCCGGACACGCTCCGTCTTCTGATAAGCAATAGGGAAAACAGGACATCCCACGCCCTTCAACAACAACCCCGAGCTCCGAAACCCCAAGCAGCAAAATGTATAATTTCCAAAACCCTTTCCCACTTCCTCTCGCTTTTGTTTGGCTAATTCTTCCATTTTCTTTTCCGAGGATGTTTTCTCACACAATTCCAGTGGCTCTGTTCTTGGCCTCTGCCATTAATCCAGAATACTAAAAGACCTCTGGAGGCTGTGTCCATTGGAGCAGGTTGCTGTAACACAGGCCCGGACACACACGTATTTCTGCATTTTACTCTCTTGCCACATCCTTTTTGGGGAAAAAAACCCAACTGGGAGCAAAACGTCTAGATATGCAATGAAATCGAGAGTGAAATCAAGACAGCTGCTTTGCTGCTGCCACATGAGCCCCAATTCTCATGCAGCCTCCAATCAATACGGTGGTATACAGAGAGAGAAAAAACACACATAGATAAATGCAACGACCTAGACACACGAAAGGTCAGGCAAACAAGGAGAAAGATGGAAAAGGATAGATGAGCAGAGAGCAGGAGAGATGAATGAACAAACGGCATGTTGTGGGGGGCGGGTAAAGTTAGCTGGCCTTTCTAATCCACTCTATCCTGAAAAGTGTGCACTTTGTAGCCGCTACATTTGTCACTCATACACAGGACACTTACACAGCTGCCAGATGAGTCACGTTGCCTGGGATGCCAGAGAGTAAACTTCTCCTCGGAGACGATGGCCATGTACTTGCAAGGAGATGTTTTACAGCGACACAACGTACATAACATGACACGTCTTTATATTAATATTATTTTAATTATAACTGGGGGTGAAATGGGATGGCCACAGTGTGATTTAGACCGCTTTAAAACAACAGTTTGTGAAGATGCACACAAAAAGCAAAAGTTTTTTTTTTTTTTCAGATCAATAGCCTTTCTTCTCGACGGTTTGCAACTGTGGACACATTCCCCTAAGATAACCTACGTGACGGATATAGTTTTATACAGTTGTTTCCTCAGCACACAAAGCCCGAGGATTACTCTTAACATCTGCAAATAATGAGAGGATTTATCACTTTGTGGCAGATATTAAAATAAAGGTCTGGCACAGGGAAAGAAAGATTTTAAAGCCGTAAAGCTCAGCGCAGCAAATGACTGACAGAGCTTAAACCACTTAAGCCATTGTTCCTTGTGCATACATTTGCAACTGCTAATATGATGTGGCTTTCTTAATTTGTATGTAACAACCCCCACCCCCTGTTTAGACTTCTGAGGTAAAAAAAGACAATGTGTTCCCCCAAGAAATTCTTGATAAAAGATTATTTAGTGATTTAGATAATGCCCAGGTTCTTTTCAGCCACACTCCTTAATATTGCAACATGATTTGTTTCCCTTTTTGGGACACCACAGGAGAAAGGCCACCAGAATGATTTAAGATTGATGTAAGAAAAACAAGCAGGTCGACCAGTCTGGCTCAGTTCTGAACTTTATTGAGCAATTATGTCATTATATCCAGGTGTTCCTTCACAGATCCCAAGGAATCAGCTTCACCAGCATGGATGGACATCCTGTTAAGGCTCTCCGCGTCGCTATGCTTTCACAGTTGTGGGTCTGGGTTTAAGCCGGCACCGAACTGAACCCCTGAACCCCAACCAAAACCCAACCCATCTCCCCTCAAATTAATGACACGCTGACTGATGAAAAGATTTGAGCTTTTGGGTTGATCTGAATTTGAGGTTGGAAAAACAACAGGACCACTACGATCAGCCCCGACCATTACTGTACACGCAGCAGAACCGCGAGGCATGGAACAGAAAACAAGGAAGCACAACAGATCTGAGGCCCAGGGCCAAACTAGGAAAAACAGGATCAAACTGCCGAGTCACAGAACGCAAGAGCAACTGCCGAGTCACAGGCTGCAATCCAGAAACACTCCCACAGGGGTCCGGCGCCATTCTCCCAGTGTGACTTGGGAAGCAATTTGAAATCCCCCCTGGTCTTTCACAGGATTAGCACGTCTCACTTCTGACACAGGAAACCGCCTGCTCCCTCCAGGACCCCCTGCAGGTGCCAGAACGCCATTGACAGGAGTCTGCAAGGCCCTCCTGCCTCCCGCCATCACCTGACACCTACCAAAGATCGGCGCCTACAATCTACTGAGGCAGCAGACATGGCTGCAACGCGACAGGAGGTTGCTCCAACACGTGTCGATACAAGACCTTTAAGAAGTTTTCAGATTCCCGGGGCGCCGACCTCCCTCGCATCCGATCGCGATCGATCCACAGAGGGGAAGCAGGGCCGTCAGGTGAGCACTTTCCCAGGATTCCTAAAGGACGCACTAACCTTTCCTCGCTCTTCTCAAGCGCCTTCTTTCACATGTGCCACGCACGCTCCCCTCGACGACCCCTGCCTGCAGGGAAGCCAAGAGAAAGAGACGGGAAAGGGGATCAATCTGGGTGAGAGAGAGTGAAAATGCCAAGTTCTTGCACTGGGCCAAAACTACTTTAGCAGAACCTCTTCCAACACACAGCAGCGATCACAGCTAGCCGTGGGACTGTAGTACCACTCTCTCCACACTCGAGTTCACTCTCAGACTCACACCCCTCAACCAACCAGGCTCCCCTCTACACCTGCGCACCCCACAGAGCCGTGAGCAGAGCAACGGGAGCTGGCTGGGATTTGAAGGATCAGATTTGAGCATATTCAGAGGAACATTTCCAGCGCTGCCTGTTCAGACACAAACAACAAAAGGAAAATGACACCTTGTGGGTGAAAAAAAAAACTGATGTAGAAAAGAACTTGTGGGTGGTGGTGTTGGGTTGTGTACGTGTGTGTGTGTGTGTGTGTGTAAGGCTGGACCCGGAGGAGGTTTCCTTTTATCAGTAAAATAGAGTCTGATTATATTGGAAACTGACAGAGAGGGGAAAAAAAAGAAATCACATAAATCACATTGGGGCAGAGTGGTGACCGGAAGGTTGCCGGATCAAATCCCGCGGCCGGCAGAGGAATCCTACTCCGTTGAGCCCCTGAGCAAGGCCCTTCACCCCAGCTGCTCCAGGGGCGCTGTATAAATGGCTGACCCTGCGCTCTGACCCCCAGCTTCTCTCCCTGTCTGTGTGTCTCATGGAGAGCAAGCTGGGGTCTGCGAAAAGACAAATTCCTAATGCAAGAAACTGTAAAGATTTAATAAAGTGATGATGTTATGTTAAAATCAGCAAGGAAGAGAAATACAGATCTAAATTAAAACTGAAGGACAGCTGCCCTCTTTAATGTGCAACTGAATCTGCCTTTTAAATCTCGCTGCCCTGAAGTTATGTGTTTAAATACACCTGCAGTTAAAATTACCTTAGCTTCCCCAGTGGTGCTGGAGCTAAACAGTATTCCTAGGTTTGGAGAGAACTATCCATGACTAATATTAAGAATGACTGATGGGATTCGGCAACTTTCAATAAGATGGAATCAAAGGGTGAACTGAGGGGTCTCCCCCCTCAACAGAGGTTTAATCTGTGAATCGGAGAAAAGTCCAGACCTATACTGTAGACATGGTGAGAAGTCTGACCGGTGGCACTGTGGCACAGAGCTGTCAGGGAACCCCTGAAAGTTGAGGTGACTGGGCGCCAGGGATCTCTTCCTGTGCAGCACGTAAGGATGGCACTGCCACAGGCCCCGACTGAATGTGAGCGCACTGGAATCAGAACCAGTGTGAAGCTCACCGAATTGAGCAGAACCCACGAGTCAAACAGACTCAGTCACAGGCGACACATGGTCGGGCTTGAGGGGCGGCAGACTTCTATCACCTTCCCGGGCAGAACAAGCCCACAGACTCACATCCTGCTGAAGACCAGTGGGACCTGCAGTCTGAGCTCCACACACGGCGTTCCCCCTCTTGACAAATGCAGCTGAATGCCATCCAGTTAGATGATCAAGGATGGGACTGGGCTACAGACTGCACAAAGCCCACGACCAGTTCATTCAGCTCTCACCACTCGTAAAAAGGTGATATCAGTGGGGGGTTTCTAATAATGTGGCCAGTGGGTGTATTTATACACAGATGCAAACATTTGAATGTCAAAACATTAACACAGGACTAATTTTTCCATTGCAGAAACGTAACAAGTTTACTATAAGATAAGTTTCTAATAAAAAGGAGCAGAACAGAAAACATCACAAAAAAAGTAGATATCTTTAAAGATCCTTGGTGTATTGAAATGAAAAAAAAAACACTGCTCCAAACCCGCACAGATTCTCACCTCTCTTGTGAAAGGCAAATAAGACAGGAAGAATATCTGTAAACAACCAAAATTCTGGCACATAAGATTTTTAAAACGTTTTCAAAGGTCGTAGCCCAGCGGGATCTCAAGGTGTCTCTGCTTCTAATGCGGGAAATCAGAAACAGCTCCGATTAAGAATATAATTAGCTCTGAAGAAGTCACTGAGGGTTCCAGCAGGGGGCGGTCATTTCAGGATTACCCTTGACGTTTCTGGGATTGAAAATGCAGATCTCTTATTTACAGAACAGAACTATCTAGTCGTAAAGATGAAAAACAAGGGCCAGACACAGTGGAGCAGTGGTGCTCCGCGGAGCTGGGGCCCCGGTTCAATTTCCCGACCTGGGTGCTGTCTGGGCGGAGTTTGCATGTTCTCCTCCTGTTCTCGTGGGTTTCCTCCCCAGTCCAAAGACATACTGTATTAGTAGGTTAACTGCCTCCTGAGAAAAGTGACGCTGGTGTGAGTGGGCGTGTGTGCTCTGCGATGGACTGGCGTCCCGGACAGGGAGTACCCTGGCTCTGGCTCCCCGGCAACCCCCAACTGGAAGAAGCAGTTAGAAAAATCGGATGGATACAAACTGGGCCAGAATGCTATTAAACAATAAACGTGGGTGTTCAGCTTCAGAGCAAGGTCAATTTCTGGTACATTACGTACAAGAAGGTTTGAAAAGTTCTGGCCTGAAAAGAAAAGATTTGAAAAGAAACTGCTGCCAGGTTTCGCAGATCAACAGTAAAAGTTCACGTCTACAGGGTCAAATCTCAAAAGATACAACACAGGTATGGGAGAAAGAGTTAGCATTTATTTTTCAGTCTGGGAACTGTAGTTTTTCTTTTTCGGAGACACCAAAAAGATTTTTTTTAAATTTCGCAACGAACTGAAAAACCTCAGAGGAGGTTGCTTTATTACACTGGCTAAACCCAGTCCACAGGATCGGCCTTTTTACGTTGCGAAGCCGAACCCTTTCATTTGGTGTTGCCAGCCGAGGTGCTCGGGCCCGTTTCTCCTTGCTCCTTCAGACGTTCCCCGCCGTTTAAAGGATTTTCACGGAAATGGAGGTGAAAATCTCAGAAATGTCATCAGCTTCCGAGAGTGCGGATGGGATGGGGAGGGGGGCGATGGAAGATGCTCAATCGCTCACCCAGGAGGAGCACCAAGAAGGTCAGGCGCTTGCAGCAGAAAGGAGCCGCAGACTTCACAAGTCCGCCACTCGCTTCCCCGCAATCCGATTAAAGCCAACTGCAAGAGAGAGAAAAACCTGCCCTTCTCTTGCCACCCATATGGAAAGGCAGCAGAGATAGCTTCTTATAACTGGGACGGGGGTGTCTTTGAGCTGTACGGACTCTGTGCATGACTCCTTTCGCCTTTAAAGCTCCTCCTGAGCAGCATCTGCTTTTTAATTAAAGGAGAGAGAGATAACAACCCTTCTGGAGCACACGCTCCTCCTCTGCAACTCAAAGCAGCCTTTGACTGGCTTACTGACAGAACAGAGAAGGAGAAGGGGGAGCGGGAGAGAGGGAGACTAAGAGAGAGAATTTGCGGCTTTTTAACTGGTTCATGGCTTCACTCAAATATTCTTCTATCCCTGGCCTCTCAGCCCCACGGTATGATTTTGGCTACGATCACTTCTCATCATTTGTAACATTTGAAGGTAATAAAAAAAGGGAATGTTCCTCAAAAATGAGTTGTGTTTGGAAGTCTTCAAGGCCCACAAAGACGGAAGAAAACATCTGTCTTTATGTCTTCTTAAAAGACGAGAGTCAATCTGCAGTAGTGTGTTTTGGCCAGGGCGCACATTTTCAGCTGGCTTGAAAGAATTTTCAACAGCACTTCAGATATTTTCTCTGCTTCAGTGTTCAGCAGCATCCAAAACCTGATATGCCACGGTGTCAGACTTCTCCTCATCTGTCCCTGTCTTCCTGCAAAGGAAGAACGAACGTTGCACACGAACCAGAGCCATCAGGAACACAGCGGGAGCCCAACAAGTCACAAGGGATCACCATTTCCATCAGACCAAAGAGACTGGTCCCAGCTCGACTACTTGACGGAATCGTGTTTCAACTCCTGGGGAAGCTCTCAAGCCATGTCCCAACTCTTGTCATCTGGATTATGGAGCCCCAAAATGCAGAATAAACTCAGACCAAGTCAACCGGGACTAATCACTGCTGAACACTCAACAGGGACAGCTGGGACAGCAGCGAGGCCAGAGTAACATCCTCACTCTTTTAAGTCAAGAGGACGAACAGCAAAACCCCCTTTCTCAATGATGCAAGTTTCCCATAATCGCCTGTCAATAGCTCCAGGTTTTCCGTTCAGATTATTTCTGAAGCTCATTTTCCAGTTTGCAGAGTACCAGAGGCTCCCCGCCACACTGGGGACGTGCTGGGGTTTCCTGATAGAGCTGTCAGCTAGCCTTGCCCATTATCAGAGGCCCATCAGATCGCACGTGCCAGCAGCAGCAGGGTTATCGGAGCTCGGGGCCCTGTCGATACAGTGACGGATGGAGCTGACAGCATCCCTCGGCGACAGCTCTCACCAGAAGAAAGACGGAGCGAGAGACTGGATCAGCTGTACCGTGGAGGTGGCCCTGACTTCCCGTGTGAGTCACTCGTACTGGGAGTGCGGTCTGAGCAGGGGTCCCGTCACTGGCTGACTGAGGCTCGCAGCGACGCCACTGACTGGCGCCTTCTCTTTCCTTTTCCTTCATGCTTCCAGGGAGCTGCAGGAAGGTCACGCGGGGTTGCCGTTCTGCTGGGGGGCCAAGAAAACGCTGGCCGACATACCCCAAACACGTCCTGAGTCAATCGTGTGCCACCACTTGGAGAACCACTCGCACGCATGACATTGGGATTATAGAGACACAACCTGCAATCGGAGCAAGCGCCTTTACCTGCTGGGCCACTATAGTCTATAGCCATTCTCTTCCAACTTTTTCAAATCATTGAATAAAATTAACTTTTCCCATTCCTCCTAACTTCCCACTGATCTCCACTTGCTCAGACCGGAGCAGCAGTGATGTGAAACTGAAAGGTCGGAGGTGTCTGACAGTGGGAATATGCTGGAGAGAATCTGAACACAATGTGCTTCCAGAGGTTTGTTTTATAAATTGAATCAATTTTTAAGAAACAGGCAATGATGTGCCAATATCTCCTCTCATTTCGGACTAAGCCTTTTTGTCATTTGATCATCACTGTGTTCAATGTGCAGAATATGAAAGGAAAGCAGATGTATCATTATCACATACAGCACAAAACACTCCTCCACTTGCTTGGAAGTTAGCAGGTGTTAACTAGTTGGCATAAGTTTTAAAGCAGGATCTGAAAGTGCGTGACAGAGCAGGTTTCATGTATCATAGCAAGATTTTTATTTATTATAAAATTCCCATTCATCCATCCATGAATCCGCCCATTATCAGGAAAAATGTGTATTCCCTGGAAGGGTTGTACCAATCCAGGATCTTTCCCGGACACAGGGAGGTTACACAGATGGGATTACACATGGGAAAACGTCATTCAATCGCAGGACACACACACACGGACAATTAAGGCAATCCAATTAACTCTCTCATTAAAATCCATAAGGTCTTTTGGCAGGAAACTGGAACACTTGGGAAAAAAAACCACGCGGAGAACATACAGGCTCCACACAGAAGGCTCCCATCTGGAATCAAACCCAGGACCCAAGGGGTGGGAGGCGGCAGAGCAATCCACTGTGTCCCCGGTCTTCCCTCTCACCATGAATAACACACTGGAACTCCATCAGTCCAGCGAGCTCTTTCCAGAAGTTTAAATCCTTCTTAATTTAACTTAATCCTTCTTAACTTTAGGCAAGGACATTTCATCCTTTTAATATCCTTTTTTTCCAGGTCAGGTTTCAGGCCTGAATCCGCTGGGAGTATTTGTGAAGCACAAGGGGCTGTGTGAGGCACAGTGCAGGAGCAGTCAGCAGCTGGCTGGCAGCGCTCAGCAATGACAAGTGAGAAGGCTGTTCAGCCTCTGTCGCCAGCCTGTGACAGGAAGGTGGGTGAGGTGATGTGGAAAAGATGCTGTGCGAGCTGGGGCATGAGGCCAAACAAATCTGCATTCAGAATGCTAATTAATCAGATATTAATAAGCTATTAAAGAAGGGGTAGGCCACCCTAGGCCTTAAGTGTTGTGTTCCTCTCTGGCTTTAATTCCATTTCATAATAACTTAATGAAACCAATTACATTTGTAAGAAGATGATTCAGCTGTGTTTTCCAGGTCTTAATCATGCTAATTAAAAGGTGCCTCTAAAACCTGCAGGAATCCAGAACATTAGCACCAGGTCTGCCTACCCCTGTATTAGATATTAAAAGTATCAGACAAATCTCTCTGCAGCACCAATTCATCTAGATGGTCATATCTGTGCAGGTACCACATGAAAGGTCTTCTCAGGGGTGACATTTCCTTTGGTCCAGTAGCTTTTCTGCAGAAATGACCCTAATAAGCCTTGAAGCTGTCTGAATTGACACATCAGACAGGTCTGTTGTTGCCTGCAGTGGTCATGTCGTCAATAATCTTGTTTCTTGTGATGACACCAACCTCAGTCTTCTTTACTATTATACAGCACACTGACAGAAAGGGCCTGATATGCTACAATTCTATAGCTTTAGAGATCATGGGATATCCTAGATGCAGGGCCATTCACAAATGCAGAAAGCTGCAAACCTGCAGGCACCTGGGTCCAAGAGACAGATGGCTGGCTCAGGACACAGTCGGCTGACGACACGACGGAGGGTCAAACCCACGATGCCTGGCTGGACACAAGTTACAGGGAGAGCCTCTGCTTGATAACATAAGACCACCACAGTATAAGCAAGGTTACAAACAAGACCATTCAGCCCATCTAGTCAGTTTGGTTGCCAACAGCTTAGAGATCCACAAGGATCTCTTGCAGCTATTTCTTGAAAGAAGCTGTTTCTCAATAAGCTACAATTCTCAATAATAATAATATCTAGTTCAAGTAGGTACAGTAGCTGCGTCAGCATGCATAGGCTGCAAAGAAACAAGTAAAGGTTTATTCTATGCTGAAAGAGATTTGGCTGTGGAATCTTCCCCTTCTTTGGGTGGTACACCATAGCCAAATAGTTATTTCTTTTCTTCTCTTTTCAGTGTGGAATAAACCTTTACTTGTTCCATAAAATATCTAGTGCTACTATACAGGAAGCCTACCCCCTTTAAACCAGTTCTGGAGACTCTACAATGGACTGTCAAGGGTGCACATTTCCTTAAACACCACCACGCAGCAACATAAATGTAACTGGAAGGAGCAGTTCTTTGAACTGCCCTCTTTCCCAGAAAAAGAGGAGTAACACGGAGCAGCTGATCAAACCTGATTTCAATGACCAGAGCAGCTGGCAAAACCTACGCCAGTACATGAGGGGCATGCAGACTCCACACAGAAAGGCGCCGTAAGCTGGAATCCTGCTGTGTGGCAGTAGCACTACCCAGCTTGGTGCCTCTCTTTCTAATGCATTTACCCCCTGGGATGCAGCGATCTCACACTGGGACACCCACTGCTGTCTCCCTTGGGTGGGGGAGCCCATCAAGGCAGCACTGAAGCGGACAGCTTCCGGCTCTTTCCCTAAAATGAAGCTGTAAGGAAAACTGACAGGTGACAGGGCTGACACACAAAGAGAAATACAAATCTCTCCAATAATGGCACGCACGCCCGCTCATTAGCGAGCGGAGCTGCTGACATTAAGCAGTGAGTAATGAGAGAAAAAAAATAATGCTGCTCGTTTTTCACGTTGGCTGCTGGAATTCAAGCGTGCACCCCCAGGGTCAGGGGTCAGGCTCTTGTGTACCCCAGTGTCTGGGGTGATTCAGACAAAAGAGCCTAAAGCACGTGAAACTTGAAATCGCTAGCAAGGCACAGAGGTGTCATGCAACTGGTGCAGGGCCGTACTCAGATGCTCAATGAGAACATTGTTTTTTTTATATACCCACAGTGTTTTACTGGGCAGTGTCAATGCTGCTTATAAAAAAACTCATCTTTAGTTCAACAGCCTTTATTACCAGCAGCACTTGAAGAGAGTGTGTGGTCAACCCTACCCCAGCACAGACAGAGTTAAATCTGAAAAATCGGACCATGAACTTTGGCACAAATGGGAAGGGGGAGGGGAATGAGTGGGTTGTCAAATTACATCAACTTCACGTTTAAGAATATTTGTTACCCCCCCTCTCCAAACTCCACCTACACAAAAGCAACAACTTCCCTTGACTGTTTAGTTCCCTTGTCTTTGCACATCATAATTAATGATCGTGCTTCGTTAATATTTTCCCAGGCTGTGGAGATCTGAGCAGGGTTCAGCCAAACACATATACAGTATACATCTAAATACAGATCAGATTTATGGACAGACATGCTGTATCCATGTGTACACATACACATACAGTATACAGTATCCAGCCCACATCATAAACCAGTTTTATTTACCGCAAATCACAAACTGTCAGCAGCACAAAGGAATTTCACTCATTTTTGAAGAGAAGATACGCAAAACAATCAATGAGTGAACACTTTAACTGAGCTCTGAACACTTAACTTGGATTGGCTTGGATGACCCTGACCAGACCCTGGACAGGACAGCAGGATCCCATCCCTTAGCTTTGCAGAGACTGCTGATGTTCTTCTGTGATTAAAGTACCATTGACTCATTGCCTTAGGGAGACTGCGATTGCCTCTCCTCTGTGCGCACACGGTCAACTGCTGCTGCACAACACCGTCAGCTGATGTATAATTCTGCGCTCTGCAGCAAACTGTTGCGAAGGGCACTATGGCGAATAAAAGACTGATTGATTGTTAATCTGCATTATTATCCCCTGTGACTGTCTCACTGACAGAATCATTCCCTGGAGGGGAGCCAGTCACCAGGTTTATTGGTTTATTTTCACTCACTGTGATTTCCTCTCCTCCGTGCCCACATGGTCAGCTGCTGCTGCTGTTATAAATTCTATTAGACCGTCTGCGGCAATCTGTTGCGAGGGGCACCACAGCGAAAAAAATACAGATTGATTAAACAGCCTTTTTTCAGTCACAAACTGCTCAACGCTTTTATGTGTCATGAAAATGTCACATTCGTCCCACGACTGCCCGTGCTCCTCCTGACGCCCTGGATTGGCCACATCTCCCCTCCAGGGCCCGATCCTCATACGCGCCCCGACGTCTCTTGGGAACCAGTACAGCACGGCCTTGGGAACATCTGGCGACGACAGCGGGCCCCTCGTCGGCCTGTCGGCGCAACGGTTCCCTGCTCCCGAGACGGCCCATCCCCTCCGCCTCCTCGGCGTGCCTCGTCCAGCCCTTCTCAAAACTGACACCTCGGTGTCGTTACTGACGGACAACCGGCTTTTTACAGCGACGCTGAAAGCTCTGCGGGCTTGTCCGGGTCACCCACTCCCACTAGGTGCGGTGAGAATCTCCCCGCCGTATCGGTCTGGATCGAGGCGGAACGCCGCTCTGTCTTGGCAGAGAGGGGGCGGCGGTTGTGCCAGACCCGTCCGTATCTCTCATTGGCATCAGCTGCTTTCAACACATTTCCAGACGCTGCGATCCCTATCTGCTTTATTTTTAATTTTTCTTTCTGGAAAAAGAAAAACAGCTCGGTCGCATCTCCAAACTCCGCCTTTCCTGGTTTTCCCAGGAAACGCTGTCCACAGTAACTCTCAGAGCTGGAGGATGGGGGCTTGGCATAGAACAGAACAGTGACCTTGAGGAAGATCCAGGCGGACTGCTCACATCGGCAGGGCGTTATCAATACTCCTCAGCGCCCATCCCTGTCAGGCTGTGACAGGCGCTGAGCATCCCAAGAGCAGATGAAGAAGCGGGAGAAGAAATGCGCCCAGGGAAAGCAGCAGGTGATGGGCTGAGACGAGAATCTGCCTGTCAACTCTCCCCCCCCCCCCCCCACCTTCTCCCAACTCTGGTAGCTGTCAGGTCCTCTAATGAAGTTAAATGAGAGGGAGAGCCGAACAGATGGGATCTCCAGATGAATGCCGTCACCGAGGGAAAAGCGAGCCGGCCCCGCGGGAGACAGGAGAGAACAATCCCATCAGACACAATCGGCTAATGACCCGTTTCTTCCGACTGCCCGCTGCCCACGCCTCGGCCCCCCGAAAGAGAAAGTCACCTTCCCTCCCACCACCAGAGTGGCACGGTCCCTTGGCAGACGCGGCTCCCCGCGACGACGACACGACGCCCCACGGCCAGCCGACGTAGAAGTGCACATTCGAAAACAAGCGGGCGAGGAAGGGGAAACGAAGGCGCCACCGGCGGGCGGTTAGTAACCGTATCGACGCGCGTCTGCATGTGTGCCGGGTTCTCACTGGTGTGCCATGTAAGAGGACGGGCATCGCGACACACACTACATGCTCTCCAGGATTGCAAGACAACGTTCCCCACGGCCCTGTGCCAAGAGGAACCACTCTTGAGCTGAACTAGAAGGGACCTTCCTGCCGCCACTATCATGTCGTTCCCACCTCTGGGTTATTAACTCTTTTGTAGATGTAAAAGAAGGACCAGTTTTCAATGCTTTCTTTTATTCTAGGGACTGTTTTCAAGACGAGAGACGTAGGCGATCCCCCACATCTATAAAAGGCCTCTCCTGGCTGGAGAGGCCGACAGTGGTGGGGATAACAAAGCCTGCCATCGACCCTTTCTGTCTGTGAGACAAGTCCATGTGAGCAAGACCTTGCCCGAGAATCCAATTAATGGAGACGGAGAGGGAGAAAGGGAGAGAGAGCAGGTTTTTCTTGATCGTTAGCTCCTGCGGTCTCACCTTGGCACGAACTTGACTGTCAAGTGTGAACCGGAGGCAGAAAATCCATTCAGCTCTTCACACCCCCTCATTCCGCCCCCCTCTTCCCCCCTACTCCCCCCCACTCCACCCCTGTACTCCTGCCACAGCACACACTGCCCCCTCCTCCTTGCTGCTATCTGATCTTAGCTGTAAACAGAGCCTGTCGCCCTCCACTCTCCTCGTGGGGCAAAGAGTCGGGGGGAGGAGGGCGGTGGACAAGACAGACAGCGATCGATCGAGGCTGGCCTGCACTAGCAGGAAGAGGTCACTGTGATTAGTACCGCAGTGTTGGGGAAAAAAACACCAGCGATGGTAACCCTTGGACCTTCTCAATCCACAGTTTAAGAAAAAACACTTTGTGTCTCTCCCACCTCCCTCTGTTCCCTCATAGTCTACCTAACCTTGTTGTCTATCGCTCTTTTCCCACTGGACTCTGCCCCACCCCCCTGTTGATCATTCTCTTTCTACTTCCTGCGCCAAAAAGCCACACTTCACTGACTGCGGGGGATTATTCTCCTTATTATTAGTATTTGCTGTTGCTAATAGCTGAAGCTGAGCAGCTCCTGGAAATGTACATCCAGAAAGAAAAGCGATTAACTCAAATTAGATGAGAAAAACAACAACAAAAAACAATTAGCATAAAATAATTGAGTGCCACTCCTGTTTATTCGTCTTCCACCCATTGCTCTTTGACGGGTAGGTGCTATAAATACCTCCCCATTCAAGCATCATGGGAAGTGTTTTAAAAGAGAAAGTAACCTCTGGCAGTTTAGATAGAGATGCCATGTCGAGGAGCTATATGATCTCTGCTAGCTGGAATGATGAACTCAGCAATGGTGAACACAGATAAACAAGAAGGTAACGTTAATGGTCATCTTCTTTGAGGTCACTGGCAACAAAAACACTGGGTACTAGCACTGAGGCCACTCAGAATGAAGACTGATGACGGGTTACCAGAAATGGAGAACATGGAGAGGTTACCAGAAACAAGGAACACCTACTGATCATCACTAATGAGAATCACATATTTTGGTCACCACCACCGAGGAATACTGAAGGTTTAGTTAAACCGGTACATTAACTAGGCATACTAAGCACAGGGATATAGGGCTTTGGATGGCACAGAGTAAACCTACAGAACTCTGTTACACACTAAACCAAAAACCAGTAAGAGAATCACATAGATCAAAGTGCAACCTGATTGAAGGAGGAATGCAAAGCAGAACACAGCAATTCATGCACTACTACTAATTATTATTATTCCTTACACTAATATAGGGCTTTTCTGGACACTCCACTCAAAGCACTTACTACAGGTAATAGGATCCCCTCCACCACCACCAGTGTGCAGCCCCACCTGGATGATGCACCAGTACTCTCCCCACACACCAGCTCTCAGTGGGGAGGAGAGCAGATTGATGAGGCCAGTTCAGAGAGGGGGATTATTAGGAGGCCATGATTGGTAAAGGCCAATGGGAAATTTGGCCAGAATGCCGTGGGCGACACCTCTACTCTTTTCGAGAAACGCCCTGGGATTTTTAATAACCAGAGAGAGTCAAGACCTCGGCTTTACATCTCAACTGAAGGACGGCACCTTTTTACAGTACAGTGTCCCCGTCACTATACTGGGGCATCAGGACCCACACAGACCGCAGGGTGAGCGCCTCCTGCTGGCTCCACTAGCATCTCTTCCTGCAGCAGCCTCAGCTTTCCCAGGAGTCTCCCATCCAGGTACTGACCAGTCTCACACCTGCTGAGCTTCAGTGGGCTGCCAGCTGGCAGCTGCAGGGCGATATGGCTGCCGGTATAACTCATGCCCGTCAGTCACCCATGCCAGCTGACCGGCAGCAGGCTCTGCATTTTGCATTGCGCTCAGTGCTCCCACGGCTCCTCATGGCCTCTCATTCTGAGGCCTGGAATATACCGGCCAACCATTATGTCACCAGTGCTGGTGCCAAGCGATAATAAAACGTGGAGTTCTGTCGCCTGTCCTTTATTCAGGTCAACTCTGTGTTGACCTGAATAACGCAAAACAGCGGCTTGTGTCCAAACTCCGAAGAACTTGTCTTTATTTTTTGTGGGGTGAAGGGAGGGAGTTCAAAAAAACTAGATGACACACACGGGAAGCATTCTTCTTTTTCTATCTATGCCAAAGAAAAACCTTTTTTTAAAAAAAAAAAGCATTCTTGGAAAAGACAGTCATCTCATATCAGAACCGGCAAAAAAACAACAACAAAGCTATAGTTAGCAGCTGAGCAATAGGGGGTGTTTTTCTCCCCATGCCACAAAACGAGAACAGAAAAACAGACTCATGTTGCTGCCTAGCTGAACCCTGCAGCTTGCAAAAAATATAGATGCGTGGGACTAATACAAGAGTCTTCATATGCATGTTCTGGAATGCAGTTTTCAGGGTAAAGGAACATCTTCTCAAGTCTGACTGATTAACAATGAAGGCTTATCTGATCAGATGCGACCGAGAAGTCTTACTGTCATATAAAGCTCCTATTGTGGGCGCAGTTAGAGCAGGAACATCCGAAATCGTTTTTATTTTGGGGATCTTCACCCCCTTCTTATTTACCTTCTTTTTGCCAGGGAGTGATGAATGCGCCATGATAAATACTTCCCCAGAACTCGTTTTAAAAAAAACTGGCAGGCCTACAGTACTGGTCATAAAAGAATAACTTGGCTGCCAGCCTCTTCATCTTCTGTCCCAGTTTCAGCAAGTTGGAAAGAGATTTTTCATAGGGAAAAAAACAGAGGAAAAAGAGAGAGAGAGAGACACCGAGGAGCTGGGCAAAAAGTTTTTTTTTTTTTAATAAGGGCCAGAGAAAAAATGGTTGTTTAAATAAGCAAAGAGCGTCCCTTTCAAGCAGCTCGTGCAGCAGCAGCGAGAGAGAGGGATTTTCGGGATGGGCCAGCTTGCGTGGCTTGGATGGCTCTCCTGCTTTCTCACACACACACACACACCCCCACACTCTGCACGGCAGGCCTCTCCTCTTTCTAAAAATACTGGGTACTCCATCAGGGGGCCTCCTGCGAGTTATAATGGGAGCTATTGACATATCGGCTCTATTAGGGAAGACGCTCCACTGAGTGTCTCTCGCCGCACAGAAATTGGATAAGGCTGCCGGTAACCTGTCCTTTATCTTCAGTCACTTTTAATTAGCTTTCTGAGGCTGCTGGGCCCGGAGCTCTCTCTCCATCTCTGTCTGAAGTCGATAGCCACTTTCAATTAACCCCATCCTGCCCACGAAACCTCAGGCCCAGCCCCGCAGGCCTCGTCCTGCGGAAGGCTCTCCGCTTGCATTCGTGCACTCGTCTTCGCCAGGCAGAACTGCGCTCGCTTGGCGGGGGAGGCAGGAAGTGGAGTGCGAATTCGCCGAGCAGCTTCCATCTAATAGATTGACAGCAAAACCAAACTGTTCTGTGATGGGGAGGGGGTCTTAACAAAAACAAAACCATCAGGATGAGATGACCCAAACTTCAAAACAGGATCATCAGCGAGAATTAAACCGAAGATCCCATGCCACAACAAAGCAGACTTTCATCCTGGCAGAGGGTAGTTTTTTTTAATATGTTTATCCAAAAAAGCTTTCCAGCTGGAAAAATGTCAGTTTTACCTTAAACACCGTTGATCATTACCATCTTTTTTTTTTTTCTCCAGAAATAAAAGGACACAAAAAAAGTCACAAACCGCTAAGGTCTGGGGACAGGCACTGAGAGTGGCACGAGGAGGGGGGGCTATCCTATAAAACTGTGGGGTTACAGAGGTGGACCCCTGTAATCTGGGGCCACCCAGTTCAAGAGGATAAACCAGAGACAGGCATGGCAGTGAGGTGGGTGCAAGTATGAGCCTTGCAAGGCCTTTCAAAGCTTCGAGTTGGATAAGTCACATGTAATAAACAGTTTGCTGCCCAATGCATGTGCAATAATCCTATAATAACCCTACAGGAGTTTACAGAGTGGACTTCAGATGACCCCACTGATATCACCATTAACAGCCTAGAAACAGCCAGCAGGCACAGGTAGCATCACTGTTAAGACCAAAAGGACGTGCTAAGTGCTGTCCCATGGCTCACAAGGTCATCGGTTCAATGTGCATCTTCTAAAGCTGTTAAAACAGAGGAGATTAAACAAGGACAGTTATCCATTTACAGATTTATGAAACCTACCCTTTTATGTAACTGCTAATGACACTGCAGCACCATGTCCAGCCACTGCGACACACAAGGACTGGGGAATGCCCACAGAAGGATATAATTATACATTATATTGTGGTGGCACAGTGGTCAGCATTGCAGCCTCACAGCGCTGGGGCCCTGAGTTCAATCCCTGGATCTGGGGTGCTATTTGCATGGAGTTTGTATGTTCTCCACACAGCCCAAAGACCTGCTGGTAGGTTATTTCTGGGGTGAGTGTGTGTATCTGTGCAAGTGCACTGTGATGGACTGGTGTCCTGTCCAGGCTATACCCTGCCTTGCACCCATTGCTTGCCGGGAAAGAGCTCCCCTGCCACACTGCATTGGATGAAGCGGTGAGAAAATGGATGGATATAACTTAAAACACCCCTGTGCGGCTTTTTCACCCGTTCTGCATCTGAGCAGTGCAGGTTGAATTTCTATCCGCCAGACACTGCTGTGCCAGATCTAGACTGTGTCACTAACCCACCATGATAAGGATTTCCTAAGGGGGGGGGGGGGGTAGGTTGGGGACTTGGGGGAAAGCTGGGTGTGCAGGTGACCAGGGTATTTTTTTTCCGGCCCCCTCCAGTGGCCAGTCACGGGCGAGAGCAGCATCCAGTCGGGGCCCCAGCCCTGCCCTTGCAGTTGTCAGCTCACAGCGGAACGCAGTGATGATTCCCAAGTCTCTGAGGAAATAATCACCGGTGATGTAGAAGCATGTTGCGAACAATAAGCCTTGAGCACAGGTCGGGAGGCAAGAATGTGCAGTTCCAGGTTATGAAGGCTGAACTCTTGCAGGCTTTACAGCAACATTTCAGTCAGCAACAGATTAAGGGGTTGCCAAACAACAGGTACAATTCAATATTTCATACCAATCCAATATTTTCCTACCGGCCTGGAAACCAGTGGGCCTCTGCACTTGAGGAACTCATTCGATGGCTTTTCACTAATGCAGCATCTCTCAACTCCTAGAAGAAGTAGAGAGAAAGGGAATCTTCCTGCGTTGCACCGCTTTCGCGTCCTTGAGAAGAATATTCTACCACGTGTACTCGAGCACCCCTTCCATACAACACGAAAAATTCAGCCCACGCCACCGTTCTCTGTAAGCAACTGCAAGTTTGCTCTCTCTGGATCAATCCGGGCATTAGCGAGGTCTTAATGTGTGTAAGATGGTTAAGAAAGTATGTCTTCAGCACTTACAGTTCCACTAAGAACATCAGAAAGGTCACAAATGAGAGGTCATTTAACCCATCTGGTTCATTTTGCTGCAATTAGCTAATTGATCCAAGGAGCTCGTCCAGGCATTTCTGGGAGGAAGCCAGGGTAGCGGCTTCAACAACACAGCCGTGTAGCTTGTTCCAGACTCCCACCACCCTTAGTGTACAGGGGTGCCCTCTGTTCTAAGTTTTAAATGCACTTCCCTGTAGTTTGTGTCCTCTAGCTCATGTTTCACTGGTGGGTCCACTGGGTTTTGAATAATATATTGTACAATATATATATAACATATGTATCGGATCTCTTCTCAGAAACCACTGCAAGAAAATTGTCTTTCAAGGTCCTCGCCCCAGGACATAATTGCTTCATGCTCACCGTTCTGGCTCCAACCAGAATATATAAGCCATCCCCCGAAACCAGTATCCAGGATCTGTGCCGCTGGGAAGAATCATCACAGAGCCAGATATGAAGACAGGTTAAAGCAAACTAAAAACAATTTACTGAAACAACACAGACGAAGATCATTAAACAAAATGGTATATACATTTCCTAGACTCACAACGTCCCCAGATAAATAACATCTCAGAATCATTGCGTTTGGACTGAACTACTAAGACAAATGATAGCTTTCTTCACTTAAATCAAATATTTACCCCCACTCAACCACACCTGTGACCATTTTCTATTTCTATTTCTCTTAAAAAAACGTTTATTTCTATTTTTCATTCTTGGTTACAGATGTCCACATTCTTCAAAGGTGAGTCTCTCCATCCTGAGGCACAGAAACGCCAGTTTATTCCCAACCAGACTTACTGTACTGTACCTAACGACTGTAATGCTTTTTACTATTTTAAAAAATGGATGCAACTCTAAAAAAGAAAAAATACAAATGAATATTGCCAATCCACCTGTTTTTCAGAACTGCTACCCATTAAACCCCCTCGAACCTGGAACTCTGCCTCATCCCACCCCACATATTCACAGCTCAGGCTCTTTGGAGTTCAGAACAGTAAATACCTTATAAGAGGCGTTGCACATAGGATAAAAGACAAAGCTGCCAGAGAAGTTATGGAGTTTTAAACGGCTTTAAATGGCACACACATCCAATAAGCTCTGCAAATCTGGTCACCGCGTGTCTCCCTGCCTCCCCGTCTCGCTGATTCGCTGGCACACAGTCCTGACTTCGCCTGCAGAGCCAGGTGTCAGGCTACAACACGGGCTCTCATGACCGCAGACTGTTCCCACCGCCACACGATCACAGATCACTGCTACCAAAAAAAAAAAGAAAAGCTATTGAATTGCCTCTTTGTGATCCTTAGTTAGGGACTAATTTAAGGCTGGTCAAACAGAGAGGAAGGAAAAGAAAACAGCGTGTAACTACATCACAATGTCTCGCAATTATCTTAAGCCACATTCTAACAGAACCAAATAACAAGGGATTGAAAAGCCCCATAGGAAATGAGAACAATTATACAGGGGATAATGTTTTGAGTTTTGCAGGAGGGGTAGTCTTTTCTTTGCGTTAGCATATTCATTGTCACTAGCTCATAAATCCCATCTATATTCATCCATCCATCCATCCATCTTCTAACCACTTGATGCATTTGAGGGCCGGCAGGGGAGCTGCAGCCTATCCCAGCAAGAAATGTGTGCAAGGCAGGGTACGTCCTGGGCAGAACGTCAGGCCATCGCAGGGCAGACACAAAACACAGACGCGCACACCAGGGCCAATTTTCCCAGAAGCCATATAACCCACCAGCAAGTTTCTGGACTGTGGGAGGCAACCTGAGCAGCCGAAGGAAACCCACATGGGACACGGGGAGATCATACGGGCCCCACGCAGGAATCGTGACTCCTGAACACTGCTCCGTGCTCTGGATCCTTTTCATCCTGAAGGATGCCAAAGTGCTTTACATATTGTATAGGAGATGTCATCCATTATCCCCCACAGAAGACACACAGCAGCTATTTGGCAGCTCCAACCTCTCTATACGTAAGACCGGGGGAAGAAGGGAGCCAAGGGAACTAAGGAGGAACGTTAGAGGAACCAGACTGCAACACAACACTATGGTTTGACCCTTACTCTCTTATGAACAGTGGCTACAGGACCTTCACCAACCAAGCAATTAAGACTTTGGCTTTCCACCTCATGAGAAAGATGTACAGTACCTACTCCTAGACACCCATCAGTACAGGTTTCAAAAGTGCAGATCAAGAAGAAGGTTCCAGCAAAGGCTGTGCAACTGCACAATAATGACGCACTAGATTTTAAAAAATGCATTGCGTCTGGGCTGAACTACATTAAGACAAATGCTGGCCTTCTTTGCTTAAATCAAATATTTACCAATAACATACACAAACAAGGCCAAAGGAGACTCTTCCTGCTTGCCTGGCTCCAGTTTCAAAACGTGGTACCATACACAGCAGATTTCTTCATGATTAAGTGGTGCTTGTTCTTTAATAGCGGTTTGACTTGTTTCAGAGCCAGACAAAACTATAAACACGTACTAAATATCCACCTAATACCAGAGGTTTTCTTTCTGGAAATCCAGTAACCCTAGTGATGGCAGCTATCGTTTTTTCACTCATCTCACCTCTCGATGGTAAGTCCATTGAGCAAGGCAAGATCCCAGAGCATTAACCTGAAGAAATGTGATAAGGCTTCTCTTGCAGTGTTGTACCACAGTCCCACCATTCACTATATGGGATCTGCACAAGTACATTCCCAATTTTATCATCCTGGCTACTCAGCAGCTACCCAATTCAGGGATCTCACCCAGTCTCTGCTTGTAAAATCTAGAGGGATCTGTTTCAACAGAATAGCTGGGCAACCAGCTCCAGTCACCCACCATCCTTTGTGTAAAGGCATGACTCCCATTCCCAGTTCTAAATGAGCTAAAACCTCCTCATTTCCACAAGTGTCCCTGGGCTGCTGTCTCACTCCTCATCCCAACGTGCGCCGTCTGTGAGAGCACAAGCAAGGCCCCAACATAGGAAGAGGTCATCCCGCACATTTACAGTATCCCTCTCTGTGTGCTCATGCAGTATCTTTTTGGTCTTGGAGGCTTCGCAGCTGATGCAAGAGAAGGCAACAGTCTACCAAGGTTTTCATTTAATTTTCTCACAGAGTGAACTCTGTCTGCTTGAGGTCCACCCAAGCACATGCGAAGGAACGTGATTGAAATTGAATGAAAAGAGTTGCGGGTTCGACTTCACAGAGTTCTTCAGGACCTCTCTCCTGTTTCCCGGTTTCACTAGGCATGTGCCCAATTCTCGCCTTTAATATCGCCTGCGGCTTAGCGTTGTTCTTCTTCATTAATTTCCCGTCACTACCATCTTCACGCAGCCAGAGAGCCAGAGCTGGATAGGCGAAGCTGTGGGATAGAAGCCCCTTCCCCCCATCTCTTTCTCTGCCTTCGTCTTCCTCTCTCTCAAAAAACACACCCAGCTGTGGGTCTGCACATCAGCTCCCCGCAACTGCAAGGTGGTTAATCTCCAATTTATCTAGCGTGACAAAATATAATCTTGTTTGTTAATGCATGGCTGTTCCACGAATTTGTCGATGACACGTCTGCTACATTTATGAAGCGCTTGTTCAGTTAACCATGAGCTAATTAAGCTGTGCTGGTGAACAAAGTGATTTAAGATGCAGGGTGTCAATAGTTAAAACACAATGCTTCACAGCCTTCCGCTGCGTTCTAGACACACAGTAATCATCCTAAACCGATTACTTCATTCAGCAGATAATCTCGACTGCACTTGCCAGAACAAATGAGGGTTCGAAAAAACTTAGTCGAGGAATCACAGCCCAAGTCGAACAAACTTGTCTTTTGCAAATATGAGCTCTTTTTGTCAGCTACAGGATGGACAGCGATGCATGCACACATGCCCACACAGAAGAACAGTGTAGAACGCAAAGAGCTTTGCTCTGATTGTTCTAAGATGGGAGAAGCCAGATGTACTCCATAAACTACAAACTGATCTGACATTTCCCAGCCAGCGCCCCCCCTCCCCTTCTCTTGTTCTCCCCGCTCTCAGGCAGATAAGCCCTTGGCTGACGGCCCTCCGTGATAACCAGGCCGCGAGGACGGACTGAGCCCGTCACTCTCCATTAAAGGTGTAAACATCCTCTCATGGGCTGGCAACTCGAGAGCCGCGGTCTCATTAGCAGCAGGTCAAACAGCATTAGCCTTAAACACAGCCTGCAACAGCCCCGGGCAGGAGCTACAGCTGTCTCGCACGCACACGCCGGGGCCAGTTCCTACCTACGCTTGAATAGGCAAAAAAACAAAACCGGGTTTTGTTGCACGCCGATCAGCTCAGTTTTAATTCCAGAAGCGCCAGACGGAAACAGACATGCACAACCCAATACCTAGCCGTGCCCCAAGCAATTAGTCTGCCGTTAGCAGATTCCATGGAATGACCACAGGAGCAGCTCAGCATGCCACATGATGCCAAAGGGAAAAACAGTCAAGATAAAATCTTGATGATTGGGAAAGAAAAAAAAATCTCCCCCTATCATGCCCGTTACAGTACCTGTCATAGAGGGAGAGTTTTGAATGTGTGCTGTTTTAGTTTGCAAAAAAAACCCAGTTGAAACATATGTACATCGTGATTTTATTCTTGTATGGTTAAATTGGAAGGTTTCTGAGTCACAAGCTCATAATGATTTTTCCCTTGCCATACAAAGGACAAGCTATGTGGCATGTTAAAAGCCAATGAGCATGGTTTAGCAGATAGTCTGCAGCAGAGCTGCTGTATACCCAGAGAACCTGCTGGTCTGTGGCTCTAGACATCCTCCTGCCCAGTGCTTCAGTGGCCCTCCGGGGCCGTCTTGCCTAATGCAGCCACCGAGCCAACCTGGGCCGACAGGCCCCGGTCAGAGTTCTAAAACCCGTCTCACTTTCCTTCCCACCCCGGGGGAGTTTTCGCCCCATCGCCCTCGACGCAAGGGAGCTGCGGTCTCCCCCACTCTGCCGACACCTCAGCCCACCGTTAATAATCCAAACTGACTCGATGCCAGGGACTTAAACCCTCGCTAATTAACACACGCGGAATCCACGCGCAGGTGTCGGATTTAACAGCCGGCTCTCGCGAGCTGCCTTCTGTGCCAAGGGTTACTAGACGCCGCCGCGCGCTGAGGGGAAACGGAGCAGAAAGAGGATATTCAGACACTAATTAAAAGCAGCTAACGATGCTGCTCGGAATGCATTAAGAGAGCAGACGTTCGGGTTCCGCACAAACCTCCGGAGCAGGCTCACCCAACGCTCGACAGACCAAGAGATGCTCTCCACCGCGTATCAATAGCGATCAAAGCGGATCGGAAACTGGACGAGGCGAGACCCGGCAGATCTGGGAGAGCGAGCCGGGAAGCACAGGCTCGGAAGGGTTAGAGTTAACACTCAAAATTTAAGATAAGAAACAAGGCAACAGTTGCACAGGAGCTGATGCATGATTCTTACCCACCCAGCAGTCAGACCACCAGGTTTTAGCTGGAGACACTATTTGAGATCACTGTCAGCAATGTTCACGGACTGCATACTGTAACTCAAGAGGTTGTGCTTTCCGATTTTACACAGTGCTTTATTCTAAATGCCATAATTCTGACTGCAGAAGACCTTTCATCCTGTTGAGTCTTGTGATCTCTTTTTTCGAAGGTTGTAAAACAACCATTCTTATCTCTTCATGATGTTTATATGCCACAGAAGAAATTGCACAAAACACAAGTCTATTTTAAACCTGTGAACTATCCAACACACTGGAGCTTTGAGTGGCTAAAAGCTAACAAGCTAACAAGCTAACAGCTGTGTTGTGGTGCCTCCAGATTTAGATACACACTCAGAAAACGCAGATGTCCTAATGTCCTAATGGAACAAGAGTGAAAGATGTGTCTTGTCTAATATTTGGACTATTGAAAGTGATACCACGGCTGTCCTGTTATTAGTGTGAAAACAATTAAGGAACAGATAATTGGGTGTAAATTCAAATCTCCAGGCTCTCCCCAGCCCAAACAGGAACAACACAGAGGTGCTATGAGTCAGTGATACCAACAGTGTCTTCCTAGCACAGTGACAGAAGACAGAGGCCTGGCTCATAGCTGACCACGCAGGCCTTCAGATGGCATCATCCCTCCAAGCTGTCTCACACCTCGACATCTCCCAATGCACGTACAATACAGAGCAGAATTAACAACGAGAGTCACAACCAGGTCAGCACAGCAGAAACTGTAGTGCTGACACTGGCACTGTGTAAACTGGCAAGGCTCCTTCTCAGTGCGTACAATGTCCAGAAAGGGAATGCGATCAGAGGCTGAACTACAGGCAGGCCGGTTTGCACCCCACTGTGTCCAGGATGCTTCTTTTTACCCAGCTGTTAACCCAACATCCTCCTGGTGAGAAACGCTAAGATCAAGCTGTGACTGGTAGGTCATAAAGCCGTAGCCAGAGCAGCAGCAGCCACGGCCATTTCTGCAACTTTTAAACAAATAAAAGAGAAAAAGAAGCGAGCCTCGAGACATCGCTTTTAGCACCTCCCCTCTACTGGAGGTGGGGGCCGCGCTGGGCTCAAGCGTGGCAGCTCTGCAGGCCTGAGCCTGCTTGCCTGGCTGCCCTGCTGGTGTTGCGAAGGCTCTCCCATGGCAGTCATGTGCCGCTCCTTGTGTCCGCGTCCCCTTGGGGGGGATAGCGATGGGATGAGACAGCAGATTTGGTTCACCCTCTGGGAAATGCACGAGCTTCTCAGCTGCGCAGCACCAGCACAGCGGCTCCCTGCCCTGTACTGGCTCCTAGTGGAAAAGGCTGGGAACTGCAGGGGCCGGACAATTATTTTGTTGTTGTTTGACTTGCTTTAGAAGAGGGGTCTCACATTCGCTTCCTAGACGTTCAGCACCTTCTGGTTTTTGCTCCCTCCACATTCTCAGCAGTATCGCTGGTCCAACTATTTAATTCACTGCATAATCAGACGATGAAGTGATTTACAGGTAACTGCACCGTTTTGAAATGTATGACTTGTGTTGACAACCGTAAAAGTCCTCAGGAGCAACCTCACATGTACCTAATTTACAATATAATAAGATGAATTGCTTACCTGGCTACTTAAGTTTTAAAAAACAACAGAAAACACCAGCCTCTACAGGAGCTGGGTTTTACGCCTCTGCCCGAGAAGAACGTTGCAGAACAACGGGTCCTGCAGACAACTGCGCAGGTTTTAAAGACAGCTGCTTTCTTAAAACCAAAAAGACGATGCCTGAAAATGAATTAAATATCGTCAGACACAAACATGCCACCTGCCTTCTTGGACTAAATTTATGCCACTCCTGGTTCAGAAGGACAAGGCGCCCTCTGCCTCCGGACGTCAGAAACAGCAGGAGACCATGCGCCCGTCTCCACTTGTCTGACCACCCAGCGGATCTGAAGGGCCCACCGAAACCGGTTCCGCGGGGACGCCTGGAATCAGCCCTTGAAATGGGCGCTACCTCATTCCTTCTTTGCTCCAACCAACCCCTAATGAAGAGGTAACTTCATTCCAGCTATTCTGCACCCAGCCCGGCTCTCACTGCATGCATGAGTGTAGCTTTAAGCACCACAAGGTCCAGCACGTCTACTTTAAATTGCTCATCACAAGCCTGCCTAAACCCCAATATGTTGGGTTTTCCTTTCGCATGTGAAAGGGATCTTGACTGGGGTTTTTTTCCGTGATATTTTTGCCCTTTCGTTTCTGCTGTGCCACGTTGCTTCATCTCACGCGGTGTCTTTCACTACAGTCTAAAGCCGGGTTTGACAACCTCATTCTACACACCTGCTCGGGGAAGATAAGCCGCATACTGCCTCATTTGTGCACAGACGTCCTGCTGGAAAAAAAAAAAAACAACAGGCTTCAGCCCAAATCAATCTAAAGCCCTGCAGTGGCCAAATGAAAACACATACGCCGGTATAAAGTGTCTTAATTCAAGTTCCCATCTCTCCCTGAAATACCAGCCAGCTCCTGGGACTCAACAGAAACGTTCACGTGCAGATCATTAAATATTAACCGGAGCGGCGTCTCAATCACACACTCCTCTTCGGGCGAAAATGAATTTTCTCACCTTCGCAGTAGGCGTTTGTGCATGAGGAAGGGAAGAAGATTAATTTCTGGACACATGGTGGGAGTGTGCCCCCTCCCCCACCCCGAGATTCAGGGTTTCACCGGGGTCAGAGATTCAGAGATTCGCCTCTGCGACCGACGTTGGAGAAGAAACATGCAATAGACCCAGGAAAATGGGAGCTTCTGGGCAGGAAATGGGTTGGATCTGCGCAGAGAGAGGAGTGGGGGGAGAATCACCAATAGTCATTGCTCTTCCGTATCAGACACAGGCTGGGCACTAAAAGGAAACCTCAGCAATCAGGAAGACACCTGCTTCCTCAGAGCAGTTTCACAACTACAGGATGGACTGAGACCCGATTTGTACCAGCCAGGGAGCTAAAAAATTGAGTTACCAAATCAGGGATCTTAATAACCTTTGTGTTAATAACCTACTGATCAAAATTGTCAGTGTTCCTCTTTACCTGCCCCCTTATGACAACACCCAATTTTGCCTGGAAATTCTCTGAACCAGTTAAGATTAAGATAAAGACAGGCCTTCTGTACATCAACTATTTAATGACTGATAGCCTAATCTTCAAAGATGAAACAATAAGCTGGACTTCACACCAAATTAGTACATAACAAGCAATTTATCTGTCTTAGCAGTACACTTTGCACCGAGACTCAACACGAGCACTTCATTTCACTCCTTATTTGTGTGTAATCTTGTTAACGCTCAATTAAACGATTAAGGAGTTGGCTAAAGTAAAATTCTGACGGCGCAGGAGGCTGACAGGTCAAGCTGAGCACGGAAGAAAGGAAGCACAAGGAGCCTGCATGCGTACATTTGTGCTGAACACACTCACTGACCTTTTGAACTGTCAGACTACCCAGTACCTGTCCTCGCTCCTCTTCCTGCAATACTTTCCCCAGCTGTTCTGTACAGTTAGCTTATCTGACATGCTGTGTGTGTCCCTTCCCGAGGAATTTGTCAAACACAGATCAAGCTGACAGGCGCGGTGAGTCACTGTTTTAAGTTAAAAACCAGTAAATGGCTTTGCTTTCCATCCGCGAGGTCTGTCTGGGGGTGTAACGACCATGCCGAATGGCACTCAGGGAAATGTTAGCCAATATGTCGTGAATTAATTTAAAAAAAAAGTTGAGCAAGTTTCATACCTTTTCCACCTCCCCACATAGCCCCAGAAAAACAAGCAAAACCTTTTAAAGAAATACAAGCTGGTTCAATTTGTATACCTGTCACGCTTTATTCGGCAGGCAAACACAATCACAAACAGCCCCCCCCCCCTCCCCTTGTGTTTCCCAACAGTCCTGCCTGCTTGCCGGCCCTGATTATGGGATTTCTGCACACCAGAGCCGTAGGACCCTGAGAGGCCAACGCCTGACTGCAGCCTGCGTCCGGAAGGCCTCCGTGAAACACCGGCACTGGTGCCAACAGAAGGGGAGAGGTTAGCCGAGCAGGAGCCGCCTCTCTCCAGACGAAATGTTGGACAACTACCTTCCCACTCTCCTCCGCTCCGCTGGGCGGGCGGCTGCCGAACCAAACCAAACCTTCTTCCAGCAATCACCCAACACACGATGAGATGGAGCGAGGGGCTTTTAACAGCCAGACAAAAAAAAAAATCCAGAGGCAGGATATGTTGCCTCACAGCCACGCCCACATCTGACTGAATCCGGCGATTTCGACCCGTGTCCCACCAGCTTCTGTTTTTTTGTTCAGCCGTTACACTGCACGCAAAGGCGTCAGCGGGAGATCAGCTAATGCACTCTGGATGGCCAGCCAGTCTCATCATCTGTCAGCAATGGCGGAGATTAAAGGCAAATGGGGAGATGAGTTTAATGCTTCTTAATGACTTACTTATTTGAAGGTCGCTTCAAAAGTGTAACACATTTAAAGTAAATGGGGTGTACTGCACCTTCTCCCCAGTGGATTGGAGGCAATTTGTACTTATTATCACCCATCTTCTTGTCATCATTTTTTTTTGTTAACAGTATGGTTAAGAGGGAATAAATCGGTTCGCAGAGATTTTGGATGTTACCGTTAATTCTTGCCTCGCATATTCCTCTCTGTCAAGGAGGCGGCCGCAACAATGCTAAAATATAATTGTTTAATGCAACCAGATAGCCTTGACAACGTCTTATAAAGCTCAGATGAGAACTTATAATGAACATCACTTAGCACTCAGAAGTGCTTGTGTGGGTTCAGGGGATGAGAAGAATGAGCAGGGCGAAACCTGTGTTTGTCAATGGAGTTTGTACTTTAATAAGATGGTCAAGGTCAGCTCAAGGGTCTGCCACGTGGGGGTACACAGCACACTGGAAGACCAGGGTCCTTCTCAGACTCTACCTTTGACCCCGTCCCACTCCTCGTGTCCCCAGAAGCCTGTCCAAATGTGAACGACTGCCACCACCACATTCACATTGTGCACCAAGATCTTTTAAAAGCAGTAACAGTGCAAACACAGGTTTAACAGTGGTAACAAGCAGGTAATTCAGGACACAAAATTAATGAACAGTTCGTCTGACTGCTGATCATCTGTATTAATCATATTACAGTACAGTCTGGCTTCTCTGGTTTACTAGGAAAAAGGAATCTGTAGTGACATGTAGGCGATTTTAACATCTCCATGAAACATGTTGATGTTCAGTTCCACATCTGGAACTGATCTCTAGGGAGAGCAGTGTGGTGACCCGTGTCTCTAGTGCCCCACTGGGAGCAGGGCAGGTTCGAACCCCAGACCCTGTTTTTACCTGGGCCAGAGCCACTCTCTTTGCTCGGGAAGGAGATAAAGTCCCAACAGCCAGATTCTGGGTTCTCACTGGAAAAGCCAGACAAGAGTTTTCTAACTACATTTAAAAATGATTCATCTGATGATAACGGGGTTTCTTCTGTTGATGTTGATGTTGATGATAACAATGTGTGATTCATCCCCACTAATTTTTGATGTGGGATTGCATTTGACTGTATAATCTGATTTGCACAAAAATGAAGGAATGCTCATTAACAGGACGTGGCATGTCCATTTGACCTTGGTGCTGTTTTTGTCCCCCGATTTCCCTCAGGCTGTAGCCTTTCTCCTTCTAGCCAGTCAGGATCTGGATCAAACCAACCCGTGTCACCATATCTAATCCAGATAACAAGCCACATCTGCATCTAACAGATCAATGCTTTTTTATCTGATGGCACAAAAACAGGACAAATTCACACTACAAAATGCATGACAAAGATTTAATTACTATCCAGTAGGGGAGGGGGAGACAATTAAAGGGATTTAACCCCACTTCTGAATTCTGAATAGCAAATGGCTGTCTGCGCACATTGGGAATTGGGAACACGGAGCCTTTCTCCCACTTCCACAATCACGGCCTGGGAAACAGCTTTTGCTGCCGTCGCGCCCGACTCCTGAAACAGCCTTTTAATCCATCTGCCGGGACAGAAGTGCATCACACGCACGCACTGTACTTCCTATCTGAAAGCTGCTGTTGGGGATTTGTGAAGGGCAAATCTGTGCATTCACAATACCCCTTCGCTAATCCTGACTCCGACGGGCACTCTCTTTTCCTGAGTCTGTTTCTTGACTTTGCTGCTCTGGGGAGATACCTAGCTTGGGCTGAAAAGACATTACTCAGCCCTGATGAACTGCTCTCTCTAGTGGGTATATCTGTATATGAATATGTATAAAAGGTTAATTTCTTGCAGAGGAGTCACCTCTCTCAGCATTTGGACATTTTGCAGAGGAAGGTAGGAATGGGCACAGAATACGTATATATCTATGATATAACACACTCCAAAACACTAGGAAACTGCAATCAAATAGGTTGACTATTACTGTAGGTGGGCAATGCCTTTCTGACTTGCGCACCAGACAAATTCACAGCCCCTGGGCAGGGCAATCCACCAGACTTCAATCCTCCTGAACCCCACACCCCACTTATCCCACATCACAAACTCAACCTGCTCGAGGAATGGGGATAGGATTGACCTGCACATATTTCAAAGTCTTGCACGACAGATCCTGTCATCCAACATGCTGGAACCAGAATCCCAACGTGTTATTTGGCAGGCAAAGAGTACATATCTCTAGTCACAATGATGTTGCAAGATCCACAACAAGGCGCTTCGGCCAGCCCACAGCAGTAACAAGAAAGATTTCGGACAGCACCTGCAGGACTGATCAAAGACTGTGCACTCTGTCTCTTAGGTAATCCCAATCACAGTGGGCTAAACACAGGTCTGACCCTATAGCCTCGGCTACATGAGGTTCAGACTGCACTATAAGAAGCATTACATCTAAATGTATTGAGCATTCTGAAGCTTTCTTTGTCTATTATTGGATTATATACCAAAGCTATTGGTTCAGTATCTATAGAATGCTAATTGTTTAATCAGATTAATTAATACAGCTTCCCAGTATCTGAAACAACTTATTCCTTCACTTACTGCATGCAATAAATGCCGTTTGTCACTCGTTGGTCTGTTGAAAACTCTTTTGACTCAGCACTTGCAAGTAAAGATGTCTCAGCTAAATAAAGGAGCAGGAGGCTGCAGCTGTACTTTGTGGCCCTGAATAACAACCTACCAACTAAATCCTTAGAAAGGTACCAACAAATGTCATAGAAAAAAACAAAAATTGCCACAACATTGTGAAAACACCACTATAGATCTGAAGATCAACCAAGACACAATAAATGGTCAAACCTCTATTTCCTTTGCTTCTCCACTTACACTAATAGGCACTTTTAGACCAGAAAAAAAAATAAGACTCCCTGAAATCTGAACAAATCTGACACTGTCAAACTGACTGCAGGCTTTCACTATATACAACATCAAAGAAAATACCCCCACTTCAATCACAGACCAGATAAAGCACTGAACAAGGAAATTCTTCTTCATTTTCTTAAATTAAATACCTCCTGACAAAACACCCCTGGGGTTGGGGGCTTGTCCACTTCTTTTTAAAACCCCCCAGAAACCTCCTGTCTTTTCTTTTATCTTCACTTTGTTAATTCCACAAAAGCAATTTGGAGGATTTCACTCACAAAAAGAAACTGCTGCACTGCGTGATAAATGCTTATGGCTGGTTAACCGGGCCCATAGTCTTTGCACACAGACTTTCTGCGTTTCTTTTGCACTCCACATCACCTCTTACTTTGTCTGACCTCAGCATCTGGGTCCCCAGGAATGCCCTATCTTCACAGGCTAAAGGAACTGAAATTCATTAGTCTTCACACACAGGACTGAGGCCACCTGCTTCAGGTGTACCAAATCACTGGTAAAGTAAACCCAGTCCACTCAGCAGCGAAGACACAAGTGGAAGCGAAGACTGAGCGTTGGATTTTGGGACAAGCTGCCCTGATGTGTTGTTTCAGCAGATACTCTGGCTCTCTTTCAAAAAACAGCTGGATTAAGTCATCAGGCCCACTTGTTACTGAGAAACCCAATGAGCTGGACAGGCTGAATGGTCTCTTTTGGATCTCTTCCTAAGTTTTTCCTAAGCAGCCATTATTCAGATCAGTTTAAGAGACTTTCTAGGTATCAGCCAGGCAATAACAGTTGTAACCCTGTTGAATCCCAGGGCCTGTAGTTTGAGGATACAAGACCCCACCATGGGGAGGTAGGGTCAAATGTTTATGATCAGTTGTCTAAGTGCTCAAACATCAAATATCAATACATTGGGTCTAGCTTGAGAGATGGGTCTTCTACTGACTGGTCTGTGAAGATCTGACTGGAATGTCATGTGTTTCCAAAGGTCAGTACAGTTTGAAGAGAGAGCAATGACAACAACACAGATGCCGTGCTCTATTAACTAGACTGGTTTATCCTTCTTCTAAGGTCTAAAGCATGTAAAGCCATAATGAAAGCTTTTTACTGTATAACCCACTGAATCATGGACTTCAATTTGAGGATTTGAGGGAAGAGGAAATCATTTTATAAATGGACACATGGTTATACCAGTATTTGCACTCAAGTGCAAGTGTGTCACTAATTGTGCTGCAGCCATCGAATAAACCAGTCACTGAGCTCTGTCACTTGTGTGCTTTTAAAACTCGGGGGCAGGTGAGTCCTCCAACAATGACATGATCTGCATCGTTGAGACCGGTGACCTGCTCGCTCTTTTAAACCCTGATTAATCAGGCTCATACGATTAGATTGCAGTATCCCATTCCAAAGGGAGGGAGAACATTTGAGAGGTGTTTCTGCTTCACTTCTGGGGGACTAAGCTGTTCAGACAACGAATAAAAAAAAAAAAGGTGAGAGATCCCTTCCCCCAGCACCGACTTCTGTTCCAATTACAAAAGCAGCAAGCTGGCAGAATGTCACCACCGCACAAAAGTAATATCACTGCTGCTGGGTGCTCTAAGAGAAAAAGAGATTGTCATATCTTAGAGGAAGCAGTCTGCAGATGGATGCTAATGAAATTCATTGGGCTTCACAGGCTGTATAATTAACCTCCCCCTAAGCCCCCCACCCACCTTCCCCTTCCTGCTCAACCTGATGGGGAATTAGCTGCCGCGCCGTCAGAGTGCTGGACAGGTTCGCTGGCCCTGTGTGCCACGCAAAGATAACAGATGCCTGCGTCCCATTGGAGGTGCTTCTTCAGCACCCCTCCTCGCAGTGAGGCTTCTCCGCTGAACCCCTCACCGTTCCCTAGTGCTAACTGCTTGCACCTGGGTCAGAAAGCTTCCTGTGCGAGCCTACCTGTCCAGCGCTCAAGGGAAAGAGAGGCCAAGAATGGCTTCTTCGGAAAAGGCTTCGCCCACCGGACATTTTTTCCAGAGCCTAAGACAGGGCAGCTCCGAGCACGGCCCCTTCCTACACACTTTGCTGCGGAACGTTCCTAAAGACCATAACCGGTCGATTTTGAATTTCCCGAGACAAAGCAGACCCGTAAATTAATCCGCAATGGGTCTTTCTGCGCAGCTGAGGCGATGTTAAGGCAGGAGCCGGTGTTTACGTTGCGCTGGGAACCCGTATCGCCTTTTAATTGCTGAGCACATTATTTAACGGCCCTCCGGAGTGACAGGAGGAGAGCCTTTCGTTTATGAGGCACGTGGCGTCCGGGTCCGTCCCCGTGTCACCCAGAGAGACTGCCTAGTTGGCTCCCTCCACGGCAGGAGCCTGCGAGAGCACATCGCGCTTTTACACTGGGAGTCCAGGAGTGTCCGCGCCAGACCGCCGGGATTCATCCGGGCCGCTTGCCGACTCCAAGAGTCGCCCCGAGGAAAAAAAAAACTGGCAGCTCAGCACCACGTTACATAGCCGCTCCGCAGTCGAGACGAATCAAAAGGCTTCGTCTGATAAATGCACACTAAGGAGTGAATGTAATAATTTAACACTCAGAGCCGTTACTCCATTATCTCCCGTTTTAGTGAATGGTGTTTATCGAAATCTAGTGCTGAAGATATGTTAATAGTCCACTTTTGTGACTAGTCACAAAAGTAAAAACCTGAGCAGCTGAAGCATTCACACGTTCTGATTGATGGGATTTAGTGACCTATAGCACCTATCAGAATTATTCATTGTGAACCACAGTGAATGCAATGAAGCAGCATCCCACCTTCTATCTTCAACCTGCTATACAGAGTAGTCACTACAGACCCCAGGACACCATCAGTAAGAGTGGGGTGTGGACCCTGGTGTCCTGACTACTGGTCACTACAGACCCCAGGACAGTCAGTAAGAGTGGGGTGTTGACCCTGGTGTCCTGACTACTGGTCACTACAGACCCCAGGACACTCTCAGTAAGAGTGGGGTGTTAACACCAGTGTCTAAATTCCACTATGGACTGGTACAATATGTCTTAACTGGTATTTTCCCTTTCTCACTTTACCACCAGATCTGCTGTGCAGTGGAATTACTGGTGCATAACAGCTGCTGTCTCTGGCATGCTATTAAAAAAATTGTAATAGTCTTGGGTTAAGCTGTCTGTCTGATCGAGAGGAAGGCCAATAGGTAAGACCACAGTGGATGCCTATTGTTATTCAGTCCTCTTTGTTCAAGGGTGAATAGAGGCTTTAGGAGACCCTGGGACTATTGCAGGTCCCAGTGCAAACGTTTAATATAGTGGGCAACAGTGTGAGAACTTTATTGTACACACATTTATCTCTCTTACATTTTATGTGTTAACATTTAAAGGAGCTTGTACAGGACATGCGTGTCCAAGTCTGGTCTTCAACAGCAGCAGTCCAGGAGGAACTGCAGGTGTCCTGAAATCATCAAGCACCACAAGGGCTCAGGGTGAGGCACGGCTTCTCCGGACCAATGTAACCTTCCAGGCACAAGTCTGAAGCCAAAGGGCCGCTGCCCTCACGGAGTCGCCTTGGGTCTCAAGATTTCAATATGAAAGTGAGATCTACCAGGGACACAAAAAGCATGGCCAGGAGCTACAGGCACATGAAATCTGAACGGGGGGTGGGGGGTCAGAACTGAAGATCAGAGCACTTCTGTTCTGACACTGGCATTCTGCAGGGGAGAGGTAGCACTGGGTGCTGATGACCTGGTGTCGCTTACAGCTCAGTGTGGCTTAGGCGCTGCGGGAAGGAAAAAGGAGACTTGTTTTTCCCCTTAATATGACCAGAAAAAGGTTAAAAAAAAAGTAGTCCATCTCATTTATGTGCTCTCGCGGGCTCCTCCGCAAACCTTAATCCTCGACAAGACGCTCGAAAGCCACTTTAATCTAATTTCTACAGGGAGCGTGTCCAATCAATCGCAGGAAATAATTCCATTGTCGTTCGTCTGCGTGCTGGGAGCCTGATTACTGGGCTGTTAAGGGATGGATGTAGTCGTGGGGGGGAGGTATGTGCGAGGAAGGAAAAAGAAGGGCTGACAGCGTCCCGTCACTCTTGGCTCTAATTAAAGCTGACGAATTGACCCCTGTCCCTCTGAGTCTCGGCTGAGAAACAATCAACAGGCTGAGAGCTGGATTGACAGCTGGAGAGAGACAGAGCAAGAGGGAGAGGAGGGAGAAAATTCCAGGCTCTCTCCTCATCAGACATACTCCAGTAAGAAAAAAGAAAGGAACACAATTTACTCAGGGCTGGTAATTATTTTCAGTCGTGGCTTCGATAAAATAATCACTGGGAAATTACTAAGCTGCAGTCACTGCCTTTTAGACATAACTGATTTTTTTCCCCACCCCACTCAATGTCACAAACTGACAAATAATAGAGCAGTTCTTTTCTTATTTAAATCAATCAATCAATATCACATTAACAACAGCACCTTCAGTGTTGACCCATCAGACCACATGTCTTATATGCTAAGCGCAAAAAGCTCTAACAACAACAAGCAATTCTGAGCAGGTGGCACCTCAGTACCTGGGCTGACAGGAGATGCCATTCAGTATGTGCCTGCTCAGTCGCTCACTATCAAAGTGTGAAACAGCACAGAGTGGCACAACAATAATTAGTGTCCCTCCAGTGCTGGTGCACAGGGGAGGATAAACAAATCTTCCTTCTTTTTTATCATCATCATCATCATTATTATATGGGGGTAACATAGTTTCTCTAAAATTTTGCACATCAATCACAGACATCAAGGCTGGCTACCCTTCTCATCCTCACAGCAATCCATGACAACAGAGAATGGAGCAAAAAGTTTTAGTGTCCCCTCCAGAGCTGGTGTTTCAGGGAAGATAAACTTATTTTACCAGCATGATCATACGGGGTGCCATAGTTTCTCCAAAGGTTTGTAAATCAATCCCAGACATCAAGGCTGGCCTCTCCTCACATCCTTAGACCAATCAGATACCAGTCTGCGACCAGTCCTAGACATTCTGTTCAGTCTCAGGAGGCGTGTGCTCACTGAACTACGGCAACTCAGAAATCACCTCCACGCCTTCTATTAGCTAGCATGTCCTAACAGATTATACAAGACTACAGAAAGATTATTGAAAAACATAGCGCTGCATTTACACCCACATTTCCTCTGCAGTTCTCAACATCTCAGGACATTTCAGGGTTTTGTCACATTCCACATCTGGTGCCGAATTCTGTTCATATAATTCAATACACCGCTCCCCACCCTGGCCTCTCAATCAGGGCAAATGATGGTCACTCTTATTACCTCTGTATCTGACATGGCTCTTCACGCGGCCTTCTTTTTCGATTTCTCATCCAGATGCACGTACGTGACTGTTACTGTAGATTTCATACAGAGGATACTACACATGAGAACAGAAGAAACAAGGAAGCCATCTGGCCCTTATTGCACAAATCTCTTCACTCCTTTTCACCTTCCCTACCCATTCTTACACGGACTGGTAGGAAAACTCCCCTTATCCAGTCCTTTGCCTGACATTCATAAGCATTTAAGAATGGTACAAACGAGAGGTCATTTGCCCTAGCCAGCTCGTTTGGTAGTTAGTGGCTAATTGATCCAACAAGCTGATTATTACTTGAAAGCAACCAAGGTAGTGACTTCAACCAAATGGCTGGGTAGCTGTTTCTACACTCCTGTGACCCTTAAAGACATGCCTCCTGTTCTTAGTTTTAAATGCACACTCATGTAATTTCCACCTGGTTTGTGTTGCTCCATTTATGCATTGTGCACAGACAGGTAGAGCAAATGCCATATGCATATTGTAACATTCCTATGGATAAGAGTGCTGTTAAGAACTAATAAGAACAGTGATAAAAGCAATTACAGCAATAATAATGCAAGACATGCACAGAACGCTTGGAGTGCATTTAATTTAACAGAAGTATAGGGATAATTAGATAGTTACAGGAGGGATCCCCCTGTATCAAGAACATGTCAACAATAATGGCTCAGAAACTTGTAATGGAGATCTTGGGCTGTTTGGGGAAAAATACAATATTTTGTCTTGTTGTGCAATTTTACGGTATGAAAAGCATGACAAAGGGTTTATTAGACTTTCCATTAAGATGTATCGACATCCCAGAAATAAGAACTACTACTGCGATCTCTCAATAAGCACTCGTTTTACAGTGTGGGGGCTGGGGGTTAAAATGACCCACTACATTGCCCTTGTCTCCAGACTAAAGGGTCCTGGTATAGTACAGCTCCTATTCAACTGCAGCTCTCTCACCCTGCAGCATTAACAAGAAACCCTCCAGCCCGTCGTGAGAAATGAGAATTTGTTCCCCGCTGATTTATAGGACTTTGAGATAAAAAAAAAAAGCTGTGATCACAGAGAGGTTTGGGCTTCTTTGGTTTTTCAGCAGCTGCAGGCTCTTGTCAAAGTCAAAGCGAGGTGTGGAATATTTCACTCGTGAATCAGCATTGATCAGGATGGAAAGATGAAAGTACTGTACAGAGCCTTTACAGCGATCTTTTATGAGAGCCCGTAGCTTGGAAGACGTCTGAACTGAATCAAACTAACACAGATTTGTAGACTCCTTTCCATCCTTTATTCATGTTTTTTTTAATGTAAAACCTTATTCACAAGGAACAACAAACCACAAACCCCACCACGCAATGCAGCGAGGAGTACTGATTTAAGAAGTCAGACTAAGAAGATGTCTCACAACCAAGGGCCGACCACCAGGCTGGCAGTGGAGGATGTCAGAACCCCCATGCAGTGTAGGGACTTGCCTGGGGGGAGACCAGGGTATTTACAGCTCTTCAGGAAGTGATGTCGTGGAGAATCAAGAGAGCAGAAGAGGTGAAGGAGTTCTTGGTTGCCGTCACCTTTCGCGGGCTTTTGTTAAAAACCCTGTTTACCTGAGGCGTGCAGAGGTTAAAGAGGTAGCTGGGAGCGAAACGCCGCCACTAAAGGGGGTGAGGGGGACATTTCTAAACTGTACCACGCCTGGACATAGACAGCCCCCTCCCTCTCTCCCTGGGGCACCTTTCTCACCCCTGCGGTACAGAGGGTTTAAAGAATCGCACCGACAACCGTGAGTCTAATCAAGAGTAAATCTCATAAGCCGACGCGCTAATGTCCGGGTCCGCATGGGGAAGAGGACAGGCTTGGCAATGTGATCAGCCAGGCGTGAGTCGCGCAGAGAGACAAACTGATTTTTGGGACGCACAGCTACACAGGAAATTGCGGGCGTACAAAGCAAGGAAGACAGAGAAACTAAATTGCTCGAGGAGATTCGAGAGCACGTCTCGACAACGGGCAAAATCTTTCAGTAGGTATCACAGAACAAGACCGGGGGGAAAGTATTAAATCAATCTACATTAAATCACATAGGACACCTGAAGATAAGGGTTAATAAGGATCTGCTAAACTACTGTTTTAAGCCTTTTTGTTGATTGCTGCTGGCTAGCTGCCTCACACTACTTAAACTCATACTGAACCAATCAATGCTTTTGCAAGAGGATTCTGGGTTTGCACGGTGCCTGTCCATTCCAGCTGAACAGGTCCAGGCGGATTATCATTACCGGTGATTTCGCTGGCTGAAGCTGTGGTCCATTACTGGGAGCTGCGGCTGCCCATTTCACTTCCATAATAAATTGAGGTCTTCCTGTAAGTTGGGTTTGCAAAATCAATCTGGAAAAGGCACCTTGCTCAAGACTGGGGCTCAGTGTCCCTTAGCCAGGACGTGAACAAGCAACCCCTCCCCCCGTCATGAGCTCAGAGCCTGGATCCCTCCATTACACTGCTTCCCTCGGTTTAAACCGCAGCTGGGATGACAACGTCCATTGGAGGGAGTACACCGATGGGAATCACATTTTCCTCCAGGAAGTGCGCTTACCAGAGCCGGCCGTTTTCTCTCCTCGCCTCAAATTATCGGAGGAGTAGTGCCGCACCTGCTCACAACACTACAGAGGTGGCAGTGGTGAGAGGTCACACGGGCCCCAGGCTACAGCAGAGCACAGCCTCCTGGGAACCCCCCGGTGCTTCTGGCTAAAGGCATCTGTTCAGTTCATTTGTCAAACGCACAAATGCAATGAAATGCTTATTTGTATGTCCAACACAAAGACATTAAAGGAATCGCCAAAAAACAAACAGCAGCAGCAGCAGCAGCAAGTTAAATAACATACAACTTAAAAAAAAAGTCAGGCTCGCAGTGTGAGGAAAAAAAACGGTGTGAGCCAGCGGCGGGGGTAGAGTTCAGTAATCTGACAGCTTGTGGGAGGAAACTGTCTCTGAATCTGGAAGTTTATACCTTTATGCTCCTATAACACTTAAAATGAGAAAGCAGTATGACTGATATCCTTAGCGATACTTCCAGCCTTCCTGAGACAGCGAGTCGTAAACATGATCGCCATAGAGTGGAGCTGTACCCCAGTGATGGACTGGGCTGACCTGATCACCCCCTGTAACGCCTTCCGCTCCGTTGAGCTGCTGCCAAACCCCACTGTAATACCACACATGAGCACATCCTCAGCAGCGCACGTGGAAAATGTAGTAAGGACAGTTGAAGATAGACCACATTTTGGGGAAGCGAAGGCGCTGTTGTGCCTTCTTTGCAGCTCTAGTTACACACTGGGACCACGTTAAATCATTAGTGATGAAGGTACCCAGGAAGTTGAAGTTGGTAATCATCTCTACAGCCACCCCACTGATGGGAATAGGAGTGTGGTCTCCACCCTGCTTTCTAGCTTCTTTCTTTTCTCATCGGACCATAGCACTCAGGCCACATTCCCGAATCAACGTCAGGAGCCCTCACCTTCTCAGATCAGCAACCTTGGCTCTCCCGCCCCATCTCGGCCCTTCATTCCCCAGATCCCCGGATCCTTCAGTATTCCCACAGATGCCAGCAGCAGGGTCAAACGGGCACTGAAAAGCTCCGGTGCGATCCCAGCCTGGTAATGGCCGGGGCGGGAGAATCCAAGGGTGCCAACCTACACCTGCCCCCAGGGGAGGATCAAGGATACAGTCCGAGTGGTATCAGTTCTGTCCAATTCATTCTGTGGAGGAGGGGGGCTGAAAGCCTCATTTCTGCCGCTTCAAGCTATTCATCAGCAGGCACCTTATTCCCTTTGAAACTGTCAATATCAGGCCGCAGGGATGGGTGGCAGAACCCCGGCCTTCAGGACTGGCTGTTTCTCAAGCCAGCACTGTTCCCAGACAGCTGGAGAGAGAAATGCCTTTATTCACGATTTTCCTTTCCCTCAGAACTCACAACAGAGACAGCGAATCAGTCACCGCCACAGCCACTGGATTGGAGATGCTGGAGATCCCTGCATTCATAACTTTTGCAATTCATATTTGAACAAAATACTTTTCTTTGAAGCCACGCTCAAAATTCAGTTTATGTGCCTTCAGTTATTTTATTTTTTCTAAGGAAAAAGGGCACTGTATTAGGAAGCGGGATGCCAGCAGTAAGGTGAAAACTGCAGAAAAAACACTTTAACTAAAAGAAAGGAACAGCCCCATCCCCATCTCCCCTGACTTGCAGTTCCAGGCCTGCAGGAAGTACAGAGTGGAGTGAGAGGTACGGAATGGGAGACTACGCCAATATCAAATATTATTCCGCTGGAATTCTTCATCCAGATTACCATATCTTTACCCCTCTTTCCATCCTAGCATTGCCAGGGCAGGAGAGCTCTCCGTTCCCACCCATCTGCCTCGTGATCTCACACCAGAGCTGGGAGTAACTGTTACACATGTAACTGGCTGGGTGCACATGAACTTCCGTCGAACTTTCATGCTCATCGCACAGAAATCTCTACGCTGCTACCGCCATCGCTGCCCATCCCGAGCCCCAGAGCCCACCCTTCATTCCCAGGCCTGTGGCTCAGCATGGGCCGATACACTGATTGTTCAGGTCACGCCGCTCTAAAACCGAGAACAGGAGGCACTTCTTTTACCCAAAGGATGGTGGGAGTACGGAATAAGCTACCGTGCTGTGCTGCTGAAGCCGATATCCCAGTTTCTTTCGAGGTCCAGGGATCAATTCGCTAACTAGCTACCAAACAGTCCAGAGCTCGGCTGTGACCGTTCTTACGTTCTCCGACTCAGACCGCTGACTGGTCTGTCTGGTCCAACACCACACTTCTTCCTGTAAGGCCACTGGGCATTTTGCAGCAATCAAACCGCTTCTCCATTGGAAGGCGTCGGCACCGCGGCCTCTGTTTCCACGTGCCCGTCTAGCCATGCGAAGAGCTTCCCAATGCTCCCCCAGGCTGCGTGGTTAATGCTGTTTGTGTGCCACAGAAGCAAGACCGCAGCTTCATAACACATCGCTTTTGGTCACAGTCATGATAAACAACTCCTCCCCCTGCTGTAACATTCACGGGTTATTTTTCTTACTCTAATAATAAAATGCCACAATGACTTCTCGACACATGAATCATTCAGGATGCCAGTCCAGGAATCCCTGCAGGCAAGCTGCAGTGTTTTGATTTTGTATGACACTCAACATTTAAAACAAAAAAAAAAGGAGAAGCAAAAAATGTAGTGGAAGACTCTTATTCACAGTTTGGGCTACTGTAACAGCTGCAACAGGTGTGGAACTGAACCCAGGGACCCAGTACTGCTAACCACTGCACCACTGTGCTGTGACAGAAGATACTTTACAACACAATTTTTATGATGATATAAAGACACCTAGATCTGCTCAGAGACAGACGCTTACTTAAAAAAATGGTCTTATTTAGGTCTTGCCTTGGTCCCTGCTGAGGACAGGTCTAATAAATAACCATCAGTTCCTAGAGGGAAAAAAAATAAATAAAAAGGATAATGCTTTTAATTTAGGGCTCTGCAGCCATCAATCACAGAGCGCCCGGGAGCTGTCACAGATAGGTCCATCATTTTATTGGCATTCGCGTTAAGTCAAAATTGCACTCGAGGAAAAAAGGGTCATTCTGTGTTTACAAGCGGATCAATATCCCAGACTTTAAATAATCAGTAATCTCCGGGAACCGCTGGGGACTGGGAGCTCCATCGGCTGCCAGTGGCCCTTGAGCTGCTGGTGTGCAGGACGAGACACGTTCCCAGCTTAGGGTTTGATCTGAACTAGAGGATTCAATCACCGGATTTGAGCCTGACATATCAATTGAAAAGCCAAGGTCCTTGTGTTCTACTTTCTGCTTTACAGGGTGGTGGGGGGCACATCTCAAAGCAGCTTATTCCAAGACGGGTGACAGGAGAAAAGCCATGGACAGTCATTTAAAGTTAGTTTTCTCAGCGAATTCACTCAAGATTGGATAGCAATCTTGAAATGTCCAGTGCACCTGGTGCTGGCTTCTAAATATAACAGCCTTTCAGGTGGTAATACATGGAAAGGCTCGTAAAAACTACTGTGCAAGATCTCCTGAGCAGCACGACAAGTACTAATACACTACTGCTAAAGTTCAGACTATGCCTGATTGCACTATACTCTATATGAACCCGGATGCTCGTTTATTTTTTTCTTTTATTTTCTTTTACTTTTTTTCCTCTTTTTTGGTGCATCTTCTCTGGGTTTGGAAAGGTATGATATTTTTAAGTACTTTTTTAGGAAACTCAAAGCACACTAACGGCATTTGCTCAGAGCACTGATATAGCCCTGCGGCCCAGATGTCGTTGGTTACAGTCCGAGTCGTCTTGCTATCCAGCCATGACTGGTATTCACCCAAGCTGGTGCAGACAGCTGACAGGGTGCCACACTGATGGGGTGTTTGGTCAGGGCTCTCTCAGCAATGCCTCAGTGAGAAGTACTCTGCTCTTCCAATCAGCTCGAGCTGTCCCACTGGGTGCTGTAGAGCCCACAGACATGGAAAGGCTCCTTTTATAATGAAGAAGGAAATCCTTCTGGGGCAGCATGGTGGTACAGTGTTCAGCATTGCTGCCTGGCAGGAATTACCAAGGTTCAATTTTGGACAGGGGTGTTATCTGTGCGGAGTTTGCATGTTCTCGCATGCGAATATGGTTTTCCTGCAGGTTCTCCGGTTTCCTCCCATAGTCCAAAGACATGCTGGTGGGCTAATTAGCTTGTGGAAAAATGGACACTGATGTGCATCTGTCCTGTATGTCCTATCCAGGGTGTGGCCCTGCCTTGCGCTTGTTGTTTGCTGTGATAATATCTGGCTCCCCTGCAACCCTGAACTGGAAGAAATGCTTAGGAAACGGATGGATGGATCTCTGCTTTGAAATGGGAGTCATGTTGGCTGCCCTGGCTCAGCAGCTGGTCATTCAGATCAGCCAAAGAACAGCTCAGGAGGGAAGGGAAGCAGAAATGACTCCGCCTTTAAATTTAGATTAGAGTCTCTGACTGCCAACACTCCCTCATTCAGCCCGGACAGAATTTAACCTTGAGAGACCTTGTGCTACCAAGACGCGACAATATTAATGACAAACAATAAACTGTTAGACTTCCTTTCTCAATTGGATCAATGCTTGGGTCTCGCAGGGTTAAATGTTAAAAGCAGAAGAAACACGTTGTAAATAACCGTTATTCTTTGTTCCACCAGCAGCTCCAGAATTGGTTCCTGCTCCAAGCATTTATTGACTTTTTCTAATCTTGGATGCTTTCATTACAGGTCCCTAACTGTAAGAGCAGGATTATTTAGGCACTAACACCACCATGCAGGGGGACTTAAGTGAAGATTACTGCCCAGTGTTTGGCAGGGACTGGAGGAAAAGTTTATTTTATGTCAGGGAAGGGGAAAAAAAAACATGTTTCTGTAATGGATTACACATGTTTTTCTCGTAATGAAGAAGAAAGCAGGCATTATTGATGTCAATGGCAAAGACTCGCACTGTTAGCAGTCTGGACTTCACAGTGGACATTTAAATTCTGAGCACATCCCAGAATAAGTTCAGTTAATTCAAAAGGGGCGGCAAAACAAGCCTGTTTTCCAGTTGTAATGTCCCAGCACGCACCCCCCCCCCCTCCAGATACACTATCATTTTAGACAAGACCGATGATGGAGCTGATCTTTCAATGCAGGGAGCTTAATTAAACAAATACTGCGCCTATGTGTAAGAATCCAGGCACAGGAGGTGAAGGGCTACCAACCCGCAGTTCTGTTTTTGCAGACGGAAAATCTTTTATTTTTATGAACGTCTTTCTTTAGTACGGATGTGGGGGACGCAGGCAGCTGAGTCCAAGGGGCAAGCAAACGAGTCAGAGACCAGGAGGGGCTCACTGTGTTTTTGTGAACGGATGCAACAGACGTTTTTTCCTGGATTTCCGGGCAGAGTTAGAACAAGGACCTTTTTTTTAAAAGGACTGTCCGCAGATTTCGGAGAAATTAGTACTTCCGAAGTGTCCAACTGTGTCTCATCCATGAATGCCCTTACGTGGAGCCTAGATTTAGCTCCCTGTAGTGCCAAAAAGGAAACGCCCAGGCGCTTGTTGATACCTCCTAGCTGGGCTGTTGTTTGACAACCATGCTGGGGGCTGAGGCCAGTGGGCTCGAAACAGTCCACGGGTCTCAGGCTGGCACAGCGGCAGCACTCTACAACGGTGTGACAGCGCAGGTTTTGGAGGACAGCGCACACCTCTTCCCTCCCGCTGGTCCGCAGGAATTAGAGGAGAGCTGAGCTCATTGTCGACTGCAGAGTCCAGGTTGCAAGAGAAGAGCAAGATAATCGGTGATTACAATTTAAAAAAAAAAATGACAGCCAGTGTGGTTACAACTACAAGAGAGATACAGCAGGTGCACAACGTCAGGCCTGGAAAGTCAGCAACTGAGCATGTTTTCTAGGTCTCTTGAAATCATCAACAGCCAAATAAGCTAATAGGTAGCTCAATTAAGTTGAGGCGCTTCCCGAGTGGAGCTGTAAACTGCTGCACTTGGCAGTGATACAATTGGGCCTCCACCTGCAGGCCAGTAAGATCCTGTAGTCTAGTGTACTGTAGGTACTGGTCCAATACCATGCAGCTCCTTTAAAGTTTCTTTGCTAGTCCTGACCCACCAATGGTGTAGAAATGAATGTGAAGGTACTGTTAAATAAAGGTTACACAATAATCCGAACTTAAAGTGTCATTAAGGTAATTTTTAAAAAGAAAAAAAGGTGTATAAATTCTACAGACATCCAAGGAACCTTCCATCCATCTACCTCTATAGACCTATCAGACCTAACAGCTCTTTAACACTAGAACAAAGACAGCATTATTCATTTCCCTGAACGACTTCAAACTCAACCGTATTTTATAACTGCCTGGATGATTCTAAGCTATTCCAGAAGCATGACGAAAGACAAAACATGAAGGACGGGGAAAAGCCAGACAAATGGTTTGGCCGTTCGGGGACCTGAACAACTAAAAAAAAAAAAAAGGAACATATGATCACTTTTTTTTTGTCCTGATCATCCCAGCCAAGTAAAATAAAAAAAAATGACGTCATCCCACTTCAAGGTTCCCGAGCGACTGCACCCGGCTCACCCGGCCTCTCCCGCCCAGCGTTATGTAAGGGGCTTGATTTGGTACGGGGGGCTGGCAATGGAGGTTTTGTTTGCGGCGCCGATCAGCTGAGCTCCCATGACTCCGCGCCGCCGAGTCACATCCGAGTCTGCCCGGCGGCTGGAGGGCCTGCTCTTCAATCGGCGGCCTGTGCGAAGAGCGCTGCCGTAGGGGCCGCAAAGACCGAAGGGGTCAGATGTCTGTCCCCCAGGTGGCGAGTCAGGAGCACAGGGTTGAAGATAAGGTTACTGGGAATGGGCTCCCTGCAAAAAGTGCAGCTCCCGTTTCACAGGCTGCGGCCCATGAAGCGTCAGGGGTCAGCTGATGCAGCGCGGTCCCCCTCACCCCCAACCCCCCCGCCATGGCCGACTTATAGATGGAGCACGGCATGGAGGAAACGATCTGAAACCGAGGATGAAAAACCAACTTCGGGACGAGGGTGTTCAACCCTACGGGACGGGAAAACAGACTAACACCTTCCAGAGAATCCAGATCTCGAACGGTCCAGAGCCAGCCCCACCGACCGAAGGCTACAGGTGACTGAAATCAAGCAGAAACACTCATAAAATCTCTATGCCGAAATCCAGGACTCACATCCTCAGTGTATCTTCTAGAAATAATAACGACAAGACTTTTTGAAACTACCAAAATAACTACCAAAATAACAAAATAACTGCCGATGTTAGGCAAACAATGTGGATTTATGTTCTACACTCGGAAAATCTTGCTCAGTGACTGATAGGTGCACCATTGGAAGGCAAATTAAATTCCTGCCCTTGGCTGATGCCCACTTGGGTTAAGAACACATTTCTAGCTTTCTGGTGGGGGGGGGGGGGGGGGGGGTGCTGAACATTTTTACCCCTTAATGTTATTCCATCCGGGGAAAAAAAGCTGATGGAACAGAAATTCACATTCCAAGAAGATGGATCAGCACAAGTGCTGCAGTGTTCCAGTCCACTGTCCTGTTCCACATGGGAAAACGATGACTGGCCAGGAGTTAAAATTTCAAGGAGGAGAAAGGGCATCAAAGAAACAAAAGAACTAAAACTGAGATTAGCTTTGATTTACTGTCATGTAAGATTAGTTTGCAAATGAATAAGCATACCTAACAAAGTTACTGTTGGTGTGCAAAGCTCAATCAGTGACACATTTTGAGGTTTTAATAGAATTGTACACCATGGCATATAAAGGTTAGCTGTGCAGCAACATTTTAACAATAAACGTGAAGATGGAGTTAAAAGTGTAAAAGTTAGATTGAGTTTACATTATGTTAGAACAATAAATTGTATTAATAATTTATAACTTTCTCATTGAGACCCCATTTTGTGAATTGTGTGTACAATTCTTGTTCTCAACTTTTTACAAACAAGACACACTTCACTGCTCTGGAAGCAGTAAAACAAAGACTGACCAGGAACATTCAGATAGGCAAGTCCTGCGCTGGCACTTTAAAAGGTTACTAACACAGTCAACCCACTGGAAATCTTCAAAATCTCCAGTGAAACAAGAATGAAATGATGAAAGTGGAAGCTGCGGAGAAGAGGATTTAATACTATAAACGGGAGTTCACTCTTTACGCAAAGGGTAGTGGGTGTTGGGAACAAGGTACACCTGTTGAAGCTCCTTTCCTGGGAGTCTAAGGTGAATGTGGTTCGTTGTAGCAACATGCAAGATGGGCTGCATAACGCTCTGCTCTTTTGTAGCCTTCCTTTCTAATGAGCTGGGGAAGGAATGTCTCAAGTAAGCTCAAGTTTCTCCTCTGTTCGGTCTGATGTGGCCAGACTAGGTAAAAAAGCAGAACCAGACATTAAAACGAACAATGACAAATGTCTGCAGCTCATGCAAAAATGACAAATAGCAAAACTTCACTATGTTTTGGTTTTCCACCGTTTAACTGAAGCATGCAAAATACTTCACAGAATACTTTATCCAAATCAAGTGCTGTTTCTTTAAAGGGCTGTTGCTTCGGAGAAACAGCGCATGTAATTTAAAATAATGATCAGAAATGGATGCACAAGTCCATTATATCAAGCTGAGCCTAAAAATGCCTAAATATATTTAATGCGTAACTTAATCATAACTTCATTTGTCTGACATAATTAAAATTTATTTTTTGTAACCTTCAAGGTCTGCCCTGCTGAAATGGAGGTTTTGTTTCAAACAAATGCACTAGCTTTAGGAACATATGGCATGAAATTTAAAATAATCATAATACATTTATGCCACACAGTTCCATGTCAAGCACAGATTAAAAAATACTAAACTCTGTAAGCATAACGTATTGCTTAATTGCCAGAAAATAAATTGAATGTATTTATTTATTAGTTTTGCATTTTGCCTTTCCTTGCCAAATAGAGTGTTATTGTGAAATTAGGATTTCTTTCAAATAAGAACTGGATTTTTAAGCAAACTTTCCAATGCAACAGCAGAGTGGTTTGACTGGAAACCTGATTAAGAGCTACCTGAAAAGAGAAAGTTTCTTAATTGATGATTACAGAATTCCTATTAAACAGTCTTATTCCCTGAGCCCTGAGGGTATGGGTGTTAGGAGTGGGCACCATTGATTAAATAAGTGCTACTCCATGTTCATTACTTCAGAACATATTCTTCAATATTCTCCAATTTAAAGAACAATCAGTGCATCCCCTCCCCTGCCAAAACAAATGAAGTACCAGGTATTCCCTAGAATCATATGTTAGTGGTCAATATGAAGGTGCTGTGCCCCAACAATGATTAAGGGGACAGGCTCACCAAAACATTGCCCCTGAGAAAAATTGAGACTTAAAAAAATAGAAAATACACAAATTACGATTTATTGTTCACCGTGTTCTGAATTTTAACCTTTTGGTCTTCAGGGAATTGGAAGCAAGTTCGAGAACAGCTGTACTTGAACTTGCCAGCACTTGCAGACGCAGAGGAATGTTACAGCTACACTTGCAGGCAGTGCAGTCCACAGGTGCCCTGTGGGAGGAGTGAGAATATTTCTAACACTGTCACATGTTGAGGTTTCAGTCCACGAGACATGACGGCAACCAAGGTCTCCTCCACCTCTGCTGCTCTGTTAATTCTCCAAGACATCAGTTCCTGAAGAGCTAAAAATACCACAATTAACCCTCCATAGCCGCCTCTCTGCATGCCCCCTCCCCACCCAGTAACTCCCCACTCTGCACAGGGGTCCTGACTCCCTCATCCTCTGACTGTCACACCTGTGCTCACCGGACTACAAGCCATCACGAACACTGCTGTCCTGTCATTCAGCCCGCATCCACGACAACACGCGATGTACCACCTGTCAGGTTCCAATCTCAGCCGATCTTTAAGACTCGCCTTTCTGTCGTCCGGTGCTCTGTCACTGTCTTAGTTTGTTAGTGACTAGCTTTAGTGCTCTCCGGGCTCCACCTTGCTTGCCCTTCTCCACGTCTTCCTGGATCGCCCCTGCACTCTGCTTTGGGATTCTCCTGGATTTTGACCCAGGCTCGCTGCTGCTTCCGTACTTCCATGTGTCCCTGCTCACTCTGAGCCCTCCAGGTTATGACCTCAGACTCTTCCTGGCTACGATTTGTACAAAGTTTTTCTTGTTTGCTTGTTTTCTGAACCTGCCCCTGAATCCAGTCTCCAGCTTCAGGAGAAGCGGGTTAAGACAGTGCTTCTTATGCCTGACTTCCCATAAAAACACATTTTCCTATAATTCCTGTGAAATTATAGGAATGAGGACCAGGTTAGCACTGTGACGCAGTGGTCAGCAATGCTGCCTTACAGTGCTGAGGCCCTGGGTTCAATTCTGTACCTAGGCTACTACTGGTGTGGAGTTTGCATGTTCTCCCTGTGTTCATGTGGGTTTCCCCCCACAGTCAAAAGACATGCAGGTAAGTTAACTGACTCTAGGGAGTATGTTTTTGTCTGTGTGTGCCCTGCGATGTACTGGCATCCCGTCCAGGGTGTGTCCTGCCTTATGCCCGCTGCCTCGCAACCCTGAATTGGATGAAGCAGTTAGAAAATGGATGGATGGGAGGGTGACCGTCCCCGAGGTGCTTTAAGGCAGGACATGTTTTCTAATGAACCTGAAAGAAAACAACAGTACAGCTTTGCCTAGATGTGACTTCCCAGCGCATGCATTGTGCCAGGAACTGATTCCACTGAGGATGACTTAGTTCTGTAAACACCCATCGCTCTTGTTTTCACACGGCCAATACACAGACATATTATATTTCCATATGGATAATATGTTTCACACAGCTCACTCAGCCTGACGGATGGCATGAATAGTGAACAGCACCGGCACAGTCTGCAGCATTAAATCACCACTCTTCCATTTAGCAGAGACGTGATACTTAATTTATGCACAAATTACTTTTGGTTTAAGGGCAGATTTAAAAAAAAGCCTGTCCTTTTGCAAAGCATCCTGGCAATTCCGGGGCCTTCCGATCACTCCCATCTAAGTGGCCATTTGTAATAATTTATAAATGCGCAAGAGCCTCTGCTTAAAGAATCACAATCAACCGCGCTGCTAATGCGAGGTGCCGGCTGGGTCACGCACTGCGCCAGGCCTGCTGCAGCCTGTGCAGCCGGTGTCGTCCGGAGAAGACGAGATGGTCCTAGTTTTCTAACCAGCGCCTCTGACCAGCCACGCAGTTGTGGCTGCAGCTCTGTAAACAGGCACGGCTGCCAAGCGCACAATCTGTGCAAACTCACTGCTAAGACTCCCCCCCACCAACGCCAACAACGGATATTCTATCACAAACAAAAAACTGGAATCAAATCTGTCTGGTTCGCAGACGGCGTTTCTTTCTTGCCTAGTTGTGGGGATCCGAGAGCTTCTGAGCTGTGCTCACCAGACTGTGGGATTAAGTCAGCTGTGCCAGACATCATGAGCCCAGTATACAGTAGGCTGCACCACTTGAGCGCTGTAGCAGGAGGTGGACCCTCCCAACAGCAGCGTCAAAAAGTGACCTAACTGCTACTGCTTGCTGCCTCCACAGCCGGATGGCGAGCTGCAGCACTGGCCTGTTACAGGAGCCCAGTGTCCCCCTCTCCGACTGCCTCTTCCATGCGGTTGGGTTGGGGGAAACAGAAAGGCAAGAGGTCGGGTGCGGTTCAGCTCATGGAGGCTCTCGTGACAGTGAGCAAGCAAAGGGCAGTGCAGGCGTGCAAGGAGTCCCAGCACAGGTCGGCACAGCTAAGAAAACTGTGTCATAAATTGTTACGAGCAACAGAGGGAGGCTATCTCCTCACAGCCTAGCTGTGAAACTCATTTTCAACAATCACTTCATGTAACACAAAGGAGTGTGCTACCCAACATAAAGGCTAGAATGCGACATTAGGAAAGAGGATACAAAAATTAAGAATTACTGCTGAACCCTGGCACAGGAAGGTCACCACAATGCAAAGTTCACAAAACCACCCAGCTGTCCAACATGCACCAGAGGCTTTTTCAACTTGCCTGCTTTCTGAAACATGAAGGAAAAATACTAATGAAGTCCAAACTCTGCAGCAGTAAAGCACAGCGATATTAAAGTAAAGAAAGAAAGGGTGGGGTATGACATGGCAGGGCACGTAAGAGCAGGGCAAAGCATGGCATGTTAGACCTGCACAGAGATTGAAAATACAACCCAAGATGCCTATGGTTCAATTCATTACAAAGGACGAGCTGCGTTCGTTGATTAACAAAGACATCACAGAAACATAAAGCCTGGAGACATGGAACACCTTGGATGTTTTGTAAGCATCTAGCCAAAGAAGGTCTGACAGGCAGCCTGGATACTGCAAATGATGCCAAGGTACTGTAGCTGTGGCCAAGCGCCAAGGCAGATCTTCCACCAGGATGCTGGCACTGGGCTGAGGAGCTAAAAGCACTTTGGGTGTCAGATGTGATTTTTTTTTTTATCAGATGTTGTATCAGACGGAGAAGAAAAGGTAGGGAAAGTGAGTAATAAGGCAAAGGAGGAGCTATATCTCACACACCTGGCCCTGTGGGCTTCAACCTGCCAACGCTAATCCATCACTGCGGGGGGGGGGGCAGCGTGGCAGAGAGGGGCGCGTGGCTGTGTTGAAGCACTGCCACCCTGCTTCTCTGGGTCAGCACCCCAGAAGAGTCAAACCGCTGCCCGCACCACCACCACCGCCCCCCGGCCCGCACTTATGTCTGCGCTGGCGGTCCCAGGGCGCCCGTACCAAAGTGGCACCACGTGCAGCTCCTGTTTTCCACCTTGCTATTAACCGGAGCTCCAGGGGCATCTTCGCCAGATGTTTAACTTACAGCCCTGAACTTCAGTTTTCTGCCACTGAAACACCGATTATTCAGCAAGTGTTTAGCGCCCCCCACTGGTGAGCTACTGCGCGGGGAACAAGTCAAAGACGTCCAACAACAAAAATACAACATCGGTGCCTCAAAACTGAAGTCATCTCCGCTTACCTCCCAACTTCCCGGGATTTCTGTGGCCAGGCTTGCAAAGGAGGTCCGTTCCGTGCTGCCGGAGGCAAATTCCATAAATCCTGGGGAGAAAACAAACAGAGAAGAAACAATTAAATAAAATAAGTCTTCCAAAAAGTGTGACGCTGTCTAAAAGGTTCAATGGGAGCTCTGGATTTACAAGGTCAGGAACAACATCGTGGAAGTGGGACAAAATCTGACTGGCATGGAATGAAACGTGTGAGATTTGTACAGGGAACTGTGGGCACGAGGTTGGACAAGACAGCAGGTGTCGTTGATTAGAGAGTTATATTCGCCACTCACGGCCTTGCAGAACGGGGGCACACAACGCCAAACATAGCTGAAATCACAAGGGAATGAGCCTCCCTCGGTGCTTGTCTCAGTCGGAGTGTTAACACGAATCTTTAATTAGATGGTGTGGGGTGTGTACGCGATTATCGCCCCACGGTGCGCCAGCACTCATCTGGCTGTGCACAGGGAGCCGGGGGGGGGGGGGGGATACGCAGGCGCTGGCAGCGCGATCATTTTAATTAAACAGCTCTGCTTTGTGTCGGAGTCCCAGAGGTAGACGCCAAGCCTGCGTGAGTTCTAAAAGAACAATAATAATAATGCATCTGCTGCAGTGGTCCATCAGCGTCAGAAGCAGATGGCGCAGTAGTTAAGTGGCGAAGAGGCCCAAAGTGCTTTTAAGAAGTCTCACTGCCACCGGTCAGCATCCCAGAGAGGCAGGCTTGATAACTCGGCTATTTGAGACTCCTTTATTCAGTCAGAATAGAAGAGTTTACAAATATTACAAACTAGAGGAGGTCCAGCCATTTGATCCATTCAAAATTAATCTTTCTCAGGTTGCAAAATCCCGGGACTCTGTTAATACTTTTCTTGATTTTGAAAATGTGTATTAAGTCACCCGGCAATCTACTATGTCCAACACTAAAGAGACTTTTCTCTTTCACCCCATCGGCATACAAAACGCCTTGAAGTCATGGAATCTTTCTCCTCATGATTTTTTTGCAGTGTAAGACATGATTTCTCTAAACATCTTGGATTTGACTTTCTTGGCTGGAATAGGAAAAAAAGTGAATTGGCAAGTGTGATGAGGCCAGAAGTTCAATTTTGTCACTGAGTGACATTATCACACAGGTGCCACTTAAGATTATACTACATGGTCAAAAATATATAAGGAGAAAGAACTTCCCTAAGCTCCTATCCCATAGTTTTGTCTGGCTATTCCTGTTTCAACTTTTTCCTTCCAGCCCTATTGATTTCAACAGCCAATAACAGTTTGCTCTGGATTATCCATTACCCAGGGCTGTAAGAAGGATTTGGATCGCAGTATTCCGAAGGCCAACAAAGAAAGGAAAAATCTAGCCAGCATGTCTTTGCTTAGTGGAAGAAAACCAGAGCAGCTAGCAAAAACCCCGGGAAGCATGCAAGCTCCACACAGAAAGACACCCAAGGCCAAAACTGCCCCCTTGCTGCCCCCAGAAAGAGTTGAGTTTCCAAACCCAGCCGGACACTCCCCTTTTAAAGCCATCAGCCACACAAGGGGAGATGGGCTTGAGTGTCTATTAGTAATGACCGATTGGGAGCAACACAGTGGCTGAGGAGGATCAAGAAGGGGAGTCTGTGTGGGAGAACCGAGGGGTAACTTTGGTGGGGGCAGCATCAGCGGTGCAAATCACGTGCATCATGTGCATCTGGGGGCAAAGTCGAGTTCAGAATTAACGATGAAAAAGGACAGGCTCTGGGGTCCCCCACCAAGAACCGAGAGCATTTGATTCCGACTGCGTTTGCATTAAAAAGCCGAGAGGGGATTTTTATTTAGGCAGCTAGAGCAGGATTATGTTTACATACAGTTTATCAGCATCGTGTCTCTTTCCCCTTCTGAATATTTTCTTCTCCGCGGGGAGCCTGAATCTCATTAGGATCCTGAGGTGTGTTTTTTTTTTAGAACCCGTGGATGGAAAAGGCAGCAGCGCCTGCACTGTCACAGGACCCCCCTTCAACCTTAATCAGACAAGCAAGCGCCAACCACCCCACAATCCTCCACCTCCACCATCGCGCGGCACTGGCAGAACCTCTCACCTGATTGAAGTCAGAAAAATAAATCTGTGGTTTCTCGTGGCTTTCCTGAACACCTTTCTACCTTTCAAAAAGACAAAAAAAAAAGCAACACCTAAAAAAATAAAAACAACGAGAGGAAAAGAGGGGTCCTTTATCGTCTCTGGGGGAAAAAAATCTTTGATTCGAATCAAATCCATGTGCACACACGATTGGAGTGTGGAGTTCCCCAAAGGTGAAGCAAGGACAACCAGGGAACACATGTAAAATAAAGTTCAAGGTCATATAAAAAACCAAAGGAAAAGGGGGCAAATTTAACAAGTGTTTACATAAAGTTATTGGAAAGGTTAGAAGGAGAGAATGTTATTTGGTTTTGTTGCTAATTGAACCAAGGAGCTCATCCAGCCACCTCTTGAAAAAAGTCGGGGGATCAGCTTCAACCACATGACTGGGAAGCTTGTTCCATACCTCCACACCCCCTTTGTGTAAAGATGTGCCTTCCGTTTCCTGCTTTCAATTCACTTCACATAGCTTCTGGTTCACTTTTCACTGTGGAAGAAGTCCATGAGGTTGACTTTGGGTGGATTTTATGGCTGTTGGGAATTTAAAAAACTTGCATCTTTATAAGAAGAAAAACCAACTAACCTTGCTGTGACAATGTCCCCACAATGTCCAAGTAAATTTAGGTGCAATCCTTTCAGTAGAAAAAAAAAGACACCGGCAGCTTCAATGGGTCTCTGGTAAATAAATCAGGGACACTTGAAATGACTGTTCGATTATTCAAATTCCTTTCAAAAAGGGAGATAGAGTAAACCAGGATAGTTAAAATTGTACAATCAAGTGAAAAATGCTGTCTTGATTTAAAAGCAAATGATCCAGAGTCTATGTGAGGAGCTCTCTCTCACCAGGTGAATCAGCGCCTGTCATTCCGGTCCCCCACAGTGAGGCACTGATTGATCAGAACGGAGCCTGGCTGCCGTCCTTCAGTGTTTTAGTACGAGTCCCCGTCAGCCAGAATAACTAAATGCCCCAATGATCTGTCACAAACTTTAACTCTAACACTCACGTGAATTTTCATGAGATCCGCGGCAGAACTGAGATCTCCATTGATTCCCAGTTAACTGCTGCTTTTCAACATACCTTATACACTAGTTTCAATCTCCCATTCTTCAGGTGTGCTGTAGGGAACATCCCATGAGTTACTGTACATGCTGCTGCACACTTGAGCCACTCAGGACGGATACATATGATGAAGATACTGCTGGGATGTCCTAAGCATGTCCTCCTTGCTGTCTTCTCTGTGTCGGGCATCTACACATGAATAGGCATCCCAGCACAGAGCTGAACCCAGGATCCTGGAGCTGTGATCTCTTACCACTATACAGTACTCTAATTTTGCCACACCTCCAAGTTGTGCAATGGCCTCAGTGACCCAAGTCATGGCAGCAATCTGATCCACTGTCCCTCAGGTGTCCCCCAACAGCCCCCAAAAGCTGAATAAGTACGCAAAGAAATCCACCAAGCCAGAAGACAAACAGCAGGTTTACAATAATGTCCCAGCTCCAGAGGGTGACATCACCCTTTCAGGGTCCCAGCAAACAGCTTTACTTTGGTACCAGACTTCAGGACCGCGGCTCCTCTGGCCACCTTCTGCTGCCTCCTCCAAACCCGCCTGTTCGCACCACAGATCCCAGATCCGAGGGTCCGCTCCTGCCTTTGCTCCCTGCCATCCCACTGGAAAAATCAGCCCCTGCCCATTCCTTTTCCCCCCTCATCCTTGAAAGTCACCTTGGCTTCGAGATCAGGATGCCAGCGGGGCAGTGAAACTCGCGTCTTGCCAAGGTCCAGAGCCGCAGGAGTTAAGTTCCAAACGTGGCGGGGAGACGGGGAGAGAGAGCACGAGGGCCGCAGATGTGCCGTGAGTGTGCCGAGCTGATTGAGGTCTGATTAGTAAGAGACACTCAAGCCCATCTCCGCTTGTGCGGCTAATGGCTTAAGAAGTGGAGGGAGGGAACGGTTTCTTAAAAATCAGCCAGGCAAGGTGAACGGAGCTGGCGGCAGGACAGCAAGGATGCATAGAGATGATTTTTTTTTTTTAATCCTTCAAGCCCTTTGCTGCTCCCCCTGTCATCTATCTTTGCAGGCTATTGTGACAGCTCCCCTGAGCTTTGCTGAATGTTCTACCCTTTAAGCGCCACTGGGGATGATGAGTTTAAAAAAAAAAAAAAGATGAGGAATGTATGATCATTCCCTCTTGAACCTTTGAGGGCCAGACACAAACATGTTAAATCTACCTAGGATGAGAAACACGACTATTATTTTTCTAAACCATGTTCTTTCAAGAGTATTTTTTTTGCATGGCTCAATTCATCCAAAACAAAAAAAAAAAAGACGCATGATACGAAACAAGAGAGAACTTGGCGTCACTATCCACCCTCAGTCTCCAATGGGAAAGTGGGTTCCAAGCAAGATTTCATCACTGACATTCACTAGAATGGTAACAACAACTGCTATCACAATTTACAGGGACAAAGTGTGGAGTCAACCCTCCCGGTAACAACCTGCTCTGAATCAACAAGACCCACCTCGACAACACCAGATACATTTGTTTCCAAGAAATGGACTTTGTAACGAACGGCCGTGAGGAATGACAACAACCAAGTTCATTCAGACTCAGCCATCAGTCATAAGCAATCACTCCTGACGTCCTTTCCTCTCCTAAAACGCTATAAAACACCTACGTGATCCCCATCTCTCCCCCGCATACATCTTTGCATGCCACCTCCACCTCATCTCCATCTCCACAACTGCCCCTTGGTCACTCTGCATGGGTGGAGCTCAGCCCTCAGCTGAGTTCAGCCAAATTTTAACTCCATAATCCTTTCACTATATTCTCACTATACTATACTATAATATACTATACACTACACTATATTCTAGGGTGTTGTTATTCCAAGGGACTTCCTAAGACAAACTCGGCAAGACCTGAAAACAAACAGGGAAACTGGGTGGTAGGTAATGATAAAGTTGTTTTTTTTTTCTCTGGGTGAACAACAAACACACCTTTAATTTCTGACAGAGCTGATTCTTTCCAGATTTAAGCCCAGCTGACCGAACTTCTCCGCCGGCTGCTCCCTCACGGCGCAGCTACCAGCCAGAAACCATCCCGACGGGAAAGAGAGAAAAGCTTCCCCCTTTCTCGCTCTCCCAGTTTTGATAGATTCTAATTAGCTTGCTAACGAGCATTATTTGGGAAAAAAAAACATTTTAAAAAGAATCACAGCCCCTTTCACCAAACAACGCAGAAACACAGAAGAACAGGAATATTGATGAGACGTATAATTATCGATTCAAATGCAAATGAGCTGGCTTTTGGAATTCAGTGAGAGGAAATCTTCCCCTCAAAAGAGCACTGCATCTTCTAGAGTCAAACCTCAATCTCGTTCTCATCCGACTTGCGCCCGCCGTCAATAAACCCGAGATTGAGCATTGATGAAAGCACTAATTAGCAAGCTGTAGAGAGCATGGCAATACTGTAATTACTGTGGGGAAAATTTGCTTTGCAACATTTTGCAAAAAGGACAGAAAACGAAAAGATATTTCTTCTTATTTCAACCATTTGGCTTAATTTTATCCAGTGATCTCAGTCTGCTATATTGGGCACATGGTTTCATTGCCCCCCGATCCAAAATACCTTCCGTTCAATCACACAGAAGTCATCCCACCGAGCTAGAAGGACATGTGTCGGGTTGAACACTTTACCGATTTTAAAGATGCTTGCCAATATAAAACTCAAGATCGTTTTTCTAAACATTTTGCTGCTACCAAAAGCAATGCTAATCAAGACTGTTCAAAGCTCTTGGGTAAAGCTCTTTCATAAAAACTACAATGTTCAAAACGTGTCAAACTATTTGGGGAACAACAGAACCTATGTTTCTGATGGATTGCTGGGCCTGTGAAGTTTTAGTTCCTCTGGTTTGTGGAAAGGGAAGGGGTTAAAGAAAGGAACTGGTTTACTACTTTGCTTTAGTGACAAATTAGCAACAACAACCTTGATGGGCCTTTTCTTCTCTACTAAAACCTTAATGAGCCAAACGGGGGCAGTGGGATTGCTGTAACACGTCAGTCCGAGTCCTTAACAACAGGACTTCCTTGTTAGAATTGTTCTATTTTACAAGTATGCCTCGCAATCTGGCTTCAATTTACTGTCATGCTGAGCTCCCAGGGCAACATACAATCCTTTAGCCTGAATCTGCAGCAGCTCCTATAAGCCACAGAGGAATGTGCGCGCAGTGCAGAAGTGCCATATCCTTCAGATGCACAGCTCATTCCCGACCTGTGTTTCTGAGGCATCTGGAATGCCAACCCATCTTCCTGCAGGAGTGAAATGCGCTAATTTTCCATTTTCCTTCATTTGTGTCCACCAGCTGTCTGTCTGCTACGACACCCGGCTAAAATATTGTGGATTGTGTATTAGGCTAATACTTTTCTAGGAAATGGATGGATTTAATAATAATAATAACAACAACAACAACAACAACAACAACAACAACAACAACAACAACAACAACAACAACAACAACAACAACAACAACAACAATAACTGTGTCCTCAGATTTCCCTCACGACCTGCCAGGCGCCTGTAACCCTGCAGCGTTGCTGGTCAGAGTTATGCTGCTCCAGGTACGACACAGTCAGGGAGTAAGAACAGTGGACGGATCTAACGAGCACGGGTTCGGACAAGAAAAACCACAGCCCACGTTGGTGTGATAGTCGCAGGGGCCAAGTCCAGTACGCTAACGGTTGCTCATTATGAAGCAAATGCCCCCAGTAAAACAAAATAACTGGCAACCCCAATTCAGTACGAAAAAAAATTAACTAACAGAATTAGAGAAATAAAACAAAAAGCGATATTGAAGATTGAATATTAGTGAAAGACACAGGGCCGGGGATTGTTTTCTTCACCAGAGGAGTCAGACAGTCCATCCCAGTCCCAGTCCACTAGGGAAGGAGTTTCCTAGTCTGGGAGCACAGCGGTGCAGTGCCAGGTCTCCCAGGCTGGCACTGTTTGCCAGGTACGGTTTCCATCTAGGCCTGGAGAGTAATCTGGAGCCCGCAGGCCACACCACAATTGACCGATTGCACCACACAAGCTGGAGCAAAATGCTTGAGCTGCACCGGTCCCCCGGGGGAAACGGGCTTGCGGACGAGCAGAACAGCAACCTGTCACTAACCTCCGCGCGCAAGGCCAGCCAACAACAATACAGAGCAATCAGCCTGCACCCGACAGCTCTGGAGCACGGCTCAACATGATCTGATTTTATTTTCAGCCACTATATTGTCAGATTAGGCACAAAATTTTGCAGAAGTGACTTAATGAGCCAAATGTGCCATGTGACCCACTCAAGCGGCGTTAGCGCCAGCACGTTGAAGACATGTTGAGTCGGCAGCCAGGAACACATTGTTTTCGTTATCGGGTGGAAGCGGCGAGCACACAAACTCGTCACTGCCAAGCACGTGTGCGCAAGCTCTTTCATCCCCACACAAGCAGCCGGGCCCAGGGACCGGAGGGATTCCTGTTACCACAGTTTGCTCTTCCCAAGTTGAATTGATTTTTTTTTTGCTCTTGAGTCTTCAGACCCCATTTCTCCAGGATCCGTCAAGGAGACGGGACGGACACCTTGCAGGCTGGGGTTGTCTGCAGAGCCCTGCGATGAAGTGCTCGGACTTCAGCGTCAGCTGAGAACGAGAAATCAAAGCAGACGACCCTTGCACAAAACAACCAGGAGTCCGCCAGGGGAGAGGCCCTGCGGTTTACGCCACACCGGTAAAAAAGGATGCAGGATAGAACTGCCATTAAATTTGTGATGGTACAGAAGACTTTAGGCTTCAGCCTTCAGTGGTTCGCCGCTCTCTGCTGTCCACTCTGTGACAGCAGCCCGATCACTTCCGATTCCCACCAAACTGCATGGAAAAAAGCTTAAATGAGAAACACTGCCATCCAGAACCATCCAGAATATTGCCACATGGTTGTCTGAACACGGGCAGAAACAGCACCACCCCTTTCTGACAACCCTGTTTTGTTTTCCCTGGGTTTTCTGCTGTCTTTTCCTCCATGCCAACTTGAGATGTGAGGTAGATGATTGCCACCACTGGCCTGGCCTGCACTGCAGACCGCAACACTGTAGAAGAGCTACTGATCTCAGAACACGACTGTCACTGGTGCTGTCCGGCGTGGGCTGCCCCTGAGACTGAAACCTCATGACTTTAAAAACAATGGAGTGTTACAAATCTCCTGGTCTACACACGGAGTAGGAAAGCTCAGCGTGAACTCAGGCTATGGCATGCCACAAGCTCAGCGATGTTAAACCTGTAAGACTATAAGAGAGTGTTGCTACCTCCATAGCGAGACAATCTTAATGGCACCGTACTGTGATGTCACTGTCAGCTGATAAATGGCTGAGCAGGCAAGAGGCGATGGCTGATCAAGAGCTTGCTAATATATGATTATGGAAATATCAAAACAAAACTCAAAATTTAGAACAGGAAGCTTTCAAACCTGTTCTAGGTAGCAGACTTACAAGAGGATATTCAAAACCTTTTAGCCAGGAGCGGAATTTACTCCTAGTTCTCTGACAGGCTTTGCAAAAGTATAAACATGCCAGTCAAGCTGGAGACAATAAAACAAAATGAAACCAGAATTAAAAATGTTAGAGTTAACTCTCATAATTATAGTCTTGAAAAGCCACCAAATGTACTCTATTTATAGAGAAAAAGTGCTAACAATTCTGCACCAGAGGAAAATGCCTTGAAAGTCGTCTCATTAACACAAGTGAATGTTGTGCCTTTATGGAGTGTGAGGCTTGCTGATGGCTTCAGGGAGGAAGGGGAGCCATCACTCAGTGGACAGGCTGCCAGCTGGACACGCTCTCACCTGCTGGGCACAGTGGGGTGCCCTTCAGTGCCGTCGCCCACTCCGACACCAATCCCAGTGTCTTCAGCAGGCTGGCACCTTGGAGCAGGGCGAAAGCCGGCGTGAAGATGGCACGCTGCCCTTCCTGCCAGCTCTGAGCAGAGCCCCGCCCTTGCACACGTTCCCCTTTTGTTCATGACTGCGAGGATCCAAAGGAGACACGCCAAGATTCAGGAGCTGGCTGGCAACAGCATCCGCTGCAGAAACAGACAGGCAGGATTCAGCCTCGTGTAGGAGATCAGACAGCCAGACAGGATTCAGCCACACACAGAAAATCAGGCAGCCAGACACACAGGATTCAGACACACTGTAGAAGATCAGGCAGGATTCAGCCTCAAGTAGAAGATCAGGCAGACACACAGGATTCAGCCTCATGCAGGAGATCAAACAGGCAGACAGGTTGCAGATTCATGTAAGAGATCAGAGAGACAGGATTCAGCCTCATGTAGAAGATCAGGCAGACAGACAGGATTCAGCCTCATGCAGGAGATCAGGCAGACAGACAGGTTTCAGATTCATGTAGGAGATCAGAGAGACAGGATTCAGCCTCACGTAGAAGATCAGGCAGACAGACAGGATTCAGCCTCATGCAGGAGATCAAACAGACAGACAGGTTTCAGATTCATGTAGGAGATCAGAGAGACAGGATTCAGCCTCACGCAGAAGTCCAGGCAGACACACAGGATTCAGCCTCACGTAGAAGATCAGAGAGACAGGATTCAGCCTCAGGCAGAACATAAAACAGCCCTTATCATTTGATTACGGCCAACAACAATAAAACAGGGCATACACCTAATTTTCACAAACCACATTTTGAAAAAAGAATGCCTGTCATTGAGTTACATTCTACAGTAACATCAGCAGATAACATGAATACCAAACATCCAGACAGACGGAAATACAAACAAAAAATATGTTTTTAATTGAAAAAATAATAAAATGGATATGGATATTTGAATTATCAATTGCACTGAAAAATAAAATGCCATTTTTATTTGTTTTGGATGATATATGGATATTGTCAAATCTTGAAACTATGCTAAAAAGACTGTATTTTTGCTATGTATTTTGAAATGTAGAAAACAGACACCACCCTTTAATTGATACTGGAAAGGAAAGGTTACTTTAATCTATTTGATAGACTTGGATATATATGAACTTTGTACCACGCGATGACCTAGCAAATGTTCATTTTTGGGTGGTTTGTGCAAGTAATGGAAAGGGTTTGGGGAATGGGAATGACATACAGCTATTGAAGAATTTTGGAGAAAAACAAATTTGATACAGAAGAAACAAAACTGGAAAAAATAAAAACAGATGGATACAGACTGACAGACAGCTCCATACTCGATAAATGTGAGCTTGCTTACCACCACCCACTTAATGCCGCACATAAGTGAAATTACACATCCGGTAGGTTCACGTATTGCTACTCATATTACTATAGGTTCTGCCTGAATCCCTCTCATATTTCTGGCTAGATTAAAGATTCCAGTAATAACAGCTGGTAAACAGCCTGTTTCAAAGCCATTTGCAAGAATGTGTGTGCATATGTACCTGAAGTCGGGCGTAAATATTAGTGTGGGATGGAAATTAAGGAAGAACAAGAACTGTAATTCCAGCAGAGACTGAAAAGGAGAGGGTTAAAATACAACTTTTTCATACCTTCTCTGTTCTGACTATGCCAAGTGTTAGTGGAGCAGGAAAGGGAATTTCATATGAACAGTTTAGTGGAGTCTATGGGATGTTCCCTCAGTAACAGATGCTCTTGATAAGCTGTGCACTGCAATGTTCTTAGTGCAATATGACTCTCTGGTAAAGCACCACGCACAGAAACACAACAGGCAACTTGTGTTCATATTTAAGTTGACGGTCAGCAACCGATCCCAACAGATTTGTCCATTTCCTAAGGATCTGATACTTTAATTTCTAGAAACGCAATACATCTCACAGTGGCCAAAATATTAGCACCTTTCACAAGCAAAGGAGAGGACTCCCACAGTAGGCAAGCAATGTCCCGCTGGGTTTGAGGAGGAGATAGATTACCATCATATTCCCAGGCCAGAACAATATCCCCCTAGACCTCTATCCTACTGAAAACCCCATTCACACTGTTCTCCCTCATTCCCAGCCTCAGGTGATCCTGGCAGGACAACAGAATGAAAACGGGGGCTGAAAATATTCCATATCCCTGCAGAAACACATGCCCAAATCCTGATCGGCCTGCCCATTGAGCTCCAATATATCATACAGCAGAAAGCTCCCAAGACCTTGGTCAGTGACAGCAGCATGAAGCAAATCATGCATCCAGCTCCTGGACATCAAGGTTCAGGGGTGGATGGCCTGCAGGCCTTCCTAGGTAAATACTGCTTGTTCGTGGACTGGGGCACTCAGGGCAACAAAGACACACTGTTCACCCTGGGTCTACCGCAGGAGCACCGAGGACGCTCACGGAGAAACCCACTGTCCTGGGGCTCCGCCTCTTTACGGTTTTTGATTACTCACATTACCGATACTGAGCCTCAGCAACGCACTTCAGTTTAGTTTAAACCGGGGGCCCGTCTCGAAAGGGATTCCTGAAAGGGGACTCTCAAAGGAAAGGCTGGACGACAGATGAGAGAAGCACTGACACCCCAGCTTCAGAACTGTAGTTTTGTCTGAAACGAACTGTGCGCTCTCCTAGGTGACGTACAGCTCTAATTGTGACCTCTTCACTGCCCCCCCATCAAACTCAGTAAAAATAATGATCCTCATCCTCCCCACTCCCCCCCCCTAAGGCACAGAGTTTATCAGGCAGAGCTTTCTGTTCTAATTTAAAGCAACACTCTTCCTTGGTGAAGGAGAAAAGCTGCTGTGCGGAAACACTTCACTTAAGGGGAAATATCCCGAGGGACCGGCCTGGCAAGGCCGAGCAGTAGAGGGATTAGTTCTGGCGCGTGATCGCTTGTCGTACAAATTCTCCGAGCAGAAACGCCCGCGGGGTGTTGCTGAGACGTGCGCGCGGACGCCTGTGCGGCCTGTGAGAGCCTGTCAGATTCAACAGCCCGGACGCGACCGGGGAGAGACGGGAAGGGGCGGATTGGCATGTTGGTTTAATAGGAGCGGGCCGACTCCGACTGGTAACTGATATGGAATGGGCCGGCTCTCTGCACGCGCCAGCATGAGGACAGGAGGCAGTGCGGGGGAGCGCGCGCAGGGCTCTGGACGCATCGCGGGCATGTTGCAGGTTCAAATCCCAGGCGACAGACTGCCAATTTACCCCTGTCCAAGGCAAGTCACTCAGACGGCCCCAGTAAAACGGCCAGCAGTATAAATGGGTGCAAATGAAGTCATTCTGGACAAGAACATTAGCCAAATATTAGGGCACATCCAGGGCATTATTCCAGCAATTTACCTGCATCTCATCAGCTCCACACATCTCCACACTTTATACAACCCAGCCCTAACCCATGCCATAACACCAGCTTCCTACTTAACCCTCACCAGGCCTCTGTTCCTAACCCTACCCTCTGACCAGACAACACCTGCCGGAACTGGGATGTCTGCAGTTTAGTGACCGAGAACAGGGGAACCTAGGAGCACGCAGCCGAAGCTCCTGAAGCTGAAAATCCCCCTACACAACTCTGATGTGCGTTCTTCACCGTAACAGTTTCTTCTTCTTAAGAAAAAAAAAGTTTTTTTCTCGTTTCCCCAGTGCGAAACGTAATGTAGGCTACGGATGCGAGCCGCTCGTTTAAAAAGGAACCCGCCGCTAGGCGAGCACTTAAGAAGTATAAATTATGTAGGACTGCCGCCACCCCCACTAAAAAAAAAAGGTCAGATCGAACACGTACTTGTTAGGCACGTTTCTGGGAGGCCGGGATTTTAAATAGAAAGGCAAGGCTGGGTTGATCAGGGTCTTTCTTATTTTAATAAAATTGAATTTTAAAAAAAATTGCCGGTCCTGGGTCTGAGCCAGGGGGCTCCGGGAGGGAGGGTCATATATAATAGATGATTATACCTCTGAACTGCCTCGCTCTTCCCTTGCGCCCAGCCCGGCGGTAGCTCTGACTATTAATACACCGGCACCAGGACACTTTCTATTCTATTACTTCACGGGCAAAGCCCAGTGGGACGACGCGGTTTCGCATTGCTGCTTTCCACCGTGTTCAGCCATGTAACACTTCCACAGCGCTGCCGATACAGGCTTCAGCGTGGCACCGAGGGAGGGGGAGCGAGACGGCGATGGACAAGGCCCGCGAAATGGTCCAGGGGCCCGGGGGAAAAAAATAAAATAACAGAGCTCCCGATCAAAATTTAATGAGGACAAGACGGCATGCAAATAAATAATCCACGAGTTACTCTCTTCCCGTTTAAGAAACATGAAGGAAAGCACAGGCGCAGGTCCCCCCTCCCAGCCAGTGCCTGTTTATTTTTCCACCTCATCACATCCTGCCTGGTCAAGAAGAGTTCACTGAAATTCAAGGGCTTCCATGGCAGCACATTCAACACACTCACTTCTCAGATCACCGGGAATGTGGGACACTTACAAAAGACGGTCCGCTTACTATTTTTCCCCCCCTTTTTCTCCCTGTTGGCACATTTCTTCATGCGCCCATGAAATGCAGGGGGCGTTTCTTTACACAAAGGGTGGCAGGAGCATGTGCCTGAAGCCAACACCCTTGATTCTTCCAAGAAAAGGTTGGATAAGAGCCTGGTATCAAGTAGCTGCTAATGAACAGCGCTCCTTTCATTTGTCATCATCACATTACTTTCAATAACTTGCTTACCCAAGTCAGGGTCACGGTGGCCCAGAGCCTATCCCAGGAAGCATCAGGCACATGGCAGGGGTATACCCTAGATGGTAACCAGTCCACTGCAGGGCATACTCAGACACTAAGACGCACGCAGTCACACCAGGCCCAATTTTACAGATGACAACTGACCCACCAGCATGTCCGTGGACTGCAGAAGCAAACCAGAGCTCCCAGCAGAAACCCACGTGAACACGGGGAGAACATGCAAACTCCACGCAGACAGCACCCCAGGAACTGAACCCAGGACCCCAGCACAGCGAGGCAGTAATGCGGACCACTGCGCCACCATGCCATCCCCTCTCGTTTGTAAGCTTTCTTTCTTCGCACCCCTAAAGTGTTTTTTTGCTTGGCCAGAAGAGCCCCCCAGATCTCATTCCATTCTCAGTACTACTGAGAACCAGTAGGACCCACAGAACATCCATCACACGCCATCACCCTCATCACAACGCCAGCTGAAGGTCACTCAGTCAGAAGAACAGAATGGGACTGGGCTGGACATGTTACCTAACCAAGACACATTTTGTTCAGGCTGGTCTTTCCGCTCACAGAGATTTGGCATGTTTGTCAGATACGTGAGAAAGGGGGGGTGTCCTAATATTGTGGCCAGGGATTCTGACACGGATGTTATCACCTGGTGTAAAGCAATCGAGAACCAACTCGTCGCCTGTCTTTTCCCTGAATTAAACAGGGCAGCTTTGCTTTCAGAATCGGCAACAGTCTGAACCTGTACTTTCAGAAACGTCTTGCAGAATAAAACACGTCTCCTTGAAAGAAAAAAAAAAAGCCCAAGAAAGGAACAGGCGTTGTTCTGTCTCATCACTCCAGACCCGCTACAACCAGAATTACTTTCCCCATTTTTCTTCTTTAATTCCCTTTCCTTCAAGCCATTTTCAGATCAAATATTAATGGAGCTGCTTCCCGGTGAAATGTCGTGACGGGAAAGGTTACCATTTTTTTTTCCCAGCGACAGCAGCCGGCGCGCGGAATAAAAGCCCAGTCTGGGGGCCAGCTCCGCGGTAATAAAGGAACGGCGTGCAGCTTTGATTTTCACTCCATCTCTCTCGGCTGGGCTCGTCTGGCGTTCGGCATTTTCACTCTATTTCTGGGGTCCGTGAGCTTACCCTTCAAGCTGCAATCAGAAGTCATTAAGTCATCCTGCAGATCCGATCTGATGCCATGTCTACTAGCAGCGAAATAAAAAGAGTTTCAAGGGTAACCAAGCCTTCGTGCCATTGCGTGCTGGGAACTCGTTCTTTTATTCTGTGCTTCATCATCATCATCACCACCACCATTGCCAGGGATAAAGTTATGAATATAACACTTGGGTCTGCCAAAAACTCCACAGTGTCTACATCTTCCTTTCAAGTATCTAAATTCCTTGGATTGTCCTGTCGGAAATTCACCCGGATTGGCTCGCCTGGATGGGGCACAACCTCGACACTGTCAAAACGCAACTAACAAGTAAGGCTGCCCTTAAGTCACAGGAAGATTCCTCGCCACAGCATCACACTTCCGCTTCAACCCCACTGGCTGGCTTCAACGTGACGGTCCCCACAGGTGCTCCCTTCCGCCAGCTGTGACAACGGTGACCAAGGGTGACTGGCGCACCGACCCCTCTGCCACCAGCTTAGATGACTCCCAAACTGATTCCCTCTCTTATCTGTTAACACACTACCCCCCCCCCCAGTGAACAGCCTCCGAACACACAGATCACTTTTATTCCAGGCATGGGGCCCCTGACCAACACTCACACTGCTGAGACGAAGGTTCATTTTCCCCACATGGAACAAACTTCAGTATGTCCAGAATTCGGCAGCCATAATGCCGACCAAGGCTTGTGCAAGCAATGATAGGTTTTGTGTTGACTTAAAAATCTCCATAGTTCACCTATAAGGCTCTGCATGGCTTTGATCCTCAGTGCCTGAGTATCTGAGCTACTATCATCCTACTCCCCACCTCGCAACCTCCGTTTGTCTAATTCTTAAAAGAACTGGTTTGAAGTTGTTCTGCACTGGTCAGCCGGTAGCAGAAGCAGATTATTTCATTTACGGTATGACTCGCCATGCAGTCTGCTCACCCTTAGCGCTGATAGCAAACAGGGGACCTTCATTACTGATGCAGGGCATGGTAGCATTGTTCACTACTCTTGCTTTAATTAAAATCACATCTTTCTGAATGACTACAGTACAGCTTGTTAATCACCTCATTGTGCCAATTCAACTCGAAACACCCCACACCTGGTGTTTTTGTTAAATCACGTGACTGGAGCTCAGTATTCTGTGAACCCAAGGAGCAACGCTACTCAAACAATCAACAAACCCACAGCTGCTCTCTATTTAACAACGTAAATGATATTATAGCTCTGCCAAGTGAGATACTGATAAGGCTGCAACATTTTCAACGTGAATGAGTATATTTGTGTATATATATATATCCCTTTAAGGTGTCAGGAGGCACTGGTGGGCACCTAGCTGGGGAGGTGTGGGCGAACAGACAGGGGCAGGGGGCTGTGAAATTGCTCATGAACACCACCGGCGCGGACCACGACGAGGTGCCACTGTAATATTGTGGCCTTAGGCAGTCTGGGCGAGAGCACGGAGTGAATGGAGAGAATCAGTATACATAACAACATTAGAGCTGTCACGACCGGCGCAGAAATGGGATTAGTGTCAGCCCAGATAAGGCGGAGGGCAGGCGGGAGGGGGACGGGGGGGGAATGGAAAAGGAAAACTGTTTTTTGATTAATTTCATCTTTTTTTGAAAAAAAAAAAGGGCAACTCAGCTGAACAAACGCGGCAACGCGGCATTATAGAGCTCTGCGAGTTAATGGAATATTTATGTGCAGCTCTGTGGTCCATTTTCGCTCCACATTCTCCCTGTCGTTATTATTTCTATTGTTACTGTTCTTGTGTTTTACTATTTTTTTCTCCACACTCCACACCCCCCCTCCCCCACCAGCCCCACACAACCAACCCCAGGCTTGAGCGCATTGCAATCTCCTGCCAAAGCCTCATAAGAAAGGTCACGAAACCCAAAAGAGACTCTGTCCTGCTGGCTTGACCATGCCAACACCTGCGGTTCGCCCAAGAGAAAATGAAAAGGCATGGGCAGCAGGTAATACCACGGTATAGCCAACCCGTCTAGAGGGAAGCGGCAAAGGAAAACACAACCCCATCAAAGCGGGGTTCAGATACTGACCCCGGACATTTTTCGAGAAAACCTGCTAGTCCGCCTGTGCCGCTTCCTCTCCATCTCCTGGGACTGCCAGGGAGACACTTCCCTGGGGGGCACCTCTGTGCCCAGGCTGGACCGGCAGCTGTGATCCAGCTTGAACAGGGATTTCGCCACCCAGGAGGAGGGCAGGGGCTGGGCCGGGGGCGGGGCAGCTTCTCGGCGACGTTAAAACGAAACTCCAAAATGCCGCACCGACCCGGTGCCTAGCTTCAGCATGGTCGCCACAGCCGCTTGTGTCTGTCAAGAGGTTCCTCTTTCTCCTTCCCAACTTCCAGATTCGGAAGGGCCCGAGATGGACAGGAGTGTTGTCCAGGGTGTGTCCTGCCTTGAGCCCGCTCTTTCCCGGGTCTGGTTCCGGCTGGAAGAGGGTCGGTGACTCGCAAGGGCAGGCCAGCAGCGGGAGCCCGTGGGGAACAAGGCCTGCGCCCCAGCCCTCGGATCCCGGGGCCCCCTGGAGAACCCGAGAAACGCGCAGAGCGTTTTGGTTGAAAGACCGCGTGTCCATCGGCCTGTCACGCGCACTCTCCAGAACGAAGGGGAAATAACAACAAAAAAAAGTTCTCATGTCTCCGGCTTCCCCTTGCAATGGAGCCGACACCTTTCCCGAGAACTAGAACAAATATTTGCTTCCCGCGAGGAACTGTGGCTGGCCTTTGAAGTTCCTAAATGTGCCCAGAGACATCTTGATGGAGGGATTCCGGAGGAACGTGGAGAGGAAACCCGGCACAGGAAGACAAACACGAGCAGAGGAGGACAGGCAAAGAATGGGAGGAAGTGGCAAGAGCCTTTGGGACATTTCCTGCGGGTCCCGTTTGAGCCCGTGCTAGAGACAGGAGAGCAAGGGAGAAGAAAAAGAGAGAGGAGATGGGTGCAGAGAGAGAAGGGAGAGAAAATGAGAGAACGGTGGGAGAGCAGGAGAGAGCTAGGGAATAAGACAGGGGAGAAAGTAACAGAAGGCGTGTTAAAGGATAGGGGAGAAACAGAAGGAGAGAACAGAGAAGAGAGAAGGGACAAGAGAAAGTCCAGGACAAGCTGGGAGAGGGGGACAGGGAGAGCGAGACTTTCGCCTGTGTGGAGAGGCATTAAAAGAAAACATGCCAGGCCAAGTTCCAGAATGTCCTCTCTCTCTCTGTTGATGCCAGAGACATTCCTGTAAGAGGTTTGCGGTGAATCATCTCATGCACAGATACCCTTGAGCAATGGCATTTAAGATGTGGTGGACGTCAAGTGGAAATTTTGTTTTGGCCTGTTTTATCTTCTTTTGGTTTCTGGCTTTGCTGGGTGCTCATTTCTGCCTCTGGTTCTTCGCTGTCAGGCAAACGGGTCATCTCCTGGTAAACATGCTTGATATGAAGCCAGTGGCGAGTCGGAGCCTGTTGGGCACATGGTTAACGAAGCAAATAAGAACTGGAGGTGAAACAACAGTGGCACCTCTAACAGGAGGAAATTAAATACCCAGAGACAGCAGACAAAACAAACAAGGCGTCTAACACTCCGATCACGTCTGCAATTCATGGGCTCCCGGCCCAAACGCTCCTGTATGGAAATGCGCTTACTTGCCATTAACCCTATTTTACCGTTTGTTTTGATATTTTAGGAAAGGATCATGCAATTGTAATGTAACCTCACACAGCTCTGGGGAGAAAGTTGCTTCCGCTACACTGCGATCTCACTTGTGAGCTCTCTATTAAAGAGAAAGAGAAACACTCTCCTTGGTGGCACCCATAACAGTCTGGTAATAACAATCTTATTTCTGGTCTCCAGAATTCACAAGGAATAAGAATTTACAAGTACAGTATGTAAACATCAATGTGCATCCCACAGGATTCCAAAGTGCTTCATATATCTGGGTGAGACAGAGCAGCCATTTTGCAGCAGCAGCCCCATTGCACAGCAGACCAGATGGAGAAACAAGACTCTGCTCAATTAGCAGAACAAGCTTGGGAAATGTAGGGAACCCAGGTTGTGCAAGGCCAGAGTGGAAAAATAAACAGGGTTAATCAGGACCATTTATAAGTCACTTTGATTAAAAGATCAGGGGATATAAATATTAATATACTGTATCTATCTGGGAAGTATATTTCATGTTTAAAAACAAAACAGTGCCACCTTCTAATTCCTCATCAGACCCATAACCAGAATAAGCCTCGCTCTAACAAATACCAGATCTCTCATTCTGACCAGCTCTGATTTATCATCGCATTAAAACACTGTTTTTTTTAGCCTTATTCCAAAAAGTTAAATGAGACTGAAAATTTGTATTTAGTCTGATACACTGCCAGAACTCTGCATCTTATTCACTTTGGCAAATTTTCTGAGGTTGCCAATTAACCACAAGCATGTCTTGGGGTTAAATTGGGGTTAAAACTGGGGCTTGGATCTCTAGGAAACTGGAGCACATAGAGGAAACCCAAGCAAACATGGCGAGAGAACACAAACTCCATGCAGACAGCACCCCAGATCCAGAATTGAACCCAGGGTCCCAGCGCTGCAAGGCAACAATGCTAACCACTGTGCCACCGTGCTGCCACTAATACATTTATTTTCTGCATAAATCATAACTTCCCTAATTCATGGACTGCTGCAAGGAATCCTAAGCAGTTTGAGATGAGCAGCACTACTAAGGGGCACAAATGTAAAAGAAAATCTGACTGATTAGGTGCACAAAAACCATTAATGTTGTCCACTCAAAAAACAAATTGGACAATTTAGGAATTGCTATTTGCCTGTGGCAGTGCACATTTGTAAATAGCAACACTGAGAAGGACTGCACTCAAAATATGAGATAATGTTTTTCTCTGGAAGTTTTTTTTTGGTGGTGTTCAAGTATTCATTTTCAACTTCAGCAAACTGCCTTTAAGGGATTTTGAATCAGCGAGGTTTCTTTGCAAAATGAAAGAGAAACCTTTTAACTGCAGGGGTGTTTTGAGTAATGTCATTCCAGAAACAAAATGACAGCAGCGTTGCCACCTTCTAGGCTGATCTAGTCAGATCTCTGAAGCTCAACGTGGCCTGGACTGGTCAGGACTTGGATGGCAGACCTCAAAGGAAATCCACGCTGTCCCAGTGCGTGGCAGTGGAGGACCAGTAGGTGGCGCTCTCACCTCTGGACTAGAATTTACAGTTGATTGCCTCAGCATTGCAACAAAGGGAACACTGTGTTGTAGGAAGTGCTGTCCTTCAGGTGAGATGTCACACTGAGATCCTGCCTACGTGATCTTTGAAGATCCTAGGGCACTCTTCATGGGAACAGAGGTAACACCAGAGCCCTGGATAAGTTCTACCTGCGCTTGCACGCAGTGAGGCTGCTGAAATATAATGGCTGACGCGAGACCCTTTATAATGGAATGTGCTATACAAGTGCAAGAAATTCCATTATATACAGTACATATAGAGAAATGCCATAACATTTGTGAAATCACTAATTTCTCCCAGTGTCTCTTCACAGGCTCCCCGTGGTGTTCAGAGTCAAATTTAAGTGGCATGCCCCACTGTCAAACCTGTGATCAGAGAGCTTTCTGGGACTTCTTTTCATATGAATGGTGCTACATTAAATAAAGATTTTTATTTATTCAATTCTGTTTCCCACACGGATATCTCAAGGGAGCCTAACAGATCTTAACTGAAAAAAAACTGAAACTCCTTTCTCTGTGAATGCTCGTCCTTATGGTTAAGCAAGAAATGTAGATGTCTTAACTGCTACAGATCTCTGTTTGAAGCATGGGCATGCTGCCAGGAGATTTTAAAAAACTACAGGCAAGTCTTGATACTGTTGCCCTGCCGAAAGCACCAGCATGAGCTTCAATTTGTGAAAACACTTGAAATGGAAACCGAGAACGATATTTAAATATTCACACTAACCCTTCCATGTCCTTACTGGCATTAATATACTGCCATGCCCTGTTCTCGGGTGTTCTGATGATTTAATTTTTTTCAGTTGCATTGAGAAATGGAAGATCGGAGAATGCCCGCTCAGGTCTGCCCACGTCAAGGAGTGCAGATGACGTCAACCTCGGGGCCCCCAAGCACCTTGCACAGAGGACTGTCTACTGAAGCCAGTCTGAAGTCTTGTTCCCAATCCCTACAAACCCCTCCCTGCCTCCTACAGCTAAAGCACTCTGAAGGCACAAGCAAGAGAAAAGCGGGGCAGTCAGTCTCTGGGGTGGGGTGAAGCTTAGTCAGCTGCTGATGAAGGAATCAGCAGGGCAGCCAGGCAGGGGGGCAGTGGCCAGGGCTGGAAAGTGGGGGTGCTTTTAGTGAGTTGCAGGGCCGAGGACGAATGCCACAGGGTCCCAAGAGCGCTCGCTCAAGATCACCGAGCAAGCCCCCACTGTGGGCTCCTTTCACATCGGGAGAAATGGGCGTTGCTGGCACACATGCAGACACATCAACCCACGCATCGGCATGTCCTCACCAAACACGGCAGGGAAAAGCAGAACGTGCTGGTTCCGACTGTAAGCTGGGAGGGAACTCCTAAAGGACTGGAGGACTCGTCGCAGCAGGAATTCAGGAACTCCTGGTGAGATGGGTCAAACACACCGCCAGACTGGGGCAAGATGGGTCAAACACACCGCCAGACCGGGGCAAGATGGGTCAAACACACTGCCAGACTGGGGCAAGTTGGGTCAAACGAACCGCTAGACTAGGGCAAGATGGGCCAAACACACTGCCAGACTGGGACAAGATGGGTCAAACGAACCGCTAGACTAGGGCAAGATGGGTCAAACACACTGCCAGACTGGGACAAGATGGGCCAAACACACTGCCAGACTGGGGCACGGCTTTAACCAAAGCAGACTAGGGAATAAAACATTGTGCACGCTGCAACCTCCTCAGGTAAACATACAAGGAAAAACAAAAGAGGGCATCTTTAATTGGCATTAAATGTCTGTCCTCACACGATCCACTCACACAGGCTCGGTGTTCAGCAGCCTGCCGCCGGCTTACACTTCTTCTATTGCTCCACTAATTACCCTGTCAATGACACAAAGGGGTTTGTATCCCCACGTCAGTAATTAAGCCTTGTGATGCTAATTAGCTCAAAATCCTTTGTTACATTCTTTGCTTCTTTTGATGTTGTTTTTGTCATTAATAAACCCATTGTGTTGCCTATTACATGCCAATTAGTGCCACACAATCCCATCAGCCACCTGCCATAGTGTCTGTCACAAAGTCGAAAGACACGAGCATCTAGAACAACGTGCGGTTTCCGGTTTCTCTTCTGTTTGGTTGTGCAGGCTCCACACAACAATTGTGAACAATTTGTTCACATGTGCACAGCATGTGTTCAATTAACACACATCCTCAGGTAAAACAGATTTCACACCCACATACAAAAGGCACCACGGTTTCAGTTTCAGTCTGCAACGCTTTTTAGACACACAGCTCAGTCCTCTGCAGGAGAGGCACTCAGTTGCTTGTTTCTCATGGAACCCTTTTGAAAAGGTCATGCTTCGTACAGATCCCCAGTTTCAGCATAAAATTAAAAGCAAATGTGATTGTTACAAATCTGCCGTTTCTTGCAAGACATTAGTACCAGACCTAGCAGAAGCACTGTCAGAGGATCCACAGCCTGCAGGTGAAGATTTTATACACTGCTAACCTGAGGGAGGAACGATTAGCCTTTGTTTCGAGGGGCTGGTTCCCATGACTAACCCCTGAGGACCGCCAGGGAACCCTAATATCCCTGGTTTGAGTGAGGATGGCCTATCTATTGGGGAGTCACTCATTAAAACAAAAGTGACCAACTTCAGACCTGCCAAGAAAGGTTTCAACACGCAAATGACCTCTCCAATGCCTTCAGTTGCTCCTGAAAAAGGAGGCCACATAGATTGGAAACAATATAAAATGCAGTCTTGCAAATCCACAAGTTATTCAATATAGGGGTTATTTTTTGTTTATATCCCATCTCTCACGGTGATGAGCAGGAAATTCTAAACAAACAGACCAAGGATTTTTGAAAAGGAAAAGGCTACACTACGCTGTTTCTCAGTTCGGATATTTAATGTTATTAAATGGTTGGAAAAACACAAAATCCACACGTTCAGAAGAGCACGCTGAAACATGAAAATGAATTAAAGAACACAAAGTCAAACAGAGAACATTGCTGTGCCAATCACTGTCCTGCCTCCTGCCAAACACACGCACAATGTTATTTTGTAAGTGCACATTCGGTGGCACTCTGTCATCACTGGTGCTTGGGCACAGTTCGCACAAGAAACAGCAAACAGCCCATATCTAACAGGCAAGGCCTGATCCAGAATTGACATGGTCTTCCTTTGTGGATCCGTGCTCGCGAACCGAAGATAAAAAAACGTCTGCCGTCAGGGAGACGATGAAGATCTTGGCAGGCGAGGGCTCTGGTTTCTTTACAGGGGTGAATGAAGCATGGGGGTCCCCACCGGAGGGGACACAACAGTCTGCTCAATCCTGTTCCACACGCATGGCTCACGGACCGCCCCGAGGACAAGCATGGAAACGCCTGCTCGCCCGCCTCTACCACCTGCATCCTTCTTGCAGAGTCGGATGCGGCCGACGAGTGCAACAAAAAGCTGCAGGTTTCCTATGTTCCGGGTGAACTGGTGGGGGTGTGAAGTGGGGGGGCTGTTTATCACATCTGCCACCTCCAGCCCCCCCCATCGGAAAGTCACAGTGCCCCCCCCGCAACAGACTCTCAGTTAGAGGCATTCAGATGATGCCCTCGCACACCAGCTGCTGGACACATCTGGATATCAGCTGCACCCCCCCCCCACGCACACACACCTCCTCCTCCTCTTCTGGCTGTTTGACAGATCAGCTGGTTTTACTTTTGAAGAGAAAAGGCCTCCTACGTGGCAGGTTTGATATGGCTGCATGACACGCAACCCTACGTTGCACACCAGGCCATGTTCTGGTGCCTTTTATACAGCCAGTGCCAGGTGGCAGGTAAGTACAGCACATCACCTCTTTCTAAGGAAACTTGCACTGACAGACCCTGGTGTTGAATTGACTAAGTTTGCCTCATCAGTATAATCTTTGCAAGAGTCCCCTCGGCTGATAAAAACCCGAAAAGGAACCGGCCGCACAGCAGAACTCAGACCGGGCCACCTGCATTGTTTAAACTCAGCCTTTCCCAATCCTGCTCCTGGAGGATTCCGGTCTCCCAGGTTTTCACTCCAGCACAGCCCATGATTAATGAAGCTTACTGAAGCCTTAGTTGAGCCAACTGTTTGATTTCCATCTGTTTTCTGTATTCAGAACTTTTCTCCTTCTCATGTCTAATTTCCAAGAAACACAGCAAACAGAAGTCTGTTTCGGAGTGTCTTCAGGACTGTTGCTCCCCCAGGACTTCCTAAATAAGCCCAAACTGTTTTAAAAACACTGAAACAACATGCATGGGGGGGAAATGGCACTGTCTCCAGCACCACCAAGATAAGCACTCTGCTACAAAAGGCCTGTACTGTAGGATAATCCCCACTAAATCACTGAAACCATATATCCGGGGGGTGATCTGAAACCCTGCATCACCCACCGGATCTATGATCTTTTTTAACCTTGCTGTACTATTTCAAGAGCTGAAACTTTTTTTAAAAAGCCAACAGCTGAATTAAGAATTCAAAAAGCTTTATTGCTGAATAGCTCAGCTAGAATGAAAATCGGAAGAAGGATCAGAAGGGATCCTCCAGGAAAAGGAAATGAGAAACCCGTGGCGTGCATCCAGGCTACCATCACAAAGAGCTTTTAGGTTCTTTCAAAAGGAAAAACACTTTTCCTACATAGCTCTTCCCACTGGGTCCTGGTCTTTCATATTTACTAGCAACTTGTACCAGTTTCTGCAGATCTCATTGGTCTTGATGACTGGTGTGCAGCAGGTTTAGTTAATTAGGAAACTAAACTGAAAACACTCACAAGACCTTGCAGCTCTCTAACACTAGGGGGGTTCAATGAATATATATTCATTCTATGCTACAATGAATACATAAAGAGCCCTGTCAGGTCAAAGGGAACTTTTTAAGCACGGCCATCTTCACTTAATCCCCAACAGTTAACTCTCTCCACTCTCTGTAGGCAGGCACAGTCACTGCAGCTGTCCAGACATTTCCAAAATGCTCTTCACTTTCCGTCTGAGAGGGGTGCAAAAGTGACACCTATTGCTTAAATACATTATTGCACCAAGACTTGGTCACAATGGCTTCGATCAGCAGTTATAAAGTAAAAACAAAATACACAATCTGTGCTATTTTTTCATTTGATCTAAACTGATGGTTTACAAAGGCATTGCAAATGTAAAAAGATCCTCAAGGGTAAAAATATACCAGTGAAAACAAGAACTCTTCCTATGGCAAAGCAAAGAGATGCGCTTCAAGCTTTAGGAGCTACAGGCTGCTGTGTACAAGCCAGCCCCTGGCTCTGGATATTCCAAGCTTGTTACCTTATTCTGGATGCATTTGCACAGACAGATGTGCAGAGCTAAACACAGTTTTTCTGCTTCATCAGCACAGTGGGTACTGGAGACTGCGGCTGGCTGAAATCACTAGGCAATAATTTGTTTCCCTGCCAGTCCTGTACCTAATACATAAATAGCTAAATGAGTAGAAGAGGCTAAAACTCAGATGGCTGAGGACACCTAGTGGGGAAAGTTTTGCAATGATTTAATTGCGTCAAGACCTCCACAGGAAGTAGTTTTACATAAACGATCCTTTAAACATTTGGAACACAGAAGCTCTCTACACAAATGTCATTACGAATTCTAAACTGACTGTCAGACTTGATTAATAATGATAGTAAAAGGCAAATGTTTAAAAATCACTCATGTTGCCAATCTGTGAGTCATGATTATAGAGTAACCATCTTAAGACTGGTTTCCTATTAAAATTGAGGGCTAGGAGGTGGATCTCTAGTTTTCCATGATGAGGAGCATTTCCACTGAACTCAATAACAGGCTGACAGGGGTTTGCGCTGCCTCTCGGGGCTCAATTCCAGACTGCGACACCTTGTGTGTGGAGTATGCACGTTCTCCCAGCTTGGATATGTTGCTTAGGACAATGAACCGCATTAATCATTACTTAACACCGAAAACCGGGTTAGTCATACTAAATGCAGCATACAAAATACAACAGTGCTAATGTTAAGCATACCAAATAGAGCAACTCCATAAAGAAAGCTGGCTCTCGCATGCTAAAAGTTAAGATAAGAAAAGGCATCAGGCAATGTCATGAATGTCACATTTGCAGCTGGCTGTACTTCTATGCATAAGAACATTTTCTAGTAACGAAACAACTAGCCTCGTGCGACAGATTTGTATTTTTTTTTGCTGCAATTAAATCCAACTTTTTTGCGTTTTTTAAAAGGTCATGGTACAAAGGTCGATCCACTTGAGGAGAAACGAAAAAAAAAACATCCCATTTATAACCGTAATGGCAGCAAGTGCCACTATAACAATAAATCTTTCTGCTTCATGAAGGTAGAGCCAATCTGCATATTAGGCATGTAAATCCTAAGTGGCTCATTGTTCATCTGTCTTAACTAATGAGCTCCACTGTGGCCTCAGAAAGCCCTGCCTTTCACTGCGCTCAGCGGCAGCACAATTTTGAGATGATAAGCCTGATATAAACATTCAAATCATTAATCCTAACCCTTGCTGAAGCTCTCATCTGAGAGTTTTTCTTCTCCCCATCTAATTACTTTTTTCTCTTTTCAAATTGATTTTCAACCCACCCACCCCGAAATTATAACGGAGAAAGCCGTGCCAGGGTCTTTTTATATCGAAGAGATTATCCTGTAATGCCGTACTCTATCTCCCTGTAATCTGATCGCTGTCACCGAGATTAATTACCGAGGGCTGACGGTCTTTTTAATGGATGGATTCATAACTCCGGTGTCACCCAAGATGAACACAGCAGCTCGTGCAGAAACGCAGGTTTCCGACACTGTGAGACAGGGAAAATTGGTTTAATTTTGACTTTGACTGCAGCAAAAATAAATATTTCCAGTCTGAGGAGCGCTCTTTTCTGGCTTCCCGTAGCATTGTGAAGCTTGAAATCTCAATTCTTCTTTCACAATCATCTTCCTGTTTCCATTTACTGACAGCAGGCAGCACGTGACAGAAGCAGGTCTGCACCTTTTCTGGTTAAGTACACAGTGCCTCACGGACAGGACTCAACATGGTGTAAGACAGCAAAGCTGTTCCCTGACTCACTTCCTCCCTGCCAGCTTCTGACAAACCCTTACAGGAAGGACAGTTAGGACAGGTTGCAGGGGTTAAAATAACAGGCTGTGAAGGAAGCTGCGTCTTCAGGTTAAAGAGTTTTAGGTGGATCTTCCAAAATAGGGGGAGCCTGGGGAGGAGCACTGGGACCTCAGGAAGATGGTAAAAACAGCAGCTCACTGTGGCGTAAGAGGGTCAAGCCTGCTCTCAAGGGGAGGACTTGGTGCTTTTCTCCTACCGTGTCCTGGTCCTGCCAGGGGCAGCCCACCCACTCTCCATTTTCCACCTAATCTTTCTTCAAAGAAATCCACGCCCAGTGTATTGAGATAATGTTCTGTGTGTCTTGGGGGGTGGCTGTGACCTTGGACACTGGTGGGAAACCTTCTAGCTCAGGGATCTTTCACCGAAGATTTTAATCGGCAACCACGAAGCCATCAATTTCTATTCCACTGTGATCACTGAGAGAAGGGATAGAAATCTCAAGACTGTTCAGTTACCAAGGACCAAAGGTCCCTTAACTGAACAGATTACTTAACTGAATGATACTGTAACATACAAAGTGATCCTAATCTCTGCAAAAACCTGAAAAGACTGAGTGACCAATAAGACAAACTGGACCGGGGATCTCCAGGAAGAGGGTTAAACACTCCTGTTCTGGGGACCCCCCACCAGGCAGACCCAAAAAATTAGCCATGTACCCAGCCCAATCCAAATGACATTACTGCCTGACCCCACATCCAGCGATAACCAGCTATGTACAACTCCTCGCAGTTCAAAAGACTTCTGATTACAGCACATGCTCAGGGGGCCTACAACCACTGACCCCAGCTCACAGTAACCTAAACAGGATAACAGGATCCCTCAGGCAACAATGAAAGCAAAACAAAGGAAGCAGTGATTTAGGACACGGAGATGCGCTTTAACCCAAAGGTTTAACTTTAACCTGTCACATCATCCGGGTGGGGCTACACACTGGTGTTGGTGGAGGGGATCCCCATTACCTGCCAAGCACTTTGAGAGGAGAGTCCAGAAAAGCGCTATAGAAGTGTAAGGAATTACTCTTTTAAAGGTTTTGTTCTGAGCCGCAGTCGTAACGTTACCAGTGCTGCCCATGCAAGTGAAGCCTGGTGCTTTGGCAGAAGGTACAAGAGGGTTAAACCGGCCTCGGCCCCACAGTGAGCAGCTGCCTCTGACAAGCCCAGGGGTGAGACGCCACACGGCGGGCTGGCGCAGCTCTTGTGTCAAAAGCTGAAGGGCTGTGGCTGACTTTTTTGTGAGAAACCAGAAATTAAGACGCTTCCTCCTCCCCCCCCCCCCACGGCTCATAATCAATTTTCAAAACTGCCCCTGGTGTTGCCCAACAAAGGCACCCAAGGGTCCTGTAAGCAAATCGAGATGACGAAATCGAAGCGAAACACTTCACTTAGGGCGCTCTTACAGCACATTTAAATCCCTAGACAAAGAAGTGTCCAAAATGTCTTCATAAAAAAAATATATAATACGATTTAAAATATATATATGCATGTCAGTTAATAAAGCTCCCCGCCAGATATCAGTGCTCTGCTGCTGATCTTGCTCACTGCAACAGCACAAGTGTTGGTCATGATAAAGGCCTTGCTGTTGCCTGGGCGCCCTGGCTGAGTCACGGCATGCCCCCTCCCGAATGCAACGTACGAGGGAATCTGGGAAATGGATCAGTGAATAAATAGTGTTTGCATACACAGCAGACCCAGTTTCCTTGGATTTGACACAAGGCTTAAAACATGTTCCTTCGCTGGGGAAAACAAAACGTTGCCCGAGACTCGCACGCCACGTGAAGACGCGAGCACTTCGCCGAGAGGCAGTCCCAGGGGGCGACTCTCCGTTTCAAAAGGACTTCCCCTGCTCTTTTCATGTCATGCTGGCAAAGCGATTAACTGATGACAAAACCATCAACACGGCTGCCTGGATCCTGACAGCATCAAAACGGGAGAGGGAGGGGGCGTCAAAAGATCCTTCATGTTCAAGTAAATAAATGGAAGGAAAGACGCACAAATCAGGATGTCAACAGATGTTTCAGCCATAAATCAAGACAGACTTGGCAGCACTAACTGAGCTCCACTGGCAATATGGTGCAGTTACAGTATCAGGTCCACCTACATTTAATACAAATGCCCGTTCTTCCCCACCGTTCCCATTGTTTCTGTGCACTTCTGGGTACTTACATAGCAAGTGAGATCGCAACTACAAGCTCTGAAGTTGCTACAAGACGGATTAATTGATTAACTGCCCCGCCCCTCCCCCAGCCCAGCCGCTGAACCCCGCGTAACATCAGTCACCACAGACCTGCCCCTCCCGCGGCGCCTGCCAGAAACACGCCTCGGCGCTCCCGTTTTTAGCACGGAGAGCCATTGACATGACAAGGAATGAGCCTGGAGAGGCCGAAATGCCACAAACAGGTGACCACCCGGGGGATGGAGACAGGGAGAGGGGCACCCTGGGAAACCTGCCCTCCTCCTCCTCATGGACCGAGTCAGTCGGAGCTCTGTCTGCAAAGCACCGAGAGGCTGGGGGTAAGTGAAACTACCTTTTTTGAGCTTTTTGGGGGGAGACTGTTACAGCTTATCGGGGATCTGGGGTGCGGCAGCCAAGCATGTCCGAAGGGAAGAACCACAGATCGAGCCCGCTGGTTTGAAAATGTGCAGAAGAAAAGCCAGACGTTTACCATGATGGCGTGATCCGAAAACAGGTGATCCGGGGGAATTTGTTTCAGAAATGAAAATCTGCAGCCAGCCGGCAGACTAGCAAGCCCAGTGTAGAGAGGACTTGGTCAGACAACAAAACAGCATAAGCAACACTCAAAAAAAGCAAGAGTGATTTTCCATTGCCTCACTTAATCATGCCACAGGGATAGCTTCTTAATGGCTGGTGCATCAGGGGGCTCTTGGGGTTACGCAGTGCTGAGCTGATTGATGGGTAGAAATGGAATATAGGCCCCCTCCACAAGGCCATGTAAAACGCTAATCAGAGCTCTTTTTACAGCTAACGAGCTTCTGATGAGCTCTGGCCGGAGCGCGTTTATTTAGGTCCTTAGCCGCACGTTGAGAGCCGTCAACGGCACTGCGGAGAGCCAATTATTTAATTAGCAAAGGACCAGAGCGACATTTGTGTAATGCAGGCAAGAGTCGGATCTGAGCTAAAAAAACTAATGCAGTTTCTTTTAAAGGAGACAGCAATTTGATTAGCAAACAACGCTGCAAGCATGTCTCCACTACGTGTGAGATTTGAGATTATGTCCCCAAAAAGACAGTAACTCAGGTAGTAAGCAGGCTCTCCTATGAAGTAAACTGGGTAAACTTACAGGGTGGTTCTGTACCATGGATCACTCCATCCCAGTGCCCTGTGCTCTAACTACTACACAACTCTGAGACTCATTGGGGTACTTTAAGTCTCTTCTTTTTCTACGTCTTCAATGTGACTGCTGTATTTTCAATACAGCCTACTACGGTACTCTCTAACGAGGGCTGTGCAGGACCTGATCTGCGTTCGAGAGTAAAAGCACGATATCATTTTCAAGGGGGGAGGGGGTCACCCTTTGAAGACAGTAATGTTATAGCAAGCTACTTGCACAGGTAACTTCATGCCAAAAGAACAAAAACAAATCATTGAGGCTGCTTCCACCCACTGGCCAAAATATTAGGAACTACCCCCCCCCCCCCCCAACACCGGTGTGACACTAACCCTTGGTACAACCTTCTCTAAAGGCTAAAAGAATGGGATGAGAGTCGGGCTGCAATGATTTCAGAAACTTCATGGAAAACAAACCCATGACCTGTGCCAGATGTTCTCGCTTCTTGGCAGAGGTTCCTAATATCCTGGCCATTTGTGCTCCAGGGATCTAAAGACCACGTTGGTTGGGGAGCGTGTCTGCGGGTGGGGATAGGACCAGTGTGATTCTTGGGACAGACAGCTAACCGGGTCCCCCATCTCGCATTTCTCGTGCCCCAACAGCCGCAGTTAAACTGGACAGAAACCGTGGAGGTTCCCAATCCCCTGAAGATGTACGGGCTGTATCTGGAAGCGGTGAACGACTACATCAACGAGTCGTACGGCGAAGACGTCTGGAGGCTCATCGAGGCGCGGGCCGAGATCCCGCACCTCAAGTTCGTCCGCCACCAGATGTACAAGTAGGGGTCCACTTGTCTAGTCTGCTCCCCTTCCACCCCACTCACTGTCGCACCTGGGAACCAAAGCCAGAGGCCCCAGTTCTGATGGAGAGCGCTCTGGCCCAAGCATGGTCCTCCTCTACTGGGCCTCTTCTTTCTTGTCACTACTATCTAGATCATGTTGTTGCTCTACTTGATCAGCAAAAATCACAGGTCTGCGTTGGCATCAAAAAAATATCTGGCCGCCTGTCCCCCTACGTTTACCAAAACAGCTGAGCTGCTGAATTTAATAATAATAATATCCTTACATTTATGCAGCGCTTTCCTGGACACTCCACTCGAAGCACATTACAGCTAATGGGGTCTCCCCTCCACCACCACCAGTGTGTAGCCACACCCAGATGATGTGACAGCAGCCAGAGAGCACCAGTACACTCCCCACACACCAGCCCTGAGTGGGGAGGAGAGCATTAGCTGGTCCCGAGTTAGATGATCTCGGCCGTCCTGGCTGGACGGAGCAAAAATTTCAAGGAAGCACTAAAGCTTCCGACACTAAAGGGGCTCGCTCAGGGCGCAGGCCGAGCTCTGCGGTCCACGCAGCCCATTTCGAGGTACGGTGCAGCCCAGCTGGCAGAATGTCAGCTGACGAAACGATAGTCCATGCCGGAAGAGCGCCATCACAGGTCCTCATTCTCCCCTGTGGCCGTGACGCCAAGTCTTAAACCAATACTGGCCCGGTACTTAATGGGAAACATAATAGCTGGCGATCCCACCTGAACGGGTAGTAAACGCCTCCTGAATATGGCACTACATCATTACGGGCAAACTGCTCTATTTGTTGAGAGGGGAAGGCTCACTCTTGTGGCGCCTCTGTCCCACAGCGACAACCTGATCCTGCGGCTAGCCAAGGCGGCGGGCGAGGTGCTGGGGAAGACGCACGACGAGCTGATGTACGCCTTCGGGGTCTACATGGTGAAGAGGATAGGCAACTATGGCTACGAGAGGATCCTCAAGGTGAGAAAAAAGTATTCTGGAGCACTAACTGCCCTGGAGGATGGGGCATGGAGGCTTCTATCGGATTAATTGCCCTGGAGGGTGGGGCACGGAGGCTTGTTTAGGATTAATTGCCCTGGAGGGTGGGGCATGGAGGCTTCTATAAGATTAAATGCCCTGCAGGGTGGGACATGTAGGATAAATTGCCCTGCAGGGTGGGACATGGAGGCTTCTATAGGATTAATTGCCCTGCAGGGTGGGACATGGAGGCTTCTATAGGATTAACTGCCCTGCAGGGTGGGACATGGAGGCTTCTATAGGATTAACTGCCCTGCAGGGTGGGACATGGAGGATTAATTGCCCTGCAGGGTGGGACATGGAGGATTAATTGCCGTGGAGGTTGAAATGAAAAGGGCAACAGCCTGGGAAACCACCAGAGTACCATATCTCTGTCAAAACAAGAAAGCTGTAGAAGACTTAAACAAGAAGAAGTGGGGACATTTTCACTGACATCTCAGGAGTTTCACATTTACTTGGCCGTCATTTTTTAAAGGTTAAAACACATGAGATTCAAGTACATATGAAGGGTGACATAAGAGACATTAAAGTCCTGAATGCTCCTTAAATTACGTCCTACATTACACTAGCAGCCTAGCAGGACCCAACTTGTTTGGGAGTCAGTAGCATTAGAGAAGCATCTTATGTATGTGAGCAAAAATGACATTTTGTCAATACATTTTGTCAATGTATATTTGGACAATATAAAACATATTGAAGTTTTTAAAGTAGGCCTTCATTATAATGTGGAAGGTTTAATTCCAGTTGTTATATAGATTACAACTGGGATGAAACCAATTGAAGAATGATCAAAACTCAATACATAAACGTTAGTCTGAACCTCTGCATCGGAATTCGCGTTCTCCTTTCTTCGGCCCCCGTCAGGTGCTGGGCCGCAACGTGAGAGACTTCATCAACGAGCTGGACAACCTGCACGAGTACTTCCGCTTCTCCTTCCCCAAAGTCCAGCCGCCCAGCTTCTGCGTGGAGGAGGAGTGCGAGACCAGCCTGACGCTGCACTACCGAAGCACGAGAAAGGGCTTCACCCAGTTTGTTAAAGGTAGGCGCCCCATGGCCAGCCCAGGCCGGCACCGCCAACGGGTCTCGGACCAGAGGGCCTGAAACAGGCCATCGCATCCCCCCACCCTGGGGGAGAGCTGATCTCAGCTAGGTTTCTTGGCTCCATTAGATCAGCAGCAGCTTAAGGCCGTGAAAAAGAGATGCGTTGGTCTAGTTTAGTCTTAACTGGATCAATTTAACTAGCCCTGCCTTAAAGAGGGCAGGATTCTGGAAACAAGGGACACGTTCTGGGAAACTCTGCTCCCAAACACAGTACAGCCACCCCCGTCAGTATCTCCCCTACAGCATATGGAGCAGCATGTGAAACAAGGGCGTTGCACACTTTCATCCACAAAAAGCATGGTTAAGAGCACTGCCAGTGTGTCATGTGCAGCTGGATCAGTCTCCTAAGCTTGTCTGAGCTTTGGGGCTGCACAGCACCATACCAGACATCCAGCCACTCTTCCCATGTGGCACAGGAGGCCTGAACTCTGCTGGGAGTCCAGGTTAGTGGCGTCACTGTAATGGTGCTCACACTGTTTAACCAAATGCCATACGCAACACTACAAATAACTTTTTAAACCTGTTCTGGATTTGCTCTTAGCATACATAATGCAATGGTTCATAGAGCATCAAAGCACCAGTCTTCTTAAACTTTCAATGTCTGCTGGGAAACGCAAGCCCAGCATCAGATTGTCTTTTGTGCGCCTCTAACAGACAATAACACCATCACCTGTGTTCTCAAAACCCTGCCCCAACCCCCCAGGACAGCTGTCCCAGGTGGGCCGCCAGTTCTACAACACAGACATCGAGGTGGAGATCCTATCAAAAGAGGAGACGGAAAAGATGACCTACGTGGTGAGTGAAGAGCAACACACTTTTGTTTTCCCTGAATCTTTCCTTACCCACACCCCACCCCCCACCCATAGCCATCTTCCTGATAATTAAATGTCAGGAGTTTCAATTTCAATGGATTTCTGTCCCAATTAACCAGAGAATCCTAAGTTTCCAACTGCAGCCCACACCGATTCCCAAATTCTAAGATCTTGAAAAACTGGCAATTCTGGATTTTTTTGTTTTTAAAAGGGGGCATATGCCTTTCAAAGATCCTCTGACCACTTTCCCTACACTATTCTGCACTTTCTGCTCTTAAGGTCTACAAGATGAACTTCGACAACGCCGCCTTCAAGCATCGCATGCCACAGCAGAAGACGGCGCCAGGCTACGAGAAGCTGCCGATGAAGAGGGGCATCTTCTTTGACATGTTCCCCTTCAGCGTCATCTTCCGCAGGGACATGACCATGTACCGGATCGGGGACGGCCTCAAGGAGGTTTTCTCCGACCTGCAGGGGAAGAAGTTCAACGAGGAGTTCACCCTGGTCCGGCCCATGCTGGAGTTCAGCTGGGACAACGTGAGTGCGGCCTGCGTGCTGTCACCTCTCAGGGATTTAACGGGGTGAATGTGAATATGCACGGAATTGCCTCTGGTGCTGTCTGTGGCCCTCTCCGGACAGGCGCATGCTGTCCCTCTCTGGAGGTCATCCGGAACCGCATGTCTGTCTCTTGCTACCTCAAGCCTGCCTGGCACTGTTTAGCCTGGCCTCGCAATTGTTTGACTGTCTTTCTGTTCAGGTGACTATTTCTCTCGACTTAAAATGGAACAAGGTTCTGTCAACAGCCAATGTGGGCGACCGGCCAGGTCAACAATGCAGTCAAAAGAATGCTAAAATATAAAAAAGGTTTAACGTAATAAATTAGGAAAAGATTTCAACCACCAATGGATGTGCAAGCTAGTATTTGGGGGGAAGGGGCAAGGGAGCAAAGAAGAGATGATTCTTTTCGAAGATGTATAAAAACGTGCCGCAGAAATGCTCTATATAAATGATGTGGGTGTCTGTATTTCACATCCTAAAAAAGAGATCAGGAACCACAGCTCGGGCCCATGACCACGAGTGGAGAAAGGGATATATTGTAAGTGCCGATATGTACAGTACATTTCTGCAAATCTCCATTTTCTACAAGGCAAGACTGCTTAGTACCCTAAGTTGTCCCCAAGTGTCTTTCTAGCAGGACACAAACATGTGCCCCAACGCCTCTCCTTCTTCCTCTGTCTGGGACCTGTGACCATGCCGCTCTGTCCTCAGATCTACACTCATCTGAACAACGTCTTCGAGCTGCTGTCCAAAGCGGTGGTCGAGAGCAAACAGAAGATGAACATCCCCAAACTGAGCAAGAAGGAAGGAGAGGAAGCCGAGGAGAAGGAAGAGAGCGAAAAACCCAAGAAAGAAGAGAGAGGTACCTCCATTTGCACAAAACTCTTAATCACATGTATATCCGCTGTTCTTCCTTTCATTCAGACCCTTTTTTCCTGCTCAGAAACACAGTACCTTGCAAAGCAAAATGTGTGCTGCGTACTCTATATAACAAGTATCAGGCTCCTGGGCTCTCAAGTGGCTTAAACACTCTCAGCACAGGCTGGGCTCTGTAATCCAGAAGCTGAGAGATTGAGCCTATGTCCTTTTAAAAGCACAGCACAGTCCGAATGAGAATCTCCAAGCAGTGATGCACAAGCACAGCACTGCACAGGAGTAGCACAGGGATTAGTCATCCACTTTCACTTTCAGGTACTGGCAAAACAGTGTCACCTCCGACAGCTCAGGTCCAAAGGTTCTTTCATTTCGGTGCAACACTTTGTTCCAGCTAATCCTTGAGTACAGAAGTGGTCTTCTGCAGTTGAGGCTCATTAGCTGGAATACAGTTTGTACATTCCAGGTTATGAGCTGCATCCAGTGCTGTAAGAAATCAAGGCTGCTTTCTTTCTGCTGTGGGGTCTCTTTCATTGCATCAGCTGACAGATGCCTATTATTAATGGCAGCAAGGTGTTGCAGAGGTTAGTATTGCTGCCTCACAGAGCTGGGGCCCTAGGTTCAATTCCTGGGGTGCCAACAGCATTAAATTGGTATGTTCTCCTTGCATTTGTTTGGGTTTCCTTCCACAATCCAGAAACATACTTGTAGTTTAATTGGCTTCTGGGAAAACTGGCCTTGGTGTGGGTGTGCGCGTGTCTGTGTCTCTGTGTATACCCTACGATAGACTGGCATCCCACCCAAGGTGTATCCTGCCTTGTGCCTGTTGTTTGCCGGGAAAGGCTCTGGCTCCCCCATGACCTTGAATCAGATAAAGCAGTTAGAAAATGAATGGACGGATTAATGATTAGTCCATAATTAGTCTGACTTTGATGACTAATTACTGCCGATGACTACATGGCATAGCTGATGACTAATTGCCTTGAGAGTTTCATTACCCTTCAGATCAGTTCAGTAAAAGGTTGTAGAGGAACAACACAAAGCTTTGAACTGAAATGTGAGCTGAATGGACTCTTCGCTCTCAGCTTAGAATGTCTGCAGCACTGGGGTATTAATACATTGTTGAGCTCAATACATTGAGCATTAATATATTACTGTTTTAACGTGAGTTACACCCATTAAACTTTCGTCTGGTACACAGACTACAGAGACATGCAGTCTAAAAGAAGAGACAGAGAGAAGACATCCATGAGTCCACATTTGTAAAGGGACTTTGCACTAATGCCCTTTAAGCCAAGGTTTTAGGAAAGCAAGCCATGTTTAGAGGAGCCTGCGATTGAGTGATTCTTTGTGACCTCGACTCCCCTGCAGAGCTCAAAGCCATGGAGGAACTGAAGGGCACAGACCAGGAGTACAGCAGTGCCCTGGCTCAGTACAACAGCTCAGCCAACTCCGGAGGGGAGGACATCGAGCTCCTGGCCTTCCAGACCGTCACAGGTGGGCCAGTTCCCATCATTCCTTCTGCTAGGCTACGTCCCAGTAAGATACGGTCATAAACCATCTGGATTAACGATGAGGGTGGCCGAGAACCAAGCCTAACAAACGGGAAACAAAGACTCTTTCTCTCGCCCTCTAGGGAAATGCAGCGAGACCATTTTTGAGGACATGCGGGAGCCCCCCAAGAAGCCGCTGCACCTCAAAGGGCAGATGAAGTACGTCCCTCAGTGGGACTCCCTCATCTTCCTTGGGACACCCATGTAAGTGCAGTGGCAGCAGGTCCTGCAGCCTGTTTTCTCTTTCTTCCTCGAACCTGTGAAATAGCAGCGTACCCTCAACCTTGTACCTGGGGATTACGTTTCGAAAATGAGGAAATTATCAGTCCTGACATTTATTAATTAGTGAGCACTCTACCCTAACACCGTATAAGCAAAGGCCTCCAACCTTCACCTTGCAGATTAAAGTTTTGCTCCAGCCCAGATCTCAATTAACTGAACCAATTAGTGCTTTATCTAGTTCAGAGGATGGGGGCCTTCAGATGCTGTCTGAAGAGGACCATAAAGTCTAAATGTCTAGGGCGCTACAGTTATAGGGCGTGCGCTCATTTGCTTAAAACTTCATATCTAGTGATTCAGAAAAATATCATCATAAATGATTGTCTAGTATGGAGAAAAAGGACAACACGATCAATTCACCTGAACTTTCAACTGTCTTTCAATCTCCCTCTAGTATTGAGACGGTAGAGGACATGATTAAAATGGGGGTGTATGTGAATGACCTCAACCTCCACGACTCCAGCAGAGAGCTCATCCTGGCTGGGACCCAGCAGTCTGCCGAGCTACAGCTAGCCCTGGACCAGGTACAGTACAGCACATACCAGGACAGGACCAGGAAGTGAGCAATGGCACTGCAGAGTCACTTACAACAGTGAACATGACAGGAGAAGCTTCTTAGTGGGTTAAGGGCAACATCACGATTCATCAGCAGAGCCCAGCCAGGTTTGAATCAGGGTTCTCCTGTTAACAGGCCATTTACCTTCACTACCAGATCATACCCACTAAGATTAACACTGCACAAAAGCGTAGAGTGCTTGACTTGTAACTTGCCACCTTGACTAAAGTATTTTGCTCCACGTGCTCCAGTAACTGGGCTCTCTCCAGGTCAACACTACAAATGTGAATACACACTTAAATTGATAAAAGCTTACGACTGAAAAAATCGACCAAAATATTAGGAACCCAATAATAAGCCGGCCCCCTGCGAGAGGCAAGAACATTGTTCACAGCCTAGTTCCATGTCAACATTTAGATGACACTCATTGGAATCTGAGACAATAAGGAGTGGTGTGAGGCACTCAGCTGCATGTTGAGGATCAATAAGGATCCAGGGGATTGAAGTCAGCAGGAAAGGGAATCAGAGTCTGTCATGCTCCTCATGCTCACAAGTCCAGCCATGTCTCAGCAGTCACAGAGAGAGACAATTTGCTTGATCAAGGTTTTTAAGTAAACAGTTCCTTTGAGATGCGGTAGCTACAGCACCTTATGAGCATTTTGGTGGAATCTGGGATTTTGCCCAGACAGCACGGCACATGCACAACCATCTCTAAAGCCCCAGTGGCTCAGACAATCTGTGTGTCCTAAGGGACAAACACCTTGCTCTTTCGCCACCCCACACCCCAGGAGCAGCAGAAGTACGCCCAGCTGCAAGAGATCATCAAGAAGCTGGACGAGGAGAAGAAGAGAGGAGACTCACTGCTCTACGCCATGATCCCCAAAGCTGTGGCCGACCGCCTACGCAAGGGCATCACAGCGCTGGAGACCTGCCAGGTGGTGAGATGGGCGGAGCTGCGGGTCCACTCGCAGGGATGTAAGGGAGACTGCGGGGGATGGTTAACGAGAGAAGCTGCGTCTGGCCCAGCTTCCTCGTTTGGATTCTCAGTTGCTGGCTGAGCCTTGGATTCTCATCCTGTTCTTGCTTGTTTCACCGTTGGTCCAGAAGCCAGTCCTCTGAGTTGACTTTGTTTAGGTTTTGAAAAATCCCATGTAGTATTCTCTGTTTAGGTCTGAAAAGATTCAGTCCCTTTAACCTGTCTGCAAAAGACACTGCTTTAAGGCCAGTTTATACAACATTAAACTGATTGAACGTTGATGCAGCCAGAGTCTTCTTTCCATCTCTGACTTCATACTTGGAAAACAAAATAGCCTGGACCGTGATTCTGCTGCAAACTTTCTGAGGCCCAGTGGTCGAGGTTTCCTTCCAGAATAGAAGCTTCAATTTCATGGGAGATTTAAAAGGTTTGAAAACTTAAGTTCAGTTGAGGCTTTTATCTACTGATGTCTGATCATCAGACTTTTCTGAAAAGAAGCCAAGAGACAGCAGAATCACTCTAAGAAAGGATGGCGATGCAGACCAACCTCTTACCCTTTTTCTCTCTCCCCCCCTCTTTCTCACACTCACTCTCTCTCCTTTTATCCGTCTGTACTCTCTCCTTTGCCCCTCTGTGTGTTGGGATCCAGGTGTTCCCAGATGTGACCATCCTCTTCAGCGACGTGGTGAAGTTTAATGAGATCTGCATCCACATCACGCCGATGCAGGTGGTGGACATGCTGAACGAGATCTACATCGTGTTCGACACACTCAGCGAGAAACACAACGTCTACAAGGTGAGCGGAGCCACTTGGGAGAAGGAAGGCAGCACGAGCGATATCTTTGCACACTGATCATTCATCCACAGAGCAACAATGTTGCGAACTTGTTGCACTGGGGTATCAGCTATTTAAGAACTGATAAACCCGCACATTTTTTAAAGGAGGCAAGAAAAAGAAAAGTTTAAAATCTTGTTAGTTTGCTAGTATCAAACCAATCCAAGGATCTCACTAAGCCATTTCTTGAAAGTAGCCAGGGTCAACAATATGTATGGGCAGCTTGTTTCAGGCCCTACAACTTTTTGCAAAAAGACATGTTCTAAATTTGAACTTTACAGGCTTGTCCATCTCTACTGGTCCACAGAACACGGTTACCGACTACAGACTCTCATGCCCAAATTCCCCTCCAGTCTTTTTCACATCCAGGCTGCCCTCATACTCAAGAGTCGTGTTCAGTAACATGACGCCTGCTTATTTCAAGGATGCCCATGCTGAAGAAACACAATGCAGATAATCTCTTGATATACAGCAACCAGTAGGAACGCAATCTTTGAACCATCCCATCACCAGTCCTCCCTACAAAAAGGATGAAATCATGCAGAATCCACACATCCCAAAAAGTTAATTCTGTGGCGAACAGATGACTGGAGAGATTAGATTGTTTAGGAGAGCTACCCCCCTTCATCACTCAACCGGAGAGCCACTACTCTAAACAGTGCCACTTCAGACTGAATAGTCATAACAAAACTAAAACCTTCACTCTACAAGACAATTCTGTGTATTTTAAGCATTGGAGAAGATAAAACATGATTTTGCTTGAATAAACAGGAGGTAAAATCCCCACTTTTTCTAATATGTTCGACCTCTCCTTCAACACTCTTTCTAATCTGTTACACATCCACTGATCTCTTTAACATTATCAAAGCATCAATGAAGGCAGTGGCAACGGAAATAAAAGGTATAAACAATGAAACAGTAGACAACTCCTCATTACAATCAATTCAATCGCAGGATTCTCTTAACCAGCTAATCAAATGCTCGATCGGCAATGAGCTCAATTATATACAATTAAGCAGGTGGTTGTACCACAAATCTGAAGTGGAGTGGAATGTCAAAGGGACAGTATTTGACTTGCTTTGCCACAGTGATATTCACAGGGTCACCAATTTCTGACTCCCCCACCTCCTAGGTGGAGACCATCCGGGACGCCTACATGGTAGTGGCTGGGGTCCCCAACAAGACCACCTTCCATGCCCACCACATCTGTGATATGGCACTGGACATGCTGAGCTCCATCGACCACCTCAAGGACCCCTCCACAGGGGACAACATACAGATCCGAGTGGGTAAGACAGAGAGAGAGAGAGCTGGGGGACATTCCACACCCAACTCCCAACCCCTCATTTACCACACCAGCAGGCAGCAACTCGGCTCCTCTGTGCTTCAGCCAACCACTAAGCACATTAGAAATACCCAGCAGCCTCAATTAAACAAAGAAGGGGCCAACCAGCAATTAAGTTCTGGTCGGATCAAAGTCCTGTAATGGCATGGACTAAATACAGCACCTTTTACACCTGTTCCAGACCCTTGCTAACACAACCTTAGGCACATAATCTATGAACATGCCTGTGTTAAAAGACACTGCAAAGTAAGGAAGCAGTATCTATACAAATACTGAGAGCCTGGAGAAAAGTATTAAATTGCTATCCAATTAATGAGGTAATTACACTAATTACATAGCTGAGACCCAAGCTGTAGCAAAAACCAAAGGAGTTTCATACCCCTGTTCTTCTAAGCCATTTAAGAAATGAAAGGTATATTACAGTTTGCTTTAACTAATCCTAAATCAAAGTGATTGTCAGCATCTGTTAATTAAGTAATTAAGACCTCATCCAGGAATTACATTATTTTTAATGTTGTAAGTCCTGTAATGCAATGGACTTGATGTGCCAAGCTTGACCGCCTCTGAACTATTATGATTATTAATTTAGCCCTGATTTTTTTTTGGGGGGGTTGGGGGGATTTCCCAACACCCTGTCTGCTCCAGGCTGGAGCTGGTTGGTCACAGAATTCCAGCTGGAGTAACCCTAGTTCCGTATTGCACCAGAGCTACTCAACAGACAAGCTTTCTGCTCCAAGCCGCTTCTGCAATCTTTACTACGTAATCACTTTACTACAAGATCAGCAGAAAGACAAACTGTGGTCCAAGGGAGGGGGATCAGAGGGGCCCAAAAAGGCCAAAACAGTAACAGCCCTGTTTAGTTAATTGAGCCCCTTAATGTAAGCAATAACATGCTGATTAAGACTTTTTCCAGACCCCGGTGTTGTCTGTATTTACTCCAGCAGACCTCTTAATTAACGTGTGCTGATGACTTACTTCATCTGACCTTTTCGCATCGTGTTCACCCTTCAAGTTACTTACTTGTCGACTGAAATCTCTTGGGGTCGGAGAACAGTGACAGCGCCGAGATCGATCACAACGATCCCTTCAGACGGCTGCACCTTGGCTGCCTCCTGGAATGAAAACGAGCAGACGCTAGCAGTAACGCCTCAGTCTGAGGGTTACAAATGACGAACGCATGACGGACAGTGCTGAAATATCCATTAAGAAAGGAGCTCTTCATAAGAACAATGCACCTCTTTCGTGCAATTCATCGTGAGCAGGGCTCGTTTCATTAACACTCCATTAATGTTAGCAAAAGTGCTTTGCAGGCACCACATCACTTGAATCTAGTCTAATTAATCTCTGAAGCAGGAGTTCATATCCGTGGAACGTAGATTCACCTTAAAGAAGCGGCTGTATTATAATACTCTCTTATGTCTGCACTTTTAAAGCTTTATGAATATACTGGAGAGAAAAAGAGCGAATGCATGCCAGTTTACCCTCTGCAGGACCAGGTGAGAGTATGGAAACAAAAAGCATTTAGTAACAAAAAAAAAACCACTGCTGGGAAAGCAGGGGTTCTCCCTTGAGACTCTAAAGGTTGTGCAGACATGTGAAGCTCCCGATGCCGAGGACCTACACTGCCCTCAGGGCTTTCCTTGACATTCCTTGTTACTTCAAGCCTGTTAAACCCTCTCGAGAAACGATAGCGCCTGCGAACCGGCTCCCGCGGCGGCAGCGGGGTGTAACCCTGCGCGTGTCGTCTCCCCCACAGGGATCCACTCCGGCATGGTGGTGGCCGGCGTGGTGGGGCTGAAGATGCCGCGGTACTGCCTGTTCGGGGACACGGTCAACACGGCGTCCCGCATGGAGAGCAACGGGGTGGTGAGTGGGAGCGTGCGTAGAGCTCCGTTCCGACACCGAGCACATGAGCGTTGTGGGGGTTGGGGGGGGAGAGGGCAGGGCTGCACGTGTGGAGCAGAAACGATTCTTCCCGGCCATCCAAGAACACAACGTGCCTGCTGGATCGCTCTCGTTTTCCCAGGGCTGGGACCTCTACGGCCAACGTCCGGAGCCACCGAAGAAAAAAGCTAAATCCGTCCAGTGAAGAACTGGCAACTGATTTTTTTTTTCCCAGAGATCTTAAGTTAAAGTAATGAAGAGACCTGATAAATGTGTGACCTTTAGGAAGCACACCAGGGCAGCACCCTCTCTCCCCCTTCCACAATAAAGGGCATAGAGACGTTTAAATCGTGACAAATTAGATTAAAATCCGGACTCAGCATGTAGTTCCTTCCCCACCTAATAAGATTTCAAAAACAATGTGCTGCTGAGTCCCGTATGATTAACGTGATCAGGTGGACAGTCACCACACTCATTATTCCTTAAAAACCCTCAGGTCAGAAGAAAACGGAAAAATCCTGTAATTACAATGCAAAGTCTTGAAATGCAAATGCAATAGCAAGTCCTCTCGGACTGCTCTTACCCCAGTCCCAGAGGGCCAGAGACTCCAGGCTGTCTTTTGCGATCGTCTCCTAATGACCTAAATCAACTAGACGCTGGATTAACTGCAGCAACTGAACAGCTTCTCCCAGCTCTTCAGGTGCTGCTGGTCTAAATACACACTGTGGCCCTTAAGGCCTGGAGGGTGAACCTTGGACACCTAAATAATGGCACCAAGTGATTCCTGAAATAAACCGCCCACACGACTAACATTAAAGATGCTTTCCAATACTTCAAAATGAAGGAAAAGAATGCACTCCCAGGAATCATGGAGCTGCTGTCCAGTAAAACAATTAAAATAATGCCAGCAGGACAACCCATTCTCTATTCCAAAATAAATGTCATTTCACAATTCACAACATGGACAGCACTGTGGTTACCACTGCTGGATTCCAAAAGCCCTGGATTAAGCTAATGAGGTACCAAGGAGCTTGTTAGTTAACAGACTTCCGCTACAAAAAAGAAACTGTGTGCAGGAAGGAGTCTCCAGGACCAGTAAGGGGTTGTGAGGGAGTTCGGTCTGCAACTCTCCCATGACGTTTCTCCTTTGCTGGTATCCTGCTCTTTGCCCCCTGCAGGGAATGCAGATCCACATCAGCCAGACAACTAAGGACCACTTGGAGCACGAGCCGTACATCATCGAGGAGCGGGGAAAGATCTTCGTCAAGGTACGTCAGCAGTCAGCAGCAGGAAACCCCACGGCAGACGAAACATACAAGCGAAAGGTTCCCTCGATTTCTCACGGCCATCATTAAAGGCGGAGAAGCCAGATTTGAGCTTGTGAGAACATCTGCAACATCTCCCAAAATCCCTTTAATACTCGACATCACGGCTTCCCTGCTCACGTGTGCATGGATGGGGGGCGTCAAGTCTGGCCCTCTGTTCTTCCACGTCTCTTTCCCAACGTCCACAGCTGAAGGGCAGGAGAAGGGAGTGGACTGGACGAGTCAGAGCTTAGTTGGGTCACTTTGACTCTAGTCAGAGGTACTGTATTCAGCTTTTCAGAAAAGAAATCCATTAAGTGATTCAAAGGTTATAAAGTTGGTGAGCAAAGCACAGGGACTCATCAAAACCAACTGGGCACCCACACTAAATACTTTTTGGTCTCACAAAAGATAAGTAATGTATAGCATGAATTCCTAAAGCAAGCAGAGATACTGTGAACCTGCAAGACAGGCTAGGCCTGATCCTGTGAAAGAATGACTGAAACATAGAAGAAAACAGCAAGCAGTGACGGACTAAATGACACACTCTAGTAGTTAGCTTTTCTCACGAATTGACGGACACCTAGAAAAGCCCAAAGTGGGGAGTTCTGGGAGGAACAGGCAATCATGCTCTCAGCAGCACCTGGCTTTTTCTCCAGGAGTCTTGTCTTCCTCCTCCAGGGCAAAGGCTACATGAAGACATACTGGCTGAAGGGCAAGAAAGACCTTTCCTTCAAGACGCCCGCGGAGCTGCGGTACAGCAGCGAGCAGAGGGACTCCGAGGACCGGAGCACGAAGAGGTAAGCCCAGCAGCGCTGCAGGCCGAGCGCATGCGCGAGCAAAACCCTCCCACAGCCTGGCTTTCTCCAGTGAAAGAAACAGGGTACGCGGCGCAGACATGGTTCAAAACAATTCAGAAAGCTGTAGCTGAGCTGTGAGAGTGGGATTCAGAGATCAAGTGCATTTGTAAACGTTCTTCGAAAGATTGAGCCCCTCTTTGCTGATCAAAGCGAGACCTTCCAATCACACACCCAGCACCGTGTGACCCACTCGGCTCAATCCGATGCACAAACCGTACAGTTCTGAGAGGGTCAGGACCAGGTGAAATCGTCTGGCTTGCGTTTTTGCATGAATGCTGGGGTGGAGGTTTTGCTGACTTAGCAGGGGCTGAATGGAGAGGAACACAAATGCATTTACACTCAGGTTGGAGTGTAGCCAAGATGAACAACAGCATCAGTAAGGCAGCCTTTCACATACAAAAGGGACGTTACTACTCCTGGCATTGGGACACCGCACCACCGCCACCTGCTGTTTTCAGGTGCTTAGGTGCTGTTTAGCTAAGCTCTGTGACAAATCTGAAGACTTCACAACTGATTCATTCTAACTAACTTCTGTTTTACCTTTTCCTGCTCATCAAAATCCTTGGAGGTTTCCCTTTGAACTGAACAAAACTTCAGATTCCAACTTTTAAAAGCAATTTCCAATTTGGCAACTGCTCAATCAAAGGTCCGATTAAATGACTAAGCATGAGAAACTTGCAGTGTGGGGGAATCAAAAGATCCCACGAAGGCCTGAAAGACAGTATTTAGTATCTATGATTGTATATATAAGAATATACTACTATACTGCCATATTACTAGAAACATCACGCGAACTTATAGGCCCTAAATTAGCCTGACCGAACGCAGGGAGAACGTTGTGATAAAAGTCAGGATCTTGGATGTGGTTTCATCACTCGCTAAGTCTCTATGTTTTGCCCCCCTCGCGCTCGCCGGTTAGCAGCTCAGCCTCCAGCAATGCCAAGCGCTCCACCTCCAACCTCAACATCCCCAACGAGGACCAGGCGGAGTTCAAGCCCCCCGCGGAGGCGTCCCCGGAGGCCCTCCCGCCGCTGGAGGGGGCCAGGGAGGCCCCGCCAGCCCCCGTCGAGCCACACGACAAGGACAGGGTCAGAAAGACGAAGAACCACAAAGGGGGGAAGGCGCAGCCGGGCTGCGGCAACGCACAGGAGAGCGGGGCGCCCCCTGCGGGCGCCTCCGAGAACGCGGGCCCGGCCCTCTACAGCAAGAAAAGAAACCACGGCCATCGACACAGTCGACTGCCGGGCAACCTCCCGCTGCGCAGTGTCACTTGTAGGCTTGTCTAAAAAAAAATCTCCGACAGGTTTTGCCCACCTGGCTTGTGTTCTTATCTCGAATCTCTCCCACCCCCACCCTGCCCCAGGGCCAATGGGTTTTACCATCTCTCATATGTATCACTGACTACGCCTGCCCTGTATTTTTTGAAAAATATGTTCCCCCACCAGTCCCAACGTTTTCCAAAGAATAGGCTCAGTTTAAAGACATTGCCTTCATCCCTGGGTTGAATGGTAAAAAACAAAAGAAAAAATAGCAAATTTGCCAAGAAAATTGTATTTAGATGCTTAGTTCCTCATTTGGTTCAGTAAAAAGGACTTTACCTTAAACTCAGCCATGAGCAGTGGTGATTATCACCATCTGTCTTTGTTATTAGATAGTTGTCAGTTCACCAAGACACAGCTTCATGACTAAAAGCGGTGTATAAAACAAAGCCAAGTATCACACAGTTGACACTGACAGCCGCCGGCACAAAACGTTCATGAACGTCATTCAATCCGCCACTGGGGGTCACCACTGTGCCACAGTCTTCAAAGAGAGCAGGAGAAACTAATTTAAGACGGGGGAGATGTGAATGAATTACTGTACTTCCTCTTGATTGAGTAACTGCTATCTATTCTTGTAAAGCCAAGTCAGAGGGGCAAAAAAGCAGTCACAAACAGGGGAGACCTGCTCACAAGGATTTCATCCAGCTGTCTCCTGAAGGATCCTAGGGAACTTAATTCCCTGTGGTTTCCACTTGTCTCTTAGGGTCCTTTTCCTTAACAGCCCCAGATAAAGTCCTACAGGCTGACTTTGATTACCTCTAATGATTTTATATACTTCTATAAAATACTCCGGCACTGTCCCTGCTCACAACTAAACAGATTTGGCTCCTCAAAGCTGCTTGTGTACGACACCTCCTTACAACCAATAATTCATCTTGATGGTCTTTCAGGAACAAATTACAAAAACTGCACAGTCGTTTTTTTTGCAACGCAGTAACCACATTGATACACAATTAAGAAAAATTACCAACAAGACATAGCTGGCTGACAGCTGATGCCCTTTGATAGACTGCCGTCCTGTACCAGGGTGTAAGAGCTCCGGCTCACCTGCGACCCTGAAGTGGAAGAAGCAGTTCGAAAAGGGATGGAAGGCTGACAGTGGCTTATTGATCTAAGGATCTCATCCTTCCACCTTGTGAAAGAAACACCCATGACTCTAAGTGGGAGAACTGCCTCCTTCCCTCAGTTCTAAACTAACTCCTTTCCCTTGATTCTATCTTTCACCCCGTTTCTCTGTTGATCCTGAAATCGATTGCTAGATGATGTCTGCCAATACCCTCCAGGATTTTAAAACCCGTATCAGTACAATACAGCTCCCCTAAATTCTCCCTTTATTTCTGAAAAGGCCACATTTCATCATATAAGAAAATTACATGTCTCCTGTGATTGAGTCGTACGCATTTTTAGTGTATTTATTTATACATACACTTTATATATTTTAAATATGTGCACACCAAGCTGGTTGGCTTGGGCTTGGGAACTGGTATTTCAGTGTGTTCCTTTGCATGGTTTGCAAAAAAAGAGAAGGGGATCACACAAAACATGAGATACGGCATGACCCTTTGTGCTTCTGCATGTAAATAACATACCAAAAAGGAATCTAATAAAACTCTTCACAAGAGTATGGGTGCACTCTGCGCTTTTCTACTCCTCTCTGAGCTCAGCGGAATAATCCAAAAGAAATCAACAGCGATCTGTGACTAATTCCCGGGTATTTGAAGGCTGTGAGAAAGAAATCTATTTTCATTCGATCAAAGCCCTATGCCCTTGTTGTTCTCTCACACTGATCTCCCTGGGAGAGTCGTAAACCAGGACAACTTTAATAACGAAGGCAGGGGGGTGGCTAGGCAGATGCTGAAAATAATCATACTGGTTTTGAAACAAGGTGTTACAAATTTAGCACATAAAATACCACTGCAATCAAGAAAGAAGCTTTCTTGTAGTGTCACAAGAAGCACAGAAACATTGACAGCTCCCATGACCCACATCAGGCCTTACAAATCCACTCCACTGTAGTATTCTAATGCAACCAGCTCCTTAATTGCTTTATTGCACCTTTTAATTATCAATTAAATAATTAAAGAGCAGGTTAGAGTTCTGCATAAAGGGACAGACTGGAGTGGCTGCAAGCTGAGTAGCAATAAAGAAAGCATCTTTCAGCAAAATGTGCAGGTTTGAAAGCCGAGCTGAAACATGGTCAGCACAACCTAAATCAGATTACTTTATCCAGTGTGCTCTGAAGAACACATTGTGATAACCCAGGACACACTTATCAAGATATTCACAGGCAATAGCAGACAATATTGCTTTTTACATGTTTGAAAATTCATTGGAGCTGAATTAATCAACAAGGAGACTATTTTAAGAAATAGTTACAATTTTGCAGGGTTTAAAAAAAAGACAAATCACACTTGATCAACGTTACGAAAGGCTCCCGTTGTAAGCTGAAGAGAAGTTATTAAATAGACCCCAAAACCTTAATTCCTCCCTTTTAAATATCACCTATCACTACCATTGCAAGGCAAGATTGTCAATGAGCTGGTATCCACTTACTTTAGAAAGAACCCTATCAGCACTTTTGATTTTAGACTTATCTCCTTTAAAAACGAGTCAGTGTGTTTTTTCACTTCAGATAGCAACCATACAGTATCTTTGCAATTTCCTTCACTTCCTTTTTCATCCTAACATAAGATATGTTCTTGGTTTCGGAGGCGATCTTATAACCCTGGCAAAAAGTCCCTTGGGTTAATACCTCACAGACTGGGGGGGGGGGGGGAGAATTCTGTTCGCATTTGCATTTGCGCAAGAGTGCCACGTGCTCATGCTATTTTATCCTGTGCTCATGCTCATCTTAGCTCTTCCGCATGTCACTGACACAGAAAGGACGTTTACCAAGGATCCCAGGACATCCCATAGGCTCAGTGTGGCATGAGCCATGGGATGGTGGCTTCCCCTTATATCAAGAGCAGAAGCACAACGAATTAGTTGCAGTAACTAGAGTCCTGATATCAAACTGCAGCTTAAGTCCGAAACTACATGCAAGAAGTCCCACTCGGCTAGACGTGTTGAAAACCCGGAGAGACTTTGCTTTCTGGGGATAAAGGGATCTTACACTGTATTCCAGACCTTCTTACAGAGGGCGAATCACTGGTTACCACTGCTAGCTCACAAGTGTGGGGGCCTTGGTCTCAATTCCTGAGGTGCCATCTGTGTGGAGGGAGTCTGTTCTCCCCGTGTTCACGTGGGTTTCCTCCAGGTGCTCCAGCTTCTTGGTTACACAACATGATGCAAGGGTGTTCCATTGCCCTTTTTTTAATGGTGCACCCTCGCACACTCGACGTTCACACTTGCGCTGCGTCACAGAAATGTGGACTTGGAGAAAGGGCTCAGGGCGTAGTGAAGCATTTGGGACACGGCCTCAGAGATGGGGAGGAGGAACCCAGTGACTCTCCCACCAAAAGCCCATGTTCTGCAGCCTGTGCGACACTGAAACCCTTCCCCCCCAAGCTTCCTCTAGCTTGTCTCCAGGAAAGGCAGTGTTGGGGTTTTTTTTACAGGAGCAGCCTCGAAAAAAAGGGGGATGAGTGAACAGACAAATTACATTTTTTTAAAAAGCCACACCTGATGCTGACTTGCGAGACAACGGGAAAGAGTGCTCTGAAACTGCCGATGCCGAGCAACCACAAAGGTAAACACGGGGAAAGGAAATGTCACGGCGCGTTTTTACAGCCGCTTCAGAGTCTGGCCCTGGCACGCGATGCCATGCCTTCGTCTTATTCTGCCTCAGCTGCGTGTCTGTGCTCACTATCTGGGGTGAGAGAAAAGACTGCTCCTGGTCAAAAACACTTCCTTCCCACTTCGCTGTGGTTGCGTTCTGTACAGTTTCACACACAAGCAGCAATGCTCCGTGTTATGCTTCCCAACTCCTCCAGCTTCTGTCGCCCAGAGAGCTCTGACAGGAGACTCAGTGCTGACTAATACCACAACCTGATCTCCTCCTGATGCTACAGCAAGCCAGCAGCCCCTGTGCTTTGGGTGAACACACATCCACATTCATAGAGCACTCATTCACCCCAGCAAGAGGCCATCACCATTGCTCAAGCCAATGTACAGTACTGAAGTGATTAAGATGCAAAGGCATCATTAAAAATTTGCTTCGACACGCCCTGTTGCCGTTTCCTCTCAGACGTTTTGAGCAAACTAAATGCCAATGCAATCAGTCAGTACATGGCTGACTGAGTGAGAGAGTGAAGCGGTCTGACAAAAAAGGTCTCTCAAACCGGAGTATGAGAAAGCCACAGAGAAGAGGGGTATCAGTTTTGCAAATGCCTGGAAAGAAAAATGAAAAAATGCTGAGCAATTAGGATTCACATCCCTGCGCAACGTTCATAATCTTCCCCCGCAGCTGTTTGAGAGCTCCCATCAGAAGCTGTGCAGGCTTGAGAGCAGGAAGGCTTTGGCTCAAGTGTGAGACAACGCCACCGCAGCCAAAGAAGTGCTAAAGAAAGCTAATACTTGAAACATTTGGCAATGGGGTTATTCTAGCAGGCTTGCACTGTACTTCTTGAAAGAGTTTTACTTGGAGAACAAGAAGGTAATCTGTTTGTATGTGTGAGGAACCGAGAAGTGGTAAAGTACCACGGGCACAACTACAGCGAGACATTAGTCACAGAAAACGCAACAAATTGAGAACAGAAAAGCGTAGACAAAATTAGCTAGGCCTCCGAAACGCGAGGCAGATGTCTTAAAAAGGACGACATTGTTCTGGGAAGACCAGGGTTGACCGAAGAAGTACAGACTTAACAACCATCAAGAGATCAGAGGTCTCTCAAGTCATTTCCTTGTGAGATGTCATTAGACGATAAGAAGGAAGCGATCAGGAAACCGCTCTTACTTTACTTCCTGTCTGTTGCTAGGGAGACAGAGCCTCTTCTTTTATGCTTCTCACAGTATCTGTCGGTGTGATTATTACCCTGAGCTGCCAGGAAAAATCACAACCAAATGAGCACCAGTTCTCGGGGTTTCTGAGACAAATGTGGGGACGTCAAGTCAGATTTTGAGTTTCAGATCATAATCCAGACACAAGCACTGCGTTTACTGCATGTCACAACTTCATGGACTCTCTGCAAACAAGCTGTGACCTGTCAAGTGAGGTGACATCCCTTTATCCTCGTCCTGGTCTAAACAAGCAGACCCAAAAGCTAGCGACTGAGTCACGGCTGAGCACAAGGGACATCTTAGTTTTAAAAGTTTACTCCCAAGCATTTATTTGCACAAAAAAAAGTGTATTTCTGTATGGAGCAAAATGGCATTAAAGAAACAGCTCACAGCCGAGTTAGAGGAAGTAACGCTTGTGAAAAATCTGCCACAGTCAAAGGAAACTGCACTATAACCGTCTTCTAGATTTTGCCCTTTCTCTGTAAATTATCCTCCAATTTTACTTTCATGTTGACTGTGGCGATGTGAACCTAGTTCTGCAGTCAAAGCAAAACAAGACCCTGTAGGGTTACACCCTAGTAAACGGTCATCTTGAAAGGTAAAATTAAAGAAAAAGAAAAGTAAAAAGTAGGAAAAGCTCTGGAAGCTGTACCAAGACCAGTTTAAAAGACAGAATTCATCAAATACATAATACATAAAGGAAATACCAGCATTCACGTTACCAGGCAGGTTGCTCACAATGATGAATGGAGCCTGCTGCATTGAGGCCCTAAGAAGCCTCTGTGGGCACAGCAGCAGTAAGGATTCATCTTCTCCAATCGGAAGACATCCTTGCACATCCCTGTGCTTTTCAGGGATGATTGGGTGACCTCTGACACGCACAGGGTGCGTGAAGATAAGGATCTCGGGTTTGACATGTCCTCCAGAAGACGGAGCACAAAGAGGACCAAATATCTTACTCGGTTACCGGCTCGAACTGGGAACCTGCTGTACTTCAAAGCACGGAAACTCAATCCTGATCCCAGAGGCCAACACCAGGCGCTCCAGCCAAGCTGAATTAAATGACAGGGGCCCTGACTGGATTCACCTGATTGGACGATCCGAATGCTCTACTACTTCGTACTACTCATACAGGTTCAGGATTTTATTTCAATAGTTAAAAGCAGTTTAAACTAATCCTCTTATTTAGTTAATCGAGGCAAGTCTCCCGCAGCCCCGCGTGGGTCCATGAATCAGAAGAGGCCGTTGGAAAACGGGTGGATGGATCCAGGTAATCAAGGGTTCAGCTACCTAATGGCGGCCGAATGGAACAAAAACGTGCAGGTGTGCATCTGGGACTCCAGGATCAGAGCTAACACCCCCTGCTTTACATTACTAAACCACCACGACTAGCATACAGTAAGAGTGCTGCAATACCCAGAGGCCACTTGCTACCTTGAATGAACCGCTGGATTTGGCTGGGAGTGGGGCGGGGGGGGTCAGTTCTTTTGTTTGGCTTTTCTCTGAGGCATTTTTTTTTTTATCGTTTGGATTTATTCATTTTCCGCAAAGCCGTTCCTCCCTCAAGTTTCCGTTCTGGCTGCAATGCGGGAAGCACGGGGCTGGAAATGATAGAGGCAGAAGGAAAACTTCCTCTTTGTCTCCACTGCGGATTGACCTGCAGCAGATGGGAAGAGTGTTTTTTTTTTCCATTCCCGGACTCCATCCCTCATTTGTTTTGGATGCAACCTGTCCTGAATTTGGAATCAACTTGCATTCCCCCCCCCATAGAATCAACTATTTTTTATCATATAATCTTGCTGTTGGGTTTTTCCAGTTGTGTCTTTTGCACCTCGGCACGTGGGGACTCCTTCACCCACCTGTAGAGAACGTGGAATTACAGACAGTTGCCCAGCGAGCTGCACTCCCAGCAGGCTGTTCATCTTTTGACTTCCTTCCTAACTCCACAACCACTAACAAAAGCCAACTGATGGACAGGCTTCACAGGAGTCGCTGTTTCAGCAGGAGGCAAAAGCCAGCTCTTTTAGGGGATCTCAGGCACAACTGGCTGGTAACATGACCCAGCTGACACCGGCTTTTACTTCAAACTCTCCGCCCTGATTGTTTTGTTCTGTGCTTGGAAAAAAAATAAGAGAGGGGATTTAGCTACATACCACGCATTGGAGTAAAGTACAACTGGAACAGAGTGAAGACACCTGAAAATAAACTGTCATTTTTTTTACGCAAAAAAGCAAACAATTCAGTTTTCACCGCTGTACACTCATGTGAATATTTACAGTAGTTGACAAGTTAGCATGATGGAGTCAAAACCTTTCTTCAATGTGCCGTTCCTCTTTAGCAAATTTACTGCAGACCCACTGTTCCGGGTCAGTCTCCCACAGCCACAAGACAATGCCTCGAGATCATTTTTGGAAGAAACGCGCGAGGCCCGTGGATTAGTTCCACGGGCATTAGATGCGTCAGCCAGCAGGTCCAGTCTATCATCCCAGCTGTAACTCAGCAGTCAGCAGAACAGACAGAACTGCAAGCGCCAATTTCACTCTCAACCAAAACAGAAAAAGATACACAATTCTGCTGCGAATGGTTACGGAGACACACAAACACACGGGCCAACACATCCCCTTTTTGAAAAAAAAAAAGCAGCATTACTGGAGAGTTGCAAAATAGTTTCTGTGGATTGCACGAGCCAGGACACGCAGAGATCAGATCACAAAGAAACGACAGAGTCAGCACAGAGGAGAGAGAGAGGCAGCACACGCGCGCACACGCACACACACACACAGATACTTTAGGGGCGTGGATTCAAAATTAGTTCCTCAAGGAAGTGCAAGTCAAATTATCTTGAAACAGAGCGAAGGAGACTGATAGCAGCAGGAGTAGTAAGTTTTATCCCCCCCCCCCCCCGCCCGGTGCAAAGAGGGCCGTTATCAGAAGAAGGGACTGCATGTTGAACATCTCCGCCAGTTCGGCAAGGGGGCCAGCTTTGACAAAAGAGGTGGGAGGAAAAAGACCAAGGGGCTAACAACCAGGTAAGGATCTCCTTCACTTATACTTGAGCTGCAGGGCTTATAATCACCATCGCCACTGACACCGTCCGCGTCGCGGTTGGTTTCAGGCCCGCCCAGATCACAGCACCGTTAGCTCTCCACACTCTTCCTCTTGCGCCTTCCTCGGTCGGAGCCCAGCCTCTGAAGCAGCCTGGCTCTTACCTGCAGTGCTCTCCTTCAGTCTGCCAGGATTCACTTACACCTACAAAACTTCAAACGTGCCTGTGATAAGCCTGGCAGGACGGAGCAGGATGCCTGCCCGAGACAGATTTCCCAATAATTACACAGAGAGCTCTGTTAGGATGACACTAGCAGGGGAGGATCGTGTGATGAGGTCGGGCTGAAAGGCGGTCGTTTCTGACTTGGCTGTTTCCGAAGTCGGGATCATTTTTTTTCTGCTCCCTGGATCCGAATCTCCACACCTTCTTAGGTTGAGGAGCAAAAAAAAAACAAACAAAAACAACCAACTTGGCTTTGAAAGCTGTGACAGACAAAGATGTTTTGGTGGCCTAGTTTTTTTCCCCAAGCAAAGATGCAAGATTTTCTAAGCAAAGATGCAGTTCCGAAGGATGATGTGGAATGTCCGCTGAATGCTCACTTGTGCCCAGGTTCTTAACTCTTACTAAAAAGGATACTGGGAAAGATCTTCATACCCCCGCCACCCGCCGCCCTCCTCACTAAGAAGAAAACCTTGCCACTCCAGTTCTGCTTTGCTGCTCGAGGGTTTCGTTTCCTTTCTCAAACGACATGCTTTTCTCCAGGGCTCCTGCTGTACTCTATCCGGCCCACAAGACTACAAATCACGAGGGTCCGTGAACCGGCCCTTCAGAACGACAGGCGGCGTAGGCGTCTATTTTTTGTTGTTCTTTTTGCACGCTGTAGTGCATTTCCAAAAGGGGGGGGCAGCCTCCTGATTAGAGGGAGCCCCCTCTCGCAACCGCGTGAACGGGGGGGGCGCCTGCCGGCACGCTGGCCTGCCCACCTGCGCGCGTGGCCGGAGGCAACCAGCGCGTCAAGTCTGTCCGGAAAAATCTGTCCGCTGACTTCGAAGGTGCCGTCACCGCAGTGCGAAAGAAGACAAAAAAACCCGTCACCAAACCTGTCGTCTTTGCACTTTCAGATGTTCTTCATACTCGCCTCTTCACAAAAGAAATGCTCCAAGAATCACACATCCTAAACCCCTTATTTGTCACCAAACATCAAACAGTGCCTGATCACAAGAGCTCTACTCTACATTGCCGGAAACTCTTGTCCCGATTTGCTCACTGTGTCAAGCCCAAGTGCTCATTTAATAGCTGTCCACCGGATCTACTGCTCATTTGCAATGCCACAGATTTCTGTACACATTAAGACTTAACTGGACTGGGCTATGCTACGGCTCCACTAGACAAGGAGCAGGCTTAAGCAGGAGAGAAAGGCACAACTCTGGGTGAAAACCTCTGCAGCCTGCTGGGGAACACACCAATTACAACAGCCTAAGGCTAAGAGCTTCACATATTTGTGGCGTGCTAAATATTTACCTTGCAGAACCCATCTTGTGCAGAGTCCGAAGGAAACAACTTTTTGAGGCTTTTGAAAGGTAGGCATTTTTAAATAAACGTGATTAATCTGGAACTATTACTTTCAGGGTCACCCACAGGTTGTGCTTAATCAGAAGAGGGGAAGAAAATGAGTGTTGCGCAATCCCCTGAAGCCTACTACCAAGGGTGTGTGCAATGAGGCCGGTGTGTGCTACGGTGAAATACACCCCCCAGCTTTGCTTCTGGGCTTCAAACCCAGACAACTAAAACTGTGGCTCTGTGGTGATCTAAAGTGTAACAGCAGCGTCTAGGTGCAGAAGGAAGACTCTCACCCACAATTTAAAGTTTTAAAATGGAATAATTGGCCAGGCAAGTCTCCAGCTCTTCTGGCTTCACACTCTACCCCAGTGTCTCCAGATGCTTCTAGTGTGTCGTGTGATCACAAGGCATGGGTAAAACATGGTGAAACTCAGGGAAAATGGCAAGAACAGCAGAGTCTGGCACAGAACTCTTGATTACTATCGGAGAAAGGACGACAGGATGTACAGTGCAATAACCCCACTGCCTCACAGGGCGAGATCTAGATGGAGGGACGACTGCAGCTGAACTGTCGCAAAGTTTCCGATACCTCTGAAATACTGGCAGCTCTTTTGTCATGTTTAAGCGTACAGTGTACTTATTTCTTCTCGAGCCAATCTGCTTCTAAGAAAGGCGGTGTCTCGCCCATGCAGCCTGCAGCTCGGACCCCACCAGTGGCCAGCCTGCCCTGGCCCGCGCCAGACTAGCCCGGGGCAACACTCTCCTGAACCAGATGACTGCTGTGCCCCACACACTACAGGCACCTTCTGGCTCTGCGCCCTTTCTTTTCTTCCTAAAACAAAACCGGTCTCGCACTTCAGAGGGATTCTCCCAATGTTTTCGCACAACAAATCGTACATCGCACGTATTTATGCAAAAACAAAAAAAGAAACATTTCTTTGATGTGGCCCTAAATCCGCCCCCTGCTAAGTGACAGAATCTCCTTGTGCTCACTTCTTTGGTTGAAAGATCAAACCTGAAATAAACTCAGCACAGTATCACATCTTGATATCATCTTGATACATCAGGAGCAGCACATCATGACAGTACACACCCTGCTCGCTGTACCACCCAAGACAATAACTTCCTCTAAAGGCACAATTATTAGGAACCCAGAGTCTCCTTTTTCAAGGACTCCCCCTGAACCAGTTCCCACATAATTGTGGAACTTTGGAGTTCCAAGAACAAAATATTTCATTTAATTAGCTAAACACTTAATTTGACCTTTTCCATCAATTATTTTTTCTGCTTTTATATCTCTGGTTTCCCATTCATTACCATTAAAAAAAAAAAAACAGCTAGGTCTGAGAAGTCTTGCCCTGACTGTGAGATGCGTCGTGGGGGGGAGGGGAATTGGCGTCGCACAGTGTTCGGAAGCCGTTGTGCAACGCAGTTTTACTTTCTACACTCAGCGTCTGCAACACCGAGGCCTCTTTCAAGGGAGAAGCCAGCGCGTCCCGGCCGCAATCTCAAAATGCACAAACAGGGATGTGAAACCAGAACGAATTAACTGAAAGGCAAGAGCCAGGGGTCACAGGGTTCTCACTGGGCCTCGGGCTTTAATTACTTTCATAAATCTACAAAACGAGGGATCTGACATTATTGAGGTTTGTGCCCTTACCCCCCAACAGCACACACGGCCCAGACTTCACAGAAATTCGTTATTACTGCTTGCAAACCCATCCACCTGACACAGAACTAAAAACACAGCAGGACAGATCTTGGATCCGTGGGGATCAGGAGACTCTGTCCTTTTAGAAAACACCAACCTGTCCAATCAGGCTCCATCTGAAACGGCTCACTTGTCTCCAAGACCTCAGCTGATTCTCATTTCGCTCCATGGAAAAAACAACAACAAACACACGCTTTACCACTGGAGGAAGTCAGTCCTATTTATCTTGCCATTTTAAAGGCATGACAGTATGAAACATTGAAGTCGCTGCTCCTAGGTGACCAGCAACTTGCGGCAAGGCCACACTGTGCTGGCTCCTGTAAGCCTGACATTTAAATTCGAAGTCTTACAGACACGTTTACAAAAAAGAACTGGTATTTCATGGCAAAGGTATAGGACACTAGTTTGATTTGACTTGTATGAAAATGGGCACAGCTTCCAGAAAAGATTGTAGCTGGAAGCAAAATACAGGATCGGCTCCAATCTCCAGCCCCCCGACTCCCCCACAGGAAAAAAAGGGATTTAGGATTCATTCCATGGCCTGCAAAAAAGTTAAGAGCACCTGAAAAAATCGATGCCAGTGACACTGTCCGGGTTTTCACTGCCAAAAGTGTCTCTGGAGGAGTTTCTGTTTTCTATGTATAACTCTTCGAGAGGCAAGTTTCAGATTGTGCAAATAAAAAAAACGCCACAATCTTAAATCTACCAATATGTCAGCAAATGGTGTTCAGGCTTTCTGAGAAAAGTGCGCTGTAAAGACCTTTACGTGCCCTTGCTAGCTAAGCAGAACGGCATCGCTGCTCTCAGTTCAGATGCGCTGTAGGGCTCCCTGGTTTCCAGCTCAGAAAGGTCACGGCATCAGAGAGCTGTAGCGTTGATTACCCGGGAGAGCCCATTTCTCAGTACTGCACGTCATAAACATCACGCATCACGCCCCGCACCACCTGCCAGAGGTCCAGATGTTCCCAGCTGCAGCCAGCATGGGTCTGGGCTGGAGTGCGGGGGGTTGCACACTGTAAAGCCATCGGAGCTAGCCTTGTGATGCAATCTCTATACTGAGCGGCAAATGCCCTTCGCCGCAGCTCTTTCCTGGACTGATCCCAGAACAGATCATGCAGGCTTGGATGTAGCTGGTGTGCTCCACTGTCAGCAATTCTCGCAGCTTCTGGACATCCAGGAAGCACTGCATAAAGTGTTCACTGTGTGACACCACCTCCTTTTTTCCTTTCTCGAGGCAAAAAATTATTCAGTCTACTGCACCTTCTCATCCTCCCGAGTTCTCCCGAAAACACCCATCTCATCTTCCTCACAAGATTACAGAGTCACGTTTTCTAGGGAAAAGGCTTTCTTTGGCGCAGGAAAGGGAACAGCTAGCTTGGGGAGGAACGCTATTTTCCCCCCACCCAAGAAAGGAAGGTGACTATAGGGTCAACAGGGCGTCAAAACAATGAGCGACATGGGACCTAGCAAAACCCAGGACTGCCATTATTTATTATTGAACCTGTTTTTCCTTATGAAAAATAGTAAGTCAAGGTCAAGATTCACCTGCAAGCGTACCCAATAGCCAGCACATGCAAAGACTTCTTGAGAGTCGGATCTATTTCAAACATAAAAAAGCGTTATTAATAATTACTAGAACATGCGAGACCTGCCAAGTGCAAACTTAACTCAAAACCAAATTAACAAGTTTTAAAAATTACCCATTACCAGATGAAGTTTAATTTAGGGGGCATGCATCTCCAGAACCCTGAACTGAATTGAGGAGCTACACAAATCAAGCAGGATTCTTTTGCACGCGCTGTGATTCATCTTCACCATCATGCTCAAGAACATGAGCTTAAGACCCAGGCTTTGTCGGGTTATTGGAACATGATCCCCCCATTTTACGCAAGAAAAATGTTTTGCCCTTATGTCATGAATCTGTCAGCCTCTGCAGGCTGTTTTTTTATGAACGAGGGCTGGGGAGCAGAGCTTGTGTCAGCCTGTCTGAGCTGTGCAGACCGCAAATTATTCTCGTGGCTTGTCGGAGCAAGACCTGGGGTTGCCGTGCGGAGCTCTCTCTCACTGCTGCACACAGGAAGTCAGGTACTTCTGCTAATCTCTCCCCCCACCACCACCAACACAAACAAAAATGTAGCAAACACTTTGAAAAACTCATCACTCCATTGTTTCATGAGGTCACTGGGCATGAGCATTTTAGGGAATTGAGGAGGGAGGAGAGGGCTCTGTTTCACAGGCTGTATGATCACATATCACATTGCACATCTAGTACTGTGAAAAAGTTTCAGATCAGAAGCGTTTTATAGGATTTTTATCCAACATAATTTCGCACCAAAAAGGAAATGAAACATTAAATTTTTACACAATTATTGCATTGATGGATTCAACTCCCAGAGGAGAGCAGAGTGAGGAAGCCAGTTCAGAGATGGGGAATATTAGAAGGCCAATATGATTGGCAAATGCCAAAGTGAAATTTGGCCCAGACAGTGGGGTAATACCCCTTATCTTTTTGAAAAGCGCTCTGGGATTAACCATGGTGAGTCAGGACCTCAGTTTTATGTCTGATCCGAAGGGCTGACTGCATCTCTTTTACAATATAGGTGTCCCTGTCACTATACGGGGGCATTAGGACCCACATAGACTGTGGGGTGAGCGTTCCTACTAATCGCCACTAACACCTCCTGTGACAGCAACTTTAGCTTTCCCAGGACGTCTCCCAGGAGGTTATACCATCATAGATATAGGTCTTTGTTCAGAAACCAGCTTTCCCTCCTAAGCTGCAGTGTCTCTTTTATCTTACACTAAGGTTGGTCCATGCTTGAGAGAGACAAACAAGGGCAACATACTGTAGGACTCTTAAGGTCTGGGCTCAGGGACCCACGGTCATTGCAGAATAATTTGTAATCTTGTCGGCAGTTTGCATATTATTTTGTATTTAAGTGCTTTAAGTATTTATTTGTCTTTTAAGTTTGTGCCTCTTCCCAGTGAGAGGTGCTCTGCCATCTCACTGTGCCAGGAAAACAAAGAAACCACTTGATCATTCAGGTTTTCATTCTGGACTACAGGGGGCAGGTTACCCGATATTGTTAAGTGGTATCGGAGGATTATTTTACTATTACCTTAATACAACCCCCACCTGTTTCTAACAACATGCACACTGTCTACATTAGTCTGCTCCTACAGAAACGCTCCCAGCCCATGGCAACAGTAGACAAAACTGGGCTGCACATGCTATGCAGGATGATGTCATTCTCATCAAGCCCTGCAAGTAAATCAAGATGATGTCACTCACATCGAGACCTTCAACGGCTCCAGTTTTACCTAGAGTCAGTCATGTAAGAGCCTGCACATTCCCAAATGCCCAATTTACCAGAATCAAAAAGTTCTTGGACACCATCTTCAACATCTATATTTTCCCCTTACATCCCCCCCAAAATTTGTAATTATGAAACAAATCGGTCCTAGAGTTTAAAGAGGCCATAGTCCCACCGTGTCTTATTTTGAGCACAGTGGTATTAAACATACAATGAACAATTCTACATCTCCCTGGGCCTCTGAATCATGACTCGCTAAATGCTCGTGCCTTACAGGGCCTGTCTCGACATTGCAGAGTCGCCGCAGTCGAGGAAATACCACAAGTACACAACCTCACTCACGCACGCACAGTAGTGTATCTGAGAATTTACACCTCACAAACTCCGGGTCAGCCGTGAGGGGAATTAGGCAGTTTCTGCACAATTTTGTTAAATCAACAGTAAAAAATAAGACATTTCTAATCCATGGCTATCAGGGGACACAGTAATTTTGCAGTGCTGACATTCTGCCACTTCTGTTTCTTCCTCTGACTCAAAAAAATCACAGATTCAAAATAAAACATTAAAGCGCTTTTATCCTTTGTCAGGCTCAGTGAAATGCACAACTGGTGTAGGAAAGCCACTGATAAAAACCATAAACTCAAGTGTCTGTTCATACGATTTCCCAATCCTCCAACACAGAGGAAGGCAGTTGCTCAGTGTCAGTAGAAATGGTTGGGGCTTTACTTAGAGAGCTGTTGTTTAGGGCAAGCAAAGAGGTTGGACGTAGGAGCATATCAGAGTTCCACAAGCCCCGGCTCTTCATAGTGGATATTAGCACTGCGCAACACAAATTTCCTTCCTATTGGCATGGCACTACTTATCGAAGGTGCAGACGCAACTGTGCTAATAAAACTGCCTGCTTGTGTGCTAAGGGTGTATTGTGAAGGGCATCCCCAAAGTTTCTCTTTGATGCTGCGTGACTGAAGACTTAGCTCACAAGGGTGTTAGGTAGTATGAGGTGTTTACCTGTGCTTCCATTCCGGTGGGCGGGGGACAGGAAAACCTCCTCTCTTCTCTCACCTCGGCTGGTCCTGATCCAGCTGTCAACACCTGCATCCTTACTCGAGAAAGTTCGTTACAGGTTTCCTCCAGCCAAACCGCCCTGCAAGACAGGAAAACAGAGAACGACAAGTGTCAAAACAAACAAAACGCAGGATGTGCCTTTTCTTTACTACGGTATATGAAATACATCTGCACGTGCACTGCCTGTGGCAGATGAAGCTGCAGGCATATGTCAACGCATCCTGAATACACAAAGGCTTTTAAAGCATACTTTCCTATACAAAGGTTTCTGGCAATAACCTGCAACAAATGGCAAATAAAGCAGTCTGGAGAGGCGTCTTACAGTATTACGGAAACATTCACGAAGCAAATGCGCAAGAGCCTCTTGAGAGTCTGCTCAGAGAACACCTGTGCATGCAGCCCGCAAAGCCACCACAGTCCGGTTTCTCAAGAGTTAAAGGGGCTCTTGCCACTTAAAATCTGGGATTAAGTCCTTACAGCGTTAACAACAATCTATTTCGACCATTTTAGGAAAACACCTCAAGGCACAATCAATCAATCGAGAAATCAATGGGTCTGGCACAGGGAGGAGAGGGGTGAAGGCTGGAGAGTGTAGAGGAGTTTAGCACTGTGCAACAACACCACTCTGCTTCCCCAGTCATTCAAACAGTCAGTCGGCATGGCTGGCACAAACTGGACCAAAACCCCCAACTTCTGCTTCAGCAGCACGACTTACAAGACGAGACCAAAAAAAAAAACAAACAAATAGATCTAATTTTCCAAATACAGCTTTGCGTGCAGGTCTGTGCCTCGCTAAAATGCTTCCCCGGCATCACTTCCTTTCAGACAGCCTTGGGCATCTGGTAGTAAATCTGAATAAGATTTTCCCACAAGACACAAGAGGATCACGCACCATAGCAATCATGCACCAATCTGAAACACTAATTCCCTCATATTATTTCTGTTCTACCACAGCCACTGATGGATGCAAGTGATCCAATTAACTGGAGAGTTGATAAAAACTCCATCCAACATCTCTACCGCAGATCAGATCAGCGGCAACTCTTCCCCTCCCCCTCCCTCTAATCGAAACTTTACTGCCTTTTCTGGTGCTAGAACTCAAAACAATGTAAAAACGGGTAGGAACATTTATTGAAAAAAAAATACTTATGTGGCAAAAACAAAATCCAAAGCGAAACAAGAAGACGGATATACAGTATGAGTGTGAACGTGGCATCTAGCATCTCAGACAGCGCATCACTCCTTCCACAGCAGGAAGGCCTGCCCGCTTCCAGTCGAAGCTCAGCCAGGCCTCCCTCACCCATTGGCTAGCTACAGCTCCCAGCACGCGGACATGTGAATCTGAGGGCCTGTCTGATTTCGCCCCTTCAGCTCCCTCGATCTCACTTGGCTCTCGGTTCCCCGTTTCTCTCTCTCTCTCTCGCTCGCTGCGGCAGGCAAAAGCTGCAGAGGAAGTGGGTTCTCTCTGCTGCCCTGCTCTGTAAAGAAGACGGCCACATAACGATGGCAACACCAAAAAAAAAAAGGTTGACGCTGTGCAAGCATGATGGCAGAGCTTTGCTCTCGGCAGGCGCCCCGAGCCCGGAAACCGCGCCCCCTGGCGTTAACACTGATCAATGTGGACATATCTTTCCTCAGCCAGGTAGCTGCAGAGGACCGCCCTGCTGGGTCGTACAGTACCAATCTGTGTTAAAACTGTGTTTAAAACTGTCATTTTTGCTTCCAATATCTCAAAAGTATGACGGTATTAAATGACAATTAAAGGGAGAGGTGCTAACATGCTGAATTAAATCTAGGGCTCTGAACGTGCTTGCCATTTCAATGCTGACTATGGAGGTATTGTCTCTATCAGTGTCTCCAGTCCAGTCAGGGGTGTGTCAGTGTGTGAATTCAGGGGCAGTGTGAGAGGAGAGGGACAGCAGTGTCTCCAGTGCAGTCAGGGGTGTGTCAGTGTGTGAATTCAGGGGCAGTGTGAGAGGAGAGGGACAGCAGTGTCTCCAGTGCAGTCAGGGGTGTGTCAGTGTGTGAATTCAGGGGCAGTGTGAGAGGAGAGGGACAGCAGTGTCTCCAGTGCAGTCAGGGGTGTGTCAGTGTGTGAATTCAGGGGCAGTGTGAGAGGAGAGGGACAGCAGTGTCTCCAGTCCAGTCAGGGGTGTGTCAGTGTGTGAATTCAGGGGCAGTGTGAGAGGAGAGGGACAGCAGAGTCTCCAGTCCAGTCAGGGGTGTGTCAGTGTGTGAATTCAGGGACAGCGTTGAGAGGAGAGAGACAGCAGTGTCTCCAGTCCAGTCAGGCGTGTGTCAGTGTGTGAATTCAGGGGCAGCATGAGAGGAGAGGGACAGCACTGTCTCCACTCCAGTCAGGGGAGTGTCAGTGTGTAAATTCAGGGGCAGTGTGAGAGGAGTCCAGACAGGTGTGTGTCAGTGTGTGAATTCAGGGGCAGTGTGAGAGGAGAGGGACAGCAGTGTCTCCAGTCCAGTCAGGGGTGTGTCAGTGTGTGAATTCAGGGGCAGTGTGAGAGGAGAGGGACAGCAATATCTCTAGCAGTGTCTCCAGTCCAGTCAGGGGTGTGTCAGTGTGTGAATTCAGGGGCAGTGTGAGAGGAGAGGGACAGCAATATCTCTAGCAGTGTCTCCGGTCCAGTCAGTGTGTGAATTCAGGAGGAGTGTGAGAGTAGAGGGACAGAAGTGTCTCTAGCAGTGCCTCCAGTCCAGTCAGGTACTTCTCAGTGTGTGAATACAGGGGGAGTGTGAGAGGAGAGGGACAGCAGTGTCTATAGCAGTGTCTACAGCACAGTCTGGTGTTTGTTGGTGAATTCATGGCTGACTATGTAAAATGCAAGTGATATTCTCAGATGAATGCACAAACTTATCTTGCACATTTTATGTGCTGAAAGAAGCAAAACAACATAAAAAACAAATAAAATTCAGGGCAGATCTGGAAATTTTCTCACAGCTCAAGCAACAACTTCTGCAAAGCACACATCTCAGAAGACTGAAAGGGTGGAGTGAGAAATTATTTTAAAAAACACCCCATATGCTCTAAAGCCATACATAAACTGTTACACCCTTGAGGTGAAAAACGTATTTCATTTGCTGGTGTGGCGTTAATGACAGGAAACTACAGGCAACCAGCGACCACAGAGAGGAAACACACAGTAGCCCGCAGTTTATTTTCTCACGCAGAACACAGCCCCCAATCCCGGAGCTTCACTCATCTCTTGGAAACCCCTCAGCCTCCCACTGTTCCCTCTGGGATTTTACAACTTTTACATCTTCACAAGTTTGTATTTCGTCTGGGTTCTCTGGTGGAGAGATAGCCAGTTTGTTAGAAATCTATCAGCTCGCTCGGAAAGCAGGCTGCACTCTGAGGCTCAGACCTCAAAGGCGGTCCCACCTCCCGAGTTGTGTCACCCCGCCCCCAGTGCCCCAAAGTCCCCGAGTGGCACTGCGAAACAGCTTCGGCACTGCCAGGGAAAACTTGGGATAAGTCAGCAAATACGGGTGTGCCACATCATCAGGGAAGAGCCATGCCTCACCTCCAGCTGTCAGTAACCCCCCCCGTCAGCAGCTGTGCAGCACGTCAAGAGATTATCAGATGGGTGGGAGGGCGAGAGGTGCCTGACCGGCCTTCCTCATTCTCCCAGTGCTGCACAGACGTTACCGCTGTGAGCCGACACATAAATAAAGAACTGGAAGGCTTCAAACTGGGCAAGGATACAACACACGATAAGGCGTTAATAAAAATAGTTTCAGTCTTTCACGTGACCAGGCTGCAAATCATCTGGCATTGCTCTCGCACGACATGATTACACCGATTTTTGTTTTCAGCGCCCAAGATTGTGGGTTCAAACCCCAGGGTGCAGCTGCATACTCTGTAATGTCTACCTCTAGTGTTCTGTTTCACCCTCTCAAAATCCCACGCCTTTCTCTCCCCACGCTCAGCCGCGATGGAGGGCTTCAGCTCCAAGGACATGGCCATGCAGATGCAGAAGAAGATCCTGAGCCGCATGGCCAGCAAGTCAATGGTGCAGATGTTCATCGACGACACCAGCAGTGAGATCCTGGACGAGCTCTACCGGGTGTCCAAGGAGTTCACGGGCAACCGGACCGAGGCCCAGAAGGTGCTGAAGGACCTCATCAAGATCGCGGTGAAGATCGGCGTGCTGTACCGCCACAACCGCTTCAACGCCGAGGAGCTCAGCCTGGCCCAGGAGTTCAAGAAGAAACTGCACCAGGGCGCCATGACGGCGATCAGCTTCTACGAGGTAAGTCAAGCACCCCTCCGCCCTGCTGTGGCAGTGAGACCCGCTTCCCGTTTTAAAGCCGGACTGTAATGTGTAAAAACGCACCAAGATCAGATTCTGGGCATTGCGCCTCCCTTCGACCTCAAGTGTGGAGCATGAGCAATTTGGGAACACCTGACTGACCGTGTTGTTTCCCCCAACCTGTACGTGTTGACAAGAAAGGCTTCAAACGAGAGGAGGCCCACTGGGCCCACTGCCATCCAACACATTTAGTTTACTGACCCAAGGATCTCAAGCCTGGCCTTGAAAGAATCCAGGAGGGTAACAGCTTTAACATGGCTCTCTACCCGGTTCCAGACTCCCACCTTCATTGCCAATGAAAAGCCATTTAGACAGAAAAAAAAGGCAGCAGCCAATTCGCTGGCAAGCAGAGGAGACAGTGGGTGGGGCTCTTGGCTAAATTTCCACACGGCCACGTGCCTGTGGCAGCACATTCCCGGGGTCAGAGATCAAATGCAGAACCTGGTCAAGCTGGCAAGCCCAGGTATACAGAGGTCAAGTAGAAACACAGCTGGAACAAAACCCACAAGACAGAGCTCGGATACGGGGACTCAGACCTCTTAAAAGACAGTTCAAGTAGGGAGCTGTGTCAGCATGTGTAGGCTTCAAAGGAACAAGTAAAGGCTCATTCCATGCTGAAAAGAGTAGAAAAAGAGAAGAAAAAGAATCTTTCGGCTGTGGAGCCTTCTTTGGGATCCACAGCCAAAGTGTTGTTTCTTTATCTTCTTTTCCGCATGGAATAAGCCTTTACTTGTTCCTCTCAAAAGATATATACTGCCTGAAACCACTGGTAATTAAGGCCAATTAGGTTATTACATTCTCAGCTATAATAAAGAGCAGGACCTCTGAACATCTCTCCAGGACCAGGAGTGCGGATAATGGAGACAAAGAACACAAAAAACAGGTGGTTTATGACTGCATATTATTTTATCACCCTACCTGCTCCCACGAGGCAGTGTCGGGGTTTTTGTATACATATTTACAGTAACACACCAAAAACCCAGTTGGAAGGACTTGTGTTTCCAATGTAGAACGACACTCCAGAAAGTCAGTGCAAAAACATCTAGTTGCCATCTCCAGACATGGCTGCGTCCAGCCTCTACTGCGTTTTGTTCAATAACAGATTAAGTTATCTCACGCCTTTCCGTCTTTAAACCGGCGATAAAACGCAACCTCAATGAAATAGGATAAAACTACCATAGTTGCTCGAAATCTCTGTTCTTCATAACTTCCTGTGGGGAGGCGGGCAGAGATACAGACCTTTGCTTGTTTCAAAAGTGTCCAACGAAAGGCTCTGCTCGAAGCGGCCCCGTTTCTGCCTGTCCTCCATATTGCCAGGACAACTCCCGCCATTCCCGGTTTTTTTTCCTAACGACACACCACACTCGCCTCGTAAAATGTCTCAGGGATATTATTTTGGGTTTGGGGATTGGTAAAGGGTAACTTGTCGAGTCGTTATACTATTAAAAAGTCAACTTTTTTTAATCAACGAAGTTACTTCCCATTCTCCCTTCAGAAACAAAAACGAAACAAAACGACGCCGCCGATTGGGCTCATCCCCCCCCCCCCACACACACACAAACACACAAGCAAAAAAAAACACGTTTTTTTCTTCCCTTCCCCTCTCATCTCTCTCTCTCTTGCCTTCCCTCCCCGAAAGGTGGAGTTCACTTTCGACAAGGCCGTGATGGCGGAGATCCTCACCGACTGCCGCGACATGCTCCTCCGCCTGGTGGACAAGCACCTGACGGCCAAGTCCCACGGCCGCATCAACCACGTCTTCAACCACTTCGCCGACACGGAGCTCCTCACCCAGCTCTACAACCCCGGGGGGCCGTTTCGCCCCAACCTGCAGAAAATCTGCACCGGCCTCAACAAACTGGTCGAAGAGGGAAAACTATGAGGTGGCGGGCGAGGGAGAAGGGGTGACTCCCACCCCCCAGCCCCACTCAAATGGTGGACCGAGAGTGGGGAAACTGGAAAATTGAGCGTGGAGACTTACGGGCACGGGTAGTGGACCGAAACAAAAACAGACTTCGTGTTCTTCCAAATCACGGTTCAACGGGTTCATTTACGACCACCGAAATAAAATGCAGGTCTCCCGGTGAATTGCCCTGGAAAAAAAAGATGGGGGATATTGCCATCCTGCGCCATATGTACTCGCCTCCTGTACTTTTTGGGTGTAAAGTGAGTGTCGATGTGCAGGAGGGCCTGTTGTCGCCGCCGTACGACTGGACGGGGCTTATTATTTAAGACGAACCGGTACTGGGACACAAATTACTTTAAAAAAAAATAAACGAATTGTTAAGGAAGCAGGAAACCGGCGACGACCAAGGCAGGCTTTCCTTGCTTCTTGTTCTTTAATTTTGTGAACAGGCTTCAGTTTAAATGATTTTTGCATCGCGTTTTTAACGAGTTTAAACTTTAGTCCTAATACTAAACCCGAAGTGAAGGGGTACCCCTGCACATCATTCTTTTTGAAGGCAGGAACGCGCGTCCTCGGTGACGTGCGGCTGCTGCCACCTAGTGTCTATAAAGCGCAGCTGCGCACAGGAGGCCGAGCGAGCCATGTGACTTGTGAGTTTCTGTAAAGCAGGGGTTGCCTACACTGGGCCTGGAAATCAGAATGCAGCGGGTTTTCTTCTTATTTGCCTGTTTAAGTCCTAAAAGAGCTCCTCGGCTGGGAGAAGGGTTAAGCCGGCTTCGCCCTTTTAATCGCCTCTCTGCAGCCCGGAGTGGTTGATGATTTCAGGAGAAAACCTGCTGGATCTTTTGGATTCTGGGATCTGGAGTTAGGGAACCCCAGCTTTAGGTATTCTGGCCCCCCCCAGGGAGCACGCTGTCTCGATGCGCTGCAATGCCCTGTGTTTTTCACACTGTGGGTGGCTGAACCTGTTCCTGTGCCTTCAGGTCAGAATTGAACAGCCGAGTCATGTGTGAACAGCATGAGGCTTTGTATCGGAGTCGCCCGGCATGTTACTGTCCCTTCCAGTCCCAGTCAGCTGCAGCGCCCTGCACATGCACTGGCACCTGGCCTTGCCATAGGGCTCTAGCTCATGACCACTGAAATGAACCGAAACGGTTTAGGAAAAATTCTGCATTGGAGTCAACTGCAAGGGTGAAATGTCCTTTTATTTTTCTTAATCGCTGCCAACAACTGGCCACAACAGCACCCTTCAGGCACTTCAATACAGTATTGCTCATAAACCCCTTTTCTCGCCCTAATATTCCATGACTTAATAAAGCGTTGTATTATTTTCTGATGAATCTTTAAGATCCGAGGATCTCTGGCAGCTGTGATATTTATATTTTGTTCCTCCGTCACTGTGCTCTGTGCCAAATGACGAGTCTTCCAAGGGCCTGCGTGTCCGCAGGGCGCCATTCCAGCTCGTTATTAACGGGCTCCATCAGCTCGTTATTAACGGGACCGACGCCGCAGCTTCTTCCAGATTTTCAGGAGGCGCTGCTTCGAAGAGACCTCGAAAACCTGGAGACACCGGGGTTGCCCAGCCCTGTGCTAGTGTCTGGGAACGCGTACATTCCCAAATGTGTGCCGCAAATAGAGTACTTTGCTGTTCCGAGACATGGCCCTTCTGTAATGTATTATGCGTTAAACACGTCCGGTTTGCTCAACTCTACTGATGCACCAGCGTGACCTCTCTCAAGGTCAGCTGGGGCCACTCCTGGGTCCACCCGGATCCCATTGCCAGGGTTTAGCTCCTGCTGGGTTTCGTCCCACCTCTCGGTCCAGTCTGACTGGCAGCTCAGGGATCTAGCCCTGCCTTTGACCGCAGAGGCCCTGGTGTCCTCCTGTCTCCTCTGGCCAGTCCTGGATCGACTCATTTCTCTCCCCCTGCAGAGAGCAGGGAAGCTGTCCGAGCCCTGGGGTGACCGGTTCAGACCTAGAGGAGCTACTGTAGGTTATTAAAGCGCATTTAAATGATCAGTGAGCAGAGGTCCAGAAAGGGCATTAACACCTCCCTGATTAAGTGCCCTGACCGATCCAACTGGGAGCCCAGCTGGAGCTATACTGGTGCTGTGGCTCCCAGGAGCAGGACTGGACTCCCTTATATCTGTAGCAATCCTGCACTAGTGTGAGATGACTGGGAGCTCCTGGGACTCACAAACTGGATATAAGACTTTAAGAACCGTCTATTATTAACAGGGAGAGAATGAGATCTCTTTTTGTTTTACAAAGCTCCTGAAGCAGAGATCCCTCAGTCCTACAGTGGACTGTGTCCCTGCAGACCCAGAGTTGGAACCACTGTTCTGGGGCAAATCCCACCCTCATCGTGGGAGGTTCCTATTAAAAGTATTCCTGCTGTGGATTTTAATATCATGAAAATAATAAAAATATTTTTTTTTAACAAATGAGTTCTCCTTACTTTGCACTGATCACAATACGCCTGGTATCTTGGCCCTGCTAATGCAGTGTCTGGTTTGATCACTGCCGGTACTTAAATGTGCCATGATGTCTTTTCCCTCTTTCAAATGGTGGGAAGCTTTTTCCCAAGCAAATTGCTTCTCTCCCACCACTTAAAAAGAATATAAGCATATTTATCAATGAGAGGAGGGCATTCAGTCCATCTGAGCTGTGGTCACTAGCAGCTAATCTGATCCCAGAATCCCATCCAGCCATGTCTTGAACAGAACCAAGGTGTCCTGTTCAACAAGACTGACCAACCTGCTCCACGCTCCCGCCTCCCTCTGTGTAAATAAAGGGCCTCCTGTCCCTAACTGGAGGATCTCATCTTGAAAGAATCCAAAGTATCAGCTTCAGCAACATGGCTGGGCAGCTTGTTTCCAGTCTCCCAGATCAGCTAGCTAGTGGGCTTTATGGGCCAGAATAGCCACCTGTCATTGGCAACTGTGCTGATGCTCTTGTGTTCTCAAGTCAGGCACTAGATAAAAACATCCACTGACACTTATGTTCTAATGTAGGGTGATACAGTTGCAGAGGCAGGTACATCGCCCTGCAGCTCCCAGCTGGCAGCCCCACTGAAGCTCAGCAGGTGTGAGCCTGGCCAGTACCTGGAGGGGAGACTCCTGGGAAAGCTGGGAAAGTGATGGAGACGCTGTGCCGTCGTTCAGATGAGATGCAAAACTGAGGTCTTGTCTCCCTGTGGCTATTACAAATCCCAGGGTGTTTCTCGAAAAAAGTAGGGGTGTCACCCCGGCATCCTGTCCAAATTTCCCATTGGCCTTCACCAGTCATGGCCTCCTAATAATCCCCATCTCTGAACTGGCTTCATCACTCTGCTCTCCTCCCCACTCAGAGCTAGTGTGTGGTGAGCGTTCTGGCGCACTATGGCTGCTGTCGCATCATCCAGGTGGGGCTGCACACTGGTGGTGATGGAGGGGATCCCCATTACCTGTACAGCGCTTTGAGTGGAGTGTCCAGAAAAGTGCTATAAAAGTCAGGATTATTTATTTATTTATGTACAGGTTGTAGTCCATTGATGGCCTCACAAACTTCTAGTCCATGACTTTCACAATCAAATCTCAGGTCACTGGTCCTCTTAATGACAAATCCTGATCATCATAATAACAATCTACCCATCTCATGTCTGTTCAATTAAATGTCAGTGTACCTGCTACAAAAAAGAGTAATATGTCTCATATAGAAGAGGTTTTCTTTGACCATCAGCATATTTTCAAGATACACGGTATAAAAATACGGCCCTTAAATACAGGTCTCCCTCATCTTAGACCGATAACAATGTGTTTGCGTCATAACACTAAGTAAATAATGTCAAAAAAGATTCTTGCCAGATTCTTTACGACCTTGGAAGTCAGAAAATGAAGACTGATGTTTAGGGTGCAGTCCCACAATGTGCCACTGGAGGGACACACAACTCTTCACTCTGTGATCAGCAGCTACTACTATGATCAATGTAACACAGCAGGAAGGCATAATTATGACTCGGGATTTTCAGTCATTGTCCACTTAATTTTTTAATTGCCGGTCTTGTAAAGCTCTTATCGACAGATATTAGTACACTGTTACACTGTGATTATTTTAAATTAAGGTACTTGGCACTAAAAGGTGTGAAGGAATATTACATATTATATTCAGGATGTGCAGTAGTTTCTCTGCACGAACTAACTTAATTCATTAGGGCAAATGAGATTTGAGAAATAAGAATAATGTGATGTTCTGCAAGCTTCTATTAGATTAATTAAAGGAAAACAGCCATAAGAAACTAATGATTTTATAAGATCAGACCTTGAGAAGAAACAGATAGCTATAATTGTTAATGCTGTATGCCTCTCAGGCATGATCTGCATAGCAAGCAGCACCAGGTACAAAACCCGAGCTGGATAATGGGATTAGGGATCACTTATCATGCGACGCTTCATTTCACATCAATTAGGATTCACAATCTGAGGAGAATCCAGTCACCGATACCACACAACAACACTTACCCAAGAACAGCAATTCTTTCCAGTTGCCGGCGTTTGCAGAGTGCTCCCATCTCAAAAGATTCCAGAAGTGCTTCTTGTACAGGAAAATCAAAAGACCCCACTACCGGGCAAAGATTCGATCGCTTTCTTCTTTATTTTTGCATTGGGGTTTAAACATCCCGTAGGGTAAATGCAGTCTTTTTAACTTCCTGAAAGTCTGGCTTTTTCCTGCCTCTCAATATCCAAAAACACGTACCTAAAACCCGTGCATGTGCGAGCCCTCACAAGCCTCCTGGGCTCAAGCGCACCGTCTCAGGCTCAGGAGGAGGGTCCCTCAGACTGGACCGGACCTGACCCAGACCAGTGGATCCAGGTTTGGGACGTCCCGACAGCTCGGTTACATGACACAGCTCCCCAAACAAACAGCACAAACAACGAAACCCGCTGCATTCAGCAGCGCTCAGCCTGCGCCAGTTTTTGCCAGTGGAAGTAGCATCTGAGGTGCTTTCGTTCTCGAAACACAGCACCTTATTTTTTGGGGGGTATGATGTCACTCACCACCCCCCTACAATGGCAACAACAGTCACACGCCTCCTGGAAGAAGGAAGGTGTGATATCCACGGAATTAATGCACCTCTGTCGCTACTTTCAACAGCACAAACCAGCCCAGACAGGGCACAGATGAATGAGATCGGTTCGGTTCTCCTGCACCATCCTAGGAAGTGCAAGTGATCTTACACCCTGCATCTCAGGAACGAAACCAACCCACACGCTACTTTAAGCAGCACAGAGCTGAAGAATCTGGCTCAATGGCTTGTACAGGCTTCAGCTCTGGCCACAGGTCTGTACTGACCCACGAGGACACAGACAGGGAGCGAGGCCGCAGGGCTGCAGGACGGCCAATAGCCATCGAACTGTTATTCATGCTGACAAATCAGTGCATCGCCTCAGCAGAGCACAGAACAGATCTGCAAAGGAACAAGTAAGAGGTTTATTCCCTGCTGAAAAGAGAAGAGAGAAAACACAACGTTTCGGCTGTGAAGCCTTCTTCAGTTGGCCTGAAGAAGGGTCTTCAGGCGTCTTCGGGGAGACAACCTGAAGAAGGCTCCACAGCCGAAACGTTGCGTTTTCTCTTTTCTCTTTTCAGCGTGGAGTAAACCTATTACTTGTTCCTTTGCAGACTACGCATGCAGCTACCCACCTGAACTACAGAACATATCTGACCTGAAGTACAGAAGTCACGAAATAAGTCGAAAAGTTATTTCAACACAGAAAACCTACAAGGAGTCTTTCTGATGTACTTTTACAAGGAGGATTCCAGCACGACTGACTGGGTCAGGCGGCATGCTGGTTTGCTGTTGTGTTTGTTTGCTGCTGATCTATTCCGAACGTCTTCCTTTCACACTTCGTCGTGTGTCTTTGCCAAGCTGGAGGGGGGTTCAGTCCTGTGCTCTCTATTTCCCATATCTCGGGCATCCAAGACAGCGGTTTAGCCCGCCGAGCTACCCGGGCTCATGCAAGTGTGAGCCTTCCCTCCTTCCCTCAAAAAACAAGTCAGAAATCCGCTCGGCACCGGTATCCCAGGACCTCCGTGCTGAGGGGGGCGACAGAAGAGCGAGGGGGGGGGGGGCGGGGGTGGCGTCAGAGCTGGAAGATCTCGTCCTCCCTGTCCCTCAGCCCGTTGGCGCGCTTGGTGATGGTGAGCGGGACGGGGCCCAGCGTGGCCCCCTGGTGCACCCTGGGAGAAGAGGCGGAGCTCCGGAGCTCGGCCCTGCGGTTGGCCGAGGCTCTCCGGGGGCCGGCCGGCTCAAGTCCCACCAGGCTGTGAAAGCAAAGGGGAGGGAATTAAATCCTCTGCAGGACTGCCCCCGGGACAGCGTCTATTTGGGGTCTCATTTCACCTCGTCGTCTCCTTCTGCTTCCTGACTCCCTCCGCTTCCAACAATAACATCCTTCTGACAACCTGAAAGAGGGAAATAAATTCTCGTCGCACCCCACAACCTGCACTCCGGCCTGTTGCCTGCGAACCCCTGAGGAAGGCTCCCCAGCAGGGGCGCAGGGTATTTCCTCTGCTGGGTCTGTCGGGCAGTCGAGCATTAACACAGCTCACTCTAACGTCTACTGCAGCACTACAAATGACCACACCACCCCTGGAATGGAAACAGAAACTCCTGCCCCACAGGACTCAGGCCCAATTCAGGTTTCAGAAGGTGCAATGCATTTACCTAAACGTCACTTACTGTACATGCTAAAGCAAGGTTATTTAAAGGGGAGCTGCAGCGCCATTTTTATATTTCGGGGTTCGGAAGAATCAGCATTGATGAGGGCATTTCAAACCACAATGAAAGCAAAATATACACAGTAATGTATTAAACCTCCAATTTACACCACAAAATAGACAAAATGATCCAGGTATGCGCAGTGCCATGTCCTGCGATTGAGAATGAGGCAACAAAACTTCCAGTAAGGTGAAAAGGCCCTATTACACTGTAAACAAGCAGGCTTGTGAAAACAATCTCCTTTAATCCAATAGAAATATGGCTCTCGCCTTCGAGAAGGTTATGCTACAAATACTACTTGTTAACTCTGCATGCAGATCTCGTTGGAACATTTCAGCAGTGAAATGTCTGCAGCACAGTCTGTACTTATTCGCTCGTACATCACAGCGTACTAGTCATTACAGGGACTAGTGAGCAGGAAGGGCTGCCAACATGTTGCACAGACTCTGTGGTGAGACCAGGAGTCTGCGACAACATGGCGACTTACAGTACTTTCACCAAGTTAACAATTCTGTGCTTGTCACCCGTAAAATTTGTTTTAAGCATCCAGGTCTTGATTAAAAATGTTCAATTGCTAAATTGCAGAACTGGGGCCCTGGGTTCAATTCCTGACTTCGGGTGCTGTCTATGTGGAGTTTGTATGTTCTCTCTGTGTTCAGATGGGTTTCCTGGTGGATTAATTCCCTTGTGGGAAAATCGGCCCTGGTGTGAGTCTGCCTGCCCTGTGACGGACTGGCGTCCCATCCAGGGGGTACCCCGCCTTGCACCCACTGAATGCCGGGACAGTCACCAGCTCCCCCCCTCCCCCCCAACCCAGCCTCTTGCAAGGAAAAATCGAGCGGTTAAAAAAAAAATGGATGAATGGATATTCACTTTGAAAGAACTGTGCCTGCATCATTCGTCCACTGTAATTAAATGAAGCGTCATGGGACACCCAGCTGTCCAGTCGGCCGGCACTCACCCCTTCTCTCCCTCCCGCATCTTCCTCACAGCTGCCTGTTTGGACTGGCTGATCATGCAGTCCATCCTCTCCAGGAAGTCCCTGGCCGACAGGTCCGAGTTCACCCCAGTGCCGGGCACCTCCGGCTCGCCTTTCGTCTGATTGGCGGACGCGCCGTTCTCCTTCAGGTCCTCTCCGCGCTCCCCGGCCGGCGATTGGCTCGTCCCCTCGCCCGCCGGCCCCGCCCCGCCCCCCGGAGGCTCCAGGTCCGTCAGCACCGGGATCGAGAGAGACTTCTTCAGGAATATGGAGTCGTTGGTGTACAGCCTATTGGCTCTCTTGATTTGCTCCATCTGCAAAAAAAAAAACACACACACCACAAAACAATCTTTGAATCAGGAATTTATTCATGCGAGTGAGGGAAAATATTTCGCGAAAAGAGCCACAAAAGTTTCGCAGAGCCCAAGTTACATGACCTCATGAACTCTCCTGCTCAGGCGAATCTCAGAAACCAACCCCCAGGTGGCACTCACCGTCACCCCGTACTTCAGCGCCAGTCCCTGAAGCGTCTCTCCGGGCTGCACCTGGTGCTCCACCCGCCTCTCTCGCACCGGCGACCGGGTTGAATGCACCAGGCTGCCGTAGGAACGGGTCCGGCTCCCGGAGAGGAGCGCCTCGCCCCCGGCAGAAGCAGGGAGCCGTCCCGAAGACATCGCCGATGAAGATGTCGCCCTTGTGCCCCCTCTGTTTTTCGTCTTAGTCCAGTTCGGTGGTCTCCGGATGAGGCTCCATCGAAAGAGTCCCCGGACCCTTTCAAGCTCAAATGCTGTATAGGTCAGTGGACCTCCCTGCGCCCATCAACAGCGTGTGAAGATACTTCTCTTGAGAGCACAAAACGTCCGGTTACGAATTTCTAAAATGTTTGGGAGGCTCGGCATCACACACAGACTCAACAGCGGGAGATTTTTTGAGAGAAGTGTGTGAGATCGGAACTACAGGAAAGCCTTCGCATGCGAAGTACGGTTTAAGACCCCCAGTGGCTCGCGGTTTGCAGGACGAAAAGCACCAGGCTTTAATTTGATTAAAGAGACGTCCGCGGGACCGAACAGAGAAACTTGGGGTACCGGTTTCACTGGACGGGTCTGTTTTATGCAGACTAGCTAAGCGCTAGCAACCGTCACCCAGTTAGCTAAACACAAGGTTCTTCGATTGTGCAGGGTTGTTTCCTAAGCGTTTCTGATCTGTTTTTATCCCGCAGATCCATCCCTCGAGCGGATGTACAGTACAGTGTATCGACGCTGGAGTAAAAGCTACTTGTACTGTGGCTAAAATAAATACAACGTACCTGTTATTTATGCGTCTAGCTATAAATTCCTCTAAATTAAAACGCCTGAAATAGAACCCGTAACAATCGCGAACGAGGTCCCTGGAACTGTCAAAAATAAAATATCAGTACCAAAGCAAGTCTAAAAATGAGTTACTCGAACACGTTTTCTGTTTCTGTTCGTTGAACATTCTCGCGTGTGCATTTTCTTGTCACTGTCTTTCCCGTGTTTTTTGTAGCGCATTTTGTTTAAAAAACCCGTTTCATCATAGTGACGGAAACCTTAAATTATAACATAACGTCCTCAACGCCAAGCTTTTTACTACATACAATCGTACTCGAAATGAAAGTACCCTAGGAGTTGTAGTTCTGCCTAATTCGGAGAGTCGTTGGAACAACGAGATAGACATGACTTAAAAAACTACAATTTCCATAGTTCTATTGGGCGTGTAAGCTAGGAATGTTGGGAAAGGCGAGGCCCCACAGTCCCATGGGAACTGGAGTGTGCATAGAGAAACAAGCGGGACGATTCTATAAGTAGGGTACATCCCTCGCCCCATAATTTGCATTAATTAATTATTACTTTTACAATAACAAGACTTGCAGTTGTATTTATGCTGTCCCAGTCAGAGGTTTCACAAATAAGTAGGACTCCCAGCACCCACTCGATAGCCATTAACACTTGAAAAACTACAAGTCCCATCATTCAGCTGGCGGAAGTGATGTTTGTCCGATGAACGAAAAGCAAGGCTGAGTACTTTTCTGGTGTTCTTGTAATAATGTCTTTTAAAAGGGAAGGGGATGACGCTAGTCAACTGAATGTCCTCAAGGTATGTTTTGTTATTTAATATTTCCAGTGTTTTCTACTTGTGCTTTCGAAAAGGCCGATGCAAACATAGTAAAGGTGCAGCTGAACGAAGCTAGCTATTTCTCTCCGAAAAGTAGCTCTAAAGGGGATCTTAACTTTGTGCCCAGAGTGTCTTTCCCTGCTTTTGCGTCTTGATGAAGAGATGTGTAATTCAGGGATTCATCTGAAAGGCCCTTTCAATTAGGCAGGCTGGTTCATTCCCATTGAGCCTCTCTTCTCACTGGCAGAAACGACGCGTCGCTGATCTCCTGTCCAACTTCATTCCCGAGGACGAGGCCGTCCTGATGAAGAACGGAAGGTAATCCCACCTTTGCATAGCGCCGCCCTAAGCAAATTACCCCCCCCCCCCACGGCTCAGCCTAAAATGTGTCCAAGTCGATGTAGGATGTGTTTTCCACACTGGCTATAAAGCCATCTGAAACTTCTGGGCTGTGGCATCAAATTGATGCTTGCAATTACCTCAGACCCCCGCCCCCCAAAGAATGAATGCATTTATTGTTTGGAAGATGATACACTGCAGATGAAGACTCCTTTATCTCTCCCTTCAAGGCAGTATGGGATCGGGAATCTAGCCTCTAGGCGCCCTCCCTCTCCGCCCCTGTGCTCTCCTCCGCAGGTACGCCTGTTTAGTGTGCTCGTCCCGGCCCGTGTTCGACACCGTGGACATGCTGGCCGTCCACAGGAAAGGGAAGAGACACCTGGAGGGTAGGTCTCGCCTGTTCCAGACCGGGTACCGGCCGCATGCAGGACTGCACTCCAGTCTGGGAGCTGACCCGGGAGAGATCGTTTCTCTAGAAGACTAGGGATGTTAATCCTGGTGTCCTGGCCAAATTTCCCCCCTGGCCTTTAACCCTCATGACCTCCCTCTCTGAACTGGCTTCATCACTCAGCTCTCCTCCCCACTGAGAGCTGGTGTGTGGGGGGCGGACTGGCGCAGCATCCAGGTGGGGCTGCACACTGCTGGTGGTGGAGGGGATCCCCATTACCTGTAAAGTGCTTTGAGTGGAGTGTCCAGAAAAGCGCTATAGAAGCGCCAGGACTATTATTATTATTATTATTATTATTATTATTATTATTCCAGCGAGTGAGTGCTGATGAGGTCGCCTGGGAAAACCCTGGTGAGCCATGACCCCCTCCACCCCCATTTCAAGTCAAGAAGCCTTATTGAAGAGCTTAAATTGCGGGGGGCTCCTCCCCCCCAGCGCAGGGGGGTCCTGTGGCCCAGGCGCTCTGAGGGACGCGTCTCCTGCCCCGTGTCTCCGCAGGGCTCCAGTGGTCCTACAGGAAGAAGCGGGAGCTGCAGAACGAGATCGAGAAGCGGCGCCACCTGGCCTACGTGCGCCAGGAGGAAGCGGGCAGGCAGGTGAGCTCAAGCTGCTGTGTAATCAGACGACCACCTGGAAGTCTCACATATCCTTAGTCCCCCTTTAACTGAAGCTGTAGGATAGAAGAACAACCAGAATCCTATTCATATGTCATTTTCTGCTACTTATTATCATCATGATAAACACTGTTTTATAGAGCGCGTTTAAAAGTAGGCTGCTCAGAACTCCTTACAGGAAAAGAAGAGTTCAAACAAAAGAGAGCAGTAAAAGACAGGAGATTACAGAAGTAACAAGAAGAAGCACAAGGGATTAGCAGGAGAAGGTGCAAGGAGCAGACACAGATGCCGATTAAATAGAAAACAATCAGCTTTCCGGGGAAGAAGATTTTGAGTCTGGATTTGGAAGTGCTCGGGGAAGAGGACTCTGGGATGCTTGGGGAAGGAGCTCCAGAGCTCTGGGGCGCAGTAAGGGAAGGCCCTGGCTGGCTGCTATAGAGAGTCACAGAACCCTAGAAGTGTTTTATACTGCAAGTGCCCCAGGCTGATTGTTCACAACTACGAGACTTCCGCGACTGAAATGTCGGTCCTCTTCCCTTAGCTGGGGACTTGACTCCAGGACCAGTCCAAGCCCCTTCGCCTGAGCAAGGTCGTGCAGCTGTCAGGCGTACGAACCTCCATGCCTGAACAGGTACGTTGACTCTGGAGGACGATGAGTTTACGTTTCTCTTCTCCTCTTGCCTTGTCGTTGCCCTAAAGGAGACAGCTGGTCCAGCTCCTCTGCTGGCCCAGACACGCAAGATTACCCATCATGCCTTGCTGAAGTCCACCCCCTACAACAGCTGCCACCAGAAGAGAAGGTAACTGGGATTGTCTGTAAAAACCTTCAACAATAAAATGGTCAGAAAGCTTGGAGCCCTGTCTGCCCTGCTGTGGAAGGGTTTTCATTTGAAGTATGAAGTATACATTAAAATGCATTGCAAAAATACTAGGCTTCTCCTTGGCTTTCATTTGAGCTCTTGCCAAACAGCTCAGAGAGAAATGTGTGTTTTTCTTACAGCAGCAGGTCTGAATCAAACTCCAGCTGTCCCTCACCCAGCAGGACCCCTGTTCCCAGGAACCAAATGTTGCAAGCTCAGTCAGGGGGGACATCAACGGCTGACACCACACCAGTGACCTCACTTCCTGGACACCATAGCAACAGTGCACTAGGTGCTCAATCATGTGCATAGCTCGTAAACATATTCACCTGAAAGAATGGCAGTTTTAAATGTAGCATATGCGTTTCCTGTCTGCGTTCCTATGATAGCACATCTCTGTAAGGCACCGGATATAGTTTATGGCTACTCTCATGGCCTTCTAAGACCTGAAAGATAAGTTTACATCATAAGGCAAATACAAAGCCTAATTTGAAATCTTATTGTGTTCGGCCCTGCTTCACGCTATTACACACTATTACAGGGCCCTGCTGTAACTCCCTGCTCTCTTACCTTCCCCAGAGATCCCGAGAGAGGGCGTCCCCGAGCGAGCGAAGGAGAGCACGAGAAAGAAGTCCCGGCCTGCGGCGGCTTCCGAGCCAGATCCCGGGGCGGCACAGAGGCGCCAAGAGATGGAGCACTACCTCAGGCTGAAAAGGTAACCTTCCACTTGTGCGAACCTACAGGAGGTGGCCTAGAAAAGGCATCCGCCCTATTTTCCGGGCCCTTGGCCGGTATCATTTCCCGGACACTGACTTACTCATCCTGCAAAAGAAGAGCGAGGGGGGAAACGTCAAAGCGGATGGCAAGGCAATGGGGCTGGAGAAGAAGATCCTCCCACTGGTACAGCGACCCCCGAATGCCTGCCGTCTTCGTAACTTACTTAACGCATCTAACGCCATTGCTGTGAATGACCCCGAAAGCTGCAGTTCTCCGTTTCCCCACCAGGTGTCAGCCTGCCTCTCCTTCCTCTGTCTGTCCTTCCTTGCAGCTCCGGGTGGCTGCAGGACCGAAGTGGAAACTGGGTGAAGGATGAGAACGTGGAATTCGACTCCGACGAGGACCAGCCCCCCACCCTCTCCCCCTCCTGACCCCACCTGTCCCAGAACAGGAAGAGCATTTGAACTGTTTCAGAGAACATTTGTACAGCGACGCCATTTTTGAACGGCAAAAGCATGAACTGCTGTAGGTGGAGGACAAAATGTAATTATAAAGAAGTGATTGAAGACCTTTTAATGGTCAGATCTCTCACACGCTCTCTGGGGAGAACTTAAGATGTTGTCAATCTTTTTTGTCATTTTGTAACTTATGCCTATTAAAATCAGAAAGAGAAGCTGTTTTCCCCCCACTGATGCATAACTGCTGATGCTGTTGTAAGAGAAATTCAAATGGTGTGATGTGTAGCCACCTGAAGGTTCACAAATGCATCTCGTGAATATAAATAACCCGCTGTTCAAACGTTGGGCTCTTGAAAACTGACCTCTGCTTCTGCATCAACATGCCAGAGCAGCAGCAGCAGCAGGACTGAGAGGAGCTGCTTGTCTCCATCACAGCAGCTGTGCGTTTCTGCCCGAGCTGAGGAACACGCTGAGCCCAGACTAAAGAGATCCAGTTCCTGCATCCTGCCCAGATAATCCCAGGATAATCCTTTTGGCTCAAACATGTACCCGTATTCACAATCCCACTACTCAAATCTTAATTCAACCCATGTAAATTTTCATCTTAGTCTATTGCCATGTGTTGTCCATATCCGTGCACATCAGGCGAGCGGTTGGGGGGGGCATCTCCGAGGTCAGGGGTCAAGAACCGGTCTTAGTGTGCTCAGGGAAAGGGGAGCAGCTCTAGTTGGTCTTTGCTCCTCGTATGGGGGGGGGAATGGCTTCCGAACACAGGCTTCCCCGCTGACAAACAACTGTCACAGCTGGGAAAGCTTCGGGGGTCCAAAACCTAAAAAGGTTTGAGCACAGCATCACAGCGCAACTCCCCTTCCCAAGACCGATCCAGGAGGCCAGCTCCTATAGCATAGCCCCTCCCCGCAACCAAACACAACCCCCTGCCAGCGAGTCTTCTCCTAATTCAGGCCCCGGTCTCACTTCTGGCCTTGGTGGATTAAAGGAAAGTGGAGTCGGCTGTCAGAGGCATCTGGGGACTTTCTCGGAGCAGCAGAATCCTAAGAGTGCAGCAGCTGTCGCCGAGTTCAGCGACGTAAATCAGCCTCTGTGACTGGTCTCAAACTCACCCCCCCCCACACACACACTTCCCAGCTCCCCTTAAAAACTGCATGTATTTTGAGCACTCTGTAACCCAATCCCGGCGGGATACAGTCACCCTGCCACCCGGGTCTGAAGGTATAAATAACACAGGTGGAGAACAGACCCCGACACCATTCCTGCATGGGCTGAATCACCCCGTGCAGAAATGACATAAAAGCCACCTGCCACTTGCACAGGCCCCTAAACTCCGTCCACACTGCAGAGCACCCTGCCCAGCCCCTTACCTGCATCACATTCAGGGGGAGCATGCTGGGCCTAAGCCTCGCTGCCTTTCGCCCTCTTGTTTTTCCCCCTGCCGGTTCTGACCTCCCCCTCTGCCCCTGAAAGGCTGCTCCTCAGGAGATGCACCATAACAGGCGTTCTAGGTCTCCTAAGTCACAAACAGCTGAAGAGGAAACCTGTGTGAGTAAACAGAAACTGAACTCATTTCGGCGAACTAATCTGAGAAATCAGATCTTGCACAGGGCAGGACCCCCACAGAGCCGGGGCCACCCTGCAGTCCTCAGACCTCCCCGAGCAAGCCGGCTTCTTTCAAGGAACGGCTCGGACACATAATCCTTGGATCCCGAGAGCTGGGGGATCTAGCCCCCTTGTGTGAGACCTTTCCTTCTGTTCTAAACTTGGACAGAAAAGAAATCTGCTGGAATTGTGCCACGTGCTCAGTCACCTGCCGAAGCCCCATGAGCGCCTGTTCCCCAGCGCGCAGCTGGCACTGACTAAAGGAGTGAGCCCCACACACACACACACACACACACACACACACACACACTCTGGGAAAAGGAAAAGACGGATCTATTCCCCTCGATGCGCAAGCCTGTCGTGCACAGTTTAGACAAGCAGGAAGCTGGAAACAGACAAGTGGAAGAATTTAAATTGAGTTTTATTCATACTATTTACACTTATTGCGTACTTAAAGTCAAACAACTTGAAACTTGCTTTTGTTAAGGGCTGCCTGCGTCACGGGAGGCTTGGTAAATTGCGTCAAACGCGCTGCAAAAAGCTGCTTCTCCGTTAATTCATTTTCTTTTGCTAAGGCTTCGTTTTGTCAGGCCTGCGCCACTGCCTTCTGCTGGAATGATGGCATCTCTGGTGAATGACGTAGGCTCTGCTGTCCGCGACACCAGGGCAATGAAGTAAGAACAAGCCAAAGTTCACACGGTTTCTCACTTAAAGATTCGCTGCTTGCATTTCTATACAGCATAAGAGATGAAGATATTTAAACACAAGTCTCGATTGATTAGTGAGCTCTGTGGCCATCGTGGGGATCACTGCCACACCTCCTTAGAGCAGATCCGGGGAGTTCTCCAGTGCCTTCTCTTATCCCCCAGTTTGGCTGTGCTGTGATTGGCAACTCTCAAAACTCCCATACTGCACCAGGGATTCTGCAGGACAGCTTACCGCAGAAAGCAGCTTGCGGCCTGAACCTTCCCTTCGACTCCTGCCAGTGTTTGTAAAAGCTGTTTTGCCCCAGCTTCCTCAACGTCCTCAAACCCTAAACGAGCTGGAAGGCTAGCAGAGGCGGACTTTTCTTGGCTGACGTTCCATGGAAGTGCCCAATTCCGAGGGACCTCATCCCGTTCGTCCTGTGAAGCTGTCCGGTGGACTCTCCTACTGGGAGCCACAGATATGCCTTTCGGCATCCGATCCTCCGAAAGGCGACCTTTCTAGGACCGTGATCCTCCTTCCTGGACCTGGAAAGCCGCAGGGCTTTCCTGCTTTTCTTCCTGAGCTCTTACTGACCTAATTGGATCCATCAATCACGGCCTGAACTTCAGCTCTTCGCCAGCCCGCGGGGCATCGAGGAGTCCGAGCTCGGATCACGGCATGCCGATGTCAGCATCAGCCGGGACGTCTAAGGATTTCCACAGAGGGACGCAGAGCGGGCCGAAACCAGAAACGGGAAGGAAGACGAAGGCCTCTAGGGAAGCGACCCCGATATTTGGGAATTTAATTCCTCAGCAAAGGAAAAGAAAGCGGAAGAAGACAGTGAAGAGAGGGGCGCTAGTACATCACAGACCGCTGGGGGGCACTCGATCCGCTCCTGGATCTTCGCAGCGGGAAGTCCCGGGGCGAGAGGGGGGTTATGGGAAGGCCCGGGGGTGACGTCACAGTCCCTGAACGAGCGGCGCCCCCTGTCCTTCACCCCCTCCGGGGCGCTCTCATCTGACTCTCTGCTGGCGGACTGCAACGAGAAAGAGAGAAGGCGCGATGAGAAGGCCGAGGCTGGGGCTGGCGTCAACCCCCCCCCCCCCGGGCACATCTCAGTACGCACGGAAGTCGTTGTTCTTGGTGATGGCGATGGCGGCGCGGGCGCGGGGCCCCTGCTGGGTGAAGTGGTACCCGATCTTCACGATGGAGGGGTTGCTCTCCAGCATGGCGGCAATCTCCATCTCCACCGAGTCCCCAAGGGAGTGCCTCTGCATTGGAAAGGGCAGGCCCGCGGGGTCAGAGGTCAGGCCGGGTCGGGTCAGCAACAGCACTGTTGTTCAGAATACCCAGTCCTGGCCCTGGTGACCCCCCACACCTGCTGGTTTTCATTCCTGCCCCCCTTCATTAGATAACCGCAGTCTTCACAGATTTAAGAAGTAGCTTCACTGGAATACGTGCATTATTGTTTGTAGTCAAAAGTCTGGGATTTTATTTCACTTACAAAACACAATGGCTACAACTCCAACATGTCTAAGCGCTGGGAACAAACAGCTCACATTAATCTAATCAAGCCAGCCGGACACAACATCCTGGAACTTTGAACAATAATGCCAAACACTTCCTTAGCACACAGGGCCCTAAGAGTGACAGCATCCATGCTACACCCCACTGAGCGATCTCTAGGCTCCTGATTGATTTTTTTTTTAGTTTTAATTCAACGTTGTTTCCCAGAATGCAATAAAGCAAAGGAATGACACAGGATATCAGTATAGACCAGAGGGAATGTGGTGGACCTTATAAGGCTTTACAATGGAGTGCTCAGCAGTTATTTAATGTGTGGGGTTACATGCATCTTACAGATAAGAGTAAGCTCTGCAGGTGTGAGCCTGGTCAGTACCTGGATAGGAGTCTCCTGGGAAAGCTAAGGTTTGCTGGTGGAAGAGGTGTTAGTAGGAACAGTAGGGGTCGCTCACCCTGAGGTCTGTGTGGGTCCTAATGCACCAGTATAGTGACCGGGACACTATACTGTAAAAAAGTTGTCATCCTTCAGAGGAGACTTAAAACCGAGGTCCTGACTTTCTGTGGTCATTAAAAACCCCAGGGTGTTTCTCAAAAAGAGTAGGGGTGTTACTCCAGTGTCCTGGCCAAATTTCCCCCAGGGCCTTTACCAGTCAGGGCCTCCTAATAATCCCCGTCTCTGAACTGGCTTCATCACTCTGCTCTCCTCCCCACTGAGAGCCGGTGTGTGTTGAGCGGACTGGTGCATCATCCAGGTGGGGCTGCACGCTAATGGTGGTGGAGGGGATCCCCATGACCTGTAAAGTGTTTTGAGTGGAGTGTCCAGAAAAGCGCTACATTAGTGTAAGGAATTACTATTATGATGAGTAACCAACCCCTGTCCTTCAGGCATCAAGAACGCCACTCAGTTTTCTCACGCCGTGAAGGCGGCGGCTCAGACCTGGTTGTCGATCTTGATCTCCGTCAGCGTGCTGTTCTCTCGCATGGCCTTCATGACGGCCATCATGCCCTCCCCCGTGATGAAGTTCGACTCGATATTAAGACTCTGCAGGCTCTTGTTCACTTTCAGCATCTCGGCAGCAGCCTGCACGCACACACACACACGCACGCACTGATCAGGCACAGCAACAGAAATTCTGCAACGCTTCCAGTACACAGACTGAACACAGAGAAGTCCATCTCCCTCCCCCACCGCAGAGCACTGTGATCTGTTCCGCGGATTACGAGCTGCAAGGTAGCGTCTGCTTCTGAACATTTCACGCCTGACACGAGCCTTGTGTGTGTCCCTGCCTAGACAGACAGTGAAGATAAAATGCTACATGTGTTTCTTCCACTTTCCTTGTTGCAATCTGTGTTTATGGCCATGGGACTCTCGTCTACTCACAAAGGCCACCGGGTCGTTGCTGCGCGTAGCAGCAATGCTCAGGCTCCTGACCGAGGTGTTCGTCTTCATGCCTTCGAAGATCTCCTTCAGCGTGGGGATGGGGATATCCTGCACACAACAGTTTCCTTCCTTACTTACTGAAATTTGAAATCACGGAATAATAAAAAAAAACTCCTAACCTCTTATCGCTGATCTGCCTTTTTCTGCCCAATTCTGCGCATGTGCACTGTTAAATCTGCAGACCTCACAGCATCCACAAGGCAATGCTCTCTCCTCAGGCCAAGCCCATTGTGGCAACCCAAAACACATCATGTGTATATACACAATAATAACATACAGTAACACGTGCCCCAGTTCCTTAAGAAAACCTTGGCACAGATTTTTCTACATCCTATCCTGTAATCCCAATCTGCAGCACTGGGAAAACGCAAGGAGTCAGAGCAGGACACGAGCAAGACCTGCTGGCTGACCGGTCATAGTGCTCTTCGATGATCCGTAAAGACAAGAAGCTTCACTTCGCCCCCAAAATCCCGCCTCCCCGACACCCGGAGCACCGCGGCCCCCACCTTGATGTTGTTGAGGTTGACGTCCGTCAGGCTCTGGTCGTTGCTCTTGATCTTCCTGAGGGTCTCCTCCACGTTGGTGGGGTTTGGGGGCTCGTCGGGGTACGTCTTGTACTTGTCGGGTTTCACCACGCCTGCAGTCACAGACACGTGGTGAAGAACAAACCGAGGAAGTGCCTGGTTCTGCTCTGTGGTGCGCTGGGGGGTGGGGAGCGTTTTGGGTCTTGCACAATGCTCTCAAGCCTATTGACAACAAAACTGTGAGACAAGTGTAAGCTCCCCACCTAACTTCCTCTCCCTCAGCCTTGAGAAGAGCCTTCCTGCCTCTCTGCTCTGGACACTGTTTGTTTCTTACCGGTAGTTTTACTGTATACATGATAAAATAAAATGACAAAGTCAGAGTTAATCAAATACCCTGGTCCTGGAAAACCAGTGTAATTATGTTTGTGTCTGATTTGGACTGGGCTCTTCTCTAGTTCATTGTCCTGTCTTTCAGTCAGTGTTCCAGGACCAGGAGGGCTTCAGGGTTAACAGAGGACTCACTGTTGATTCCTTCCGTGTTGACGATGTTTCCGCAACAGAGAGCGTCGTAGTACTGCTTGTTGCTCATCAGGGTGTACATTCCCAGGATAGCTGGATAAACACAGGGAGACAAGGAATACCGCTTCATGAGCTCACTGCGGGGACGGCCATCTCCAGCAAACCCCCCTGCCCGGGTCACGCAAGACTCCAACTATGTAAAATACCGTAAACGTGCCGGCTTGTATCGACACCCAGGCCTTCACATGCTCAGCTTTCCAGGCTAACCTGCCGGGAGCACCACAGTGCCATTTTGGAATTACAGAAGCTGAGCGCTCGGTACGTTAAGAACAAGCAGTGCAGTGGGCTCCGTCTGTGGCTCAGCAGCACAGAGCGAAACACCACCACTATCAACACGTGCCACAGCACTGTTTCACACTGCAGTCCCACTGCCTCTCCAGGGTCATAGCTCTCTCCAGGCGCTATATCTGGGCAACAAAAGCAGCTCAGACGCAACAATGTGGTGGGCTTCGTTGTTTATGATGTTTGTAGGGGGTCACAAAATAAATCTGACTGTTTTGCAGCGTAATGATCTCTTCCCAGCAGCAGGGGGCAGCAGTGCTTATTAGGCTAGACTTTGGCAGACAGGAATGGGAGACCCTCTGACTGCATCACAACAACCGCTCCAACCAGGCAAGACAGGGAGAGAGAGACACACAAGGAGAGAAACTGAGACAGACTGAAGGAGAGGTGTTGACAATCGCCTGGCTGTTCAAGGCCGGTCAGTGTGACAGTGCACCTTGCTCCATACAAAACATCTCTTTAGAATCTCCCATACTCACAGATGCGTGGAAAGAAACACTGAGTTTTCCGACGCGGCCAAGCCAAACAACTTCTTTGTTCCCCCCTGCCAGCTTACGCTGTCACTCGAGCCAAAACACAATCAAGACAAAGGGATCGCCCTGCCTAATGAGGCCCCGAGGCTGTCCTGGGACGGACTCCAGGCCGAAGCCATAACGACATGCGGGGCCGTTCACTGACTAATCCTGAATCCTACAGTCCTGTCAGGACACGGACCGATCACGGAGCTGCTGGTGTACTGGAATAAAAAATCAGTGGACCATTTGTCAAATACTCTCCTCCAAAAGACACTTATTGGGGAATACCAACATAAATATAGGAAACCACCACCAGCCGCTGCCCCCTGAGTGACTGACAGCACATCCGCGGTTTGGTATCTCATCCACGGGACAGGAGCACAAGGAGGACCCGTAATGGGTAGCAGAACCAGGAACCTCCTGCAGGTAAACTGGGTTCTTACTTCAACCAGTATCACAGCTACCCCTCCATGCATCGCTCAAATCACTAAATGCAGCTCCAGCCTGAACCCAGAATTAATAAAGCAGCAATACAGACTGACCGCAAGCTCTTTCACACCTTTGTGGACCCAGATGATCGCGAAACACCAGCCAGTTGGAATCCTTCCCGAATTCCCCCGAATGACCTCATTGCTTTTTCTGGCTGAGCCGTGCGTGGTTCTGACCCAGCTACACCCGCCACGAGCTATGCAGTTCCGGGCTTTGCAGTTTTTTTTTAAAAAAAACACTGAACGCGCTTGAGCGGTCTTGACTGACTTGGGCGAGAATGGAAAGCAGTGTTTATCGACCTAAAATGAGCAGCAGCTGGCTACGCATCAATGGAACGAGGATCAAACACCGGGTTTAGTAGTGTGGGAGAGGGATTTCTCCTTACATTGCAAATTTTCACCAGGGCCTATGTCCGATTGCCCTACCTCTTAACTATGGACCTGTATGTTTTGTACATGTGTAGTTTCATTTTTTTTTCTTTCTTATACTTATTATTGTACATTATTTGTCTTTTTCTCTTATCACTGCATAGAAAATCCTTGGGTTTGGATAGGTGCTTTAAAAATTCTTCTTATTTTTTTGTTCCTGTTGTGTTCAGAGAAAGGCTCTGATCTGCACTAACCGCACGGCCACGCTGATCATGAAACACACACCTTGTACACTCCAGTGCACACTGTCTGGACTTTTAACTTTTAACCCCTTGTGACAATGACTTTTTAGATTGCAGGAAGTTGAGAAACACCAGGCTTTACAATCAACAGTTTCTCAAATTGCTCGTTTGCAATATCTTATCCTCTATTATATCCAAGGATGAAACAGTTTTACAGATGGCCACACACACCACACACAGTCAAACACACTCTCCAGGCCAAGCCACTATCACATGTCAAAATGCTCTTAAATGACATTGTGAACTTCAAAAGGGGAGTGCTGAGGCCACAGTATTTTCCATTGATCTTCAACAGGAATGTCCAGGCTTGCTCCCAGAGGGCAGATGTGTCCACAGGTTTTCAGTCCAACTGCCCTCTTAACCAGCTAAACCAGGTTACTGTCAGGTTACTGAGACCTTGAAAACCTACAGATATACTGACATGCCTTCCAGGACCAGAACTGGACACCCCTGCTCTGACAGAGACTGAAACAGAGCACATCTGTCTGTAATGCAGGAAGCATAGAAATCACAAGCCAAAAACCGTGAATTCGCATTTTCTTCAGATGCACGTGGGTTTTCTCAATCACAATCTGCAGCAGACAATGTGCTCTCCTTTGCCCCGGGTTTGGAAGAATTCTACTTTGTGAGCAGACCGGATTGCACCAGGCATCACAGAGTATTTCAGAAACCACAAACACACTTTGATGCACTTGCAGTTCAGCAGTGATTTCACTGCATGTCTAAGCATGCCATCAAAGAAAGAATGCAAAGTCCTTAATTGGCACACAATCCTGTTCTTAAAATCTCCAACCAAACAAACACGCCGCACTAACACCCATCATATTACTTTGATTTCCTGCAAATTCAATCTTGCATCCATTATCATCTGGAGCCACTGGGCACTAATGCTATCCCAATACATTCCTTGCTGCCAAAAACAGGGCATTCAGGATCAATTAGCCTTTGCACAGTCTTGTATCAGGAGACCTGGAGAGCTGACAAAGTGCCATGTGCTTTTTGTTCCAGCTGAGCTCTGAATGACTTAATGGATCGATAGCGCGTTTCTCAGTAATCTTAAGGGGCGCCTACAAAACTGCAATACCCCTGGGGTTCTCTGCTGAAGTCTTTGGCCAAAACTGGGGTTCCCAATGGGTGCTTGTCAGGAGAGAGGAGGGGCTGGTGGTGCAAAGGCAGCCGACACAGGAGAGAGAGAAAAACAGGGGAGGGGAGGATGTAGCAAAGGAGAGAGAGAGAGGAAATTGAGCACCTGAAGGAGACCCTTCTCACTTTGCGTCTTACACTTGGCCGCTATGGGACTGGACACAGCTTTGCTCCTTTCATGAACTTGTTTTTTTTTCTCTTCATCAAATTACCTGTGAACAGCTGCGTGCAGAGGGGGGCGCTCCTGAGCATGCAGGTGGGTCAGATCCGAGAAAGACAGATGGGGGGGAAAAGGGAAGGAGGAGGAGCGGGTTCGGAGACAGACCATTTAAAAAAAGCCCACCTGCCCACTTCTGAGGGCTTGTGGGGTGTAAGTGGATCCCCCAGCGCCCCCTCCTCTCCCAGCAGGCGCAGCCCCTCGGCTGGGCGCCAGGTGCGCTCAGCTAGCTGCTGAGCTGTGGGAATTGGAGACCTCCCGAAGCGGCCAGGGGTCTGCGCCTGCGGGCGGGCATCATCACTGTCAGCGCGACGACAGAGTCAGGCTCCCCACTGAGAGCTGGTGTGTGGGGAGAGTACTGCTGCACTCTGGCTGTCGTTAGATCATACTGGCGGGGCTACGCACTGGTGGTGGTGAAGGGGAGTCCCCACTACATGTCAAGTGCTTTGAATGGAGTTTCCAGAAAGGCACTATACAAGTGTAAGGAATTATTACTATTCTCAAACCCACAAAAACTCTTCTGAAAGGAAGCAGGCATTTTAAAGCAATACATTACGTAAAAGAAAGACACTGGTAACAAATAACGCAATTCTGTCAATGTACAAAATCCATATGGAGAGAACTGCACAAGCTCACGTGTAGGAACAACATGGGAGCCGACATCCTGATATCCCAGCGGGCATGAATCATTCCGAACATCAGGCGTCAGTTCTGTTTTCCAAGACAACGTGCTGCTGCATTGTGCCGCACAAATTTCCAAGTGAAATCTCAAGGGTTTGGGTTGAATTCTTCAAGTCATTTCTAGCCAATGGACCCTGTGGGCTGCCCTGTTACGCCTTTGAAGTGGTCCCGGGTTCAAGAACAGGTCAACTAATGTCACAGCAAGCTTTTGAACCTGTGCTTCATGGTGTTATTTATGGTTTGCCAATACACCAGAGTAAAAAAGGATTTAATATGCACAGTAGAGATGTCATGGGGGTATACAGTATATTTTCTGACTCCATCCGCCGAAGCATAGCCCCATGCCCCCCCTGCCCACCTGCGATGTCGCACATCTCGGCGTCGGTGGCGTTGGCCAGGGCCTCCTCCAGCTCCGGCTCCAGGGTGATCTGCTCCTCCCGCGGGATCTCTCTCTTCGACTGCTTGGGAATGAAGGGCTTCCCTGGGGAGTCAAGGCAGACATTTCGGATTCAGGCCCGGCAGCAACGTGACTCGGCAGGAAATCAATCCCCGAAAGCCCCCTTCGTTTCGCCAGCCATCCCAAGCTCACCGCAGGGGTTCTGTGACCTAAGTGACTAAAGCAATGTCGCACACAATACTTTTCTGCTGCATCAGCAGGATTTTGTGCACAAAAAGAAGCTGAAATATAACTCCTACGTAATCTGAGCATCTGCCCCCTTGATAAACAATAATTAGTTTATGCTCAGCAGCAGGAAACAGTTTTTTTCCACCGATCATCACAGAGGAAGGTGCTGTGTTTCCAATCTGTGGATCAGGAGACTTCAGGCAAATTGTTTGTTCCAGATCATTTTTCTACTTGATTCTACCGATTACCAAGTAACGCTCCACGATCCTGGTAACTAACACCGAATCCCTCGCAGGAGAGCAGAGCAGAGTGCCAAACATCTTTTCCTAATTACAGCTGAGCTCATGTGTGGAGTGAGGCACGGAGATGAAAATCAGGGAAGGTGGGAGGGAATCTATAATTGCCTGTGGGTGGGGGGGGGGGGGTTGTGGGGTGCCAAAACTCACTGAGCTGACAAATTTCAGACCCGCTCTCAAGAAATAAAATCACCATGGTATTCCAATTATCACGACAACCTCCCACACACACACATAAATAAAAGGCCTAAATATAGACCCCATTTTAATGAGAGCAACACTTCTGCACAAAGAGCGACCATCTAGGTTCAGCCTGCAGTGATGAAACAAGACCGATCTTGGTCCTGCAGACTGAAGTCAGCGTAAGTCCGCACAGCCCAGTTAGCATACACGAGGAACTGAACTGCAGAGTCAAATGGAGAAAGCTTTAAAATGATACAATGCTGCCTGGATCAAAACCCAGAAAATAAAACTGTCGCACCCGGCTTTGTGGAATAACGTGCCTCTCTGTCTGCATCGCACAAAAATGATTCTGCTCTCATCAGGGATGATAAATTGGGGAAATAAAATAATCAGCACCAAAATCTCAAATCATGCTGCCTCATAGCCAGTAATGCCAAAGATTCTCCACTCATGGGCAGAGTAATAAAACGGGCATTAGGGGGGTGTACTGTTATTATTAGAATAAACTATGAGAGGTAGGGAGGGCAATTTAAAGCAGTCTAAGAAACCCAGCATGCATGTCTTGGGGAAAAGACTGACATGACCAAGGCCCGTGTAACCTTTGGGGCAACATTCAAACTCCACACAGACAGGAGTCTCAGCCAGTAATCAAACCCAGAAAACCTAGTGCTATAATACTACAGCGTCACCACGGTTCTCCTGCTTGCACAAGGAAATAAACCTCTGGAATCCCAGCAGCCTAAAAATACTGGCAATCCGAAATTTCCAGGAAAGGAAACAAGACTCTTTCGACACATCATTGCATCGACGGGGACAGGAGGCCTTGTGGGCGAGACAGAGGTGTAGCCGAGAGGAAGGCCTGCATGCATCACCGTCCACCCAGTTCTGCAGAGTCCGCAGAGCGGTTCCCGGATCTTAATAATCCGTTTTGGTGCCGAAGTGGTACGGTAGCCAATCACAGCCTGCGTCTGCAATCACAGGGGCGGGCTCTTGTGTGCACTGGGCCAACCGCATACAGGCTAGGTACAACTAACAAACCGCTACCCGCGTGGCATCCAGGAGAGACAGTCTGGGAGGGCAGGCCGGCCCGTTGCGCACGGTGCTGCAGGGGGGGAGTCGGCGGGAGACGCACCTTTCTTCTCTCCGGTGAAAGGCACCAGGTCCTCGCGGTCGGCCAGCTCCAGGGCCTGCTTCTCCAGGTGCTCCAGCAGGGCATCACGGTTGAAGGGCCCCGTGGGGCTTTTCTTGGTCTGGTCGCGCTGGCGCATGCCCGCCGGCAACATGGCGTTCTTTGGAAAGGAGAAAAACAGGGAGTGTCTTACAAAACGCTGGAGATCTGCACAAATCCAGGGATTTCTCGGCAGCGCTCTTGGAGTAAGATGGAACACAGCTTTTGGCTTGCAGGGTATCAAGATCAAGTGTCCTAACTGAGTGATCATCTATTGATAAGAACAATAATAATTATCCTTATATAGCTCTTTTCTGGACACTCCAACTCGGAACATAATGTGGAATCCCACTGCCACCACCAATGTGTAACCCCCACCTGGATAATGCTACGGCAGCCAAAGTGTCAATCCGCATCCCCAGTGGGGAGGAGAACAGAGTGATGAAGCCAGTTCAGAGATGGGGATTATCAAGAGGCCATGACTGGTAAAGTCTAGGGGGAAATTTGGCCAGGACACTGGGGTAACACTCCTAAGCCTTTTGAGAAACTCCCTGGGATTTTTAATGACCAGAGAAAGTCAGGACCTTGGTTTTACTCTTCATCTGAAGGCCGGCACCTTTTTTATAATATAGTGCCCCCATCACTATATTGGGGCATTAGGACCCAACCAGACTGCAGGGTGAGCGCCTCCTACTGGTCACCACTAACACCTCTTCCAGCAGCAACCTTCCCAAGAGGTCTCCCGTCCAGATGTTGGCCAGGTTGACACCTGCTGAGCTTTAGCGGGCTGCCAGCTGGGAGTTCCAGGGTGATACAGCCGCTGGAGTTGATGGGTTTGATGGGATTCTCACCTCAGGGTCCATCTCCTGCAGCTCACACTCCAGCTGCTCCAGTTCCTCGGCACTGAGGCCCTTGAGGATGGCATCCTCATCGATGTCGCGGTAGTTCTCCTTGCTCTTGGAGGACATCCTGGCGGCGGGCTGGGATCAGGCTCGCTCTGGCACACCGCACCTTCCTGGGCAAGAGGCCACTGTCTGCAGGGTAGAAGAGAGGCACCTTGTTTCAGAACAAGGCTTGGGCCTTCTGAACAACTGCACCCCTACACACTGCACCCCGGCACCGAGCTCCCCAACACACTGCCGACGAACACCTTGACACTGAGCTCCCCAACACGCTGCACCCCAACACTGCCTCCTAGTACCCCAACGCTGAACTCCCCAACACACTGCACCCCGGCACTGAACTCCCCTGCACCCTGCAGCTCAACACCCTGACCCTCGGCTACTGAACACACTGCAGCCCAGCATCTTCCTGCCGAGCTCGTGGACACCAAGCTCACTGAACACACCGGCGCTCAACAACTGAACACTAAGCTGCACGAACGCACCTACTGCTGCCAACCTGCGCTGCTGTGCCTGTCGCCAGGACCTCGGCGGGCTGCCGCCTCCACACGCAGGGCCCAACGGAGAGGCCGAGGGGACGCGAGAGCAGCCCCGTGCTGTGGGCTGCAGAGAGCAGGAGGAGAGCTGCGAGAGTGAGGGAGCAGGGCCTCTATTCTTAGACTCAGGACAGCGGGGCTGGGGTATAGGGTTACAGACGAAAAGGAAGGGAGGCAGAGGGGAGAGCAGCTCTCCCTCATTTATCACGGCCCCGCACAAGGCAGCTGCCCCTCCCCTGGGCTGGGACCGCCCAGCGGACAGCGCCAAGGGGAGCGGAGCACCACGCAGACAACAAGCCGGGCCTGAGCACAGCGGGACAGGGCATCAGACAGACACCCTCTCACGGGTGGGAGGACAAGATGGCCTTTAAGACAAGCAGAGAGCGTGAGATCAGCATTGTTCGGTGGGTGTGTGGAAGATGGGTGGGAGCTTTGTGCTTGAGTGACTACATCTCTTTTTGAGAAAGGGGGTGTGTCAGAGGGTGACCCTTAAAAGGAACATTGACTACCATCAGACAGCAAGACAACTGCAGGCTAGTTCTTTTTATGTTACAGTTCAGTTCACCCAATATAGTTTTTTTTGGTCTGCAGTCTGCTTACTGTGGTATATGAGGGTAAAAGTAAAGTATAGTGGCATAAAGCCCAGTGAGATCAGGGTAAAAGCGCATTACAGTGCCGTAAAGCCCAGTGAGATCAGGGTAAAAGCACAGTACAGCCCAATAAGACCAGGGTAAAAGTTTAGTGCTCCACATTCCCTCTTTTTGGATGTGATTATCTTTCTCGTCCCACTTTTTACTGAATTTTCCTTCACAGCAAAAACAGTGGAGGGAAGTTCTAGATGAGAAGATAAAAGTATAAACCCTTTTCATATTTTGACTAAAATATAAGCTAGACAAAACCCATAAGTTCAAAATCTTCAAAAGGCACATGTTAATCGGATTGCCTTTACATTATCTCACAATGTAGATCCAATCAATTGATCCGGGGATCTAGCTTCACCAGGGATCTGTTTCGACAACATGACCGGGCAGTTTGCACCAGAGCCCCACCTCTCTTTGTATAACTGTCCTTACAGTGCAGCTCTCCATGCACTACGCCTGTGTATCCACTGGTGTCCTCTGGGCTCACTGTGCATCTCGAAGAACTCCTTTGGGGTAAAGAAAACTTGCACCGAGTCCACTTGCAATCTTCCTTTTTCAGCCAAAAGAATTCTTGTACCCTGATGTGGTGATTTTGTTTTTCCAGATGAGGAGCGATACAATTACTCTCAACCCCCCTGCATACAAGCAATGAAGCAAATAGTTCTGACTGCAAACTGAAGTGAAACTGAGCTCTATAGTTCTCTTTCTTAGAGCGCTTACTAATACTGGTACAACTGTCAAAGCACAGCAGCAAAGACGAAGCTTAACAGGTCTGAGATGGAAAGCTGCAGTCTGAGGGGTGGGGATTGAGAGTGCTCATTAGGATGAATGGACAGGGGTTTTTGGAGAGTGAACCAAGTTGGCCCAAGATCTGAGAGAGCAGAATCGCACTCCATTTGTGCATCAAAGAGGGATCAACACAGCCTGCGCATAACGTGCAATGCCAATGTCACAGACAAGGAACAGGCGGGCCAGAGATTCAGGAAGACAAGCTCCCAAGCAGGGCACCGGGCTACTGGACACACCGGAGCCCTGCTCTCCGACACCGGGCTACTGGACACACCGGAGCCCTGCTCTCCGACACCGGGCTACTGGACACACCGGAGCCCTGCTCTCCGACACCGGGCTACTGGACACACTGACACACTTAGCATTGGGCCTAACAAGACCCACAACTCCCAAAGGGGCCGATACCAAAGAATCAAGAAAAGATGAAACCCTCTTCATTTAAGCATTTAAGACAGCCATAACACTAATTTATTTTATTTTTTAAATTCACTTTCTGTTATCATCTCCATTAACAAAATCAGCATTTCCCTTGAACCTGTCCGGTGCAAAATATTTTCTGTAGTAATCTATTAATTAATTGCTCTGTGGTGAAGACATGAATGCCCCATGAAAATCCATTCCTAATGGCAGTTGCCCAATACAGTTTTACAGTATGGATGTGCTTTAACCCCTCTGACACTGCTGAGCGTGTACAATCTCGGGAATGCTCCAGAGATTCCGGGAAAAGCCACTGGGAGCGAGCACAATACCACAGAACAAGAGCAGGGGTATGAGAGGGCAGGGGAGGCCTGCCCGGTGTGTCAGTCTCCTCCTGTGCCAGCTGGCTCCCACAGACTATTTCCAGCCCTTTTCACAAGCAGCCGCCACCCCCATAACACCCCACTGCTGCAGCTGGGGCAGAGACTCAGAAATACTCTGAAAACAAGACCCCCACCCCACGCACCCACACTCTTCCTTGCAGGACCCTGGAGTGGAGTCCCCCTCTGCTTGTGCACAGCCATTCCCACCATCTCTGCTCCTCCGCTGCACACAGATCCGGCGCAGGGCGGCCGGAGGGCAGGCCACTTTGCAAGGGCCTCACATGGTCACGCTCTCCCACTATCTGTTCAATTTCTCTTTCCTCTCCCTCTCCCACCACAAGCGTCAGACCCCCGTGGATCCCCACGGCTTTTAACCACAACCCAGGAAATGCCACCGGAAAGGCAGAACCCGTCAAGTCACATCCCACTGGCTCCAGGCGACTGGTCGCTTTCGTTGCCGAAAAACCCTCCAAAAGAAAACTACAAGAGGATCCACGCCGGAAAAATGTCTGCAGCTTCTGCCAAGGTCATCTCCTTGAGATCGCGTCTGAAGTGGGACCCCGATTTGCTTCACCATGTTCTTAGGGACTGGCCACTCCTGATCCTGCAAGGTCAGATGGCATCTCCGGGTTTTCATTCCCACTCGGCTGTTAATGAGCGCAGTCAGCTCGTTAACGGGTAAACTGGACCAATTCAGCAACTTCTCCAGTCTTCCAGTGTTTCAAGCGTGAAATAGAAAGACCTTAACACAAGTTCATTCTCTCAAAAACACATAACACACAGTATCAACCCATGACTCAACAAGAACGGTGCAGTCAGGACAAGGTGGCAAATTGTTTTATCATTTCACATGATGTCTGAAATACTAGAGTCTAACGAACCCCCCAGTACAAGTGGTTGTAAATTAAATTATTCCTTAGTGAGGGCGTTCCCAGTCCCTGTCTTAAAGACCCCCTACACCCGCTGGACTTCATTACTGCCAAGTTCTTAACCTCAACAGATTGCATGACTAGAACCTGTCAAGTTCTTTTTTTCTATTCAAAGATTTAATATCTCACAAGTTTAGTGACAGCAAACCTAAGAGTTTAAATGAAAGCTATATTACTAGGTCTGTTAAGGTCTTTATTATGAGTGTCCAGGCGGGAAAAAAACAAACAGGTGTGTGGTTATCCCACAACCAGTTCTGAGAACCCCCAGGCTGATAATTACAAACTGCTGACTTAAGGGGCGAGACCTGTTGGATGGGGGCTCTCCAGGACCAGTTTTGAGAACCCCCAGGCTGATAATTACAAACTGCTGACTTAAGGGGCGAGACCTGCTGGATGGGGGGCCTTTCAGAACCAGGGTTGGCCACCTCAGCCCTGGTACACGTACAATCTAGTGAAAGGGCCCAGGCTGTCCTTGTGCTTGGTGTGCAAACCGGTACCTCTCCAGAGCAACACGACACCCGTTCTTCCAGAGGGGTCACTTGACGCTATTTACAGCAGGGCCGTCCCACTTGGGGAGCTCGAATCTCTTGGGAGGCGTTAAAGATGAGCAAACGTGTCCCTGGAGAGATCTCTCTAGGCTAGCTCGGGGTCAGGCAGCACCTGTTAACTACCGAGACCTGAAAAAAACAGGACCCTTCGGCCAGTCCGAGAACGGAACCGCCCATATATATCCAGCTAGCGATTCTAGATCAGAGTTTAGATCTAGATCAGAAACAAACTAATGAAAAGGGCTTTTCTGGGACCCACGGAAAATGAGTACCCCTATAATTTCAAACCCCACTGTATATTACACCTGGCTTGCATGCCCAGAGGTTGCCCCGGTAATGAAAGCACTTTATCCATCGCCAATAAAATCAGCAAACCGGCTCAAAGAACAGAACAGCAGATCCTTCCCCACAGCATTTAAGTCATCAGTTTTACAGGTTGAGAGGCCACTTTCCTGCTTTCACTCAGCATCAAGAACGCTGCATATCCACTGCGGGCAGAAGTTCACCAAAATCCTTCTCCGTTTTCAAATCAAGCCCGTTCGGGAGGGAAGCAAGGAGCACAGGCATGTACCTGCGTGCCCACACAGCCACAAGATTTAGCAAAACTCACACTTGTTTACTCAGGAAGTGCTGTAAAACTACCGCCCACCTACCTCTAAACAGCGTCTGCTCTCGGGGGCCCTCAACAAGGCAAGGCTGCCTGCTGGTACCAGAGACGCTTCTTTTTTCTCGTTTTCTGTTCCAGCCCCCCTACACACACCCCCACCACCCCTCTTTCCTAGGCTATGCTGAGGCAGGGATACTCCTGGCGAGTTTGTGAGGTCAGCATTTTATTAGTTTGGCTCTGAATGGCTGCGAGTCAGAGAGAGAGAGAGAGTGAGAGAGAGAGAGAGATATTGGGAGGGGTACTGTGTCCATGTGCGTTATCAGTCAGTTCAGCTTGAAATGTGTGTGTGTTGGGGGGGGGTTGGGGCATATGGGAGCAAACCAGCACCATCTAGAGGCCGTTGTTTGTACAACAAGTCAAACTAACAAGCACTTTCCTCCACTGGAAAACCAGTGATCCTAAACCTAATGAACTAATCCTGCTGCTCGCCAATTTAAACAATAAGGACAAGCTGTCCTGGTAATGCAGTACATTGCACTAGTGCAGATGTTCCCAATTCTGGGCCTTGGTGCTGGTTTTCATTGCAGCCAAGCTCTTCACTTCACTGGATCTTTAACTGAGCCAACAAGTTGCCTGGTAAGAACCTTGGCAAGATTTATGCAATCGACATAAAAAGCTGGAGACTTTAAGTGACGTAACAAACGATATTTAAAAATGCTAACCCCTAGGTGTTTAGGATCTAAAAACAAAACGTCCCCAGTGGTAAGATCTGTTAAGGGGACAGTGATGGAAGTGGACCAGCAGGTGTGTGCATGAGTGCATGGGCCACCAGCACCAGGACTCTGCTCCCATCAGCCGATTCTGCCCTGCAGTTCTCAGTAGGGAGACCTGCACTGTAATCCTGCCACGTGCTCGTTACTATTGTCTTGTTCTACTGTAGTCCTTCCTGTGGGGTTTTTTTTATCGCACGGTACATCACACTACCACACAGCTCTTGCACTGAACACATTCCAGTAGCCCTGAAAGCACTCAGAGAGTAGGGCCCCTGGGTGCAGGTGTCAGCTAAAGAAGGCACACAAACGACAGGAATAATCCATAGGTCAAGCTATATTGATCCGCCCAGCAAACTTCAGTGAGCCTGTTAAGCAGTAAAGAATTAAGCCTCTGATAAATACTCACCTTTGAGCTAGGCCCAGCTGACTACAATTAAACTTCAAGGTGCGACTGCTTGCTCACACAAATCTATATATGGCAGAGAGATAAGACGTCTGCAGCCTTGTTTCCATCTGAACATCAGATCTAATGCAACTCCTCCCTTTCCCCTTGGCTCCCAGCCCATGGGCGGCTTGTTTTGTTTTCATACTTCCTGTGCGTCTGCTGCACGCAACTCCAATCACAGGGTCCCCCTAACCACCCACTCCCCCCACAGTTTACCAGCACCTTCACCCTTAATCTCCTCAGTCACCGGAGCCCTGAGTCACTCAGGCAGTCTTTCCTGGGCTGGTTAGGGATACAGTGGGAAAGACAAGGGCATCATCGCTCTGCGCTACAGCACGGCAGAGAAAACACACTTCTTACCTTCAAAACGGCCTCTGCTTGCCCCGTGCTGCCTCCTCTTCCTCCTTCTCCTCTTCCTGATGCACCCCCGAAGCTGAGCGATCCCACAGAGTGTGCTCCCTGCTCCCAGTAGCTTCCACGTCTCCCAGCTTCTACCTGGCGCTGCCCCGAAACGGGGCAAAAACCCAGGGGCCCGGTTTGAAAAAACGATGTCTGGTCATTTCCCGGTCTGCTGAGGAAACGGGGCCCGGACGGGGAGACGGGCCCAGACCCACCAGGTCCATCGCCTTCGCGCCACGCTAAAAATCCCGTGCCCCTCCCGCCCCGGGTCAACAGCACCCCGGACCCCCCCTCATTCCCCAGCACAAGCAGGGCGAAACCCACAAAGGCACTCAGAGGTAGAATAAGGGCCCCGCCTTGAGGTTCTTCTTTATTAACCAACCTGTACAAAATCAGTATAAACCCACAACAACACCCCCCCCCCCTCCCCCCTCCGCCCTTAACAACAACCCTCTCAATACCCCGGGCAGACCCAGGTGACCCATGCTTTTCACCTTAATGAAGGTACCCCCCCTCGCAGCACCTAAAATGGCCTGTGCTGTGGTTTTCTCAACACTTGGTCTTGAACGCATTCCCCTTCGCAATGCCCGAGCAGCCGGGTCAGCAGGCGGATGGCAGCCCACAGAGCTGGACAGGGTGACCCCCGGGGGTGCGTAGGGGTTTGGGGTGATGGAGCCCGAGGGAAGCCTACGCCGGCGAAGGCACAGGGCCGCTGTCAAGAGTTCATGTGGATCCTATCGCCATCCCATCCGTCCCAGCAGTCTTTTCTCCGCTGTCCCTCCCCCGACAGCAGCCCAGCTATGTGGCGGACATGCTCTGCTTAATGATGATCTTTTGGCGGGGGCCCCGGGCCCCGGGGTCCCCCGGGAGGCTGCCGCTGGTGTTGGGGAGCCCGTGGGCGGCCACGTACTTCTTGTAGGCCTCGCGGATGATCTTGAAGGCCCGGATGTTGGCGTAGGGGATGTCGGTGATGGGGTCGCGGTAGAGGGCCGGCTTGTGCGTGACGGGGCAGATCTCGCGGGCCGGCGGCCGCAGGGGCCGCGGCCGGGGGAAGACGCCCTGGAAGGTGTCGTCGTCGCTGAAGGTGATGAAGGCGCGGGCGCACTTCCCCCCGGGGGGCTGGGCGGCCTGCTGCGGGGGCTCCGAGAGCGTGGGGGCGAGAGGGGGCGGCGCCGCCGCCGGCTGCTGGGTGTCCTGGTCCAGCCTGCAGGGGGGGGGGGGGGGGAGTCATGACGGTTAACAAGCAGCACCCGTGCCTACACCTCCGCCCATCAGCAACAGCACCGGCCTTCCCCACAAGACAACACGGCGCTGTAGGCGTGTGTCTGGCACCCCCCGCGGGTAGGGATCGGGGTTCGGGGTTCGGGCTCACGGCTGGGCAATCCTCCACCACCCCTGCTGTAGCTACCCTTGACCGTGCTCTGCACCCCGCATGCGGTGCTCCCCCCTGGTCGCCTCGTGGCGCGGTGCTGCCGCAGCCCCCCTGTGACACACAGTGCAACCGCCCCGTCGGCCACCCCCGGGGGAAAAGGGGCGCACCGGAGAACGACGGACCCCGTCCCCCTCGGCTTTTAGTGGAGACACTTTAGGACCGACTGCGGTCCGAAGAGGCACGCTACCCCACCCAGGCCCCGGCTCAATTCCGGATCACAAGCACGAGCAACCTGGACGACCTCAACACAGCGACCCCCCCACTCCCAAACCCAGCCCAGGAGCCAGTCAGCGACGGGCGATGCGCCCCCCCCCGCCTCACCCTTCCACGTCCACGTTCTCCTCCTTGAGGTGCGTGTCGGACAGCAGGGGCATGAGCACGGAGTGGTAGCGGATGGTGGGGCCGTCGCAGCGCCGCCGCTTGTGGACCTGCTTCTTCTTGTCCGCCTCCAGGCGCTCGTAGTTCTCTGGCGGGGGGGGGAGAGAGGGGTCAGGCACCGAGCGCAGGCTCCGCAGGAAGACATAAGACACTGGGGGAGAACGGTCGGGCTCTAAAGCAGGTACAATTTTCAACTTGATTTTTATTTCAGCTCTTTGCTACGTTGGGAACTATTGCATTTCATAAAGGACTTCACATGTGTGGGCAATCGAGCTGCTGAAACCCTTCACGAGGTTCCCACTCCGCAAAGCGTTAGTTCCAATAAGGGATGAGTTAAGTCACCGAGAGCTCTGCAGGTGCCAGGGGATCCCGGGATCGGAATTGGGAAGTACTGCTTCGGGATACAGACAAGCTTCTGTAATTCAGGCCGGGGTTCGGAATGACACCCCACTGTCACTACTGGGTGTGTCTGCAACTTTGCATCAAAGAGATCTCACCCCCCCCTGCCCCTCTCCTGCCCATACAGGCAAACTCCCAAGTGCACGCAAATTCACTTCCTTCTATGAATTTCCAACAGAGACGAAAACATTTTGTTTTCAGGTGTGTTTAATAGTTCTATCATTCAGGAAAGGGGCCGGACAAGGCTGGACAAGGCTCTCCTGGTGGCCTGTGACTTGCTGGGCAGCTGCCAGATCACAGTGAAGTCTGCACCATCTGCTCCTTTAATTGAGCACTGCAGCGCCCCCTGAGTGAAATGACAAACGGCTCTGCAGACGGGTGTGTCTGTGTCCTGGGGGAGCGAGAGCCTATCCCAGCAGGCAACGGGTGCAAGGCAGGGTACCCCCCCGGGATGGGACGCCAGTCCATCACAGGGCAGACAGAAACAAATATGCATCTTCTCACACTGAGGCGTTTCACTCTCTCCAGATAATAAGGGAGTCAGCCGGAGAGCTTATAACAATTTTAAAACAACTGGAGATCACAAAACTGGGCAGGGCATACAAAATAAGTGTATAGATTAACTTCCCCCCCGCAAAAGAGGAGTAATATCCCTCCCGTGCTGACAGGACCCCGATCTCCTCTCGGCCTCTCACCCAGGGATCGGAGATTGATCTCGGCGGTGATCCTGGCTTCGGCCAGCAGCTCCTCTTGGGTCAGGGGCCGGTCGTGGTAGGGGCCCTTCCGGCGGCGCGGCTGCACTCGCCTCTCCTGGAGCCGCAGGTACGTCAGGCGGGTGTGCTCGGTGGTCGACTGGCGCACGGACTTGCGGTCTGGAAGAAGCCGCGGGCAGAGGTTTCTGGGCTGCAGCCGATGCCAAGAGCATCTCCCCGTCCCCCCCCCCCAACCCTCGGGCGTTTAACCGCAGTCTTGGTTGCTAAATCTCGGTCACTAAATGAATTCATGGGCGGAATTAATTAATTCATGGACAGACACAAAAATCGAACAAATTTTGAACCGAGCACAAAATGGTGAACCTTGTGAAAGTCCTCTAAGTCGCCGTGATATCGCAAACCCCTGTTCTCGCCAGGAGTGAGAGTGAGAGCGTACGCGAATCGCGACGTGAAACGGCCCTTCCTGGTCACTAGTCACCATACTGACTCAATGGGCTGTGATGGACGAGCGGATAAGTGCAGGCTGTGCTGCAGACACTTCACCGCAGAACTGCTCCAATGTGATCGGCATGCAGACTGAACAAGTAAGTAGCATTTGTCTGCAAAATGGAAAGCAATATTTCTATTGGACTAAAAGAGATGTTTGTAATAGGGCCACAACACATCACTGGAAGTATTTTGTTGCCTCGTTCTGAATTACAGAATATGGCGCTGCGCATACCCGGAAATGTCATCTATTTTGTGACGTACATTGGACGTTTTACATGTTACTGTGTACATTTTACTTGTATTGTGGTTTGAAACGCACTCATCGATGCTGACCCCAAAATCTAAAAATGGCGCTGCAGTTCCCCTATGAAACGATAAACCACAGAAATCCATTAAACTCTAACAAGTCTCCCTAATGTAGCACAAGAGACTGATTACAGGAGCCTGCAGGAGACAGAGAACCAGCTACAGTCTGTGAGGAACCACATATTGTGAAAAGCGTTAAGTACTGGGACGGTGAACTGAAATTTGTATTTCAGATCAAAAGGTTAATATACTTTTGCCTTATATTCTTTTAGCTCTCTGGGTTTCTGGGTTTTATTTTGCATACAATTAAGTCATGTCAGAACAACGTTATTTGTAGTGTTCAATTCCCCCAATTCAGGTGAGAATAAGTACCGAGCCAAACGGAACAACGGGTTTTTCATCCGCCCATCCATTTTCAAACCATTTCTTCCAATTCCGAGTCATGGAAAAGCCGGAGCCTATCCCGGTCAAGCAACAGGTACAAGGCAGGGTACAGCAAGTAGCTGTGAAGCCGAGAGAAAAAATACCAGTCTGGAACCAAATCCAACAATCTGGAAGGTCTTGAAAGAGAAATCACGGGAGGAGTGATCAATCGACAAACTCCGGGTCATTCAGGGAAGGCGACAGCAGTCAATGACAGGAACGTTATCAGGGCTGTGAAGAAAAACCCGAAAAAGAACAAAGGAAGAAGAAGCAGGGGTCTTACTCTCTCCTATGTCATCCTGCAACTCCAGGGGTTCCTGTTTCTCCTCCTTCTCCTTGACCGACCCGCTGGGCGGCGCAGATGGCCTCTTCGGCTTGGGCTTGGGCTTGACCACCTTGATGGGCTCCTGGACAACACCGTTCGGACACAGACGACACACGGACACCGAGTCAGGGGCTGCGACCTCATGGTCGGCCACATTCTCGGCATGCGCACCACCACTCCGCAGTTTGGAGGACAGTCCAGCCACCGCGGAGAGATTTAAAAAGCGCCGGGCGGTCGGCAGGTTTCTGCTTAATCGAAAGCAAACTTCAAAAGCCCGGCGAGGGCAATCACTGGGATCAAAAAACACAAAGGCAGGGCACAGCGTCTTCTGCAAACCCCTCAGAAGCCAAAAAGAATAGCACAGCAGTGTCAAAAGGAAACCTGTTTATTAAGAGTGCAAAGAGGAGGCACTTTTAGACACAAAGCCTAAGAGCTGGAGAAAGCTACCCTGCCAAGTTGCCTGAGACGATTCCTCTCTGAGACCCTCCGATCAGACACCCTTCAACAAAAGAGTAACAGAGATTATCTTATTCCCCAGGAATACCGTGTCTTGGCTGCCTGCAGACGCCCCATGAAACCACCCCCCGACAGGCCCAGAGTTTCTCAGAGCCGCCCCCTGACCTTGTAGGCCTTGGTGACCACACGCCGTTTCCTGCGGGGCTCGTCCTCCTCCTGGTCGCTGTCGGGCTCGTCCCCCTCGTCGATGTCGAAGTCGCTGTCCACCTCGTCCTCCGTCTCCGACTGGTCGCCCTTGTACTCGTCGTCGCCCGACTCCTGCCAGCAGAGAGGAATGAACCCGATGGGAGGGGGCGGCGCCCTTATAAGAGCAATCTGCTCGTTTTCTCCGGGATTCATCAAAAACACTCCAGCACCTCCATAAGTAGCGGCAGATTAAAAAGCTCTAGTCCTAGAACATCTTAATTACAAATTGGCACGAAGGAGTCAGAGATTATTGCTAATAGGGCTGTGTGGAACACAGCACTGGATCTTTATACCACTGGATATACACTTTATACAATGCATCTGCAATTTAATAACTGTTGTTGGGATTTCAAAGAGACCTAGGAGCCCTAACTGAAACACCAGCTTCTCTAGGACTAAGATTGCAGACCCTTGGCTTCGGCCATTTTTACATGCTAATGTATACCATGCTGAGTTTTGATTTTTGGTTATCACAGAGGTGCCCCCAGCTGTCCCCGACACACCTGTGGGGCTCCCACACATGAGCAGTGCAACACAATAATAATCAACTTTAACTTATATAGCACCTTTAAAAGGTGGCTTTCAAAAAAAGCTCTTTGCAGAACGACAACAACAACAATAAAAAAAATGCCAGTTTTATCACAGCCCTGTTTACAGTAAAACCAGAAATTCAATTCAGGTGGCAGTGTCAGCATGCGTAGGCTGCAAAGGAACAGGTAAAGATGTATTCCATGCTGAAAGTAAAAGAAGAGAGACTACGTTTCGGCTATGGAGCCTTCTTCAGGTGCGTTTAGTTTATAACTGAAGAAACTCCACAGCCGAAACGTTGTCGCTTTTCTTTTCCTTTCAGCACGGAATAAACCTTTACCTGACGCGAAAATCAGCTTTTCCTGTGCTGCCCTACATCAGTGGTTCTCGCTTCTGGTCCTGCAGCGAGCCAGCGTCTCTCCTTGTGCTCGAGTCCAGCTGGTTACATCTGTCCCTCATATTAGCACAAGAGCTCATTACAAATCTCCTTCGGACTGATAAGAGCAGAAGACGCCTCAAGTAGAAAACCTAAATAAATGAACTCCGTTGATTAAGGGAACAAAAGCGAGCGGACATAGGGGTCCAGAAAGCCCAAATGTGAAATCCAGTAATCTTCACCAAGCTTACCGCCCATAACGACACATGCTGAGGTGTTCGTGTGCGGTTCGCTTTATGCTCGGTCTCGTAACATTTCCAAATCTACGATTTTCATTTCAATGAGGGAGACCTGTGTAAACGTTTTAAGCATACAAAATGACTACTGTATTAACCTGAAGCTTCCAATTTCATATTTCCTGTACTATTAAATTAATTTTATTTCTGATAAGAAATCTGTTCTAACGTAAAGTCTTGTGTTAATAACTTACATCGTTGAATCCGCCGTAAGTCGTTTTGTAGAATTCGTCATCTTCTTCCGCATCTAATAATTTAGACATACGGTTTCCCGCCGTCTTTCGCGGTGCTCGACCGACGGCTAAACTCATGTTTGGGTAAACTTCGTCTGCAAAATAAAAATAAATAAACACGACCCCCTCAGCCTTCAGTAGTAAAGCTATACTGTAAGATTAAGATATCCGTTTACTTCTAGATTGTACCGTCCGTCGAATTTAACAAGAAAGTTATTTTTGTGAAAACGCCTTGGTTTTTTTTTCTGAAAACTATATTTAAGTCCAATTATTTTCTTTATTTAAACAACAGAATTAGACACTATTCGCAATCCGGCCTACGGTGCAAGGCGGCCATTGCATGTTTTAAGTCTTTGTAATTGATTGCCGAGCCTTGAATCCAGACTCAACTAATGGAGCTGAACCGCAGTGGTTGTGACGAGTTTATACCAGGAGGTGACAGTGTTACCTCAGCATTCACCCTCTACAATTCTTTCTCAAGCCTCGGTGTTCCTGCAGTTAAATGAATATCGTCTGACTGACGATTCGCTCGCACATTTCACATTGCACATTTTAGCGTCACAAAGGGATTTGTTCACAATATTCTGGCTGAAAAATCAGGTGATGAATCCTTCAAAGGACATCAAAACCAAAGCAATCCAATCCAGTTCCCAGGAGTCAAAATGCCTCCCCATGTGAGATAGCTCAAGGGAACTGGTTAATAAAATTGGACAATTATTAACTTCATCCGGCTGTGAACAGTTTGACAGTTATCTTATGTTGCCACCTGCATCAAAGGACCCAGTTAAGTAAGTAAATCATTATTTCAGGAGACTGAGCCATCACAGATCATCACCTACCAATGAAGGCTGCTCAAGGTTCGAGACTGGAGGGCTGTGGGTTCGAATTCCAGCTGTGACACAGCTTTTCTATCCTTGAGTGAGCTGGTTCACCTGAATAGCCAGCTGTATGTTGGTAAATGGGGGCAAATCTAAGTTGCCCTAGATAAAGGCATCAGACAAAAAAAAAAGCAAATTGATTTTCAAAGTGTGTAAACAAATGTATGATTTAGCAGCTTTCTTCTCTCAAGCTCTCTTGCACTTGACTGAAGAGACTCAGTTCCTTTTAACCTGTGCTGTAGATTGACATGGACACCAGCCCTGGTCCTGGGTGGCTGGCTTGTGCAGGTGTTTCATCCTTGCTTAGCTCTGTACAAAGTCCAATCAGCTCCTAATGGCTGAAGTGGGCCCAATTTAACAAACTGGTGCTGGTGTTTCAAAAAGATCTAGGAGCTCCTCTAGGATCAGGATTGGAGGCCTTTGGCGTCAGCCATTTTCACATGACTTGCAAGCAGCTGTAGAGAACACCTCAAAGCAACAGGCGGTTGAAGGAATCACCAGCAGCACTAGCAACATGGTGTGTTGACTGTTTATACACAAACACAGGTGGAACTACATGTTACGCCTACTAATGTGCTAGTACCAGTTGTGCCAGGTTAAAACTGATAGCAACAATGAGTGTGCCTGTGTTGCCAAAGCACTGAACATTCCTGCAAGGTCATACAAGTAAGAGATGATTTGGACTAATTCTAATCCAACAATGTTTGCATTTCTTCTTCTGCCTAAGCAGGCTGCCTCTTGATATACTGTATGGGAGTCTGTGGCATAACCACTGTGCTGGCTACCCTCTGCCTGCTGCCAGGGGATATTGGGATATAGGAACTGGTTGCAATTCTGCTGCCAAGCCCCAGTTTGAACGCTCCAGCTCCTCAATGCCTTTTTCAATGTCAGTTAATCCAGCTGCCTGCCACCTGGGTTTTCACAGAAAGCACCGATGGACATGGCAGGGAGCACGCTGCAACTGTCTCAGCATTCAGTTCCCAGCGCCTGCAAGCAGGTCCCTTCGAAGGATAATGTGTGAAAAAGAAGGAAATATAGTCGAAACACAAATGCATCAGATCTCAGTCAAATGTGGTGAGCGTTAACCATACAGAAACATGTGTGAAGGGATATTAGGCAGGATGGATGACTTTGCAAATTCTTCACGTATTTCAGGTTATTACAGACTGCTTCCAGAGTGCACTGGAATGCATACAAATGTTGTACCAGCTAAAACTGATAAGATCTGGTATGCTGCATGAAGGACAGTCTGATTCTTGGAAGATTTATGTGAAAAGGATCTAAGGGCAGATATGTTCCCTGGCCGCATTCCCCACATTCATCTCAGGCCACAGCTGCAAAGAATGGGGCTACTGATGAGGGGAATGAGGCGGCTGTGTTTTAAGAATGGGGACAGGCGAGATGCTCTTATCGAGAGAGCATCCGCAGAGTTTCAGCCGAGCAGTTTCACCTCCGGCAGAGGGGGAGGAGCGCGCTCTCCCGGGCTCTCCGAGTCGGACGCAATCCCTCGAATTCTGGACGGAGTGTTGGGTTTCACAGTTTCGGGGGGAAAAGGCCATGGCTGTCCCACTCCGGATCTGGAACGCTTTCCGGGTTATTTTGCCTCCCACCATCCTCCCGAACCAGCAACCCTGACCTAGTGGCTACCCCCCCCACCCCTCCCCCACTGCAAACACAGGGGACCCCGAGAATCCTGCCGCTCCCCAGCCTTGGACAGCCTCGGACTCTAGAACAGAGGGACCCGTGGACACCATGCAGAGGCCGCCAGGGCTGAGCACCCACCCTCCCTTTGAACAACGCCAGTCGGCCAAAACTCTCCTTCACTCTGAATGCTTTTAGTGTCCGTAAGAGTTGCACCATCAATAAAGACTGACAGGGGTACCACCCCTAGAAATGAACACTGTTCCTAAATATTAGTCTTCCTTAATATCCCTCATGCACAGCGGCCCAGCACCCACCACACTTTAACAGACATTTCCACTTAAGTGGAAACCTTTAATACTTAATACAAGAATTCCTTCAATTAGTATGGCGGCGTGGCTGAAGACAAGGAGCTGGTGTTCCAGAAAAGCACCAGCAGGCAATTTAAAAATTGAGGATAGTTTGCCGACAAGAGGGGGCGAATTATCACAGCCAGCTCTTGGTAATTGGTAGCTATTCACATCAACGATCGCCTCTAGCCTGGACCAGCGGTGAAACATGGAACGCTCTCCGGATCAGTTTAATCCGGACGGGTCATCCCGGACCCAGTGGCTACCCCCCCACTAGAGGGCACCGGTGGGAACTTCCTTGGAAGTGTAGATTTAAAACATGAGAACGGGAGCCACTTCTTTACACAAAGAGTGCCGGGAGTGTGGAACAACCACGTTGCTGAAGCCGATACTGTGGTTTCTTTACAGAAACAGCTGGGTGAGGTTTCTTGGAATAATTAGCTACAAACTACTAAATGGACTGCATGGGCCGAATGACTCCTCTCGTTTCTGTCCTTATTTGCTGACGGTATTCCACTGTGAGAGAGCACGCCGCTGGCTTTCATTATATACGTGTTCGATATTTCTGAGACTCAGAAGGAATCAATATTTGGATCACGAAACTCTTAACTACCAAACGGGCTTGACGGACTGAATGGCCTCTCGTTTTTAACCGTTCTTAAACGTCAGTAAGACACACAACCATCCGTCTCATTTATTTTAATTATTTTCCGGGTACATTGACACGCAAAAGCGGTACAAACGAGGGCACTTTGAAAGAAGGGGCTGTGGCCGCGTAGCCATTGTTCCCAGCTTGTTTCAGGCCAGCTGTATCTCCCCCGATTGCTCGTTTTTCCCCAAAAGCTCCGGACGGTAATAAACTGACCACCCACGTTGTCCGGCCGCACACACCTGATGGGCGGTCTCCCAGGCGATCCAGCCCAGAGGAGCCGCCGTAGCAGAAACACACCCGCCTGCGCTGCAGAAGAATCTCCCCATCCAGAAAAGGGGAATATTTTTTTTGGGGGGGGCGATGAGAGAAGCGAGTCCAGACAGACAAGCGGAGACTCCTTGCCCAAACGCAATTGCGATACTCAGCAGCACCACGAGATGGAGCAGCAGGTGGAAAAAAATCGCGTTTTTTTTTGCTGGCCTCGCTGCATTGTGGGGGCAGTTGACCATAGACAATAGGTTCCCCCCCCTCACTGCTGTAAAAGGCAGACACGGAGAGACAGGCCCGAGGCCAACAATAGAAACAGTGGCGCCTATTGTCCCAGCTGCACGTAAAAGCCGTGCACTGTCCCGAATAGGAAATAGCCGATCTGCGGTCCATCAGCAAAATGCCGCGCTCACACGTGACGGGCCTTAGGAAACGACCTTCCAAAATACATTTTCCGTCCCTTTCTGCTACCTGCACACAGTCGGGACGGGGAACAGGGGAGCGTGTGTTCAGCATGAGAGCCCCGAGCGAGTGTTCAATTCAAATACTGCTCGTCTGCGCTTCAGTGGTAAAGCACCTGACGGCTCCCGGCAAAGTTTACCCAGCGCTGTCACGCCGGAGAGACAATCAAGACTCCTTTCGCTTTTGTGCGTCCTCTTCAAACAAATGGCAAAGAATCTGCTGACGTGCGTTGTCGTTGTCGCTTGAGCTGCGGGGAACAATCGCCCGGATCGGGGGTCTGTCAGGTACACTAGTTCTGGAAACAGGTCCCCAAGTGAAGAACACGAGAACCAGAGGAATTGCGCCCATTTTGTTTTGTCATTAGGATGCGGTTGATCTAATGGTCCAGGTGGATGCTGCACATTGGTGGTGGTGGAGGGGAGTCCCCATTACCTGTAAAGCGCTTTGAGTGGAGTGTCCAGAAAAGCGCTATATAAGTTTAAGCAATTATTATTATTATTATTAATGACTTGGCGCAACTGTTTCTTGAAAGCAGCCCGTGTATCGGGCTCCACAACATGGCTGGGCAGATTGTTCCACACTCCCACCACCCTTTGTGTAAAGAGGCGTGTCCTTTTTCTCGGTTTGTCACATAGTTCCCACTTGAGCCGTCTGGAAACACTGGACCAGGACAGAAAAAAAAAACAGCCATGTTGTGGTTTTTGTGTACTATTCCAATTCACAGAGCTCTATTGGCATGACTGGTGAATTGCTGAAGATGAACTGCTCCACTCTATTATATTTGTCAGTGTTGTACGTACTGTACAGCGGTTCACTTTGATCTCAATTTTCCCATGAAGCACAGCTGAGCTGGTAAGAGAGCTGCTTTGGAGAGGGGTCCTGGAACAGAATTTGGGGAACCCCTTTGAATATAGATGAGTATATTCTCATCTGGGTGATGTGGACTCTCTTGTTCCAGGTTTTCAAGAAACATCATTGTGGAATAAACCATACAAAACAAGCAGCCAGCTGGGAACAAGGTACTCTCATGGCTACAAAGTCTACAAAATGTACAAAATTGTACAAAATGTGCCTTCCACCCACCTCCTGGTTCGCTTGTTTCCTCCCACACTGCCAGATTGACAGATTAATCCTGTTTGACCGTGACATTTCCAGTAATCGCTCTTGAGCACACATTGCAGGCTGGAACTTTAATTATACCATAGCTATGTAAAGAATTTCATTTACAAGGATGACAATAATATTCTAATAATAGGCAAAATATCTTTCTGGGTTGGGAACAGGGAAGTTGTTTAAAAAAAAAGTACTGAGTCATTCCTGCCTGAGGATCGTCTTATTTCCTGTGGTTACTTGCTGCACTCACCCTGCGAGATCCTGTTAATCCCGGGATCTCAGCCTGAGCGGTCAATTAAACAATTAACCTCATTAGAAGCAGACAGGACTTTTATACAGCGACTCAAAACTACCTTGGAGATGTGGGCTGGGCTGTGGACGAGGTTTCTTGCTGAAATTGCCAAGTAACACTGTATGATGGGAAACAAAAGGATGAAACAGGAGGCACTCTTGCTGTTTTCTTTGTGGGATTCAATAAAGGGATTAATTCTTCCGCAGCTCGAGCTGCTACAGAGCACGAACAGGCCATTGAGAAAAAAAAAGGAGGCAGAACACAGTGTTCTGCAGGAAACGGTGATCTCACCAGCCAGGAATGTGAAAACACAGACGCTAGGCTCCCCGAGGAATCTGGAATCGCTCCAGACCACAGGCGCAGGCTTGAGAGTGACCCCACACACACACACAAACACTCCCAACGCTTCCCTGCTTCCAGTGGGAACACACACAAGAAACGGCCCGAGCGATTCCAAAAATAATGGGAAAGAGATTAGGGCAGAGCCGGAATGCAGCGTGGGACAAGTAGATTAAAGAAAAAGATGGCAAACCAAAACTGGCGAGGACAAGAATGAGGAGAATGTGGAATCCGGCGCACTGTGGTGTCTGGAGCGCACAGACAGCCCCGTGGGAGAGAGTCTGGCCAGGGTGGGGGCTGGCCGCATGCAGTTCAGCCCCCAGGTGCGCTCACCTTGGCCATCTCTGCCGGATTTGCCTGTCAAAACTACAGAGGAGCTGGAGCAAACAAGCCCAGCTCAGGGGCACCACTGGCCGAGCAGCCAGATCAAGCTGGTGCTGGAAAACTGCCGGGGAACCTTTGTGTGGATTCAACAGGCAAAAACAGCAGCAGTATTGGTATTACTCTGACGCCGATACTGATGCACCACGTTGAGGACACTAAGCAGCAAAGGCATAAGCCTGGGTTTGCACCTTTCTTACACACAAGAAAGGTCACAGACAAGAGGAAGCCCATCTGGCGTGCTCCACACTCCCGCCGCCCTCTGTGTAAAGAAGCGCCCTGGAGAATCTCATCCAGGCCATTTCTTGACAGACGCCACGGGCTTTGGCTTCAACCATATGGCTGGCCAGCCTGTCCCATACTCCCACCTCCCTCTGTGTAAAGTCCTCCTGTTCTGTTTCTTGAGAAAGCCGGGGCATCGGCTTCAAGCACATGGCTGCACCGAATGGCCTCGAATAGTCGGTCGCCGTTCTTCCGTCCTTGTGCTCGGTCACGCTGCAGGGCCAACGTCTTTGACGTTCGAGGATCATGGGGGACACTGGGACATGGGGTCACCCTCCTGCAGATCGAAGCTGGCCGAGTGCCGCCCAGTTGGTAGCGAGGCGTTGGCCGCCCAGGGTCCCCCTCTGCTGTCAGGACCAGCCGAGATCGGCATCGCCGGGGTCTAGCAGTGAGGCCAGTGAAGGACCTGCCAGTCCTGCTGTCACCCCTCCCTCCTCCTGCAGGGCTCAGTGAAGCTCGCGGATTCATCAGCAGACGAAGGGCCCTGACAGAGGGGTCAGACCGTCAGGACGCACAGGAGTCTCAGGACCCTGGGGCTTCCAAACTGGTTGGGCAATAAAAAAAAACAAACAGACAAGAAAAGGCCGTTCGACTCATTTCTGCCTGTTGGGCTTCTCTGTCATTTCTCGATTGGAGAATCTCACCCAGTGGTTTACCGAAAGATCCCTCACCCCCAGACCTGCTTGCACGTCGCCAGGACCGTTTGAAAATCAGGAAATTCCCTACATGCTATCAGCATGTCAGCACATGGCAAGGCCTATACTGCCAAAACACTTTAGGAGAATAGTAAAAAAAAAAGCATTTTACCGTCAAAGCCATCTAACACATCAGTCTCGGAAATTCAAAGGATTACATCTTCGCTTGTGTAAGGGGTGCAAGTTAAGGCATGTCCCGCCGAGACGGTGAGGGAGCAGAGGAATGTCTAGGACTTGTTTGTGCAGCAGAATGTCCTTGATTCAGCTGTAACAGCAGGGAGCCCAGTGGAGGATCACATGGGGACCCAGTCTCTCCACTATACCCATGCCACACCGAAGGACTGACGAGCACCGTCTGCAAGATCAGTAAATCTACAGTGTCTGCATTTTAATACCAATCTTTGCATCACTTTCCTTTGGCGTTTACTGTGCTTGGCCACACTAGATCACTCCTAAAGTTGCAACGCATTAGTGCTGTTTTAAATAGAACATAAGAAAAATCACAAAAGGAGGCCATTTGGAATATCTGGCTCTTTTGCTTGTTAATTAGCTAACTGATCAAAGGATATTACCCACTTGTTTTTTGGGGATTTAAGCGTACCAGCTGGAGAGCTTGTTCCAGACCCTGGCCATTCTTTGCGTAAAGAAACGCTTTCTGGATCTCTGCTTAATTTGGGTCCTCGGGTTCTCGTTTCGCTGCCGGTCCTAAAGTTGTCCTCCTTTAGATAACCATTCAAGACTCGAAATAACTTGCATTAAGTCCCACCTTTGAACTTAATACAAATGGAAACTGGACAAGGCAAAAACGTGATGAATGCACTTGACTTCAGACAGCATTTTCCTTCTAGCTACATTAGAGAGACAGAGAAAAATTTGCATTTTGTGTTTCATTTCTTAAAACCAGCAGGCTGCAAAACAACGGTAAGCAGGAGACAGAAAAAGCAGGGAGCCATCAAGAGCACAGGGAGAGATCCCAGTGAAATAATTTGTTTGATTTGCATTTTACTTGAAATATCTGCATATGTACACAGTCTACCTACAAGAGCAGAGGGGACTGTAGGGAGCAAAGCCAGTCTAGAACACTTGCTCATGGTCACTGCAACATCCTTTTGTGTTTTCTGCTAAGTTGTACATCAAACTCCCCCAACTGCCCCCTGATAATTTGATAGTTACTTATACTACATATAAATACTTATGAGAATGCACAGCTGTGCATGACAGCTCAGACGTCTAACTGGAGATGTAAATGTGACAGAGCAGGAAGGAGGATTTGCTATGCAGATGTGGGAATGTACTTTTTTCCCATGACAACATCTTCCCGTGATCTGGGTCTGCCTTGCCCTGCCTCGAGGCCACAGGAGTCCTGTGCTGTTCTCTCCTTATACCCACTGACAGTTAAATCACTGCAGACTCAGGGTTAGAACACACCTTAACCCAAAACACACGTAACCCCTTGAGACAGACAGGGCAGCAGGGGAATCTTCTGACACAGACAAACAACATCATTAGGTGCTGATTTACCCAGCCCTTAATCCAGGTGTGTACGCCCAGGTATGCTGCCCAACCTCTGCCTGATCTCTTCCAAACCCTGCAGAATCTGCATACCGACCTCTCCCCCACCCCAAGCAAAGAGTGGAGCAGGGGAAGCAAATGAGTGTCGCGCAGTCTTTGGGAGCTGTGTGCTTGAGCCTGTGCAATGCTAATACCCATCAGCCGAACGCAGAGGCATGCCAGCCAAGAATGCATCGTGAGAGGAAAGTTGCAGGCTCCACAGTGCTATGCATACATGCGTGTGTTTGTGTAGTCCTGTCTTTGGCTGCTCAGAACTGAAGACGCCCAGCAACCACAGATCAGCTGACAGGCCGAAAGTCAGGCGGTTTAGGAGAGCAGGGGTGGATGTTCCAGATGGCTGCTTTTGAGACGATGTGACAAAGTTTACATTCCATAGGAAATTCTAGCAGCACCTCCCTTGCGTTTTGTTTAAACTGCACCACAGCGGGCTCTTGCACAACTGCAGCTCTTACGGCTACACAACAGAAAACACAAAATGACACGCACTTCAGTTTTGTTCTTCCAACACCCGAGGTTGGGTTTTACGCAAAAGCAACAAAAAAACAACTTTTGACATCTAGCCGAGAGGGGCTGGAAAGCATATTGGGTTCAATGGCTGGGGTGCTATCTGCATGGAGTTTGCATGTTCTCCCCCCTGTTCACGTGGTCCAAAAATCATGCCGGGAGGTTTAATTGGCCTCTGGGAGATTGGCCCTCATGTGAATGGGTGTGTTTGTGTCTATGAGTCTATCCCTTGCAAGAGCAATTCAGGATACAAAAATGTGGGAGCGGCATTTGAGGCATAACAGATACGATTCCATGTTTGTCTCTCCGGTAACCAGAAGACGTCCAAACAAAGGAGCATTTACCTTCACATTCAAAAAACATTCCTCTACGATTGCAATGCATTCTGTACCAGCACGTTGCATGACACAGCAGAGGGTGTGACTCCTAAGAAGTGACTCGGAGCAAGCTGTGAGGACTTTGAGAGAAAGTTCTGCTTAATTTTTTTTACAACAGTTCAGCTTTGGGGCTACATAGTTTAAGGGAGCTAAGTGCTGCAGCCTCTCAGATCTTGGGAGCATTCTGCCCGGGGGACCTTCTGTGGGGAGTCTGCACGTTCATCGTATGTCTGCAAGGGTGTTTTCTAGGTGCTTCAATCTACAGCCTACCTCCCCAGAACTTGCTGGTGTCTCTAAATACCTCCAGTGCGAATGGGTGTGCCTTTGCATCCCAATCTTTTCCCTGCTTCTCCCAGCAAACCTAACCGGGAATAAACAGCTTTCTGCTAAAGGATGGACGATAGAATGTCATTGTCCGGCTTGCGTCCCCCATTTGAATTCCCATGCCAGAAAGGGTTATGGGAAGCTGGAAGCTGCCGGATGGCATGTGTTGTGCTCCTTTGGGAACAGTACCCAGTCATTCCGGAACGACTGCAATATCCCAGCATGTTTACGCTAGTGGGTATTCCCCGACTGTGATGGAGGCCAGAGGGATGTATTCTGGAGAGCAATCAGTAGTGTTTTTACTGAACATGCATACTGGTGCGACAGCATGCCACACGGTCTGAAACAGGACCGGAGCCTCCCGATCCGCGTAAACTCCTGTGATCCTCCTAAATCCCGCACTTTCCTGGCTGCGGTTCAGGTGAATTCCAATGCCCAGGTGCTTATGAAATGCCACCTGTGACCACGAATCCCCAAGAGACTAAAACTGGACAGGGCTTGGATCTGGAAAGAGATCCAGGAGAGTTTGTTGTTTTCATTTCCAGGAGGGCAGGAGATTTCCACAGGCTTGCATCCATGGAAAATGACAGCCCGTGAGATTGTGTTGTAACAACAAGGGGGAAATGGATAAGAGTCCCGATGCACAGCAGCTTTTGCAGAGGGCTCTTTCGGAGGTGGCCCCAGCGGTATAGCTAGCCACTGAATCACCCAACAACTCCCAGCTGGCAGCCCCACTGGAGCTCAGCAGGTGTGAGCCTGCCTAGTACCTGGATGAGAGACCTCCTGCAAAAGCTAAGGCTGCTGCTGGAAGAGGTGTTAGTGGGACCAGTAGGGGGCGCTCACCCTGCAGTCTGTGTGGGTCCTAATGCCCCAGTTTAGTGATGGGGACACTATACTGTAAAAAAGGTACCATCCTTCCAATGAGATGTAAAACTAAGGGTGTTTCCCAAAAAGAGTAGGGGTGTCACCCTGGTGTCCTTGCCAAGTCTCCCTCTGACCTTTATGAATCATGGCCTCCTAATAATCCCCGTCTCTGAACTGGCTTCATCACTCTGCTCTCCTCCCCACTGAGAGCTGGTGTGTGGGGAGAGTACTGGTGCATCATCCAGGTGGGGCTGCACACTGGTGGTAGTGGTGGGGATTCCCATTATCTGTACAGCACTTTGAGTGGAGTGTCCAAAAAACGCTATACACAGTAAGTGTAAGGAATTATTTTATGAGGATGCAGAAGAGGAAAGTTCAGCATTTGTTTTTATCCTTGCCATTTGCGTAAAGAAGCATGTTGGCACACAGTAGATAAATATAAGATCAGATCATTTTATTTGGTCATACACTATTTCTTGCATTAGGAATTTGTCTTTTCGCAAACCCCAGCTTGCTCTCCATGAGACACACAGACAGGGAGAGAAACTGGGGGTCAGAGCCCACGGCACCCCTGGAGCAGCTGGGGTTAAGGGCCTTGCTCAAGAGACCAACGGAGTAGGATTCCTCTGCCAGCTGCGGGATTCGAACCGGCAACCTTCCAGCCACAGGCGCAGATCTTTAGCCCCAGAGCCACCACCCTGCCCTCACCCATGACCAACGAGCACAAGGACGGGTGACAGCCCGGAAACCTGGGCGCAGGAGTCACACCGCAGTCTCCTCCCGGCTCAGGCTGGAGGGTGACCACCAGGGGGCGCAGGCGACGCGGCCTCCGCGGGTGATTTCCTGCCACCCGGCTTTACCTGGCGATAAACACGTCAACCACAAGGGGGGTTCCCCGTCTCTCTAGTCCCCGCTGGAGTTTTAGGTACATTTCCGAGGTTTCTTTAACGCCCTGAAAAGCATACCTGTCCCCGTTTTTCTCTCCTGGTGTCTGAGGTGATGGGGGCGGGAGGGGTGAGGTTAGCACAGCGCTCTCAAGACGACATCTTTATCCAAAAGCAACCACAAGTATAAATCACACCAGCGCCTGGCAACATATCACTCCTGCCTCCTACACTTCAAGCTCCTCACCAGTTCCATCTAAAATCACACATTCAACACAAGATCTTGGTACTGGCTTTCAAAGCTATTCAGAATCTGGCTCCCCCATACACCTCTGTCCTCCTCCACGTCTGTGCTCCCTCTCACGGCCTGCGATCATGTGAGGCTGGTCCTTGCCTCACTGCACCCAGGACTAAATCTCCGACTTTAAGTGTCCAAGCCTTTTCTCTCACTGCTCCTCTGTCATAGAATGTGCTTCCTCTCGAATCTCAGAGAGACAAATTCTTTGATTCTCTTCTAATCTTAACCCCAAACCCACCTTTTTACTAGGGCCGATGTGAGACTGCTCTACACTCTAGCCTGTGTGTATAGCATATTTGTGTTTGGAAAGGCCCTTTATAAATAAAAGGGGTTGTTACTGGAAGTTATTGTTCGGTATCTTTGCTCAACAGAACAGCAGCAGTGTCTCAACTGGGGTTCGAACCCACAAACTTCCACGCCTGGCTGTACAGCCCTGCCCACTGCCCTGTTCAGATAACAGGACAGTCCCATTATGAGCCCGGTAAAGATTTAATGGGGAGATGGGAGAATAGTGACCTCAGATGTCAAAATTTCCCCTTTCCAATGAGATCAAGGGTAAAAGCGCAGTACAGTGCAGTGAAGCCCAGTGAGATGAGGGTAAAAGCGCAGTACAGTGGTGTAAAGCTCAGTGAGATGAGGGTAAAAGCGCAGTACAGTGGTGTAAAGCCCAGTGAGATGAGGGTAAATGCGCAGTACAGTGCAGTAAAGCCCAATAAGATCAGGGTAAAAGCACAGTCCGGAGTATGCACTGAGGCCGGACGTGTTTCTGCCAAAACGGCAGCAGAGCCCCAGTCCTAATATTTCAGATTCCGCGGATGCCAGCCGTCACACTGACGGCTTTCAAAAGCGGTTTCCCGCAACGCGGCCCCTCCGGATCAGCTTACAGAGAAACCAGTGTGGGAAAAGGCTTTTCGAAACAAAAAATGGCACCCAGCTCGCCAACTTTCCCCATCTGCTGCTTGCGCTGCGAACACAAACCGAAACGTAAACCACAGCAGCGTTTCCACTGAACAGAAACTGTCAGAAATTAGAGTACTTCAGGGGTCAGGGTCTGGGGGGCCAACACGCGCTAACGGCGCGCTTCATCTGCCGTATGCGACATGAAGCCCGAGTCAGCAACTGCAAAACACCGACTGTTGTGCTGCGACGGGGTTTTTTTTCCCACAGCAACGTGTGTGCGTCACCCCGCTGAATCCAACAGCCTTTTCTCGCTCCTGAGCGGCGAGCATAGAGCTGTAACGCTCCATTGCTTGTTAGAGCCGGCTTACCAGCGCGGTGACGTCGCCATGGATAGCAGGGACCGCAGCCGCCGGGCTGACGGGAGATCTGCCTTTGGCTCAAGAGGCTGGGTCCCTGTTGAGTGACGCCGGAGGCCCAGGTTCGAGTCCCCGACAGTGGTGCGACCTAAGGTGGGAATGGCGAGGGCGCCCACGTGAACCCCGTAGTGTTACAGAGCTTCCGATGCTGCGAGCTCAAATCGGCAGCGTCCTGTCCCTCTTGGACCATGTTTGGCCCTAATTAATTGGTTAATTAGTCGCCGATTATGCAGGTCCGGCTCTCGGGCAGAGCTGGTGCTCTGCAGGCTGGTGGCGAGGCTCGCACCTGCCTCACACGTGACGAGGAGTGGCACTGGACCGGCATGGGCGTCAAGAGCTGTCACATGGAGCACGTGCAGGAGCTGCTATCCGGAAGCTGAGAATTTCCAAGAAGTTTATCACATTGGGTGTGTATATAATAATAATAATAATAATAATAATAATAATAGATGTTGGGCAATTATTTTTATTTAACAAGAATAATCTAACCGCCTTCTGTAAAGCAGAAACAAAACGTGCTCCTCTTGTTCCCCAGCACAGAAGCCAGTTTTCATCATGTAGCTCAAACTCACATTACCAGCCTTGCGTGGTTTATGCGACTAGTTTGGCTGCACTGTGTGTGACCAGAGGTTCAGACAGGAGTGAACACTGATGAGTATCGGCCACTGGGACCCGGGTGGTATCCAGGAGAGACGACCGAAGCCGTAAAATCCATTTTAGAAGTCATTTTAAACGAGGCTCACCAGCCAATTGCTGTGGCGTAGAAAGTATCCTGCAAACATATACTCTGTGCACCAGAGAAGACCGGCCTGAACTCTGTTTACTCACACTGCATGTGAGTACCTGGGCCACAGACCTTACTTAGCCCAGTGACTGCACAAAGACAATCAAAACACAGATGTCTCGGGCTCAGGCGCCAAAATAAAAGGAGCAAAATAATTTTAAAAAATGAAAGAGAAAGCAGCCGCTGATGATGGTGTTTACAAGCCGAAAACAAAACTGCACCTTAGCTGGGGGAGATTAGACAAGAGGAGGAAATACTGTCCGGGGAAGAATTGTGTCCCTCCTTAAGCAAAGAGAAAATATTTGCACCTGCAGGCCCGAGCCTGCTGGCTGACGCGGACAGTGTGAGTTTACTTTGAAGGAAGAAGCAAGTCTTGAAGAGGGACAAAGTGCACACAGGTCGTGCAGATATCGCCTTTCAAGAACGCCTGACTCTCCCCATCGGCGGTAGACGCCCACTCGGCCACTTCCATAAACACTCCAGAATGGGGAAAAAAAAACAAAACGAAATACATTTTCTTAAATATACTTTTATATGTCACCGACTCCCATGACTGCCCCTTGCAGAGTGAACTTGAGCTCCTTCATTTTGGATGCCCAGATATAAGTGTAAAAGTTCTCTTTACTTCCACGCCTATTAACCTGCTGAATACGGACAACTGATGGTTATATTCCACTACTGTATATCTGCACTGGTGACCCAAATGTCTTTGTCATTCAAAGTTGTGAAGACTACTTCAAAGCGAACTTGTTTTTTTCCCTCATCCCGTGCAAGTATATTTCTTTTTGGTTAACGGGTCCCCCCAGGGCCCGATTTTGGTATCCGCAGGCCCTCGGCACTTTCCCTCCGAAACGTGCAGAAAGAGGGGTCAACGCCAATCGCGTGACGTCGATTGACATGACGCACTTTACACTACTCTAATGCTAAACCACGTGATGGAGGGAGCGAGTCAAGACAACCATCGCTTCCATACTGCTCGTGTCTAGAACAGCCGCTCGATGGCGCATGATTCTTGATCTGGAGCACCTCGAGCTGAGCGCAAGCATGTTGTTCCAGGCTTGTTTTCCGTTCGCGACTCGTGTCTCCCTCGTTTGTAGGCCCTAAACATTTCGTAAGCCCTAGGCTCTGTGGCTGCAGTGCCTCATGGGAAGTCGGGCCCTGGGTCCGTGCTGTGTGAAATGCGTGACGGATCGCATTCCGTCATTGAGCTGCTGGCCGAGCGGATCTCCCCTCCGGGAAGAGCAGGAGCACCGGCCGGACCAGCGCGCAGGTCAAGAAGAGCTTCGCCCGCGTCTTCGGGTAAACAGCGGCGGTAGACCTGAGAATGCAGGTAGCACGAAACCGAGATAAGCTCCCGGGAGGTGTGCGGTTTCCACACACACACACGAATTTGAGGAAACGTCCAGAGAAATCGGAAGGACGCTCTGCGTGGAGCACGGCAGGGCTCAGCTGCCAGGCCTGCTCATAGCGAATGGTTGAAACAACTGATCGGCTCCCACCAATTCTTCCCGCTGGTTTTAACAGGGGCACAAGGGTTCCCTTTTACACACAGCCTCAGTCAGTGCACTGCTAGATTGAGCCATATCACAACTGGCAGCCCATTGAAGCTCAGTCCTTGGTTACCAGACCACCATAAAGCCTGAATGAAGAGTGTTTACAACAAAGTTATTTTTCTCTCCACAAAACCTTGGCCCTTGCTGGCATTTTCTTGAAACGCCTCCGCTTTATGATCATGTTTGTGTACGGCGCTTATTCACCGCTCGATTGAAGAAAAAAAACAACCCCCCAAGGTCACCCCAGGCTTATCGCGAGGAAGTGCTAATCTGTCAGATTCCTTCCATGTCTCCGCGTCTCATTAAATCGTCCAGGTTTGGCAGGAGCCCAGGCTGCAGGGCGGAAATGAACAGGAATGTTCAGCCCTTTAAAAGAACGGGGTGGGAGGTCTTCACTCTGTTCGCCAAGGTTTTATTTTATCCCTCATTAGACAACAACCGTATCACCCTGCAGCGCCCAGCTGGCAGCCCCCCGGAGCTCAGCAGGTGAGAGTCAGGCCAGTACCTGGAGGGGAGACTCCTGGGAAAGCTAAGACTGCTGTCTGTTAGGGTCCTAATGCACCAGTACAGGGATGGGGACACTATGCTGTACCCAAGGCCTCGTCCTTTGGATGAGACATAAAACCAAGGTCCTGACTCTCTATGGTCTCTATGGTCATTAAAAATTCCAGGGCGTTTCTCGAAAAGAGTAGGGGTGTTACCCCAGTGTCCTGGACGAATTTCCCATTGGCCCTCACCAATCATGACCTCCTAATAATTCTCACCTGTGAATTGGCTTCATCACTCTGTTCTCCTCCCCACCGAGAGCTGGTGTGTGGGGAGAGGACTGGAACACTCTGGCTGCCGTCTCAGCATCCAGGTGGGGCTGCACACTGGTGGTGGTAGAGGGGATCCCCATTACCTATTGGGGTCCTATTCTACAGCAGACAGTGCAGAAACCCTAACCACACCCCAGCCAGGCTCCAGCTCCACCTCAGCACCCCCACGGATGATGTGTAGCTGTTGTTTTTATCACCGCAGTGATGAAAGCCGTGTTCATTACACTGCAGATGAGTTCAAAGGCCCTCTGAGATTTACACGTTCACAGTTGTGTTAAAATTACTCCATAAAAAAGAGCAAATCGTTTATATTTTAAGATGTTTGCTTTGTGTTTCCACATGACTCAACCAGTGGAGGTGTTCGTTCAGAGATTGGATTGAGGCCCGTAGACAAGATTCTGCTTTTTCCAGTCTGGGCCGAGTCATACTGGAACCCCTACAGTCCAGAGGTCACTGGTCCAGTCTGGGCTGGGCAATACTGTGATCCCACTGTCCAGAGACAGATCTACAGAAAACAATATACAAGCTAGATGAACTGACTTTCTTATTATTGCTAACGGTTCTGATATGCCAAGCCCTTAATCAAACATGATTTGAAAGCTTAAGCGTTCTCCATTACATTTGTTTTTGCAAACACATATGGATTAATCGTAATCTGACAGCATAACACATAGAACACAAACAAGTGACGTTTGGGCTTGCCCACGGTCAAGCACAGCCAGGCCACACACTATTCCCAGTGGGCTGGGAAAAGCAAAATCTGGCTGAGGCCAGCAGGGTGTCGTACAAGCTGGAACAGGTGCTGGCAACTGGAACCACAGTGTCTACAGGGGGCAGCAGTAATTATACGCAGATTAAGGATAAAGGGCCCTGCTCTGGCTTTCTCATAGGAAAACAAGATCTGATTTTTTCCTATGCCTCTCCACTGTAATGCAAGACTGGGGAATTCACGACGAGACATTCTGGGACTTGAATCTGTACTTCTTGGGTTTTTCCAGCGGCGCAGAATGCTTCAGGCAGTCTCTCGCTGCATCTTCTGGAAGTTCTCCCTGTCCTGGGGTACTTTTACACAGCAAACATCCCCTTGTGTAACGGGCTCTTCCAACCTGGACTCTCAGAGGCGGCAGGCCTGTCAAAGCTGTCCGTTCACTGCTGTTAATGACCGAGGAAGAAGGCAGGAAAACTCGGAGAGAGGGAGAGCCAAGCATCAGTGCCAGAGATCGACAGGAGCGCTGGGGGAAATATCTTTACGTTTCTATGCAAAAGCCACCCAAGAAACACAATTTTATCCCCCCTGGAAGGTGATGACATTTAACACATTAACTGAATTCCTGAATTAACTGATTTTTAAATATATATTATGAGGTAGTTTATTTGTCCAAATTCAGGCTGGAGAGCTGCAGGCAGTGCTCAACGGGCCTCCAGGCAGTCAGGCTGCACTGTGAAACTGTAAATCGTAGGTCCTGCTGCACCCCGACTTTGAAAGCGATCTTTTAAAATTGCTCCTGAGCTGCAAAGTCATGGGGAACAATCAGCTCTGGCAGCTGTGCTGGAAAAAACAAAAGGGTTTTCAGGCAGAGCTGCTGTAAGCCCAGAGTTAGTGCATCACAGCTCTGTCACGCGCAGTAAGCCTGGCTGACCCCATCAATTAAGTCGTTAGTTCAATTAAGCAATTAAGCTCTCAGGGCAGCAGCGGAGCCTGGCAGCCTCCCCAGGGCGGTTTGGCTGACTTGCTGCGACTCCTTGCAGACGGCTGACCAGCAGGTCGTAACAGCGCCTAAGAGAGGACTGTTTTTTTTTTTAAAATCAGAATTCTAATCACCAGCCGGAGATTTCTGCTTTGCTGCTCCCCACTCTGAGAATCAGCTTGGATCGCCATGAGGACCCCCAGACCCACCCCAGAACATGAGCATAGTGCACCTTTCCTGCAACGCGACACACCGTCCGTCCCCCCCTCCCCTTCCAACCCCCGAAGCCGAGAATCTCCTGGAATCTCCTTCCATAGTGTTACACAGACTGGGGGCAGCTCCCACCTAGATGGGGATGCTAGACCATTCCAGGGTTACCCCTGCCATTCCAACAGCTGACTGGAGTTACCAGGGCACAGCGCCGCAGCCAGTAATACGACATCAGAGTCTTCAGAGGGGACTCGAACCCCTGACCCACTGTTTAGGGTTCCAAAGCACTAAACCTTACTTTGCCCTGCCCCCTCCCCTCCAATACTGGCAAAGTGCCCAGTATAAAACACTTGCCATGGGCCTCGAACCCGGGAAACGTCGACAGGCACACCAGCACCGATTCCAAAAGCCAGCGAAGGATTTTGACCTCTGACCTCTAGTTCCCAGCCTGCATCAGGCAGTGGTTAGCCCACGCAGCAAAGCCTGATGGGAAGAGTCCATTCACTCCCTTCGCCACACCTCTGCCACTGCGTGTGAAGCTAATTGCATTCAGCAGATGTTTCGGGAGAAATGAAGAAGCCATAAAGCCAGAGCAATATTATTCCCCTCTGAACCACATCACCTGACACTGATAAGCCCCACGCCAAGGCCCTTATCCCAGAGGGCACCAGCAGTTTCATGGTTTATCACAGTGATCTGTCACATGGACTGCGCCTTTCCCATGGGAAGGGGCAGAAGTGCTTGAGTGTGTTTTGCTGCATTCCTTTTTTAGAAATTTCCCACACTGCCTTTTCAAATGCCCTTGGGAACGCCCAGCAGAAAGTCCACTCTGCTGGCGACAGAGCTTTTGATGTTTATAGAATGTTTCTCTTTTTTTTTTTTATTTCCCACACTCGGCCTGTGTTGACGTATCACATTCAATTCTGCAGCCCAAGAACAACCGCCACCACAACAACCGTGATGACAACTGGGGAAATAAAATGTTTTGTGGGACAGGAAGCCGAGCTCGGAACAGGAATGCCACCCACCCCGTCTTTGCACCACTGCACTGCCAAAGATGTGGCACCAACTGTTGTTGCACCCAAAAGATAAAAAATGGAAAACAGCCCCAAAGGTTTCAGGTTTGAAAGTTATGCACTGCCATGCCCTGCAAACTCTAGCGATCAGGAAGGACGAGAGTAAACACATACTGTATAAACATGCCTGCTTACTCTCCAGAATGCTCCTGAACGAGACAGATCCAGGCACAGAATGGGATTTTCAGTAACTTGGCTTTAGTAGAGATTATCGCCCAGCAGGGCGGGGAGTGGTGGAAGTGAAGAAAAGGATTGAAACATGTGGCAGAATTCCCTCTTTCCGGGACCCCCTCCAGCCGTGTCCCATCTCCGAGAAGACGAAAGCCAGCGCTCTCCGTCCTGGTTCTGAAGGAGCCCGGTCTCTGCTGGGTTTGTTCCAGCCAGTGCCGACTGGGACTTGCACCCGACCTGCTTGCCAGTTGACCCTTTCTTCTGCACTCAGGCCCCGACTCCAAAAACATCCCAGTTCCAGCCAAATGATCATGTCTGCAAACTAAACAATTTCTCAGATGTGTTTACTGATGAAATACTAATTACAAGCACCCTGCTCTGCCCGCTCTATCTGTGATGCAGGAACTTGACATAACTCCCCACGACTACCCCATATTCCTGGGAATTGGTCAGACACGGGGAGTTGCTAGTGTACTAGGGAAAAACAAGGATTCACCACACCCCTCCAACCCCGGGGATCCCACCTTCAGGACAGGAAGCAGAGCTCGGAACACGAATGCCACCCACCCCGCCTTTGCCCCTGCCAAAGCCGATGTGGCACCAACTGTTGTTGCACCCAAAAGATAGATAATGGAAAACAGCCCCAAAGGTTTCAGGTTCGAAAGGCATGCACTGCCATGCCCTGCAAACTCTAGCGATCAGGAAGGACGAGAGTAAGTGCTTCAGCGACTTATGCTACATAAAAGACAGGACCAACACCCGTAAACATACAGTACCATAAACAGGATATAGCAAGTCAGTGTCTGCTACATATCAAAGGTCAGGATTTAGAGCAGGACAAAGCAATTCAACTGATGCTACATATCAAAGGTCAGGACAAATATCCATAAAACCCCATAAAACTGTGAAACAAAACTTCTTTCTGAGCCCGTACTGTGTATAAGGGTTGCAAACCCCTTTCAGGGTGTCTGTTCTGAGGGGCAGACCCAGCACACGTTGCTGTCCTTCAGGTGAGTAAACCTCAAATCTGCACAAGGCTGTGTCCTGCTCCTCTGATGAAGAACTCCCTGCAACAATTTTCTTAAAAAGGTCTTTTTAAACCTAATATAACTGAATACTCTGCTTTCGTTTGGAAAAAAAAAAACACCTCCAAGTTCTATTTAAAACAGGCCTAGGATTATAGAAACACATGAACTGCATGAATTCATTATCACCAACCCAGAGGAGCCAGAAGTAAAGCAGAAGGATCTAGCCCAAGTGCCACCTTGATCTCAGGACAGCCTGCAGCGAGACACAAGATTAAAATAATGACAATACTCGACTCGAAAACAACGTGAGCAAGCCTCTAATCTAGGGACTGACAACCCCACAGGTGGCCAGCTCAGCGTTCAAACAGGCGCACAATGGTATCGCTCGACAAACAAAGACTGGCTGCCAAAGTTAAACAGTGCCTTCACAGGACCGGAGCCTTCCTGTGATCACATCGCCAGGCCTGGCCTATCAGGCAGGTGTTTGACGAGCTGTCCAACTCCCCCCTGGACACGACTGATGACACTCAATTGAAAACAATCGCCTCTAAGACTGCTCAAGAAAGCAGGCAGTGACAGGAAAGAGCCCTTACCGGCATCGTTAATTACAGGACGCCAATTCAGTATGCATGAGCGTGCAGGGCAGCATGCCCCCTTGAAGTGGAAGGGTGAAAGAGCCCTGCCGCATTACAATGAGAAGATCCGTCTGAGCGTCTGCATCAGACCCTGCAGGGCACAAGCAGCAGGTAAAGCCGTGGCTGTGGTGTTTGGGTCTGCTCCTTTCCGTGCCGGGTGGTGTCGGATATCAGCTGATGCCCCGGAGGTGAGGAAGCCACAGTGCATCCTTTGTGTTTTCCGCATTTTGATCAACTTCGTGTGGGACCAAAACATTAGGGCTTATTAGAAGGTTAATCGGAACTGCTGCTCTCCTCCAGCCTTTAGCAGGGATGCCCGAGCACCCCAGTCAAAAGGACAGAGAGGGGAGTTCAAACTCCAATATTTCATATCTTTGTCCCGTCCGATTAATTTTCTAAACCGGACGGTTGCTGGCGAGGAGAGAGATAATTTGAAGTTTCAAGTTATTTATTATTTATCTTCAGCAGACGGGCCTCCGGTTTCGTGCACGTCAGGCTATTTGGTTTCCTTAGGCATTTTTCTCTAAGCAGGCGTTACTTCTGTCATACTTTTTCAACTGCAAAGATATAGAAACATATTGACTACTGGGCCAGTGGAAGCTGTCTTTATTGAAGTCTACATGCACACTGGTGCTGTCATGTCCTGCCTTTAGAATATCCCACTGGCACACAATCCCCATGATAAAAAAAGAACTACAAATCTATGAAACTTCAACTTCTTGCATGCTCTAGGAACTATTGTTACTTCCTTAAATTTTCATTTATCTCCGGTCAAACTCACTGCCCTCTCTGACGTCCATTGGCGGTCAGGTCCGTATTGCAGTAGTAAACATGTTTCTCCAGCGAGTGGTGACCTCAGCAGCATCATCAGTCAAGCTGTGTAGCAAGTTTGTCCAAACATTACAGGACCAGTTGCTGGATCCCCAGCCCTTTGCCCCCCCCCCCCGGGCTTTTTGTGGGTTTACCAGATTGACTGCTCACACCTCCTGCCTGTGTCACATTCCATACAAGCCTGGACCTGCGCTCACACGGCCTCGGTATGCAGTAGGTGGCAATGCTCCGTCATCTCTCTGTGCAAAGAACTGCACCATGGCGATGGCTGTGTAGCGTCACAGAGCACAAAGAATAGCAACAAACCAGGGCAAATTCAACCTTCACTACTTATGTAACCCACATATTGGCTACTCTGCACTGGCTTCCAGTGGGGTTTAGGGATCAAATTTAATCCAATCTGTTTTAAAACACAGCTTTGATCTGTGAAAGCCCTGAATAGTCTGGCCCCGTGTTTGCAAGCTGGTATCACCCACATACTCCTCAGCTGTGATGTTTGATCACTGGACTCCAGCTTGCCTTGCAGGCCAAAACGGCACTGAACCAATTGCCCATGCCCTGCGCCAGTTGGCTCCCAGTCTGTGAACCGATCTTCCCAAAGGGAAATGCCTGCGCCAGTATTTCAGAATCGCAATCTTTTCGTTTTGTGTGGATGTTTCGCATGCATTGTCTTTTTTTGAATCACCACGCACAACCTGACACCGAGGGCAACATGCAAAAAAATAATTGTTCAGACAATGCATGCATATTCACATCCTCATGTGCAAAATGAAGCTTCTGCATTTCTTCTGGTGAGTAAGGTTGTCACCATACATTGCTTCACTAGACCACAGGAAGTGTATGAAAGAGAAGGAGTGATGTAAATTGAAGGTTAAAGTTATTTATTACATTTGTTTTAACATCCCTAAACTGCTTATGTGCATGTGTGAGCTCAGGTATATGTTTGGCTGTGACTAGACTGATGGAGTCCTGCAGAGCAGCTCACCGTCAGAGTGAGGGAAGAACTGCATGCTATGTGCAGCCACTCTCACTGTTGGCTGGCATGGGCAGAGTTCAGCTGGGGTTTACCAGCCTGGCATGGCAAGGGCATCGCAGAAAACGAAAGTGCAATCAAGCAGGGGCTGCACCGGACCGCTGTCAAGGATGCTGAAGGTCTGGAATTTCAGAAAACTCCCTGACGGGGTGGGGACTTGGCTCAAACAGCCCAAAGAGTATGACTCATGAACACCCCCCCCCACTTCCATCTTCTCAATGAAATTAATGAAACGGAGATCTAGCAGTCAGGTTCTGCTGCCACTGCCTCATTAAATCAAGAACTTCACCGAGGCATGGAAAGAGACTTTCTTCCAGGATGGGGAGGTTAGCAATAAACATGCAAGGCACTTCACAGCAGATCACACCCCTGACTCCTGCCTTCCCCTAGTGCATCGTGGGATTGGAGGGGCCTCTGAATGACCCAAAGCCCGCGGGAGTCCGGGAGATGGAGGTCTGCGTCTCCGACAGGAAAAGGTTCGCCACCGAGGAACAGAGGGCAGAGGGTTTTTTTTTTTTGTCAGCAGGAGCTCAGGCATTTTCGGACCCAGCAATCATGCGAAACCTGAAGTCGAGAAAAGAAGACAGAAACCTAAAGGTGTTGCAGCAGCTGCAGAAATGAGAGCCAGCGGCGAATGACTCCTGCACCTGGCCGAGACCCAGAGACTCGAGCACGCCGGGAGGCCATGACCCCTCCGCAACTCGGGGGACGTAAGGGGCTCCCCTCCCCCTCCACCTCTGCTGGGCTCCCCATGGAACACGTGAGCCTGAACGCAAGACCCATGACCCCCCAGCCCCCCCCATTAACATGATCACCCCGATTCTGCAGCCCAGTGACGCTCTCAAAGAGGGGGGAGGGGAGAATAGATAATAGCCATACACTACCCAACCAAACACGAAAGGGGGACTGCGCAGGACACAGCTTCAACTGGTGAGGCCAGGTAACAACCGAGGCGTGTTAGGAGGACTGAGCGTGGGAGAACAAAGCTTGGGGCAAATGGGCATGGTTGGTCAAATGGACAGGAACCGGCCCTGCGGCCTCCCTCTGCACCTTGCTGGGTGCCTTTGAGGGGAGACATGCCACTTGTATGCCAACCTGTCAGCTGAATACCTCTCCTGCCACGTCTGCACGTTCCAGCGCCACCCCCCCGTCAGCTCAGGGCATGTCGGTTCAGACAAGCTGGCATGCAGGGGGGAGCACCCAAGCATGTGTGCTGGCCCTCCTTCTCAGCAATTTGCATGCTCTGTTGAACTCTGTTAGAAAATGAATCGATTGCTGATATGCTAACTGCTTTCCCCGGTTCAATTTTCACAGAGGTCAATTCACCTGCCAGCATGTCTATGGGCTCTGGGAGGAAACCTAAATCCACATGGAGAGAACATGCAAACTCCACACGGACAGCACCCCAGGAAGTGAACCGGGAGCACCCACCCCTGTGAGACAGCAATGGTGACCACCACGCCGTCCATCAGCAGTCCAATGCAAATGAAATTCAAATCGCACAAATGGGAAGCTGGGTGGTGACTGATACAGTACTGATAAAAAAGGAGAGAAAGACTTGGTCAAGCTCCACTGCAAGCAGACATGCATGCTGCTTTGCCGGTGCAGGACTTGAGATAAGACCTCTTTTTCTGAAAGAATTCAAAACCCTGACTTTGGTTTTGCAGGCCGCCATAGCAAATATTGTATATTGTCATTTCAGAGCACTGGTGGAAACAAAACAAAGAGCCCCAGTCAGGCACAAGGCCAGATCAAGAGTGAAACACTGTTCTCATACTGCGAGGACTAATCCGAGTGCAGGTTACCTGGTCCACTCTATGGCAAGAAGCCCCAGACTTCATTTGCTATTTCTCTGCTCTTGCTTGGAACAGGACTTTGTCACTGTAGGGAACCCTTAAAGCAACAGCACATGGGCACTGCAATGACCAAAATAAGAGGAAAGGTTCTAAGGGAAACACAGCAAGTGTATCGGGGAGAAGCTAAAACGTGCCATGCAATGCTTAAAAAAGCCCATGGATATAAACGAATAAGGCAGGCCCTTTTCACCAACATAATTGCTGTAATAAAGTAATTAAGAAACAGCAACTGAAAGGTTCTACATCCTGTGCGGCAAGAAATGAAGATGTAGAAAACAACAAATGATTTCCTGCTTCTCACCCTTGATTAAAAAACATGTTAGCGGGTAGGGTTTTGATCCTAAAATAGGACCTTACTTATTTTTTTCCATACGGTTGCACACTCCCAGATTTCCCAGGAGTCAGGTTCCCCATTGTGCACTGCACAAAACACACAGGATATGTGTATAGGTCGTTCCAATCTTCAAGGACTTGAAACGAAAGGTGAAATGAACCCACACATACAATAAGGGCTGGCTGCAGAGGGCACCTGGACTTTTAGAAAAAAGAAAACTGTGCTTCTTTGAGAAGGGCGCACTGCTCGACTCGGGAGAGGATCTCAAGGCCTGAGACCAGGAGACCCCTGACACATCCTGTCTAAAAACAGAGCCGGGGAGTAAACGCCCAGACATTCTCCTTTATCATGCAGCATAAACAGATTAAGGCCGTGTGCACCGTTTGAAGATCAGGGCTGTGAAGAATTAATCTCACATTCTTCAGCTCTGCGCTAAAGGCTTCCTCTCTGGTCTCGCTCCACTCCCGGAACCGCAGTCAGCTGATTTCAGGGAAACTTTGTTTTCGTAGCTTTTTAAAGCTCGATGGCCAGCAGGGATTGGTTGTTGCTATGGGGAGGTGGCAAAAAAAGTTTGAACAGCTTTGAGCCAATCAGGTTTTCGCCCCACCCCACCCAAACAGACCCAGTGATATTTTCACTTTTCTAAGCAGGAGGTTTGTTTCTCGGGTTGGAGGCTGAAAAATAAAATTACCACATCGATCAGAGTCCTTGCAAACAAGACATGATCTCAGCGGCGGAGAATATGAGGGCCGCAGTTGCCTTCCTCTTGTATAAAAACTGCAAAGCTGTTTTAAAAAGGAGAACTGGAATGATAAACTGAGGAGGCCTTTTGTCACTGAAGCCTCTCACCTCCAAATTCAGATCTCAGCTTCAGCCTTTGAAGCACATAGGTGACAAGAAATGGCTCACTTCTAAGCTGTGCATTGCGAGATTTGTTTACACAGACAGAAGTAAATAATGAGTAACACCGACCCTGAAAAACCACAGCGACTTCCTCCGCTGGGTCTCGGAGCACAGAACCTGGGCTCAGGTTGCTGGCACCAACAGGTTACCAAATCTATAAAGTCATGGCCCAGGCAGACCAAGACAAACCCAGCCGTTTGCTTCCCAGTTAGTGATGAGATGGGGAGCTGAGGGTACTTGTGATTACCGTAAGGGAAAGCAGTTAGAGCTTCACACAGGGGACAACTCATTACACATAGAGTGGTGGGTGTCTGGGTCAAGGCACCCAGTCATGTTGGTAAAGGGGGATTCCCTAGCACCCTTCAAGACTCAGCTGGATGAGATGTTCAGCTGAGAGAGATGTGAGCTAATGGGTCTCCTCTCCTGTGTAACCTCTCCCCAACCTCCGATCCGCTTGTGTTTATCTGAAGGACAGAGCAAGAATATCCCGTCTTTCCTCAGGGCGTGCCCTTAAATGATGCACAGCCGAGTCACTGCATTTCTGCTGCCTCATCACATCCTCTGACCCCCCCGAGTGTCCTTTAAGAACAACCATGGAAGGCCATGGTGAAGACACTCACCCTGCAAGGTTTCTGCACAGCCTGCATCTCCACACTGTGAAGAACATGCATCTGTCCCCTTTTGCAATAAAGAGAAAGCAATGATTCCTTTGCTACTGCACATATTTCAGTAAGTGCCGTGTCTGCAAGAGCACCCAAGCCTTAGACCATGTTGCAAAATCTCAAACTACAGTATTGGTTTGGGGGGTTAAAAGTGCACAACTGTCCTGTGTATTTATTCCCAGCCACGCAGCTGTAAGGACGCTGTAGAGCAAGGAATTGAAAAGCTCTATAAAGACAGAAGATAAAACATTTGCCGTTCATACAAGCTGAGTTCCTGTAGCACCCAGTGAGATTCAAAGATTAATAAGGCTGTGGCCCACCTGATTCACAGCTGTGCAAAACTGTTAGACAATTTGCATCACTTTGTTCTTTAGACAAGCTTTTGTAGCTAATTTTTAAGTGTTAACCCTGATCTGTATTTTCTAGTACTGGAAGTAGCCTTTCACTTGTATGGGTGTGTCAAATTAAATTACCGATGCAGTAAGTGTGATAGATTAGTTACCACAACAGAATGGTTGAGCTAAAAACATGCAGTTGCAGGTTCTGATCAATGCTAATTCAAGCCCGTTAAAGAGCTTGTTTTCTTCTCTTCTTAGCTAAACTGCTTTAATACCATCTATCACTGTTATAATAATGTGGTCATGCTTAATGGCCAGATCCCATGGGACTGTTCACACAAGATGGCGTGTTAGGCTGGTGGATCACAGACAACACCACTCTCTTTTCACACAAATCTAACCTACCTCTAGATCCCCCTTAATTCAAATCGGCAAAGCACTTTCTCACTCCTCCATGTGATCTACTGTTGCAAAATGGCCGCTGTGCGTCAGCCTAGAGGGGGGTGAGAACTTCAAGGCTGAATTGATGCCCTTCTTATAGGTAAAGCACTTTGCAAACCATTTCCATTTATAACTTATTGAAAACTGCCCTGCAGAAAGGCAATTGTTTTGGAAAGCAATCACAGGAAAGGTATCGAGAGGAGGCTGTTTGGTCCAATACACCCGTGGTGGTAGCAGTGGGATCAATAGATCATGATAAGTAAGAAAACATGTTTAAGAGCCTACTGAGGAACATGAACCCTTTAATAACTTGGTATGAGCTGGATTATTGTTCAACAAAGCAGATCTTCAAAAGGGCCACCTATGAGAAATATCTGGCACTAGAACTTATGGAACGGTTGGAATTTTGAGCGCCGCTGGCCTTAGGAGTGGGGAAATTCTAAGAGAAATGAGTAGGACACCAGCCGATATTTCGGTACATGCTGAACTGGTTGCGTGTCATTTTCTGCCACATTCCGGCTGGGAGTAGAAAGAAGTATAAAATTGTTCAAATAGCTCAAATTATTCATGTAACAGGTCAATGGCCTCCATTGAAGCAGGGTTCAAGACCGTGACTCTGCACAATTGTGTTCCACCCTTGCATATGAAAGCAAACCTTTTGCAAAACTGGGGACAAAATATTGTTCCCCACTTCTTATGCATAGGGAAGAACATCTAATTTTGCCATAAATGGAGTGGAGACATTACCCACATGTAATACAGCAATGATTTCCTACTACTGATGATCTGATCATCTATATTTCATGTAGTGTCTTTCATATGAAATGCATATCAAAATGCTACACAGAAATAAAACCATAATTGCAGTTTTAAATTTAGTTTAAAAAAGTTTAAATCCAATCAACAGCTGACATGCAATAACACCGTAAGGATGAAAACAAGCTTTCAGTTTTAAAAGAGCTGGCACAAATCCTTCAGATGCTCAAGCCATCTAGTGAGGAGAAGAATCATGATCTCCAAAAGAGTGCTGTTTCATCTTGTGTCTTCACAAGCCTGGGTCAAGGGAGGGAAGACTTCCTGGTGGAGTTTAAGGGGAGAGAAGGTCAAGAACACAATTCAGAGCAAAAGCGTTCACCGTTAGGAGCAACATTTTGGATTGGACTCCGAAATCCACCAGTAAGCAATGTTAAGACTGGCAGAATGTGTTCAAATGAAAGAACTTTCCATTATCTATTTTCAAAGCGCTTCTTTCAATTCAGGGTCATGGGAGAGCTGGAGCCTTTTCCGGCAAGCAATGGGCTCAAGGTGGGGTAGACCCTGGACAGACCAATCCATCGCAGGGCTCACACACACTCACACCAGGGCCAGTTTTCCTAAAAGCCAAATTAGCCAACCTGCATGTCTTCGGATCATGGGAGGAAACCTACATAAGCATGACAGAACATGCAAACTCCACTGAGACAGCACCCCAGGTCTGGAATTGACCCTAGAGCCCAAGCACTGCAAGGCAGTAATGCTAACTACTGTGCCATCAAGCCACCCAAGAGAACTTACCTTTGGCTAAAATTTACAGCATCCTCTGTGGAGCACATAACCATGCTTTTCAAGTGCAATGCCCATGCAATCACCATACCATACAGACAGAAGACAGTGGTCAGGATTTCATCACAAAACCAGGTTTTATTCTGAGAAATCGCCTTGCAGTTCCTTGCCAAAAAGCATCACAGACTTTTTTCTGTGCAAATTTTTTTTTTTTTTTTAAGTGTTCAACAACACTGCAGCGTTGATTTTAAGGGGCTCGAGCAGGAGGAGGTATCATCTGTTCACAGTGCACGACCACCTGCGGACAAACAGAGGCCAAAGCCCAGATAAGAGCCAGCCTGTATCTGCAGATAGCCAAAGCCCTCTCAAAAATGTGTCTGCTTTATAAACAGCGAGACAGACAGGGTCCCCTGTTACATGTCAAAGCGCAGTGGAGACACTACGCTAGCGGATAGTGCTTTCATCAAGAGGACAAGGGAGAGACAGTTGAAATGGGGAAAAAAAAAAGTGCACCCCTGCTTAAAATCGGTTGGAGTCATCTAACCTGCCACTACTTCCAGTGAGGAACAAACCCACATTACGCCAAGCCCAACTGTCTCTTCTCAAAGGAATGCTGGGAAGATGGTTCACAGAGCACTTCATGCTCTACTTTTGGCAATACAGTTCTTAGCTCAACTTCTACAGGAATTGTCTGACGCACAGCAGGAAACTACAAAAAAAAACAAATTCTTATGAAACCAAGGTCTCGAACAGGGTAAAAAGGAGCGGCACCCATCTCAAGAAACTAATGGTTGAAAACTGACACCCCCACCCCTAGCGCATTTTGTGTATTTCCTCCCACAGAAGGAAAATGAGGAGTTTTCTCAGCCTTTTCCAGCTGGGAACCCATTTGTAACGGGATCACTCTCATGAAGAAAGCCAGGCTTTGCCAGAACATCGCTTGTGAAAGAGTGGTTCCAATAGAAGACCACCAATACTAAAGCTGAAAACAGAAGTCTGATCAACGGTCCCTGGGAGTGTCACCACAGCAGAAACTACTGTATGAGAGAGCTTGTATTATACAGTACTGGAGCAGACATGAGGCCCCCTGTACAGTGTCATGGGACCTAAAAGAACCACAGCACTAAATATCGTCACCTCAAGAATGCATTAGAGTCACTTCCAAACACATGTAGGTTTCAAGTGCTCGTTCTTAGGAATAGGAGCAAAATGAACAAACAGCACCTAGAAGCAAGAGGCCTTTCAGTTTGAAAAGAGGGTTTCATACTGATTGTCTGACCCAAGGAAGTCATAACCCCCTGCCCTTCGTACACAAAGCAGAACTCCAGAAGAGCAGCTGTCATGACTTGCATCTGACGGTGCTCAATACACAACGTTTGGATTCCTTCACACCTTGTAAACACGTTGAAAAGAAACACTGAAAAAACTGAGTTATCAGGGTTGTTTAAGTTTTAAAATAACCATTAGCCCATCACCAGAAAACATACTCTGTGGGAACAGAAGCGGATCACTTGATAAATAGAGAAGCAACAGTAAAAAAAAGTCTGATAAAATCTAAGAAATAAGTGTACACCCCCGATCTGGATTACAGATAATAAAATACAGGAACTTTACTTTAAAAGTAAAAGAACTAAACTGAAAAATTCCTTGGGTAGATAGAAAAAGGACACATAAGAAACACCAACATCAGAAAAGTGCTGGCCAGACCTCGAAACAGTGTGTGGATGCCAAGCTGGCGCCTGGGAACATTCTTTGGACTGTCACAAGCTATTTTGACTGGAAGAGTGAAACGCGAACCATGGGGCATAAATGGAAACTAAGAGGAAGTATATTGAAAACTGAGAACTGGAGGCACTTTACACTAAGAGTTGTGGGAGTAGGAAACTGCCCTGCTGATGTGGTTAAAGCTGATCCAGAGAAATGGCTGGATGAGACCCTGGGAAATGTTAGAAGAGCCACTACAGAAAGGCCTTCCTAAGCTGCCGACGCCTGGTTGCATTTTCTAGCAAGTCAGAGCTTGATAAATATCCCAGAGGCTCCCTAAAAAAACACTGCCTGCTAGAGAAGGGAAAAAACAATGAGCTATTCCTTCAGCTGCAGAGTTATGTTAAGAACCATGAGGTAATGACTGGCTCTGTGACCATGTCCTTCCCCCAGTAGCTTCAACCCTCCATTTCCACTCGGCATGAGCGCTACTTTAAAATAACGGGCCTCGTTCTTAATCGGGCGCACTACAGCCCCTCGCGAAAGACGGCCAGCAGATGCCAGCGACATCAGGAGGAGAGTAAACATTACGCCATCTGTTTCTAAAAAGCTGAAAGTGACAGCATTTGTTGTCCCGTGCCCTCTGTGCTGCTCAGCAGGGGATAAGTATCGCTTTGCAGAAACTGCATCCAAAAATATTCACTTACTCTGCTGCCTCCGAGGCATTATAAACAGGCTGTGCAGCTGCAAAAGGGTCGGCTGTGCAAAACTATTGCAGCAATTGCCGACAGGCTCTACAGTATGGATCGTGCTGCGATAACATGCAGTACAAGCCCCTATAAAAAAAGATGCATGGCCTTTTGTAAAAGGGGCAGTGAAGCATGCTAGTGCAACAGAGGGTCACTTAACTTGCTATAATAGCACTTGGAGAGGTGGGGGTGGGGACACATATTAACGTCGCGCAGGCCTCTGAAGCACAGCAGTATGCACTTCAGCCGGTGACCTGCAGCTCCTCATCCCTTCCTTTCCCTCATCTTCAATCCTGCCTTCCTGAAGGTATGAGCAGTTGGCAGTGCAAAAAGAAAACAGGAAACCAATAGGCCTCCCACAAGTGTAGCTGATTAAAGACGTGCTTTGCATATTCTTTCAATGCTCTGTGCAGGCTCCTCCGTGTGCTCTCGGGTTTTCACCATTACTGAACGAGCACCATCGCATGAAAGTGTACCATGGTAAGTTCTCAAGTAGTTGTAGCCAAAAAAAGCAAGCAGTTGGCGTGACCCTACTGTGTTCTGTCTTGTCAGTGCAGTTTGGATGTTTAAGTCCTGGAGTGCTGCTAACAGTGGCTCTCCAGGGATATCACCTGGGTCAGTAACGAGTCTGGGGTTTGCATTAGCTGCTTGGGAAAGTGCCACAGAGAAGATCACAACTACTGCTAGTCCGTGGGATTGTGCGGTGTTGTTCTGGAGCGACGGACACTTGCTGCGTTCCAGCACACAAAGCCAGGAAAACAACCTGCCAGCTGGAAGCAGCCTGACGATGGAGGGAAGCAGGTTTTTTTTAAGCATGATTCTTCTGGAGATCTGAAAGCAAGAACCAAAAAACCAGGGGGGAAAGCTCCACACATGTTTCTCAAATGTCAGAGCAGCTCCTGCATGCAACTAGCATGAAACATGGGTTCATGTGTAAGAGCCTGCTGCTCCTAAAACCTGAAATGGATCCAATTGTTATGGGATGGAACGAGGCAAGCCCTGGGTCACTGGTGCTTCTGAACACATGCCACCCAATTCCACCCCAAAAGTACCAGCCCACATAATGAGGCTAGATGTATACTTGACAACATTACACGCAATGGGGGAAAAGCTGCAGGTGAGACTTTCAATTCTCTCAGGATGCGCAAGACTAAGACTAAATTCAGGTGAGTAAGGATCACACAGTGGGGATTTAAAAGGAACATAGTGCCTATCCTACAAGCACAGTGCGCCAGTGGGACAACAGTGCACTGCAGGACACACACACTTTAGAGACACCAACTAACACAGCCAGAATAGATTTGGGAGGAAATGGGGGCATCTGGAAGAACTACCCCTCCTTAAAAAAATATGGGGAGGGGAGGAAGAGACATGCAAACTCCGTACGGAATGTGCCCATTTGGAATCAAACCCAGGACCCACGAGTTCAGAGGCAGGAGGCTAACCGCTGTGCCCCAGTGCTGAAAACTGGCAGGTTGTAAACTCCTCCAAAAAAACAAAAACAAGGGAAGAAAAAAAAAGATCCCAACAACAGCACACATCTGTTTTGGAATCTCCAAGAACACAAAGGCATCTTCCGGCATCGCTCCGGCTGGTCCTGCCAGCCGACGTCACCGGTTTTCTCCTCCGGCACAGGGCCCGGGCTGCTTCTCTCTCTGCTCGCCCGTGCGAGAGCAGCCATCTCCGTTACTGCGCTCGTGTGCACTACAACAAAGCAGGCACTGTGCACGTTTCCAGGCCGGCGTCGCTGAAGCAGAAGACCAGCCGTTAGGAAGCTGCGGTAGACCACTGCTCGTTTTCCCCTCCGGGGGGGGGATATCGTCAGACTCCTGTGGAAGAGTGGAAAAACATCCCAGGCTGAAAAGACTTCAGGGAAAAAAAAAAAAAAAAAAGAGAGGATTTCTACCCTAAGCAGCACACAGCTCCAGAATCGCCCCAGAGGAGGCCCTTCAGCCAGGTTGGTTAATAGTAGCTGATGGAGCCCCAGATCTCATTCAGCCATTTCATAAAACAGGGGTTCCCAGTCCTGGGCCTGGTGATCCCCACCCCCCCCACACACCTGCTGGGGGGTGTTTCACCAGAGCCCTCAGTTCCACAGTCAGACCCTTCATTGACTTCAGAAGAATAAGATTCATTTGACCTGTGTGTTCTCAGCTCTTGGACATGATGGAGCTTTACAAGTGAAATAAATCCCCAAGCTTGTGACTAGAAACAAAATGCGCACGATGGCTGCCGTTGCATCATCCAGGTGGATGCTGCACATTGGTGGCAGTGGAGGGGAGTCCCCATCACCTGTAAAGCGCTTTGAGTGGAGTGTCCAGAAAAGCCCTATATAAAAGGGCAAGCGATTATCATTAAAAAACTCCAACAAAGCAACTTGAACGAGAAAACAGAAAAATCACTATTGGTTTATATATACACAACTTGCACATATTCAGTCTTAAAACAGCCCTAGGAGCAGAGCAATTTCCCCCTGCAGTTATTTTCCTCATTGCTACATCATAAATCAGCCTTGGATTAATCAGGCCTGGGATCCCATGAGCAACGGCTTGTTGATTCGTTGGGCTGAGGGCGTTGACATACAGCTTGTGCTGCTTCGCACCAGCTCTGCTCAGAGCTCCCATGTGCCCAGGGAACGCCGAGAGGGAGAGCAGCTCCTGGGAGCCAGCAGGATTCTCGTGTGACACCGTGCCCAGGAAACAAAACAATGACTGCTTTATGGCTGCAGAGCGGCAGTAAATACCGGCTGTTCAGCTTTCCTATGTGAATCCAAACGCCAGATTAAACAAACCCCTGAGTGTGATCCAATGGGCAAGGCAGCCGGGACCGTTTCCTTTCTCCTTGTCCGGCCCGGAGCCTCTGGCTGGGCAGCAGTGAAGGGAGGGGATCCTCTCTCCTCCTAAAGGAACACCCCATTTTTCCCCAATGGGTTTCCAGCATCACATTCACAGACAACTGTGAACCGGAGCCATTTGGCACATCAGATCGTGAGACAACTGGAGACACTTGCATGATCATGCACATGAGGAGAGGGATTACAAAGCCCGGGAACTCTCTCCCTAAGGATATCGGAGAGTCACCTTCTCTCATCTCCTTCAAATCCACACCCAAAACCTTATTTGGAAGGGCCTTTAACTGCCTCTGTTCTTTACCCTTCTACTGCTACTCTATTCAGCACCCCCATCTACTGCCTCCTCTCATGGTGCATATATATCTTGTGTATTTTAATCATTGTTGTTGTTCTGTAAAGCACTTTGAGAAGCCACCCGTAAAGGCACAATATAAAAAAAAGTTATTATTGTTCTCTAAAGCCAAAGGCTCATCCCAGCTCCTCTGGGGGTCAGAACCAGTCCTGCAGGACACGAGGATTTTGAACACCTATAAGAGCATTGCAGCTCATACATAAGACCAGTATTTACACGCTGCAGTACTCTTATAGGCATTCAAAACCATATTATGTAAACAAGCAGCACTTCAATGACTTAATTGCTATATTGATTCCGATATAGATCTATAAAAGCATTGAAGAGTACCTTATAGCACACTTGTACAATGGGGGGGGGAAGTGGAGGGACTGGGAGCGGTGGTTTCCCAAAGCAGAAGATCACAAGTTATCAAAGCTGCGTCACAAAAACCCACGATTCTCAAATAATCCCTGCCTTCCGATTCCAGAGCCCAGGGGAGAGCTACAGCCATTGTTGAAGAAGTCTCTTGCTCTTCCCTATTCTCAAAACAGCATTGCGTTTCACTTCCTGGCCATAACAAATAAACTAAAAAGAAAGTCTGAGGGAAGTGATGGGTGAAACAAAGTTCCATTTCCCTAAACTGGGGTTCCTCTTGAGTAAAAGAAAGCCGTCACTGCGCTTGGGGTCGGAAGAGCAGTCCCACAGGGCCCGGGGCAGGAAGAGAAAAATCCCCCGCTCGAAACTGTGCATGCATGGCCAGCCCTGCGCCAGGGCATTCCAGCCTCTGTTTTCTGTGTGGGGGGGGGTTTACGCTGGTGCAGTGGTCAGCATCGCTGCCTTGCAGTTCTGCGGCCCTGAGCTCAATTCCAGACATGGGGTGCTGTCTGGGTGGAGTTTGCATGTCCCCCCTGTGCTCACAGGGGGTTTCGCCAGGAGCTCCAATTTCCTCCCCCAGTCCAAGTATATACTGGTAGGGTTACTAGCTATTGGTTCTGTGAAAACTGGCCCGGGTGCGTGTCTGTGTCCGACTGCCCTACACTGGACTGGTCACCTGTCCAGGGTGTACCCTGCCTTGTACCCCTTGCTGGCTGGTATAGACTCCAGCTCCCCTGAATTGGACGACATGGTTAGGAAACGGATCAACACCACAATTCTTTTATTCAAAAAGTCTCCTCATTTGACCCCGTGTTAGTTTCATTCCATACAAGTCACTTAAAAGCTGCAGCTTGTGAAATGTAAGATTCAACTCATTCATGCAACATTTATAAATGAACCTAAATTTCAGAACAAGATGACCAACCACTTGTTGCATATTACCTGCGAGGCAGTTAACCAATCTGAGGATCTCATCCAGCAAACCTTTGTGTCAGGAAGCGCCTTCTGTTTGCAGTTTTAAAAGCATTCCTACATCCTTTTCAGTGAGCGATTCACTGTTCATTCTGAAGTCTCCTGGATTGACTGCCAGCATCTTTGAGGACCTTGAATACTTGAAATGGGTCTCCTCGGCCTCCTCTGTGTAAGAGGAAAGAGATTCAGTTCCTCCAGCCTGTCAGCTGGACATTGCCTTAAGTCCCAGAACGCATCTGGTTGCTCTTTCCTGGACTGAATCTCGAACAGCCCTGTCTTTCCGATAACATTGTGCTCAACGCACTTGTAGAGCATATTCTAAATGAGGGCAAACGAGAACATTATCAAATCTTCAACTCAAAGGGGCTCCGTTAAATAACCGAAAGATCCGCACCATGCAGGCTCTCAGAAAGGCACCCAGGTCTCAGTCACCCCAAGAGCCCTGATGAGTAACGCCCAGCTGGGTGCAAACAGCCATCCAGGGAACCCCACACTGGGGTGTTGTTAAAATCACCCTACCAGGTGCGACCTCCAGGACTGGGGGTGACTTCCCATTGAATACCCCCTCCCCCCCCCCCCAGGCACATGAGGGTCCTAATACAGAGATGAGCTGTTCATGTTCCAAAGCACCATGGAGACTTAACTACCCACCCACGTTCCCCACTAAGGAGCATAGCTAAGCCTTTTCAGAATGACTTCAAGTAAGCCAATCTGCCAGAGGGGCCATTTAAATCCACCACAAACAATGCTCATTTTACTACAAAAATGAGCGTTAAGGGAAAAATAAAACAACAAGCCTGTTTTTTTAGTTCAGGACCTCACCACATCCATATTAACAAGTAGTCAAAGTCCCACTTGTCCTGTAAAATGCATCCAGTCCAGAAAAACTTTTTCATAAAACTGTCATGATTAAGGATTTTTCTTCCTCTGGGTATCAAGCAATCCAGGATTTTACAAGCCAAAAGCTGCTCGAGCAGATTACAAAATTTACACTTCAGAAATACTGGACCTAACCTAGGATTTTCTTTTCTTACACAGGAAAGATGTAGGGGGCCACGTGGGTGACCCCAGACTGCTGATCATGCTTTACTGGATGCATGCCGTTCTGGTTTCCTTCTGATCATTCCCCTCCCACCCGTGTCAGCTCGGCACGGCATCTGACAGCACAAGCACCAAGTCACACGGCCACCCAGAACGCAGAAGTCATGATCAGCACTGGACCGGGGGGGGGGGGGGGTGTCATGCTGCCTGGCCATGGATCTCTTCCCCATTTCGGGGAAAAAGCAATACAGGAGCCAATCAGTTTCAAAATCCTCCTCATTCACATTCCCGCGTAGTCACGGACAAACATGGGCGTAATTTCTGGACACTCCACTCGGAGCGCTTTACAGGTAACGGGGGCTCGCCAGTCTCTCCTCCCCACACACCAGCTCTCAGTGGGGAGGCAAGCCGAGTATCGATACGCAAGGTTCAGTTCCCTCGAACCTGCAACAGTGCTCCACACGGAGGGTCACATTGTTTCTAGAGCCGAGGCATTGCCCCAGGTAAAGACGGCTCCAGCCCTCGTAGACTCGCCGCCTCTGATCTTTAAAATGGCTTCATCGGGCTGGTTAACTGGAGCTAGATGTTGGATTGGCCGTTAGGATCAAGTGGTTCCCAATTGAAATCCTGCTTCAGCCAGTGGGGGTGTGGGGTCAGTCCCCCTGTGTACCTTAAGGTTCAACAGAGAAAATGGAAGCTATTCCAGCAGCCCGTAGACATTTATTTTTTTTAGATGCTTCCTCCAATTCAGAGTCTGGGAAGGGGCAGAAATCTACCCCAGCAGGACATTGTACATCCTGCATGGGACATTAATGGGACACTCGCACCAGGGCCTATTTTCCCAGAAGCCAATTCAGTCAGCTTTGGACAGTCTTTAGCGTGTGGTACAGTAGGTAACCACAGAGCACCTAGGGGAAACCAAGGTGAATACAGAACATAGGAACTCCACACAGACAGCACTCCAGGTTAGGAACTGAACCCAGGACCCCAGCAATGCTAATCACTGGGCCAATGGACATCCCAAAGGAGCATCATCATCCCCATCTCCTGGGAAGTGCAAGTCAATGACAGCAACACAAACCACTTTGGAAATGGTGCTTCCAAGTCTTAGTCTATAATACTTGTCCTGGTCTCTGCAGATGCAACCTTTTTTCTTTAAAACGGGTCACAAAGGTTCAGAAGAGAAGATGGCAGCATCTCAGGAAATGATTTCACTGTCTGCTGATGCATGAGAGCACGCTGTTCTCCTGACTCAGCAGGAAAAATTCAAGGCACAGCTGACAGGAGTCTCCCATGATCCAGACATTTGCAATTGCCTCCCCCCGACACCCTACATGTCATCAGGCTAAGAAGGATGACCAATTTCTAAATCCAAGAACAATTTTCAAAAAATCCCTGTTCCTCCACCAAGATGTTGGATGGAGAAGTCACACCCCCCCCTGTAATTTTTCCCCAAATTTTCAGCACCACTCTGCCAGGGCTCTGAAAGAACTGAATGGCACTTCCCATCAGCCAGTGCGTCGCACTCACGCCAAGCTCCAGAGAGGGGCGTCACAAGCCACACCAAAACACCAAGGGGGTCCACAGGAGGATCACCTACTGAGGGGGGAAAAGTGGTCGATAAAGATGACATTCTCAGGTGCATGTTCTGAAAAACTCCCCCCGCAAAATGGTTTCATTTTCTTTCCAGGAAGCTTGAAAGAAAACGGAAGCGATTATGAAAGGATGGAAAGAGAGAACCACAATGTGTCATGCTCGGAAAGGACGGAACAAAGATGCGAACCGGCCTGTTTGGTCTTTCCGGAACCGGAAGCAATCCGAGAAAAAGCCTCTTCTTCCTCATATTTCTTTGTGGGGAAATGTATGAGGTAACATCTAACTTCTCCAAATGACAGCGCGAGGAGAGTGGGAACTCCAGTCTAGTCCGGTCCTACCCAGAGCACAGGACAGCCAGCTCCAGGGGTCAAGAGCCAGGATTCGTGCAAAGGTGCAGACAAAGTGGACAACAATAGTTATTTTAGTATGAGATTAATTAACGGGGCACAGGGAGACAGTACTCAACCACTTAAAAAATTGGCAGACCCCTCTCCCCAAGCCCCACTAACAACCCGATCAAACTAAGAAGCCCGATCTTGATAGTCAAGTCTCCATCAACATGAATTCAAGTCAGAGAAATCGCCTGTTTGCATTGTCTGATCCTTTCATTCAAACATTAAACTGAATCATACAAGTCCATTAAGCACGTAATAAGCAGAGCACCTCTCTTATTGTTCAAACCGAGAGCGATAACTGTGCACACTGGACCAACAGCCTTGGAACACTTGTCAACTTGTTTGACAAGACTTATCAATTCGATTTCAACCGCTATTAACCGATGATTGCTCTGTAACATGCAAGCACATCCTTTGGCTGGTAAACAAAGCTATTACGCACAGGGGTGGGTTCGAGAACAAATTGCGTGTTCTTGCAATACGTGTTGTGTGTGTAAGGGGGCTGAGGAAAGAGCACACAGCGCACAGGAGACACATCCCGCACGTAGTCCGCGCTCGCCTCAGCCCCGGGCACGTGCGGAGGCGCAGGGCTCCGTCTTCCCCTTGGGCTGTGCGGATGCGTCGCAAACACATCGCGCTTAAAAAGAGAGCTCAACTGCATGTTGAGATTCATATTTGACCGGACGCGCCCCTCTTTATATATAAATATAAAAAAAGAGAAACAAAAACAAAGACAGGTCTTCACGTTGAACTCGCGGGCTCTCAAGAGAAAACACAACGACCATCTGTTCTGAAACAGAAGTCAGGACGCAGGAGTTCCTGAACACACCACCTAACTCAGCTACGTCGAAAACCGCGTTTTGAATACGGCCATCGATATAGAAACAGTATTTTTAGTCGTTTCTGGGGGAAACCCCACTAACACGGAATTTTACCCCCCACACACACACCCCCCACGGAGCTTGAGCGCGCACGACGCCCTACAGTATGTCGCAGCTGCGCGTCTCCGCGTCCTGTGCGGCTTCAGACCAACACGCCGACTCCCCGCCGCCTGCGCTTGTACTGACGGCTGTAGCTACTTATTCACCAGCATGTGACTCGCCACTCCGGTCATGAAAGCAGATTTCCTGGCTTAGAAACGATCCTACAAGGTCAACAGGCCAGCGGCCGAGGCTAAGACGCGTGAGAACTGGAGGTGGATCCCTACCTTTCGGTGAACAGCGGGGGAATACGTGTTTTCCCCACCCTTGGCGTTTAAAAAACCGGGACGCTGTTAACCATCTACGCTAAATAAACAGGTTTAATTAGTAAATTAGAACAGGTGATTGCGCTTAAAGACAGCTGCACGGGTTGGCGGTGGGTTTTTTGAATGATTTAAGGCAGGGGTTCCCAGTCTCTTTCCCCCCTGCTAGTTTTCATTGCGGCTGAGGTCTTTATGTAAACGACTCCTTAACTGAAACAACAAGTCTCTCAGAACCTTTGCGGGTGTTTCCCCCCCCCCCCCCCCTACTCCCAGGTTGGATTTTTTTTTAAAGTTACATAAGAAACAGAAGAGTTAGAAAGCGACCTCTGGTTTCTTAAGGGCTGGAAGTGATCACGCTTTTATTTCTGATCATCTGTTGTTTTAATTGAGGGTGATGGAAAGGCTCCGGGTGTCTGGGTCTCTAGGATGGGGGACCCCTGGTTTAAGAGATGCTAAACCTCCCATGAGCCCATTATTCAAGTTTTATCAAATGTTTTCTCCAAGATGACCACCATCTTTAGGGTTTGGACAGTAGTCTGAAGGCTGTTGATTAAATGCCGAGTTTGGAGGTTTCCTATAGTTCCCTTCTGCCTGGTCGTGCCAACACGATGGGGTGCCTGTTTTCTGCACAGAAACTACACCTGATCTGAGGCGGACGTAGATGCAGGCCTTATGAGAGGGGGCACCAGCAGCACCATTTAGCCCCGGGCCTCACCTCACTGGGGGGGGCCTCACCAAGGGTGCGTGGTCCCCCACTTTAACCCTGTGGCTGTGTTTCTCAACTTGAGTCGCATTTGGACCTTTTGCCATATACTGCGATTCTCGACCACGGTCCACGGCGCTGAATCTGTCCTTCTTTAGGGGTTTCACAATGCCCGCCTTCATCTTTCCATCATGCCATTCTTCCCATTCAGAAATTTTTTCTTCCCAGACAACGAGGGGGCCTCCTCTGAGCTCTCGGCGGGCCTGCGCGGACGAGCCTCTGCCCAGCGGGAGACTCATCGCTGCTGAGGGCGGTGGCACACGCCCTGCCCCTTTTGCTAACAGTCTGCGCCTGACATCTGCCGAAGCAAGGAGCCACTTCCCTGTAGCAGCAGGTGGCCTGCTCTTCCCTGCACGTGCACAGCTCTGGACTGTGCTGCTGTCATATCAGTTTGCCAACACGGCGCAGTGAACGATTTCCATCGCAGTTATACGAACAATAATAATTCCTTCGATTTTATAGCGCTTTTCTGGACACTCCAATCAAAGCGCTTTACAGGTCATGGGAATCCCCTCCAGCACCACCAGTGTGCAGCCCCACCTGGATGATGCGCCAGTCTGCTCCCCACACAGCAGCTCTCAGTGGGGAGGAGAGCAGAGTGATGAAGCCAGATCAGAGAGGCCATGACTGGTACAGGCCAATCAGTGGGCTGCCAGCTGTGAGTTGCAGGGTGATATAGCTGCTGGTATATATATAGCTGAAACTGCACACTTTTCCTGCAGTGTTTCTGATATTCAGGTCTCTCATTCATGTCTCATTGAAAAGACAGAGCATGAGGTGGTTCAGTAGCTCATAAGAACATGAGAAGGGTTATGAGAAGATGCCATTTGGCCCATTTAGCTCATTTGGTTAATTGGTTTCTTGAAAGAAGGGAGTGCATTAGCTTGAACCATATGGCAGGGCAACATGTTCCACACTCCCAACACTCTTTGTGTAAAGAAGTGACTTTTTGTTATCAGTCTGAAAAGCACTTCCACATAATTTCGACTTGTTCCACACCTCCTCCCGGTTGACTGCCTCTGAGTCAGAGGCACAGCCAAGTGTTGGAACTGGGAACCTCCTGGTAACCAAGCCCTTTGAGATAAATGTTTTAAAAATAATTATTTCTTGTCTCTCGAGCACTCTCACGCAATCTTTCCCGTGCTTCCTGCACACAGTTAATCCTCTTTTTGCTCATTTGTTTGTTTTTGTTCATTATGGTACCATGCAATTTTGAACCCCAAAGCAAAGATAAGCTGAGCCCCATTAACTGCAGTAACCCCCACCCACCCTCCCCGCCTGTGCCAGGCTCCTGTTGTGCTTGGTCTCCCAAGCGCTGGGCAGGAGCACAGGCAGGGTGCAGAGTGACAGGGAAGGACTTGAGCCTCATTGGAAAAGAACGGAGCATTCTGTCCCTGTGAGGCTGCACTGGCCCAGCTCTGCAGGGGGTGTCTGAGGTATGCTGCCTTCCTCAGAGCTGGCACACATGCAGGTATTTCAGAGAGTGCTGTGCACTCCAGTCTGCAGGCACAGAGCGCTGGCCGGCTTGCCTCATTGTGTGTATCCGGGAGATTGGACGTTCCCTTGCTGTCGGTAAGGAATGCCACATAACATACCTGCAAAAACAAAACCCTCACTGCTCTGGGGCCTCCTGGCTGGGGGAGCTCATCTGTCACACCAGGTCATCTGAGTTTACCAGGTCAGTGAGCTCCCCGGGAAGCTAGAGGTGTCAGTGCTGTTGTTAGCAACCCCTTTGAAAGTCAGCCACGGTAGAGTGGTGTAGGATTTGAGCTGAATACCTTTGCTCTGCCAGGTTTCTACTGCACTGTACTGCACTTTTACCCTGATTTAACTCGGGCTTACTGCACTGTACTGTGCTTTTACCAGATCTCACTGGGCTTTACTGCTCTGTTCTGTCCTTTTACCCTGATCTCACTGGGCTTTACCACACTGTACTGTACTTTTACCCTGATCTCACTGGGCTTTACCGTACCGTACTGTGCTTTTACCAGATCTCACTGGGCTTTACTGCTCTGTTCTGTGCTTTTACCCTGATCTCACTGGGCTTCACTGCACTGTACTGTGCTTTTACCCTGATCTCACTGGGCTTTACCACACTGTACTGTACTTTTACCCTGATCTCACTGGGCTTTACCGAACCGTACTGTGCTTTTACCAGATCTCACTGGGCTTTACTGCTCTGTTCTGTGCTTTTACCCTGATCTCACCGGGCTTCACTGCACTGTACTGTGCTTTTACCCTGATCTCACTGGGCTTTACCGCACTGTACTGTGCTTTCACGGCGGTATGCATGTGTAAACAAGGAGTAACCACACAGTACAGGTCCTACTTGTGGGATCTGAGTAGCAGCCGGATGGGAAAAAGGGCCTCTGTGTCTTGTGCCGTCAAGCAGAGCAGGAAGTGTTCCTGTAACGCAGCCATTCAGATGGAAAGGAATGTGGCAGTTTCAGGGGAGGAGGAAGCGATGGAAGGAAAGGGTTTTAAAAAAGATCCTTTGCCAGAAAAAAAAGAAGTTTCGAAATGCTCTGAGGGATGTTGAGTATTTTATCAAATCTCAACACTCTGCTGCTCCTAAGGTACAGCACAAGCAATCTGATACCCACTCTGCATTACAGCCTGGTGTGCCCACATGATACTCCAGCCTCACGAATGCCGGACAGAACTGAGACAGGGGCCTTCTGCTGCTTTATTACTAAACACACACGAAGTACAAAACCATGGGCTACACCCAGGAATACGTCCACACAAATAGACAATAAAACACTAAATAGACTATTTAACTAACTCTGTACCCACTGACAAACAGAAGAAAGGAACTGGAATTTCAAAACATTTTGTTTTTTGACAAAGAATACCTCCTCAAGTATCTTAAGCAAACCTGACAGCTAGAAACACAGTTATTCTGGACATTTGGTCCCTCGCTCTGCTTGGGGCTAGGAAGGAATTGTCCGACAATAAGGTACTAATTGCTGCTGAGGGCATCGTTCTGTGTCTCTAACGTGAAAGCCCAGGAAATCCGAATGGCATGCAAAAAATTGGGATCGGGAAGTACACGCGATTACGCCAGCAGCTTGAGAGGACACTGGACGTGCTGTCACTTCCTTATCACTGTCCTCCAGAAGCGTCTGTTTCCTGGAATCTTTCGGGTCTGGTCACGATCTGTTCTTTAGCAACACCGAGTGCGTAATTGAGCCCTCACGTACTATCACAGAACGTCTTAAGGATGCTGCACAAGACAGAGGGGACATTTCTCAACAAAAAAGAGCAAATGACCCAGTCCCGTGACTGATGAATTCAGAATCTTAAGCTTGATCAGGAGTACGTCAAGGGACACCAATAGAAAATGAGCATCACAGTATCTCTGATATTGTAATGTCACAAAAATACAGGAGGCACTTCTGTGCCCAAAGAGTGGCGAGAGTGTGGAACAAGCTGCCTGACCATGTTGTTGAAGCTCTTTCACTTCAAAGCTGAGTGAGATCCTTCACTCAATTAGCTACAAGGAACCTAGTGAGCACCCCAGGGCCCAATCTCTTTTCTGTAAGGTCCGCCTTATTAATAAGCTTATTTTGTCAAGTTTCAAAGAAATATTCCTCATGGCGCTGTACAGCAGGAACGTGGGGAAAACAAAAACCTGAAAGTGTAAAAATAGTCAGATAAAATCACCCGTGAAACCTCTAAGTTTAAGTGTTATCCTTTTTTCTTCTCCTTCTAATGTCCCAGTTGAAAACAGGGTAGTCTTTACAGCGTGAGGTCAGGACTGGAATCACGTCAGGTCTCAGGGGTTCAGACACGGTCAGGCCAGGTCAGGTCCTCAGGACACCGTCACCATGTCTCTGGCCTTCTGTCAACACAAAACAAAGTGACTGAAAAGTATTGAAAGGACGTTTTCTGTTTAAAGTTCACAGGTTGACATCGGAAAGTGAAGAAAATTGTTCTGAAGTAACTTCTGCTGATGCCGAAGTTCTTGTTTTTTTTTTTAACCAATGTGCTGGGAAAAGTTCTTCTTCCGATTTTGGGAAACGGAAACTTTTTGGGGTTTTGTAACGGATACTTAAAACAATTAACCTCCCCCCTTTACTGCATCTAATTGCCATTGAGTATTGTTTTTTTGTGTGACAATGAAGCGGTATTACAACACTTGCACATGAAACTGTTTCCCAGAAATAGCAGTCTAACCAGCCCAAATGATGACTGTTGTTAACATGGCTTCTCATTTTAACCAACTTCTCAAAAAGACATTGCTTCCTTGATAAAACTCTGCTCTTATTCTACCCCAGTCGTATTTTCTGTGGTAAAACTATATGTCTGACAAAGCTACAGAGGCTTTAAAAAGAAAACAAAATGAATGGAAACCAGTACTGATTCACAGACATTTCAAAGTGAAAGCAGAACACTTGAATTGGACATTACTAAGCTTGGGATGTTATAATTCAGTAATAATTTTACATGCCATTAAAGCTGGAATTTCCCGTGCTGGTGATTAATCCACAATACTTCCTGGTACACCGCTCAAACTGTCCCACAAGGAAGGATTTTTCACTTTGTTGTGGATTTGACAGGACATCCATTGTGATTTATTGATCATATAAAAGAAACAGCCCAAAGACCGGCTGCTAGGTGTCCCCTGCCTTGTGGCCGTTGCTTGCTGGGATAGGCCTCGGCCCCCCTGTGACCCTGCATTGGAAAAAGCTGTTAGAAAACGGATGAATGAATATAACAATAGGATAGGTAGTGCAGAATTTAGCAGTGCAACCCCTCAGCGCTGGGGCCCTGGGTTCGATTCCAGACCTGTGGTGCTGTCTGTGTGGAGTCTGCATGTTCTCCCCATATTTGTGTGAGTGTCCTCAGAGTGCCCATGTTTCCTCCCACAGTCCCAAGACAGGCTGGTGGGTTCATTGGCTTCTGGGAAAACTGGTCCTGGTGTGAGTGTGTGTGTGTGTGCCCTGTGATGGACTGACATCCCATCCAGGGTGCACCCTGCCTTGCGCCCATTGCTTGATGGGATAGGCTCCAGCTCCACCATGACCCTGAATTGGCTGAAACGGTTAGAAGATGGACAGACGGATTTCACATTTAATTCTCCCTCTGCGTCATCTCTAGGTATCAGCTACTAGTTAGGAGATGCACCCAATAAAACCCAGCAGTAACAGCTCCTGCGGTGTCTGTAGAGTCTTGGTCCAGCTCGGCTTCTTCACAGCCAGACCCAGGCTTCGTCGGGCCCTTTTCTCAGCTTGTCCCGGCTCTCCAGACGCTGTTGCGGCTCTGAAAGAGACCCCGACAGAGTGGCAGCCCCAGCTCCCAGTCTGGAGATCTCTGCTGTGATATTTGAGCTGCGCCGTGGAGTGATATTGGTAGCGCCGCGGCGTTCAGGTCGGGGGCCAGGCGTCCAACTGCGACACACCGGGCTGGAGGGTCCGAGTCAGGCTCAGAGGAACAAAACACAAGGCTGCCATTTTTTTTTTTTAATGGAAAGAATTAGCAAATTGTGCACGGGCATCACTGCAGAATGAGTAAGAAAAAAAACTGTGTGTGTGTGTCGGGGTGGGGGGGGGTTGTCAAAGAAACCACAGATCAACACGTTTTTGGGGGGTGGGAGGGTGGAGGAGGGGTGATTCGTAGCTGTGGGTGGCTGACACAAAGGCAGCAGCAGCCTGCATTTGCTTGGTGAGATGATAACATGGTGCCGGCGTGCAGCAGAGGAGAGGAGGAAGACTCGCGGAGGAGCTCTTAAAACTAGCCCCTGGGAGACCAGCGTGACCAGCGCTAAGGAATGCCACATAACATACCTGCAAAAACAAAACCCTCACTGCTCTGGGGCCTCCTGGCTGGGGGAGCTCATCTGTCACACCAGGTCATCTGAGTTTACCAGGTCAGTGAGCTCCCCGGGAAGCTAGAGGTGTCAGTGCTGTTGTTAGCAACCCCTTTGAAAGTCAGCCACGGTAGAGTGGTGCAGGATTTGAGCTGAATACCTTTGCTCTGCCAGGTTTCTACTGCACTGTACTGCACTTTTACCCTGATTTAACTAGGGCTTACTGCACTGTACTGTGCTTTTACCAGATCTCACTGGGCTTTACTGCTCTGTTCTGTCCTTTTACCCTGATCTCACTGGGCTTCACTGCACTGAACCGTGCAGCAGAACACGCCCGCTGGCGAGGGTCTCCCTCCGAACGGGGCCCCAGCCGCGGGGGGGGGGCCCTGACCGGACAGGTGCCGCTCGCCGTGATGCCGGTCCGCCTGGTTCTGTTTGTGTGTGCCGTCTCACACCCTGCACCCAAGCGTGCGTCTGGCCCGGCGGAGGTGTGAATTAGCCACTTCCAGGTGTCCAGCCTGCAGGAAGCAGGAAGTTACGAGGGCAGTTCATCCCTGGACATAGCTCAGAAAAGAGCCCTGAGACAGGATCAGTCGGTTGGAAGTTTTTGCTATTGTCCTTTCCAGCAATCCGGATCCTCAGGACTGCGGCTCACAGCCAGGGAAAGAGAGGGAGGAGGAGCAGTGGGGAAGCACATCACTGCAGCACCAGGCTTCACAGCACCGCGCGACCCTCAAATGCATCCCCCCCTTCCACTCAACTACCACCTCCTTCCACCAGTGACACACACATACACACACCCATGCAGGAGACCACCTGAAGTCCCACCTCGTGCAAGACAGAGAGCAGCAGGCCCAAGACATGGTGCCGCAGAAGACACAAAGCAACACTTTTTAGGCCTTTCAGGACTGCATAGGAGGAAGAAAAATGTAAACGTGTCTCGCTTCTATCAGCAAAAACAACAGTTTCCACAGCACCACATAATCCGGGCACGGAAGCGTCGCCTCTTCAAGGTTATTTAAGTACAGCTCGGCGTCTTCTGCTGACTTCCTGTGAGAAGACAAAAAAGGAGAAGTCGAGGTTCAGATGAGGTCTTTGTCAGTGCTTCAGCGTACAGTGCAGTACAGTAGCTTGTGAAAGGAAGGGGGGTGGGCTGTGAAGTCTTTGTGTTATCTGTGGCTTCTTTCTGGCTGTATTAACCCCCACCATAACCACCTAGACCCCCGCCCCCCCCAAAAAAAAAATCTGCGATGACAGAGGAACCCGGGGTGGGGGTGAAAGTGGGGTGCAGAGAGGCACCAGCCTCAATCCCTTACCGGAGGGGACAGACACCACACCAGTGAGAGCCTGCTTTGACGAAGCCGCGGATCGGTTCCGAAATCCGGTTCCAGGACCTGCACAGCTGGAGTTGCCCATCCCTGACAAGACAGAGCTCAGTGAACACTAGAATGGCTACAAATGGGAGGAGACCATCTAGCTTGTCTGGCAGGTAGTAAGTTATGGTTCTCATCCAGCTGTTTCTTGAATGGCACCAGGGTATCATGGGCAGCTCGTTCCACACTCCTGCCACCCTTTGTGTAAAGAAGGGCCACTTGCTCCCTGTTCCCAATACACTTCTCTTTAGTGTCTTCTGGGTTCGTGTTTCACTGCTGGTTCTGTGGAGGCCCAGTGGAGTCCAGGAAAAACCTCAACTCAGGCTGCAGTTTGCAGGATTCGCAGTTATTCTGCGTCCATAATGGAGCCTTCTTGGATCTGCATTAATTATAGGTGGATTTTTTCCCTCCATCTACTCCATGCAAGCAGTTGTATTATCCCAGTCAATTGTTATGGAAAGGGGGGAGCTCCGATATCTAATAAGGGAGGATTGACGCAGCGTTGGGGGGGGGTTATTTTTGCAGGAACCTATTTAAACACCCCCCTCACCCCACGCACTGGGACAGGGAGCACAAAGAACAAAGAAGGGTTTGAGAGTGCCCTGAGCTACCAGGAAGTGGCTCCTGCTTCCCATGCAAATCCGCTGCTCGTTGCTCCAGCCCTTTGCATAACCCCCGGGGCTTCGGGACGGGTGCAGAGCACAGACTCTCCAGGCAGCGCTGGGGCCCGGGCCCCAAATAACACCCGCGGGGGGGAGCGCCCCGGGGCATCGTGATGTCATCGGCAGTCCGGAGAGGGCTTCCCCACCCCACTCTCCATGTCCTCCCTGCCAGTCAGGAACGATGGCTTCAGAGATACTTGAAGAAGGGGAGCACCTTTGATTTGTAAGCGGGGCTGCTGTTTTTTTAGAGGCTGAACCCTCCCCCCTGTTCCCCTCAGTTTCCTGCACCTGCAATCATGCACAAAGTGCACCAAGCAAAGGAGATGCTGTACTTTTGGCTGGATAAGTTGATGCAATGCACAGCCTTGCAGCAAAGCAGCATAATAACACTGCTGTTTGTACCTTGCATAAGTAAACAGACTTGCAAAGCACCTGCCCTAAACGTGCATGTGCAACGCCAGCCTTCTGGGGTAGAATCCAGATGGGTTGTTTTTTTTTTTTACATTTCTAACTTGTTTAACAGCTGAACACCTTCGGAAAGTGTCCTAATTGGACCAGATGAGCTCAGTCAGGTCATTAAGAGCAGAGGTGGACGGAAAACCTGCCAGTACTGTAGCCCTCCAGGAACTGGGGTGGTGCACTTCTGGTCTATAGCAAGTTCAGTCGGTCTGAAGTTCAGTCACATGGTCTGATGCTGGTTTCAAGCCAGTTAACTTTGATCTCGTCGCATCAACTCGAGCCAGCATTTCTGTTTTGCAAGGGGATGTTCACGTTCTTTTAAAAAGATGCAGACATATTTTCATTCTTTTAGAAGACTTTCAAAAGCATATTCAAAGAGCAATGGACATGCACAAAACTTTGCAAAGGTCCCGATCATGGAGACAGAGGATCTTGCTCCCAAGTTTGGGGGGGGTACACGCCACAGATCTGTGCTCCCCATTTCAATTCCACGTTGGGCACGAACTGCACTCGCTCGTTTTCATTTTGAGCTCATGCCCAGCCGCCTGGCGTTCTTCGGCTTCGGTTCACTCTCTGCGCCACGCGTGCCGCCACCCGCCCGCCTCGTCTCAATTCCCTGCTGGGAAGCGAGCAGCTTCCCACGAATCCAGTTTCCTCCCCCACATCCTCAAGGGAGTATAGGTCACCCAAAGGCGGAGGATCTCCCTGGGGAGTTTCTTGAACGCCCAGCTTGTTTGAGCGGTGTGTGTAGTTTGTACACTAGTACGTGACATGTGCCACCAGCGTTGCCCCTGGAGCGCACCTGGGCAGCAGGTAGGACCAACTGGATCACATCCTTTCGAGCAGTGGCTCCCAGTCCTGGTGCCCCTTAGTTACAAACAACCAAACCCCTCACTTCCTAAGAATATTAACTCATGTAAGAATGAGATGAATTTGGGCCGTTCGCTCCCAGCTCTTACACACATCGGCGCTTTCACCTTTTTGTGAAATAAACCCCTCTCCCACAACTTGGAACTAAAAACAAAGCTCAAATATTCCACCTGAGCAGCTGCTTGGATGAATTAAGGGTGCGATCCTCAGGAAGGGGGGCTGGGCTGAAGACCAGCAGGTGTGTGGAGGACCGGGAGCTACAGCCGCAGACCAAAAACCCGAATCGCTTTCAACCCTCGGGACCTGCATTCCCTTACTGGTGCAGGTGAGCTCATGGACAGGAATGGGGTAGCAAGAGGAGGCCCTCCCAACACGTGCAGCCTGGTGAGTTGATCGATCCCAGGATCTCCCCCAGCCGTTTCCTCTTGACAGAAGCCAGGGTGTCCGCTTCAGCATCACGCCTGGCATGTTCATTCGACTCCATCTCTCGGTGTAGAGACACGCATCCTGTTCTTGGTTTTAAATGCACTTACCTGTCTTTTCCACCTGTGTCCTCACATCCGCGTTTTCCTGTTCTTCTCTGGTCCCGTGTCCCGGACTGTACCTCGCTGCTCATTTCAGGACCGATTCCAGAACAACTGTAGTTTCTTTAACCTGGTGACCAAAACTGTACGCTAGATTCTAAAAGGGAGCTTACAAGCACATAGTGCAATTTTAACAAAGCCCCCCATTTACATTCTGTACGAGATCCCAACGTGCCTTTTTAGCTGCTTCGTATTATCTAGCTGGAAGACAGGCACGTGTCAATACGAACACCTGGGTTTTATAGAAGCAGCCCCCTCTAACTCCACATGTTCATTCTGAATTACAGTATGCATTTAGAATTAAATATTCAAGCCACAAGGCCTCTTCAGCACCAGTGAACCAACACTCGAAATAGTGAAAGGAAACCTGCATGTGCATATCCCAGCATTCCCAACCCGGAAAAGGCCTGAATGCCCTGGCACGCCCACTGTCCACCCTGACGAGAGACGCATGGAACCAGCAGCCGCAGAAATGGGCTCTTGGGCTATAACAAACCACTGAAAGACCGTTTATAAAAGGTCATCAGCAGAGGCCGGATACCACTGGATTTGTGAGAGAATCCGGACAGAGAAGAGAAAAATGTCCAAGCTTAAGATTTGCTGGAGAGGAGGACAGCAGAAAATGAATTCTCAAAACTCCGTTTTCTCATGTGTGTGGAACAGATCCATTTCCAACTGGCACATCTCGACACCAGCCCGAAGATGTGTAGCTAGAGAAAATGGTACAAAATTCATCATGATCGAAGGGTTAATTTATTTGAATGAGCCCAGTACAGTGTTGAGTGTTATGCATTACAACTTGCAAAGATCTACAGTTTAACTTTTGTTTTACAGATTGGAAGATGCCGTCATGAAGGTCTTCTGCTGGAGAGGAGGAACAATTTTCCCCAACAAGGATCCCTTTTCAAAGCAGTTTCCTTGAAATGCACGACAATGTAGTGCCAGAAAGCAAGAACGGCTTAAAAAAAAAAAAGTTGTGAAACCTGCTGGAATGTGTGTATTTCGTCTTTTGGTTCAGTTCCGTGCACTGAAAGCCGAAATGACCCGACAGCTGTTGGTTATTTGAGAATGTCCCCAAAGTCCAATTAAAACATATCCGAACACCACTTTCGTTCCATATAACAGATTTAATATAAAAATAATCTTATTTACACACTTAAATTAAAAAAAAAATCATTTGTTCCCCCCCCCAGACAGAAACGGGCTCTTCCGTAAGCAGGGCGAGACTGTGGGAACGAGACTGGGGTGTCACAGCGCACTGCACGCCAGCAATACTGATGCCTTGGGCTTACATTCATACAGGGTCAAAAAGTTAGCTGCATCATTTAAACACCATCCCCCCAAAAAAAAAATCAAAAAAAAAATCAAAGCAACCACTTCCATCATCCATGTAGTGAGTAATAGATTTCGCCTCAACCAAGTCCTGAAATCACACGATCCCCATCTTCCAACGCTCCACCCAAAATCCACAAAAACCACGACGCCCCGTGTCTGCCGTTTCCAGGGATCAGTCCTTGGTTTCCTTGCCTAGTCCGAAAGCACCAAAAGCCAGGGGCATGGGCGGGCGGCGGTGGTTCCATTATGGGATCAGTTCGGAAAAGCCTGCGCCCCCCCGCCCCCCCGACCTGTCAGAGGCCCTGTGTTCCTCCCCATTTGTGGGGAGGCCATGGGGAAAAAAAAAAAAAAGGATTTCGGGGCTGTTTTCAGCACGGGAGACCACGTTCCGGTGGTGGTGGTGGTGGTTGTTCTCCTCCTCTCAAGTGTGGGAAAACGACTGACTACTGCTGCTGCTGCTGCTTCTTGTTGCATCTCCTCTTCCTCCTCCTCCTCTTTCGCACAGATGCGTCTCATCTGATCAGCAGGGCCAGCCCCGCGCCCAGCCCCGCCACCCCGGCAAACGCCATCAGGGCGTTCCTGATCGTCGACTCGGGGTCCTCCACGCGGAAGAACTCTACGAAGCCGTCCTGGGGAGGGAGGGGAGACAGAAGGCACAGTTAAAAAAAAAGAACCACTGTTGATTGCAGTGAAACCATCAATCCTGGGACATGTGGGTCTTTAGCAGCCATCTTCTGGAAACAAGTTAGATGCTGAGAAGCACCAGCCCAGGATCCTAAACCCATTGAACACTGATGTTTACAGTCAGAGAAACTATGGTTTAGGGTCCCTGTAGGACTGTAAAAATGAGAGGGGGTCTGGAATAATGGTTTAGGAGGGGAGGAGGGAACCCGGGTTGGGACAAGGGGAACAAAATCGGCCCAATGCACAGGACGGCGCTGTCGGAAAGCCCGGCTGCCGGCCCACATCAGGGAAACACGTAGGCCGCTCTCGGAAACCAGAAGCGGGCCGGGTTTAAAATAGCACCCGACGCAGGAAGGGAGCTGAATAATGCAGGAGCACCTGGCGTGCCGGAGTAGGCAGGTGACGCGCTCGCCAGCCAGGGCACAAAGGGAGATCAGGTTACCAGCAGCAGCAGCAGCTCGGGTTACTGATGAGCCGCGGGAGGGAAGGAGGGGAGCTCACTTTACAAAGTCACCCTAGAGCGCCGGCGACCCAGGACCCACGCCATTTCCGTTCCGAGAGCCCGGATCGTTCGAGGGAGGCCAGACTTCCCTGCCTTTACCGACAGGAGCTTTCCACTCCCTGGGGACAGGGACGAGCCGCCTGCGCTCGCTGGAAGGCAGCGTGCTCTGCTCTAGGCCTGCTGTTGGCTTGATGAGTGTCACGGGGAGTGTTACCCAACATGCACCTGCCCTGCTGCCTTCCCACCTGATCAGGTGTCGCTGGACCGAGCTCCGAGCTCCGGCGTCTCCCCCCCCCCACCCCCCTTCCAGGAAAGCCAAACCAGCTGCCCGGCCTCCGCCCGCGTCCCTGGTACCCACCCAGCCTCGGTTGTTCAGAAGCCACTCGCGCTGGTCCTGCAGTAGGTAGTTGGAGATCGCCTGGCCCACCGCCTCCACGCAGCTCTCCCGGCCCGAGTCCTTCATCTGCTTGGCCACCACCGCGCCGAACGACACCAGGCTGGCGATGCGGCCCCAGTTGGTCTTCCCGTCGCTGAACAAGCTTTTGGCCACGCCCGTCACGAAGCTCACGTCCTCACCCTTGTTCTCCAGCTCCAGCTTCGCGATCATGCCTGAGGGAAGAGGAAGAGGAAGAGGGTTTCAGTTTCGGCTTCCAGGAGCTGCGCCCCGCGCTCATCCACCGGCTTATTGGCACAAAACGGGCCAGAACGCCCCCCCGCTGTTAAGGATGAGGGACGCTTTGAGGCATCCGAGCTGAACAGGGGAGATTCTAGAAAGCCGCAGGGCACGTCCCGCTCGGAGAAGACGAGCGCTTCTCGAAGATCGCGTCTCTCTAAATCTAAGTCACAAGCCTTGAGATCAAACCGCGCCGGAGCTGAAGACGGAGGTTCACAGCTCCAACCCCACAGGAAGTCCCGACACGAGCGACACCAGACCTCAGGAGGAGGTGCCCTGACCCGGCTTGACATCCAAGCAACACAGTGACCGGCTGCCACTGAGGACACGGCGTTTCACCTGACCACATCAACGGGGGGGCAGCCAACGCTCCTGCTTGATGCAGTGTGCTCTTCCAAACACAAATGCCTCTTAGGACTTCTGTGAAACCTTCAGTAGCTCGGGGCACCCAGGAGCAAAACCAGGTCCTGCCAACTAACTGAACCGCAGGGCTGGGGTGAATGAGATTACAGGCTCTAGAGATCCTCAGAGGCCCACAGGTCTGTGGACAGAGGACTCCCCTCATCGGGCTACAACACGCTTTTATCAACCAGAGATCACCAAAGGCCGACTGCAGACTCGAGAGCAGCAGCAGAAGCACCAGACCAGGAGCCCTCCGTCCCCCGGAGCCTCGGCAACAGGGGACGGATCGAGCCCGCTGGTGGGTTGGACAGGGAACCAGCCTGTAGTTCAGCCCCTGGGCTGAGTCACCCTCTGTTGCTCAGGGGGAGGTCAGAAATGAGACCTGCAGCACTTGAGCCTTCAACCCGAGTTCACAAGGGATCACGCACGCCTCCCTTGACAACTAACGCCAGGTAACCTAGCCAACACTGGCTAATGGGGAGGTTCACCGCGATGGGGCCTGCTTACTTCCCTGTCCACACAGACACCTTGACAAAGAGTTGAGGACGGGGCTTTAAGCATCCAAACACTTGACCCTACAATAAAAGAGACTTGCATCATGCTATTGCACCACTGTCTGAGCCAGAGTCATGTCAAACAGGATACTGAAACCGCCAGCCCAACCAAAACCTCAGAGTTTCAACGTCAATAACAGAGCCGGGACCTCCTCGCACCGCGTCTCGGGTGTTTAAGCGCAGGCCAGGCTCGGGACTGTCCACGCAAGGACGCGCTCTCTCGCACCGAGCGACGCAAGGCGTCAGGCCACAGGCCAGGCGGCCTTATCAGCGCTCGGCAAGCCGGAGCGGAACTCGCGGCCCCCGCCTCCGTTTCTGAGAAAGCCGCCTCTAGCGCGCGGCCGATTCTCAGAAACAGGAGGCGCGCGGTTCCGGGGGGGGGGAGGGCGGCTGGTTGGAGAGCGCTTCGACTCTGCAGGCGCGAGGTGGTGGTGGTCGCCTGCGCTGCTGGTCGGCCCGGATACCCGAGAGACAAAAAAAATAAGGCTTTGCTCTCCCCCCACACATACAATTAAATTAGCAACAACTGCCGATACAGGTAGAAGCGAAACCAAGCCTGTTTTTTTATTTAAAAGACCCGGCTACACTGCGCCAGTCGTGGATAATTATAGCATTCTTCGGGGTGGATTATGATTAAAAACCCATGAGGCACAACGCCCATCCGCCGGCCCCTGAGGTGGGTCAAAACGCTCAGTGCGCGAATCACTCCTTCAGCTGAAGGCCAGAGCCTGGTTTTGTGTGGAACTGCAGCAACACTGCGTATCCAAGGCCACCCCCTGCGATTTTTATGATGTATCCAAAGCTGCGGCTGTAGTTATGGAAAAAAAAAATAACTAAGAAATGGTTCTCTAGCAGATTAGTGTTGCGAGGGTGAAACTTGAGTCATCCCCCGTGACCGCACCGGACTGCGCCCTCTCCGGCTTTTTGCACAAAACAGGCCAGGACTCTGACTCACCGTCTGACTGGGCCACAAATACGTTTATTCCCCTCAAAAGCAGATGCAATTAAAATTGCTTTTCTTACGAGAAGGTCTAATTTAACACATCAATTTCCCTACGGGATTAATAAAGTATTATCTATCTAATTTCCCCCCCTGTTAACGATGCGAGGCTTTGAGGCATCTGATCAACAGGAGAGATTTAACAAAAGTTGAGGTTTGAGCCACATTCTGGGAAGATGCTGTATATTTCTGTGTTCCGGGGGAAGTGACGCAATGGCTGATTACAACCAACTCCCCCCACCTTGTGACCCCCACAAATCTTCAGCCCCCCCCCAAAACTAAAAGCGTTTCTGGAAGTGACCTGTTTAACTGGAACACACCCCCGCCTTCATCGCTCGGGGCTTTAAATGCGACATGAATATAACCTTTGTTCCGCTCCCCTCACACAACCAACCGTCTCAATTAAACACCCCCCTCCCTGCGCCGCCTCTGGAAACCGACACGGTATTATAATGAATTAAAGAACCGAGCCTGGGACGTCTGCGGGCCGTTCATATGTAATAGTGGATATGTAGATCCACAAAGGTCTAAAAACAACCCAACCAGCCTCACACAACACGAACGTATTCAGCCCAATTTATTTTCTCTTAAGCAGCTTTAACAGATCAGATCTACCACGGCGAACAGTACCATGGAGACAGCCGAAACGTTGCGTTTCTTTTCTTGTCTTTTCAGCCTGAATTAAACCTTTACTCGTTTATTATCGCTACTCCTCTGGGCTTGAATCTCCCCATCCACCGCGGACATATTACCCACTTTCCTCTAACGACCAAGAGCGCAGTATGCGCGGCGATTAACGATAAAGGAACCAAGTTAACTGGTTTATTCCAGGCTGAAAAGAGAAGAAAAAAAAAACAACGTTTCGGCTGTGGAGCCTTCTTCGGGCGTAAAACAAGATGGGGCAAAACATGGATTAATGCTAAATACGAGACCCCAGCTCTCATCGCGTCCCCTCGCCATTTCCCCCTTCGACCCAGGAACAGCCGGAAGTGACGTGTCCTATTGCGTCCACTACCGACCTCAAAGACCTGCCTCTGCCCCACCACCCCCAAAAAAACAATAATTTCCCACGTCCGCTCAACATTTCCAATCACCGACGTGCTTCCCACATTATAAATCTTCGGTATACTATCTCCTGTATACGGCCCTCGCCCCAGGAACTTGAACTCCCCCTCCCCCGCTGATTACGGAAACTGCTGACGGAAGACAAAAGCGAAACTTGCCGAATTAATTACCGCAATTAGTCACTTTTGTTTACCAAGCGAAAAATAAACCCACAGCGCCGACCCGACCGCGTAGCAATTAAAAAAAAAACCTGCAGTTAAAAAAAAAAAGGCACCGGGTTATGAGAGATTTAAACAGTCCTTGCTTCCGAGATAAAATCGCGGTCTTACCCCAGTCGCTTTGCGCTACACTTAGTGGGGGGGACCCGTAAATTGTTTAATGCAAAACAAAAGAAAACGGTTCAAACGGACAGAATGATGTTGGTATTACCCCCCCGGCCATGTCCCGATTCCCAAAGCACCGCATTAATCCCGCCGAGAACAGCTCTGAGCAGGCAGGCCCACACAACTGGACTGGATGTACAATGCGAACACCCACGGAAGAAACGCGACCAGCACTCGCCTTGCCGCACAGAAAAGTACGGATTACACCACTACGAAATGCATCCAGAAGGAGAGGCTTCACTTTAAGGCGCCGATACTGTAATAAAACAAACACCGCAAGAAAAGACCCCTACCGTGGTAGGCGATCTGATGCTTCGCCACCACACTGTCCACGACGCGCTTCAGGGTCTCCAGGGCCTTGCCTCGGCTCCGGCGGTGCGGCAACCCCGTGTACATCTGCAAAAAGGTCCCGATTAACTCCCGGGTCTCCGCGTTCAGCTGCCCGTGGGCCTCGGAGAGGAACTCGGGGACGCCGCCGCAGTCCAGCGGGGTGTCCGGGGTGGAGGGCAGGGACCCGCCGGCGTGGCCGCTCTCCGGGAAGTGGCCGCCCAGCTTCAGCCCCGCGGGCAGCGACCGCGGCGACTTGGGGATCCAGGCGCTGGTCGCCACGGGCTCCGCCGAGTAGTTGTCCAGTTCGTCCTCGGCGTAGTCCGCCTTGAGCATGGGGTCCAGGACAGCCGTGCGGGCGGCGGACCCGCCCGGACAGGGCCCCAGGCTGGCGAGGCCGGGGTGAATGGTGGTGGCGTTGGGGCAATAGAGCTGTATCACGGCGCTGGCCGAGGTGCGCTTCAGCGAGGAGAGGCTCATGGTTCGCTTGGGGGTTTGCAGTTGCTGATTAATCCACACAAAGGTTCCCTAAAAATTTAGCCCTACTCGATTACGATGGCTAGAGAAAACGTTAAAGACTGCCCGATTAGTTCTCTAATGGAAAAAAATGGCTCAACCTTGCCCTATGAGTCGGATTGAAGCACAAGGACAGCGCAGCGACTGTATTTATACAAAACCTGACGTCACCCTATCGTCACATCTCTACACAGGCTGTAGGTTTCGTTACTGTTGGTTTTGTTTTTTCAAAACACTTTCCTGCGATTTTCCCCTGGTGGATTTCGAATATTTTTTTTCCGAAAAAAAATAACACAGTCCCGTTATCAATTTATCGCTTTGAAAACATAAAATAACCGACATATTGTAGGGTATGTCCACCGTTTCGTTATGCTGCGCCAGAACCCCAAACGTTGTAAGAAAGTGGCGGATTTAATTTCTCTATTAACAAAAACAGACTGGTTTCCTTTGAAGACCTGGTTCACATTTAGAGAGGGTGCTTTTTTTTGTTGTTTTCTTTTTAATTGTTTTTTACTCTGGGGAAAATTCCAGTCGATTCCAGTAGCGTTTGCCCGGAACTAAAGTCATGGAGCTGCTTTACAATTAACAGCTTAGTGAGGAACAATACAAATAAATAAAAGATCCTTTGCCCATCTTACAGTGCTGGAAACTGAGTACTCAGCTGATCCTTTCTCAGCGTGAGCTTTGAGGAATCATTTTGACTCCTTATTGGAAGAAAAAAATCATTTCTAAAAGTAAAACTCCAGCTATTAGCTTTAAAGCTAATAACCCCTGAAGACTCTGCAGCATGAAGAAAATGACAGGAATGTTCCCAATTAGGAAACCAATAGTGACTGATGATGATCTTCAGTTTTCAAATGAAAAGAATTTGCCTTTCACCAGGTATGATAAGACACACCTGACCTTAACATTATCCATGTCACAAAAACTTTTCAGTGCACCAGTATGCGTTCTGATAGTGCACAGTATTTATTCTGAAGTTATTCACAAGAGACTTATTTCCAGTGTGACAACCAATTTTCCTGATGTGTGCAGACACACTTACTATTCCTGTAGTATGGAAAACCTCCTATGTTCCTATAATCCTAGACCAGACCCGTCCCCAAGAAAGCCTGTCATAGAGAACAAAGTGATTTCAGGCCAGCTGCTCTTGCGTCAGAATTGATGGACTCATTGGAGAGGATCTTGGCTGAGGATGTCTCCCAGTCAGTTAATGGTAAACATGATCCAGATCATCAGTTGGCTTAAAAACAGGTAAAGGATAGAGGATGCTGTCATACCCTTCATTCATGTGAATGTCACTCTGCAACTCCCAGCTGGCCAGCCACTGAAGCTAAGCAGGTGTGAGCCTGGTCATTACCTGGATGCGAGACTCCTGGGAAATACTAAGGTTGCTGCTGGAAGAGGTGTTAGTGGGGCCAGCAGGGGGCGCTCACCCTGCGGTCCATGTGGGTCCTAATTCCCCAGTATAGTGACGGGGACACTATACTGTAAACAGGTGCCGTCCTTAGGACACTCCACTTAAAGTGCTTTACAGGTAATGGGGATCCCCTCCACCACCACCAGTGTGCAGCCCCACCTGGATGATGCACCAGTACTCTCCCCACACACCAGCTCTCAGTGGGGAGGGGAGCAGAGTGATGGAGCCAGTTCATAGATGGGGATTATTAGTAGTTCATGATTGATAAAGGCCAATGGGAAATTTGGCTAGTAGGCCTGGGTTACACCCCTATTCTTTTCGAGAAACGCTTTGGGATTTTTAATGACCGCAGAGAGTCAGGACCTCGGTTTGACGTCTCATCCGAACCCGTTCACAGGTTGTGGTGAGCTGTGTGGATTCCTGCAGGACTGGTGCAGAATGACAGTGTATGCGTTGTTATCTTTTATGTCATGTTTTTATTTATTTTGAGTGTAAAGTGGATACGTACTGTCTGTAGAGCGTTCGTAAGTCTCTGTGTTGTGGAAAACATACCTGGCAGAAGAAGTTTCGGAGAAATGCTGTTCGGAGAGAGCAGAGTACGATTCTGTCATAGCATATTGTATCCCATCATTCCACCCGATGTGCAAAGTCATGCTTTTTTTCTTACGTTGTGTCCTTCACCCCTCCCCTTTACCCTTCACCTGCAGTGGGGTCAGTCGCTAGGCAGGGCCACAGCACCAGCAGGGGGCTGAGTATGCTGCCTGAAGGGCGAGTCATCCTGTCGTGCTGTGGACAGCGCGTTCCCTTGTCAAGGTGGAAGGCGAAGACGGGACACTGGCCTGTTTCACCGTCACGGGGCAGGGGGCATCTGACCCCCGGGGCAGCAGAGAGAGGCCACTGTGTGACTGAGATCCCGGGATAAAACTCTTCCCTTTCCTTTTGTCTGTCTTTCCCTGCCCCCCCCCAGACTCCCAGAAGGTCACACGATCAGCTGGCTTCGTGGATGTGTTCCCCTGGAATGTGAAACAAAAGAACACCCAACTGGGGCAGCCTCAAAACTGAAAGCCTTTTTTCCATACTGCCTTTACTTGTGATAACTCTCTGGGTTCACGCATCCGTCTGTGTGGAGCTTGCGTGTTATCTCCAGCAGGTGAATATCAGGTTTAAGTGGCTGCTCTACACTGTGCCCCCCCCCCAGGTGCAGGGCAGCCCCAATCCCTCATTTTCCTTGAGAGTGGCTTTCATGCCTTTCTCCCATACAGCCAATTTCTGATTCTGGGCCACCCAGACAGATACTTTATTTTATCAACAAATATCTTTTTCAAATTGTTTTTGAGCTTTAAAATGGACCTGATAACCCCCAGGGACCCGTATCCCGGCAGTCTGAGATGTGTGTTGCTGTGAGATAATGTCACGTCTCAATGAAGCTGAGAAGGCTATTCATCCTCCGGAACAGAAAAAATAGCAGTCAGTCATCTTCTAGAGTGTGTTTTCTTTCTTAGCAATCTGTCCTTATATAGATTTCCAGTAATCAAGCATGGCAGCAAGGAATCTGATGCTCTCGACAGGGCATACAGTGTTTATACATGAACCCTTGGTTATTGGCAAAATGATCACGTCATAAGTCATAGTCTGACCATCCTGGGGAATATACTCATTATATCTTTTCACTACGGTAAGTCTGCGGGTGAGGGAGTTTGGCTGACACCAGTACTCTGCAGAGTGTTTAAGAAAGAAATACGGTGCAAACGGTCTCTATTTCTGTAAGTTCCTGAAAGTTTACCACAATAAATCTACCCAAGGGTTCACAGTTTTCCCATGTTTTCCCCATGTCGACAGTGTTGTCTTGGTGCGGCTTTTATGGTTGTGTCATTGAATGCTCTATCTGTTTTCCCATGGTTTGGCTGAGCCTAACTTCATTTTACTAAACTTTTAAAGGGATATCAAATATCACCTTTAACAAGGAGACCATTGTGCAGTGCGGAACTGTAAGCCCGAGCCTGTAACTATAACTCCTGCTTATTAATGGCAGATATATTTGTATACTGTATACATCTTATATGTCCATGCAATTGCACAATCTCCCATTATTTCAAGTCTCAGGTCTGCAGTAAGGCAGTAATGTTTCTTGAACCCATTGAAGAGAGGCGTGTAGACATGCTCACCTGCACAGCCCCTTGACTCACGCCAACGTCCACTGCGCCTGACAGGAGAGTGAGTGCTGATTGGAGGAGTGGAGCATCCTGCGCTGACATCACAGAAGCACATGGTTGGGAAGGGATCTGTCAAGTAGCAGGAGTGGATGCTATCCCAGAAGCCTAGAGAGAGGCTGATGAAGCCAATACCAGGTCCCACTCAGCCTGTCCTGCGCCTGTACATGGAGGGATGGACAGTGACAAGACTGATGTCTGGGCCGTGGCCTCCAGAAGAAAAATATCTTTCAGTTTCGTGTACTAAAATGTTATTGGAGGAAGAGCTCTCTTTTTTGGAGGTTAAGGAGGGTCCCACAAACGTCGGCCTGCCCACTTTCCTAAATCCCAGCTCACCTGAAGCTGACACATCACGATGTGCCACTGTCAAGCTTCACCTGTGGGATGAGTCCTGCAGGCCCTCTCTTCTGAGGCCATCAAGCCACTGCCTAACTTTCAATGGATCTGCCATCGATAAGAACATAAGAATCTAAGTCACAATACGAAGCCGATAGCCTCACATACAGTAGCTTGCTTGGGTGCCAATAGCTAACTAATCCAAGGATCTCATCCAGTCATTTCTTGAAAGATGCCAGGGTATTAATGTCCACTACATGGCAGGGTAGTTCGTTCCAGACTTCCGCCCCCCCTTTGTGTAAAGAAGTGCCTCCTGTCCTGCTCGGAGGATCTCTTCCAGTCATTTCCTGAACGGGGACCAGGGTATCATTTTACACTGCACGGCCTGTTCCAGACTCCCACCACTCTCTGTGTAAGGAAACGCCTCTTGGTCTCCGTTTTAAATGAACGTCCTTGCAGTTTCCCTGTGCCCTGTGCCATCTAGTTTGTGGTTTTTATGATTGATTCTGCGAGCGGTAAGAGGAATGGGGAGGCTGTTCCAAACTGTGAAGATACAGTATCTATATATAAAGAAATAAATATTTTGTCAGCCATCGATGATCAGTTCTAGTTCCCTCCCAGTAAAAGTACAGACAATTGAACAGAAGTCGTTCATGTTATCTTGTCGGAAGGACGTGTTGCTGAACCCTGACACATGGCCAGATCACAGACTGGGACATTCGCTAAAGATCAATTTTTCTTTCTCTTTCTTGGGAATGCAGTTTTGATCTTTTCACATCATTCTGGATTACTGACCTCATCACCCCCGCCTTCCTGGAGATACAGTACGTCATCAGAAGGAACTGGGATCGTTTTGATTGATGCCTGTCTGGAGTTTGAACATGACCCCCCCCCTGCTGCTGAGAGATAGGAGCGCCAGGAATTTAGATAAGGGGTTTGCTCAAACAGAGAACACAATGTGGGAATTTGATTGCATACCATTTTCATTATCAGTCCAATGACATAATCTCAGAAAAGTACAAAGTGTTCCTGGGGCAGGGCGCTCAGGCACAGTGGAGTGGCCTGAAACAGCCTCAGCATTCATGAAGGGAAACTGGGATCTACATAAAGTGTAAAGCACTACAGAGGCCTTTTGGTGCTTCAGCAATGATACACACCTTTACAGCACCGTATTCTTCTTACTGCTAGTAGTGATAATATGGCTCTGTGGCTAAGGATCAAATCCTGTGGCCAGCAGAGGAATATTACTTCATTGGGCCCCTGAGCAAGGCCCTTACCCCCAGCTACTCCAGTGGTGCTGTATAAATAGCTAACCCTGTGCTCTGACCCCAAGCTTCTCTCTCCCTGTCTGTGTGTCTCATGGAGAGCAAGCTGGGGTATGTGAAAAGACACATTCCTAATGCAAGGAATTGTTTAGGGCCAATAAAGTGATCTAATCTTATCTTAATATGTTTCATACATGTTGTTATCTAAGGTGACTAACAATCTCATGACCTTGCTCAATTAAAGGAGTGGAATTGTTGCAATGGTATTACTAATAGGAAATGATACACTCAGAAAATAAAAAAAGGACACACACTAAAAGTCAATAAGTCAATGGAAATCAATCAGAAACAGTTATGAAACCTGTAGGAATTTAAAGTCCTTTACAGATTATCGAACTCTGTCTGGATGCAAGGCTGTTTTTGTGCTAAAATGCTGACAGAGTTTCATCAATCACAGCGGAGTACTGCATATTGCAAACATGGAAACATGGGTTTCAGTAACCTTATAGAAGATTATAGTGGAAAAGAGTACAGGCGTGTCTGCAAGTTTCCATTCCAGCAAGCCTCTTAACGACCCCAGTCTGCACATCATTGACTTAATTGGACCAATTTACCAGCTTCTCCCAGCTCTACGACCGGAGAAAAGAGTCGGCAGAGTCACTTTGCTCTGCCTGTGTATCCGGATGCGGACGGAATCAGGTTTTGGAAGCACTGTCCCGGAACCCCTGCTTCACAGGAGAGGTGCGCGGTTTCCTGGGACATTTCCAAAAACCCAAAAGGAAGGGGGGGGTCCTTTACAGGTCATGGGGATCCCCTCCACCACCACCAGTGTGCAGCCCCACCTGGATGATGCTCCAGTCCGCCCCCCACACACCAGCTCTCAGTGGGGAGGAGAGCAGATTGATGAAGCCAGTTCAGAGACGGGGGTTGTTAGGAGGCCATGACTGGTAAAGGCCAGGGGGGAATTTGGCCATGACGCCGGGATTACACCCCTACTCTTTTCATGAAACTCCCTGGGATTTCTAATGGCCACAGAGATTCAGGACCTCAGTTTTACATCTCATCTGAAGGACAGGGGCTTTTTACAGTACAGTGTCCCCATCACTATACTGGGGTATTAGGACCCACACAGACCACAGGGTGTGGGCTCCCTACTGGTCCCACTAACACCTCTTCCAGCAGCAGCCTCAGCTTTCCCAGGAGTCTCCCCTCCAGGTACTGACCAGACTCACACCCGCTGAGCTTCAGGGGGCTGCCAGCTGGGAGCTGCAGGGCGATACAGCCGCTGGCCAGAAACGGCACATCACAGTCCAGAAGAAACAGCAACAGCAAGACGATCTCAACAAATCCAAGCTGCAGGGATGATTCGAACGTGTGCAGAAGGAGGATGTGATGTGATGTGAGCTTGTCGTCCTTCAAGCTAGAGGCGCTCACCCTAAAATCACCACCCTTGAAAGCCCAGAAACACCTCGGTTTAGAACGGTAAAGCAGGTTCAAAGTTCAGGGAGTTAGGGGCCATCTGATATGATGGTTCTAACAACTTGTAGCTCTCAGGGCTCCTCTGTACACTGAGCCAGATGCTGAATTGACTTTAACTCATGTTTTTGACAAGCTGTTGACGTCTGTCTTCTAGTCTCTGGAAGTTGGGTGATTTCATTGCTGGCGGGGGCCGGGATGGAGATAGTTAAATAACTCCATTTATTTTGTGTCTTTCAGAAGGACATCGCAGGCTGATATCTGCTTCTGAGCTCGGCAGCCTGTTTTCTGTTGTTGTTTTTGTTTGGGAAACACGAGCTAGGCGGCAAAGAACACAGTCCAGCGGTAGTTAAGCAAAAACAACATTTAGTAACAGTAATTGTTTACCAATGAAGTCATGGTTACTAAATAAAACCGACAATTCGAGTGATTAGTTTGTTTTTTTAATCAGCAGAGGAGGTTCTAAGAACTGTTCGTGAAATTTCCAGAAATCCCCAGAGCCCGGCCGCAAACGCGCTGCGCTGACGCGGGTCACAACAGGAACGCGCATCTCTCCTGACATCTAGCGGACATATTGTGATACTACAAGTCTCCACCTGGTGTGTGTGTGCCCTGTGATGGACTAGAGTCCTGTCCAAGGGGGTGTCCTGCTTTGCGCCCAGTGCTTGCTGGTTCAGCCTCCAGCTCCCCCACCACCCTGTACTGGATGGTGATGTATTTGAAGTTGAAGACGAACCTTATATTGAAGGATCCAAGGAAATCTCACTTCAACAACACAGCTGGGCAGCTTGTTCCAGGCACCTGCTACCCTTCCTGTAATGCTGCATCAAGAACACAGGACCCCCTCGCTTGACGACATGTGTCACGTACTGGAGAAAAAAAACATTCACTATGCAGTGGCCAGGTTCTGAATGTTAAAAGGCCCCTGAACGGAAATATGCCATAGTGTCCTTAATAAAAGCCAGGTATGTCCTGGACAAGCTATCCAAATCTGAAATGCATTTATTGTTATGACGAACGGCACCTGCATCATGACAACAGAAGCTCCCCACACACCGTTCCAATTAATGTAAAACTTTATTTCAAATACAGACGAAAAAAATGCTTTTTCCTCTTCCCGCGTTTTCTATTATACATTTGCGCCTTTTGTTTAAATTAACCCCCCCTCCTGACTCAACATCCATGTTCTAACCTGACACATAAAGCCCATGTTAGCAGACATCTGCACCTCTCAATCCTTATCATCCCCGACAGGCGCAAGGCTGGAGTTAGGTTAGGCTGGGGGAGGGGGGGTGGTGGTATGTTTTTGCTGTAAATCTTGGAAATTTCACGACGGGAGAAACAAGGTGACTGTGCAATTGCATTCTGCTAGCCAGCGGTCAGGCCCGAGGACGACTCTGCTTTTCCCACGAACGGGAGAAGACGGTGGTCTCGGCCCACATCGCACACACCCTGCACCTTGGGTCTACACCAGCCCGTCCGCTTCCAAATTTCCCCGGCTAGCAGCTGCGGTCACAGCTGTACAAAAGGAACAAAAAGTGCCTTAAATCTGTCGTTATGTGTACCTAGTTCTTCGATCTGAGTTGCAGCCCTTTCATTTAATTTCTTCGTCATGTGTAAACCAACAGCAGCCCTCCTGAGCCATGCGGGACAGGGACTCAACCCCCCCCGTGCAGCCAGAGAACAGAATCAGCTATCAATTAGAGGTTGAGCCGTCTGGTGGCGTCTGGAGAGAGCAGCAGAAAGAAGCGAATGAGGTGTGAGCCAGTTTGAAACTGTATAAAAGTGCATGCCAGGAGAACTCAGATTGGCTGTTTTTTTTATTTTTGTTATCGTTGCTTCACCATGCGAAATCACAATCACAAAATTAAAAAAGGCTCCTTAAAGCGACATACCAGGGGTTAAAGTGAGGGGACGCGCATCATCGTTGCACCTGACAAGGTGCGTTACTGACTGCCTTCCTCACATGCACTTCCTGGTTATCTGCTCTGAAAAGTCTTCCTAGAGGCTGTTATTTAGCTTTGTTGCCAGAACAGACAGGGCAAACTGAGCTTTTAAGCTAAATCGGCAAAACAGCATTACATACAGTGCACGTCACTGCAGGAGACCAGAAGGTAAATCAAGAGGACATCTGAAGTAAACGCCTATGGGTTCTCTCACACCCCCGTTGCCTGCGAACTCTGAATGGCGGCATTAAGATATTGAGATGAAGGGCAACTTAAAAGCCGACGGGGGTGTGCATGTCAAATCTGACACATTTCCCTACGAGATTCACACAGTGCACCCCTGTCCTCCATGCCCCTGGACACCGTCAGGGAGTTAAAGCACTCTGTATACAATGGTGCACTATGGGAAGAGCTCAGCCGGCTTGAAACCACCTCCAGGTCACCGGCCTGTAGGCGAGGCTTGGCGGCTCTCTTACCGCTCGTCACTGGCCGTCAGACGAGTTCTACTATTCCCAACAACTGGCTTTTCCACCCAAAACAGCTCCAAGGAAACTGGCTTCTCCGCACACGTTGCTCAGCGGGGGAGAGGAGAGAATGAAACCGCGATAACTGACAGGCCTCCAGACTGGCTTCGCTCTCCACAGCCCGGGCAGCACCCAGGATCTGAGGGCGCCCCCCCCACCCCACCGGGGCGGATGACTGCCTGCCGAGCGCGACACACGCAGGGGCAAACCGGCCCAGAGGGGAGCAGGGAGCCCAGCACGGATCAAGCACCAGGGGGCGCCGTCGCCCCCTCCAGGGAGGCCAAAAGGCCCACCGGCCGAGACTCCTGCTCTGCGGGGAAGAGCGGGGAACCCACCAACGCCAAGGAGGACAGGAAGCGAGGAAGAAGCCTCCTCCGGCAGCCGAACGCGCCGGGAAAGAAAAGCACGAGAGGAGTTTTCCTGGAGACATCGGCCGAGGAAAAAAGAAAAAAAAACAAAAACAAAAACAGAAGAGTGTGCAACTATTTACAGGACGACCGCAGCCAGGAACCGAGCATATCACGGCACAGAAAAAACAAAAAAATCAGTGTGTGGGGAGGCAACACAGCAAATGCAAAAACGTGCACACTCCCCACACGGAACAGGACTTCTTTTTCCTCAGTCAGTCTCGGAGTGGTTCCCAACCCTGGGACAAGGAACCATGGTTTAAACAGGTGGCCCCTCTGAAGCACAGGCTCTACTGCTCTGCCCTCTAGTGGAGTGTTCCGGTAATGCAGGGCCTGTCAAACATGGCACACAGGCTTCTACAGCGAGCTGGAAGATAGAAATGCGAATGTACAGCCTGGTTCGGGTCATGCGCATCCCCAAAAACCTCTCCCTTGAGCAGGCGGTCCATACGGCAAAGCAGTCTAAGAGAACTCTTTTGCCATGAGTTTTATTTCAGCTTCAGGTTCAGAACTGATCAGAGGCCATTCTTGCTCAATAACTCGCGCTGCAGGGCAGATGCGCAGGCAGCGGCTTTATTCTAAAAAAATACTCCCAGTATTCCTCCCCTCCTCCTCCTTTTCACTGGTGCAGAGTAACCCGCCCTTGCCACCTCGCGCGACAGCAAGACGGGGTTGTCGGGGACCACAACGCTCATTCACCCCTATTGCCTCGGAGCACCAACTCCTTCTACCTCCGGACCGATGGCATCACACCACTCAGAGATCCACAGCTCGCTCCTGCGGGGTGCGAAACACAGTGCCGATCGTGTCACACTCACCCCTCCCTGCCCCTGGAAACTGTGATATGTGCGAGTCTAGTGTGTGTCAGGGGGCAGGGGGGTGGATTTATAAAGCCCATGTGGGCCCATTCCCGGGGGATAACGGCGGTGTTGATCTATTTGTCAGTTTGGCGCGACGCTCAGGAGGGTCTGACCTCTGCGGCCGGGATGCTGCCCTGAGGTCAGAAGGGGGCGCAGGATCCCAGCAGCCTCTCCAGCGACAAAAAGATAAATAATCGGACAACGCCGAAAAAACAGGAAGCAGAGGCTGGGGTGGGCTGCGGCAAGTTGGCAGAGAGCTCCCGATTTTTCCCCCAATATGCCCACCCACCCGCTAAATCCAAACTCCGTGCCCGAGCTCGGCTTTTCCTCTTGGGAAAGTCTACCTAACGGGAACGGAAGATCCAATGATGATCACGCACACTCTCCCTCCCGCGATCCAGACCTGAGCCATCATCAGGTCATGCTCTTCCTCGGTCTTAATAACAGGCTCCACAAGACGCTATTTGATTTGGCCACTGGATAATTCCCCCCCCTTCAAACTGGAGCTCATCTCAACGAGTCTTTACTCATAAATTAAAGCCCTCGCTTTGCAGAGTTTCACTCGGGATCTCCTCGTTTCCAAGGACTTCCCCTTCAGGGAAACGGAAAGCAAGGTGGATTTCTTGGAATGAGACGGGCTGAACCACATCACTGCTGAGGTTCTAGATTTAAAGCCGAGACGGGACCAGACGATTTACAAAGAACACCACCATGAGTTCTATCTCACCTGGGTCGGGTCAGCACGTCTCGAGAACCCAAGCTGGGTAAACGCATTAGACTCAAAGGCGTTATCCCCGAAGGGCTTGAAAATGACAAAGCAAACTGATATGTCAACCCAAGCTTAGGATTAGATCTAAGTCAAAACACACTGGCGTCTTTTCAAGCCATGTAAATCATATTAAAAAACGAAAATTCAAAATATAACAGCGCTATGAACTTTCCTTTTATATTTAGGTTCTTAAAAACCAGCACAATACATCATCAGAAACCCTCTTTATGTTTTTTTTTAGCAAAGTCAACTTCCAGGGTGTTGGACAAGACAAGTCCCCAGAGAGTCAAGCAGTCTTTTGTAGCACAGATGAGACAGGAAAAAGACTCCCAGAACGCTCTCATCCATCAGAACCTTCTGATCCCAACGGACAGCCAGGAAACATGGGGATAAGGGATTCAGGGGGGATGCTGGGGGAGCAGGAGTTCAGTTAGCAAGGAGTCCCTGACCCAGGACAGAAGATGTGTAGAGTGTGGAGCCACAATCCAGACAGCACGCAGTCCCACTTAACCAGAAGCAGCCAGGGGAGGCAGTGGGGAGAGGGATAACAGCAGCCCAGCACCTTTTCTGGAAAGGCCACCAGCACACTCCGTCCGGGCTCTTCGGATTCACCCCGGGATCAAAGGGTCACTTCCAGCCGGCCGAGCTTCCGATTCCTTCAGCTCCCGTTCTGATCCATTTCCTCTTTGCCCCAGCCCGGCCCCCGGGACGCAGCCTGGCAGGAGCCGGAGGAGGAGTGCTGGGGGTTCGCCTTGCCCTGGGCCCACACCAGGCCGCCAGATCGCGGTGCTGCTGTCAGGGGTGCGTGCGGTGGGGGGGGCATAGGGTGAGGATGGGAAGGTATGGGGAGGTCGAAGGTCGAAGGGGAGGGGGCGTTGCCTTGTCGCTGTTTAGGGCTGTTTACTCCTCTCCAGAAAAGGCAGCATTAGGAACAATGCTCTTCCCAGTGACCCTAGTGACCCCAGTGACCTCCAGAACTGTCCAAACGCCCCCTTTTTAAAAAAAACACTTCCAGAGCCCCCTGGGATACGTACTCCTGAGTTACAGAGCCATCAGAGGCCCCTCACCCTCCTCTTCATCAGCCATACACAAGCCTTCGTTCACTAACAGGCACAGAACACCCCCCCAAATCTGTAACTTCCCTTCTCCAGATCCAAAACAATCAGCTCCCGGGCTCCACGAGCAGACAGGGAAGACAAGACTCCCCTCCTTCAGAAAGTCCCCAAAGCTGGGGGTTAAGAGTTTATTCTCCTTTTCAAGGCATTCATTTTTACAAGCCTGGGAGATAAAATCAAATTCTTCTGGGCCTAGCTACATCACCGCGAAAGGAAAAATATTGGACACCACAGGGGTGCGGGGTGGGGAGTGGGGGGTATCAAGGATCACATCCCAAAGGAATTTCACTCCGACATCCGGCCAACGTTAGAATCCTGCGAAGGATCCGATCAACAGCTCCCTTGTCGATTCCATAAAAAAAAAAAAAAAAAAAGAGAGCGCTTGCATTCCTGCCGCCACTTTGCAGGGCTCTCAGCCCTCCTGCGTTTCCCCCAACATCCGCCCTCCTCGTTCCCACATCCCTGCTGAGGCTTTTACAAAAACACTTCGCTCGGGGCGGGGAAAAAAATACTACACTGGACGAGAGGAATCAGCCTCCCCCCCCCCCCCTCCTCCCCTGTCCTCCTGTCGAGTCTCGAAAGCAGCTCTTGATCCCCACACCCCCCCCACCCCCCGTCAGGAGACTGGAACACCCTCCACAGGGATCCTTTCGGCAAATTCGGGAAATATAGTGTTGCTTGATGCCGTAGGGAAGGGGGGAGGTGGGGGGGGATGGTTGGTCAGCCAAGCATGCATTAGTGTGTCGGTCTGGCCTGCCCTCACCAAGGCACCCGGCACCCGGCACCCCAAGACCTGGGGCCTGCTTACAACATGGAGGCGTCGAGTGAGAGTTTTGGGGGGAGCTGCACTCTTTCTCGCCCCACCTTCCCTCCGCTCATCTTCTGCACCACCCCTAAAAACCCAGTGCAGCGCATGCACCTCCAGAGCATGCCCCCCACACCCCCACCACAACGCCCCAGGGAAGCCTGGCAGTGGACAGAGGGAGATGGCGAAGGCGAGGGGGCGAAGGGGGGGGGGGGGGGAGGAGGAGTGTGCAGGGGGGGGAGGACGGGGGGAGGGAGGGAGGGAGGGCAGGGGCTCCTGTTAGCCCGCCAGCTTGCTGGTCACCAGCGAAGACTTCCTCTGGGGCAGGTCCTGCGGCGTGGGAATGTGGTCGCCCGTCACCAGGTTCTTGTCCGGCCCGGCCGCCGGCAGCTGCTTGTTCTTCATCTTGGCTTTGGCCATGTTGTAGTCGCCCGAGTCGAAGTACTTTTGCTGGAAAGGCAGGAGGCAGCGGGGGGAAAAAAAAAGAAAAAAGAATGATGACATTGAAAGGGGGCCGGAGTCTTGGCCAGAATCAGGGGTCCCTGCGGCCCAGGTCCAGTCCTGGAGAGCTGGTGCGTCTTTAGGGTTTCTCTAAGGGTCTATTGACTCTCTGCGGGTCTCCAGAACCAAACGACGAGCTCTGGGTGACCGGGCCTTCTCTGTCTTTGCTCCTCGCTTGTGGAACAGCTTCCCCGATCATCTCGGACCAACAGCTTCAACTGAGACCTTCAGCCCAGCAGGCCTGTCAACTCCCAACACCATGATTACCTGTAGCTTTCCTTCTTAGAAATGTTTTAAGGTCCTTTACTCTTTTAGCTTTTTTTTTTATTTTGTATGTGAAGCACACTGAGATTAACAGCAATGAAATGCGCGATGTAAGTGAAAATAGATTATTTGAAAGCAGCAGCACCCAAATATCTGGAAACGGGCGATAAACTGGTCCCATTAAGCTGATAATGAGCAAAATTAGGTCTTTGAGCGGAGCTGGAACGAAACTGTCCGGACATATCGGCCCTCTGGGAACAAAGCAGGACCAATCTGTACAGGGGAGGAGGGTACGAATGCCCGCTGTGTAGCATCTTATTCCACTACTGGTGTTTGCAACCCACAGAACCTTTACTAAGGAACCAGAAAAGGGCAACATTTGTTTTGTTTTTGTTTTTTTTTTTAAAATCAAACTCACAGATCTTAACATGGGGCTTCACAATAAACCAGAACATCAGCCAAGATCCGGCAGCTCGTGAGACGCGAGGCAGATCCTGCTGCAGGCATACGGGAGTGTGACGGGCTCCTTTCTCTGTCCATCACGCTTTCCTGTCTGCTCCTTCTCGGCTCTCTTTAAACACACCGTCACTTCCCAGGCTCTGTTCTGCGCTTAGCTCCTGGCCACATGCACAAGCAGCTTCTGTCCTTCTCCTGCCGCCTCAGCAGCCTCGCCGAAGGCTGAACGGGAGAACGTGTTCGCACGGGAAACGGCAGCGTTACACGATGTTCTGGTGCCCAGGTGCAACGCTGGGGGTATACAGGCCTGGACTGTGCAGATACCCTGTCTACCAACCTTCTACAGGCTCTTCATAAGAAAGCTTGCACTCACACCCCCCCCTCATATACCCCTTTCTTGTATTGATTTCAGGAGGAAGATGGCACTCATACCCCCCTCACTTACCCCTTTCTGTAGTCTCTTCATGAGGAAGTCGGAGCCCCCAGGTTTCTGGCCCAGGTTGGGGTACTTGGCTTTCAGCTTGGCCTCTTCTGCCTTCACTGGGTTGGAGTCCTTCTCCTGTGAATCCTGTCCAGCCCAAGAGACACAACCGTGTGAGAGGGGGTCTGTCTGCAAGACGGCCTGCTCCGGGGTCCGCTCGAACTCGTACGGTTCAAGCACCCGCCGGGGGGGGGTTTCGAATTTCGACCCACCCCTCTGCCCCAGGCCAGGAGGGCTGCTGCAAGTTCAGCCCCTTGAGTCTCCCTGCAATCCCCGAGTGTCAGCTCACTCCTACATCAGGCTCCCGTGATATGGCTGGAGGGCCACTCCTTTGCACCAAGAGTGGTGGGAGTGTGGAAAAGCTACTCAGCCTGGCTTCTTTCAAGAAACAGCTGGATGAGACGTTGAGATCACTTACCTATTAACTACTAAAACGGGCTGGATGGGCTTGAAATCAGCCTCCTCTCGTTTGTACCCTTTCATAAGTTCTAAGGAGACATCTGCATATTTCTCCATATGCACCCCCAGTAGGGTGTGGCTTTCAGTTTTTAAGCTGAACCCCAGGTCTATGTCCCGATACAGGACCACTCCCCCACCAAGAGCACAGAACTATGGCTTTCAGTGTAGGGGGCTGATCTCCAGGGCTGCAGCTGGAGAATGCAGGGGGAGTGGATCTGAGAGACCTGCAGTTAAGCTCAATTTCTGAGCGTCTTGTGTTGGCGTCAAAGCAATGCGGGTTCAATACAGTCTAGGGATGCGCCGATATGGAATTTCTGGGCCGATAGCGCTAATCGATAATTAACAGCTTGTTGTGGCCGATACAGATACCGATAACCGGTAATGACTTCTTCGCATTTTAAAACAAGTTCACACTATAATCCACGGCTGATGTGTAATGAGGGCAAGAAAGCTAAAACTCTGTAATGATTGATCATTGATTAAAAAATTGGTGTAAACACCACCAACATTTTCACTCTGCAGCAGCTGTACTGGACCCAGTTGAGTGCGTCAGCGCGCGCACATAAAAAAACACTAGTTGCACAAACACAAATAGGGCGCCGCATGATCAGTTTTAATGATCAGCTATAATTCCAATATAGGAACAATAATAGTAATTAAGTTTTCCTATTTATCAGAGAATATAATCGGCCTCCGATACATTGTGAACCCCATAGACAGTCTCTTGAGACAGATTGTGTTGGTTCAGCGTTGAAGACTCAACCAGTTACAAACAAGGGTTGGAGCACCGAAAATAAGAGAGTACTCTGTCTGCATGAACCTGCTTGTATGCAACTAAAAAAAAACCCAGGCCTTTTAGAGAGTGCTTCTCTGACATCTCCCTCCCAACTCGCTTCCTCACTCAGAGTGTCCCGAGTTGCAGCTATGCTCTTCAAAGAAACAGGGCTGCCTGAGATCCTTAAAAGACCACGTGTAACATTGAGAACAGAAGCACAGATTGTTGTCACTGTTGCTTTACTGCAAGTCTGTGTAAAAAGAATTAAAAAAAAACCCTAATGAGAGGCTAAAGTCGAGTCTCTGGCCTCAACATTTTCCTCCTATCACCTTCCTTTTCCTGCACTGAGATGCACATGACCAGGAATCTGGAGTCACCCCAGTTCAGACCCTGCGCTTGTTCAAGAAATCATTCTGCACTTCCAGAGCAATAACACATCAGAACAGGGGCATCCAGCTCCTGTCCTGGAGGTCCGGTCCGTGTGTCTGCTCTTCCAGGCCTCTGTAAGGCAGCAGCATCACCAGCTGTGCTGGAAGAAGCTGGTGATCCGGTCCAGTCAGGCCAGTAACCTGCTGCAATGGCTCACCGAGAGCCGAGCTGGAATGAGAACCTGCAGCAGCTCTCCAAGAGCAGGACAGAACACTCTGGCTTTAGAAGCACAGCAGGTCCCAGGTGGGTGAAGTCAGCTGATCTGTCCACAGCAGTGACGATGGACTAAATAACATGAAATCGGAGGTGAAAAGTTGCTCTTTGTTTCTGCCCCTACCTCCCCCACCCCCAAAAAAACAATCTCTGGAGGAACCAGTGCAGGGGTGTCCAACCCTGGTCCTGAAGTCCAGTGAGTCTGTAGGGTTTCTAAGTCTATTTGAAGCACCAGCACCTGCAGAGCTGGGAGAAGCTGTTCACTTGGTCCAATGAAGCCAATAACAAGCTGACTGACCTCATGAAAACTGGAACACAAACGTGGACTGGCCCTCCTGGACCAGGACTGCCCGCCCTTCACCACAGTGTCATCAGCACCCCAGACACACTGACTAATGCTCCGAAACAGGGTTTTACTTTCTACCGATATTATTTCTCACCACTGTTACTTTGCACCACCACACCTGTGATTTCAAGACATCGATGCACCCTGGCCAAATCGAATCCCTTAGAAACCACGCACCCCCCACCCCAGCACACCAACTTTCCTATTTCTGACCCCAATCTTCTCTCCCTGTCTGTCTCTCTCATGGAGAGCAAGCTGGGGTCTGCGAAAAGACAAATTCCTAATGCGAGAAATTGTATAGGGCCCAATAAAGTGATCTGATCTTATCTAATATTTCTGCTGACAGCAAACGTGAATTCAGCCACCCTTAGTGAGGACGGTGTGAGCTTTGCTGAGGTTCATGGTGGTGATAACCGGATAACCCTTTCGGCGGACGCAACAGCGAAGGGGTAGCGTTTTGAGAAGCCTGTCAGCAAAACGACACAGACTGATCCGTCGGCTCGCCGGTTTTGTTGAACGTTTCGCCGAGATGTGGTCAACTCCTTCGCAGCTAATCGGGTGACGCTGAAGCAGCAGGAACACAAAAAAGGCGGCCTGTCGTGAGTGTCGTGTATTTCACAGCGTAAGTCACATTTGTATACACAAATTCCCCGACGTCGGCGACTCCAGATCTAATTGTGTGATCGCAATCTGTGTCATAAATGTTTAAGAGCGTTTTCGGTTCTTATTCCGATGCACGGATTGAGAAGTGACGTTTCAGTGCAATGTCCTTTACTTAGGAAGATAAAACGATGGCCTTAGGATCTCTCCTACACATTTTACAACGCCTTAATCACTTTAGGGCGTATAATCCTTTTGCCTATAAAACAGCGATGTTATACAACTACACACACACATATATACACACACTGTATAAGCTTATACAAGCTCTCATTTAGAGGTCAGGTGAGGTTGCTAACAACACTTTCTCAGAAAAGGCTAAGATATTAATAAGTGTCACATGCATCAACAGCAGTCATAAAAAAACTTGGACCTCGGCTTTGGCACAATAAAATGATGTTTGCACATCTTAGTGAATTCCTCCTCATACGCGTTATAGTTTGTTCTGTCAAGACAAAATGACGCAATTGTAGCGAAGACAATATTGTATATTTTTAATTTATACGGCTTTCATTCTCCTCTGAACTTTACTGAATTAGACATAAAGGATTTCGAAAGACCGTCGACAATTAATATAAATATTTAATATATTCTGATCTCCCTAAACCCACTGTTTTTTTTTTACTAACACAACCGGAAAGGGTGCCTCGCACCCCAACAACACAATCAGCCAATGGGGTCGCACAACACGCTTAACCGACAGCAGCAGTAGCCAATTGGGACGGGGAAAGCCCGAGAAAGAAGGTGGGATTTCCGAGTTTAGCCCAAGTGAAAAAAAGGCGTGTGGAAGCTGTCGATCACGAAATTTCCAGAAGAAAAAGTGCTTCAAACTGTTAAATACTTGCACTGACGACAGTTAAAGAAGGCCATTAAAAATATTATAGACGTTTCTGATGCATAAACGCCTCTAACCCTTGCGAATGCAAAAAGACAAGGGATGTTTGGATATATCCTGTACCATGAAAAATATCCTACCTGTTTTTCTTCGCCAGATTCCAACTGTGTCTCTGATTCTTGGTTTTCTGACGACATTTTTTTCTTACTCTGTATAAAAAATATAACACACCTTTTCTTCGTCTGCAGGAAAAAAAAATAAATAAAAGGGACTTGAAAGAATTCCCCCTTCTCTCTCTACTCAACCCAATTCGCTTCTGCACAAATTTTCTATTCAGTCCAAAATGGCGAATGACAACGGTGACATCATCGTCGGGATCGCCAGCTTTGTGAAAGACAGGCACGGTAGCCAATGAGAGCGGGAGTTACCCCGCCAGATGTCGATGGAGAGCCAATGGAAGGCCAGAATAAGAGGGTTTTTGGGATGATTGACACTAGTCCAGCCAATAGCGACAAAGGAAAAATTGAACGCCACTGAAACGGCTCTCCTCTGCGAACTCGAAATTGCTTTACACAGATTAAGGGTGCGCAAGGGTTATGGTGAATATGTGGGGTGTTACTTAACGGAATTAGCAAACAGGTTTATCAAAACGATTAACCTAACCCAGTCGGATGTCTAATGGGTTTAATTAAAAAAACAGGTCACAGTTATCGCATATTAAATACGAATGTCAAACAAGGCTACAACTGGCTGAGCATCCTTCCCATGAACCAAACTGTAGGTAGGAGTTAAAATTAATGAACACGAATTATTTCATTTCGAGTGGGATTGCTCAAACCAATACCTGTAATAATTCAGCAGGTCCGATTAATTTGCGTGACGCGTCTGGAAGAGAAAGGATTTTAAAAAAAGAACCACTCTGTGATTATGTAACCTTTTAAAAAAGTAACTATTCAGTTATTAAAATTAATTTTAATACCCTGAATAGGGGGAAACAGACTATAATTTACTTTGACGTTTCTAACCCCCTTGGCACAATTCATATGATAGTACGGAGAATTACAAGAAGGCATTTGGATATATTTTCAATCACTGATACTGCTAGTCACCGATTTCTTTGCAGAACAAAATGGGATATAGAAAGTTAATACCATTAAAAAAACTCTTAATTGGTGAGATAGGATGGAATTATTTTCTCCTTCGCCGATAATGTATTCCTATAGACATCTATGATTAGTATAGTCCAGTGTTCTATAGATTATATAACATTTTGGGTAGATAACATATTCACAAAGCCAAAAAAAAAATATTTTTATGAAATGTTAATTTGTGTTCAGGTTTGTAATTTTTTTCTGCTCACTTATCTTTTTCGGATACCTTTTCTCTTTTGGTTGTATGATTTGATGGTCAATAAAAGTTCGAGAAACGAATTCTATGAAGTATCGAACTGTACAGTATTGCACTTGATAGGGGTCTCCGGTGACGTCATTTCCGTTCGCGACCCTGACGTTTGGCGGGAAGCGCGAGTGAGTGCGAGGGCCGGAGCCAGCTCGCGATCTCGAGCGGGGAGTAGTTACCGCATCTTCTAGGAAAAGAAAAAACTGTTTTTAAGGGTATGGCCATGACATGTTTTACAGCCAAAGTGCGATTTCTAAATACCTTTCGGGTTTCAAGATGTATCGCTCAAAATGTAGATGTTATATAATATGGCGATGATGTACAGTAGATGTTATGTAATGTTGCCATCCGCCCGTACCCATTTTACAGTTACGTTAGATTGTTATATTGACCTGTTTTTTAAATTCATTAACAGGTGTGATTTACGTCTTTTAGAATGTATAGTCTTCCACCATAAAGCCTCAAATCGGTAGACATAAAGGGAGAGAGAAATGACATGACAGCATTTCAGCTGCGGTTTCCCCCTCGTGTTTTACCGTGGCACTTGACACGGTTAAAAGGCGATTAAAGCGATTTCTCGAAGTGACGTGGGGGGTTAAGGAGGATGAAGGCGCAGTAGTGCCGCTGCGTGTTTTTTTTTAATTAACGGACTTTTAAATTAACGGACTTTTTTAAGAGCGTGTTTCCTTTGGCGGGGGCTAACCAGGCGGGTCGGGACCGAGCTTAGCAGGCCGTCCACAGACGAGAGAGGGCGATCGGCTCAGTGCATCACTTTCCCTGGTTTCACTCAAACCTTTTTTTGGGGGGGTTGATTGCCTTGGGATTTAACTGCGTTCACCCCGGCTCTCGGCTTTTTCAGGGAGACGGTGTCGTCCTGTCGCCATGGCAACGGCTCAGCTGCAGAAGACGGCCGCGGTAAAGTTTGGGAACTGTGATTTATTATTAATATATATATTTAAATCTAGACCTCTTTTGTATTTGGCTATCACAATATAAATCGTTGGAAAATTTCTGAGATTTTGATATCGATAGTGATATTTTAAAGAATGTTTTTCACGCGTCTCTTCAGTCTGTTCGTGTCAGAAGGATTTTGTTTCTTTCGGTTTCTGAACGGTTCGTGTCGAGTGCTGTAGAAATCTGTTGGCTGTTGAAATGATGATTGGTTGAAGCACACGCCTGGCTTATTACTGACTTGTTCAGTTCGTGCTTTCGTCCAGAGCGACCTCACTTTGTTCCCGTTTCTAGGTCTGGGTGGTTTTATAGGATCATTCTAAGCAGGGGTACATCATGTGGTCCCTGAAACCTAAACTGAGTTATGAGCAACACTGCTGCACCACTTTAAAAGACCCTGCATTTAATAATCACAAATTCTGCACTTGAAATTCTAACAGCCAAAGGCCAAGAGACCAGAGGCTTTCAGAATCAAGCCAAAATAATTGTACTGTGGTGAGTTAAGTGTTGCATGTCTCAGTTTTTTTTGGGACCAAACTTTAATTTACGTCCCATCGCTTTATAGAAATTGAGGATACACTTCTCTTCTTTATTAATTAACTCGATCCCTACTATTAATATTATTATAATTATAAAGAAGGGTGCAGTATAATGTATACAAGAAATCCTTTGTTCCCTGTGCAGTTGGTATATAAAATGTAGCAAAATTACTGTTTCCTCTATGGAGCTATCAGATTAGTGTAATAAAGGCAGAGTGAGTTGTATTTACAGTATATGTATTGTTTCATGTCAAAGACTATTGTTTCTTTTTAATGTGTTTATTGTATGTTGAGAGATATTTGTTTTTTGTTGGGTTGTATGTTGATGCCAATGACAAGCCCCTCACCCCCTCTTTTGGATGGACACTAAAGTTATATGTTATTATTTCTATGAATCCCTTATCAGAGATGGCTTAACTTCAAAGCAATCAATGAAAACAACAGTTAATATGTAAATGCATTTAGTACTGTAATTTGAAGCACTGATTGGTTCAGAATTCATCCTGGTTTCCACGGTGATAAACGAGCAGAGAGGACAACCCCCCCCGATGGGACACCAGTCCATTCCAGTGTCTCTCCGCATTCATACAGCTGGTTGGCTGTACAGCACGTTGCACTGGAGCCACTGGGGTAAAGCATCTTATTCAAGGTATGACAGTGGGTGTCACAGCAGGGACTCGAACCCGCAACCCACCAGTCACGAGTCTAGAGACCCACTTTTGTGTGCCGCCCCCCCAAAAATGCATCTAGAAGATCATAAACTTGAAGAAATGAATCATCGCTCCGGTCTGACCTAATAAACTAGCCCAAACAATATGATAGAAGGGACAGGAGTTAGTGTAGTATTGGGCTGAGTCCTGCTGTACGGACAGAGGAGCTGCGATCGGAAAACAGACGGTGGAACAGCTTGTCGTGTGCTGGCACCCCGCAGGTCTCCCAGGTGTTCCCCACTGTGGTGTCCAGTGAGCAGCAGTCTCTGGCGCTGGTCAAGAAGCTGATGGCCATCGCCGTGTCCTGCATCACCTACCTGCGGGGACTCTTTCCGGAGAGAGCCTACGGCACCAAATACGTGGAAGGTAAAAGTGCCAGGAGCAGGTCTATTTGCTGGGATGTGAAAGCGAAGGGACAGCTCTTGATTCAGAATTGTTCGACTGCAGCACCGCAGGGAGAAGTGAGATTCTGTTAGGCCAAAATCAAGCGCCCAAGTGGTTATCGTGAAATGGCGAGGGGGGGGTTGAAAGTTTGATGTTTTTCAAATGATTAACCTAGCAAATATTTTTAAGGGCGTGTATTTCTTTATGAGTTCAGGATCGCATTGATTAAAAATGCAAATACTTCGTTCCGATGAATGTCTGAGGATACTGTAAGTGAATAGCGTGCAAAATGAACCGTAGGGCATGTAATAAATGCACGACAGCAGAACTGATATTGAGAGAACAGGTGACGCGTCTTATCTGCGGTTTGTTTATGGTACATCACGTCTGTTTTCATTGTGCAGATAGGCCTGTTTAATAATAAGCAGGTCTTAAGAGGAAGTATGAAGAAGCAGTTGTGTTTTTCATCGTTTCAGCCTTTTGAGACAACACTTCATGGCCTCTCTCTTGTATTAAAAAATAATCCAGCAATGTTTCAGAATCACATGAAATTCACATACTGCAGCGTGACCTAACACACAGTATGATCTCATCTCCAGTTTATTTTTAACAGCATCAAATGTGTAAAAAAAAACAACAACAACTTTTGGTTACCTTGAATGTGTTATGGTTTCAACCTAATGAAGTTTTGTTTTTTTTTGGCCAGTGACTCATTAACATCCTGTTCGCTTTCCTAATCCAGTGCAGTTATTTTTGAAAGACTGTTGGAAGATGAATCCCATGACGTGAGGCCTTATACAGAGTACCTTTGATTAAACATGTAGTCTGTTGTCTTTGGTGCTTGTATGGCTCCCTGCTGTGTGATTTTACAGCCCACAGTCACCTCTCTCCCAGTCCTAACTACACTGTCGTGGGAGTAATGAAGAAGGCCATTAGCTTTCTGTTGATTGCTCTTGGCCTCATTTTATTTTCTCCTGTCTGCTGTCTCTTAGATCAGTGTTTCAAGATCCTGAAGGAAGACAGGAGCTGCCCGGGATCAACCCAGGTTGTAAAATGGTCAGTGACTGTGCCGAATCGCCAGCGTTGTTTCTCAGTTTGTTGTTTGTTCAGTCACCTCCCGATCCTGGCCCACGCGCACAAATAAATACGCCTGACGATAGCACAGAGTCTTACTTCAGCTCTTCTGCTCCTCGGTGGCAACTAAAATAAACAGCGGCGCTTTGGGAAGCATCGATGTGTCAGTTTTAGTGTGTGGGAGGCACAAAGGATGCAAAATAACTTTTGTGATTGAAGGTTTTATTTCTTCACAGGATGCAGGGATGCTATGATGCTCTCCAGAAAAGATATGTAAGTGTGCTAGGACTATAATTTACTGCTCTCATTTTATGATATTCCAAAACTCCTATGGCAGTACAGTAGTGAGCATTGCTGCCTCACAGCCCTGTGGCCCTGGGTTCAATTCCAGACCCGGGGTGCTGTCTGTGTGGAGTCTGCATGTTATCTTCATGTTTGCGTGGGTGTCCTCCCAAGTGCTCCGGTTTCCTCCCACCGTCCGACATACGACATACTACACCGTCCAACGTACGAGTGCGTTAATTGACTTCTGGGAAAATTGGCTCTGGTGTGAGTGTGTTCGCGTCTGCCCTACGATGGACTGGTGTCCCATCCTGGGTGTGCCCTGCTTTCTGCCCATTGCCTGCTGGCTGACCCGCAACCCTGTACTGGAAGAAGTGATTTGAAAATGAAAGAATAGATGACGTACATTATTGCCAAGGATGCTGGAGGGTTGAGCAGTTTTGCTAGGCCGCTGGCTCAGCGAGTTTCTCCCTCAGCATAGTTACTGAATCTCCTCATCCTCCATCCACTGTCTGAGAGGGAATTCAAGACTTCTGTTGCCTGTAACTCAGCTGCTGCAGAGTACCTGGTGCTCCCTTTCATGCACGCAGCTGCTAATTGAGTTTTTGTTTTGAAAGTACCTAATCTTAGAATTGGTGTTAATACCCAGGCCTGTTCTGGAGGAGCTTTGCAATCCATGCTGCGGTTTAGAATATTTAGTTGTATTGACCTGCACGTTGCAGCAGAGCAACGTCTTTTCCTGGTGGAGAAGAGCAGCCTCAGTGCTTCAGTGCATTAACCCAACACAGCAGCCGTGTCTCCCTGATACAGCCTTGCTCACAAGGGATCCTAGTTCGCCTCGTCACTTCCACTCTTTCCTCAGTTTAAAACCACGGGCGATGTAGAAACATTAGCTTCTGCACCAGTTAATGTGTTGGGGGAGGGGTGGCCTTTTTAACACCCAGGGACTGAGCTGCTCCCTACTCAATTAAAGTTGTCCTCAATTTTATCTGTGGGCTTCATAATCGTTCGTGTTTGGGGATGAGGGCCTTTTTCTATAGAGGATACAAGAGGTACTTCTCGGATGCATGAAGGTGAATTTCTGTTTCATTGTAATATTTTTGCCTCTTCTTTTGGGAATATCATTTTATCAATATCAAAAATATATGGGAAACCCTTGTCCGGGTACTTTGTAAAAGAGAGCCCAAGACATTTAGTAATAATTCTTTACACTTATATAGTGCTTTTCTAGACACTCCACTCAAAGCACTTTACAGGTAATGGGGACTCCCCTCCACCACCACCAATGTGTAGCCCCACCTGGATGATTCTTAAGCTCAGTTTCTTCTCACTCAAATTAAGCTGTGTTAGTGACAGGCGTAGGTGTTATGAGTGTAGGTGCTCATAACGTGCATTAGGTTTAACTTCTGACAGAGCAGAAGATATTTAAGACTTTGTTATGGCAGTGTACTTATCTTTGAACTTGAACTTGAACTTTATTGCCATATGTAACCGGTACTGGTACAATGGAATTCTTACTTACAGTTGCTGTGTCTTGACTTATTCTTTAGCCATAGAAGTATCAGTGTTACAGTACATTACTGAATGTTGTGCTACTGGTTTCTCCAGTTTTGTGTGTAGAAACCATTTGAGAAGTGTTTGAATTTCCTTTGTGTACTATAAGATATTTTAACTCAACTTGTTTTGACTCGGCTTAAAGTTTTATTTTTTGTCATTTTTCAGTTGCGAATGGTTGTTCTCTCAGTAAGTATGAACCATTTATGAAATGCAATTTTGTTTCTTTCACCATTTTGAACCAAAGTTTGCAAAATGCATTCGACATCTACCTTTCTTCCCCAGATCTTTGCCGATAAAGACAGCCCTGAGGTATAAGAAGCACTTTATTTCCAATTCATTTATATGAACTTCTATTTTCTACAGCATATTTTAAGTTAATCTACTCTTATGGCAGAAGCAGTTCGTTAGCAAGTGTTAGAGTTAGTTAATCTCTGCAACAGCTCAGCCAGATTCCGTTATCTGTTTTTATAAGATGGCACCTATTTCATTTCCAGACAGTGACAGAGTGCTATCAGTTTAAAATCAAATACGACAGGGAGGGACCACAGCTGGATTTTGGAAGGTAGGTTTTAACACTGACAGAGATATGGTGGCAGCCAGTACCAAAGTGCTGGGTGGCTTACAAGAAGTTAAGGGCCTCTGAATGGCTCAAATGGTAAAGGCACTCGGAGCTGAGCGCCACGGTTAAGATTGTGCACCATATGTATAGTTGGCCCATGACTGGGATTCTCCCATTATCGATGTACAGGTGAGATTGTCTTTAGTGAGCCACATTCCTGTCCGCTTAGAGTGCAGTGACATCAAAGAGACACGCCCACTCTCCCAATCAGTACGAGCGCTCCTGTAAGGCACTGGAGCCCGCAGGGTGTGCATCTGCATCTGGACCTTTCCTGCAGGAATCGTTTCGTTCCTGTTTGGTACAGGAGCTGAAGCTGTAAAAGTGACGAAGTCTTGCACAAACTGATACCAAATTGATTGAGCATAAAATAGAAAAGAACTGGGTGATACCAAAAATTGTTAAAAAGAACTGAATAAAAAAGGTTTCTCAAATGTTTCTTTTTTTTTTGGCCCTGTTACATACATTGATCATTAGTCACGTTTATACTCCTTAAACGCCTAAAGAGCTATTTCTTAAAAGCGGAGGGAGATCGTTACGCCAGTGACGTCGGCGTCGCCCGGGTAGCTAGCGAGCCCTTTCCTCTCGATGTGTTTTGCAGCAGCACCAAGCGGAGTGAGCTGAAGCTGTCCTGTAGCGGCAATACGAAGGCGGCAAGCATCCTCCTCATTCGCCGGCTGTACGTGCTGATGCAGCACCTGGGGCCGCTCCCGAGCGACGTCTGCCTGAACATGAAGCTCTACTACTACGACGAAGGTCATTTCCCCACCGGGAGCCGGCTCACCCCCGTCGACCCGTCCTTAAATAAGGGCGGTCCATAGACGCTCCACTCATATCCATCCAGCCATTTTCTAACCCCTTCTTCCAATTCAGGGTTTCGGGGGAGAAGGAGACTATCCCAGCTCACAACAGGTGCAAAGGCAGGGTACACCCTGGGCAGGACGCCAGTCCATCACAGCGCACACACACAGACACAGGCATAGGCAGGCTCACACCAGGGCCAGTTGTTTACAGAAGCCAATTAACCCACCAGCATTTCTTTGGAGTGTGGGAGGAAACCGGAACGCCCAGAGGAAACCCACATGCTGAGAACATACAGACTCCACACAGAAGAAGCAGTGCTTTCTGTTAAACACCCTGTTAGCTGAGAGCACTTTGTAATGTTAGCAGCCTGAGGAGCTACCTGTGTTTGTGAGAGGAGAAAGCTGATAGGCCCGCTGAGTTGGCTTCGGTGTTAATAAATCTATTTGAACTGCTGTGAATCTGTTGTGTCATAAACGATCTCAGTGTTTCATTTTCCCTTACTTTGATCTTCGTGAACCTCATAAGTTATACACTGCCGCTAACGTCATTCAAACTGGTAAAAACTGCTTCTTTCTTTATATTTATGTCTGTATGCTCCCCTCCCACCTTCAGTGACTCCACAGGACTACCAGCCCCCTGGGTTCAAGGAAGGGGTCAGCACCAGCATGCTGTTCGAGGGGACGCCTGTGCACCTGACCGTGGGGGAGGTGGTCACCCCCTTCCACGCGCTGAAGCTGAAGGTGACCACAGAGAAGGACCGGCTGGAGCAGGTGTGGCATCGATGCAGCGTACCTGCAACACGTGAAGATAATCCCACAATGCCCTGCTTTCTAGAGTGGTTCCCTGTAGATTCCCCACATAAGACGTTATGTAAGAAGATAAGAAAGCTTACACTCGAGAGGATGCCATTCAGTCCTTTCGATACGATAGTTTATCTACAGTTTACAGTTTTCTCCCCAGGGGAGTAATTCAGTTGCCAACACATCTCATAGACAAACAGTAAATGCTTCATTGCTCATTTGGTTGCTAGTAGCAACCAATACCTGGTAGGATTTTAAAGTTAATGTATTTGTTAAAATAACTGCTGCATTGCTGTACTTTGTGTTGGATACAGTTACATAAAGCCTCGCAACCTTGTGCTTGTGCTCACACAAAGGACACTTAACTCATTGGAGTTTTTTATTAAAGGAAAAGAGCCTCTTTCACCTAGATCAGGAGGAACAACCAGGGGACTTGATTAAAAAATTTGGAGCTCTGACAGGTTTTGGCAAATTCAAACCAGAGAAATAGGGTAGAAGGAGGAATGCATTTAGGCCTGAAAACATTTTTTTCTACACTTGATTTTGATGGTCAGGAACTGTCTGATTGGCTGATTAGCTCGTTATTATGATCTTTTTGGCGTCCAGTAGGAAATGCTTGCAGTATGTCTTCACATTATAAATGGGCGGAGCGGTGGCACTGTGGCTCAGGATCAGCACCTATGGCTGGAAGGTTGCCGGTTCAAATCCTGCTGCTGGCAGAGGAATCCTACTCTGTTGGGTCCCTGAGCAAGGCCCTCAACCCCCAACTGCTCCTGGGGTGCTGTATAAATGGCTGACTCTGCGCTCTGACCCCAAGCTTCTCTCTCCCTGTCTCTGTGCCTGTGTGTCTCATGGAGAGCAAGCTGGGGTATGCGAAAATTAAAATTCCTAACGCAAGAAATTGTACATGGCCAATAAAGTGATCTTATCTTAAAATATTCACTGCTAGAGGCCACCAAACGTGGAGACTGAAAGGTGGAATGTATGTAACAAGGAAGGTATGGTTATCCTGAATTTTGCCCAGTACAGAAGGGGAAACCCAACTGAGATTGAAATGGTGGGATGACGTCTCAATGGGTCAAGAAGAAGCTTTAGAGCTGTAGATTGATGGGGAAGCGGCGTATGATTGCTGTGGTCTCTCCTTTTATCAGCTTCTCCTCTGATCAGCTCGTCAGAGTGCAACCTTTCCTGGAGGTCAATCTACGGCACTAAGAGTCACAGGCTGTGGGGAGTGTGGAGTCTCCCGCGCTGGTCTGCCGGTCTTTCTGTGTCTGTAGCTCTGAGGGCTGTGTTCTTTGCACAAAGGTGGGCCTGGAAGAGGGTGCTACTGAGAAGGAGAGGCAGGTTTTGGAGCTGGACCATGGGGAAATGGAGGAAACGCAGGAGAGCAGCATGAACATTGTCCAGGTGGGAGATGCAGCCTGCTTCCCTAAGGGGCTCCCTTTTCACAATCCACTACAAGTCAGTTTAGGGTCTACAGTAACTGAACGCGAAAGCACTACAGTACAAAGCACTTAGATTACTATCTAAACACTGAATTTAAAATGGACATCTTTCTGATATTGAATTCTTCACTTATTTTGTATTTTGTGATATGCAAGTATTCTCTACTGACATTGTCTGACAAATAAGCTTTAGATTTCTAGATCTGAAAATTAAAGACTAAATACAAATTTGCTTAGAACAATTTACAAAATGAATAGCATTCAACAACATATCACCCTTTAAAATGCAGTGTTTTTAATAGATCCCAAAATCTGCAAAGATTGATCCTGCTTTGAGTAAAACAGTCTCAGATTTTGAATTGCCAGTTATTCTTATCTACCCACCTGATCTGGAATAGCCAAATGGGGGGGGTTCCTAGTCTGCCCAAGGCACGTTTAAGAGGGAAGTAACATAAAATAAATATCAGAAATGGTAGGAATAGGGGTACTGTAACAGGCAGAAGCATTTGGAATGTCACAATTGAGTTAGGCCACCAGAGGGCAGCATAAAGACACTAAAAACAGAAAATGAATCATATAAATTTCCATGAGGTCAGTAGGGGAATTGGCTTCATCTGTTGGGAAGCCAGTTCCCCTGCATAAGGCCAACTGGGAACAACAAAGGAGAAAGGGGAGCAAGTGACGGACCAGAATCAGGCTAGAATGGTAGTTTACATCAGGGCGGGTCCAAGTTCCTAATTCCCCTTATAAAGATGGGGGTTAGCCCAAGATCTAAGTGCACAGATCATCCACTCCTTGCTGCCAGAACTAGGGGAATCTGTCACGGGTACATAGAGTTGTGAAGGTCTTTCCAAAAAAAGCCCGCCTTTTAATTTCTCTGTTCACGCAGGAGCAACAGCCCATGAGAGCAGACACAAACGAAAAAGACTGTAACGAGAACACTGTTGCCGAAGATTCAGGTACAGCTAGCTGTTCTGATTCAGGTGGGGTTAGTTCCCTGGGGAATGATCAGCAAGGAGTATTTCTGGGATTCATGATGCGGTGTCTCGCTTTCCTGCTTCTGAACATCAGACCTCCTGGTTGTGGGGGCAGAAGACAAATCTGCGATCAACACTAGAAATCATTAAGACGGAGACTCTCAAACTTTCACATGAATCTTGCCAAGAGGCTGTGATAAAATGACTCAATATCTGTAGTTTTGGCATTAAAACTGAATGCAGGAATACGCTTCTTTCAGTATGGGCTGGGTTAAACTGGATAAAACCTGAAAAACAGCCCCACTGATTATGAAGCAAGCTGTAGAACTAAGCAGTACAATTTGTGGTTTACCTTTGAATATCATTCTCATCTTTAAGATGCAAGACAGGCCTGCCAGCAGGATCTCAGAATCTTTGAAGGGGGACTGGACAGCTCCCAGCACTCGCAGGTGATGTGAGCCCTCTTCTCTAAATGTCGCACTCCAGAGGGCTTCTCTGCGACAGCAGGAGATGCCAACTTCGGACGTTGTTTACTTGTTCGTTTTCAGATGGATTCTCTTGTGAGACAGACTTCTGACCTGGAAATGAGTGTCAGCAGAACCAGGAGTGGGCGGATGAGGTTGATCCCGGTAAGAGCAGGGTTTAACTGTGAGTTTCCCATGCAGTATGTATATCAGCTGGAGCTCCGGCACTCCCCACTGGTCAACATTTCCCATAAACATCACCGACCTACAGCCTTGTGAAGAGAGGAGTTGCCAAAGCAGTTTAAAAAAGCTGGATTATTCACATTTGGTTCATTTGACAAGAAGCAGAAAATTGAATCAACGATGTACCAAGATGACTCAATTGAGAATAATTCCTCATTTATGTCAACACAGATGATAAGAACGATAGCATTCCTGGGGACAACTACGGTAATAAAATTACTTAAATTGTGAAACAAACGATATTGACTCCATTAGGGACAATGAGCTGAAAGGGACCTTAAAACTGGTCTCTACTTCATGATCCTCACAGAGCGTCTTCCCCTACAAAGGCTATCGTGGTGCCGAGCGTGGAAGTATTGTTCAGATAATTTACTAAATTATTTCCAAATTCTAGGCGTGAAGATGGACTTAATACCCCTTGCTCTGCATCATTAGTTTTTGTCTGGCCGGAGTTGCATAGCCAAGTTTGGTGATTTAGAGCTTTTATGCATTGTAGTTTGTTCTTTAGCTTATTCTCGAATACTTAAGAGAAACTAGTGCCTTTTAGTGAGGTAAGAGACGAGCCTGTTCCTCTCTCTGCAGCAGCCAGATCAGAGGAAGAGGGGAGCAGACCCTTGTGGCAAAAGCAGGAGCAGCAACAAGTCGGTGAGGTTCAGGGCACAGACGCCCCAATACGCCCCCACATAACACAGCTCCGCCCCTCCACTGGCAGGCCTGACCTCTTTCTGCCCCACAGCCAGACGTCTTCAGAGAAACACTGTACAACACCCAAATCTAGACATCGGAGAATGAACCTGCAGCTTACAGTTTTCAACCTTAGAGAATTAAGATGCAGTATTATCATATCACTCAGATGTAGAATTCGAAACACCAAGGTGCCTGGTATATCATACCACATCATTTTAAGACTTGGGTGACTGAGCTAAGAGTGTGAGAATTTGTGCAACACCCAGGAGGTTCTGTAAAAGGTATTTGTTGCACAGGCTCAGGTTTCAGCACTTGTAACGCTACCTCTTGCGTCCGGCCCTGGGAGTCTTGCTGGTGATTGAGTTTTCTAATATGAGCTCTGCTGCTCCTTCAGAGCTTTGTTCATCAGCCGCAGAGATGTCACAAAGTATTTATGTACCTGGTGAGAGATCTTTGCTTTCCAGGACGTGCTTATCATGTCATTTGATTACATCACTCGTGGGCATTTATTTATTTTTAGGTTTGAGACTTACACTATATATTTTGAAAGCAATGACAAGGTCTGGAGCAGTAGAAAAACATCCATTCAGAAATCTTGCTCTTTTGCAGTTTATATCTCCATTAAACTGAATTATATACAATAATCATATAATAGAATTACTTACATTTCTGGAGATTTTATTTCTGTGTGGCTCTGTGATTGCTGCTGCAAAAAACTATCGTACAGTATAAGACCATATCGTTCTTGTACCAGATAAATACTGGGGAATTGGCGCCTCCTTGTGGATATCGGCGAGAAAAGCTTACAGCACCTGGTATTCCCAGGCGGTCTCCCATCCAAGTACTAACCAGGCCCGACCCTGCTTAGCTTCCGAGATCAGACGAGATCGGGCGTGTTCAGGGTGGTGTGGCCGTAAGCGAGTAACAGTGCTAACTGTAGGTCTCTTATTTTTCATCTCAAAATGATCGTTTGAAGGCCTTAAAGTTTCCAATTTCTTAACAATCCACAATGTACAGGCAGATGACAAAAATGCATTGACAGAAAAATTAGTAAATTATTTTTTAAATACGATTTAAAACCATAAGTCGCATCAGAAGAACAATTCAGTAACTGTAAACACACAGGCCCTTTAGTGGGCTCCGTTCAGCTTGAAACAAAATGAACATTTGTACTTTGCCAAAACAAATGAAATCGCGCTATCGCTGTGCTGGAGCGATCTCGCTGGACCGGTGTCGCTTCGCCGGCAGGTGTCGCTGTTCGAGATCCCCTGCAGTCAGGACGAGGCCCCGGCGCCCAAGCGGCGCAAGTTCAGCGAGCCGAAGGACCGCTTCTGACCGGGTAGCGCGGACGCCCCTGTCGGCTCAGTGCCTGAACTTCACAGACCAGTCCAGGAGCTACGGCTGACTTTCGACAGACCGGACCGACACGGCCTTGCGAACGCCTTTTTTATTATCAGTTTTTTTGCCGAGTAAAAAAATCCTTTTCAATGATGGCCGAGTTTTTGTACTGCGTATTTCCTTTTTTGTATCTTAAGATTTAAAACTTTGTAAATGAGGATCAGACCGTTAATGCATTCTCACAAAATGTGGCATCTGTTGTTTTTAATCTGTTGATTCACGTTCTGCAGTAGCTGTTTGCAGTTCATACTTTTAAGTCACGATCTTCTGCCTCTTTCTGTTGTCGTCCCCTTCGCTCTATGGTGACGAGTTGAATGAATTGGGCAAATATTTACATGTATGTGTAGCAGGGCCCGGCAGCCCGATCTATTGTTGTATCTTATTAACAGTAAAAAGACCGTAAAAAACATACACTTTAATTTGTCCAGTGTTCTAACGCTTACTCTGATTTGCTGCTTTGGCAACCTGAATGCCAGCATGTTAGCAGCTGTATCACTCTGCAACTCACAACTGGCAACCCACTGAAACTCAGTAGGTATGAGTGTGGTCAGTACCTGGGGGGGAAAAAAAACTAAGGGTGCTGCTGGAAGAGGTGTTAGTGGGGCCAGCAGGGGGCGCTCACCTTGCGGTCCACGTGGGTCCTAATGCCCCAGTATAGTGAGGGGGACACTATACTGTAAACAGGCGCCGTCCTTCGGATGAGACGTAAAACCGAGCTACTGACTCTCCGTGGTTATTTAAAAATCCCAGGGTGTTTCTCAAAAAGAGTAGGGGTGTTAAATCTTTGTCCTGGCCAAATTTCCCATTGGCCCTTACCAATCATGGCCTCCTAATAATCCCCATCTCTGACCTGGCTTCATCTCCTCCTCACTGAGGGCTGGTGTATGGGGAGAGTACTGGTGCGCTATGGCTGCCGTCGCATCATCCAGGTGGGGCTGCACACTGGTGGTGTTGGTGGAGGGGAAGCGCTTTGAGTGGAGTGTCTAGAAAAGCGCTATATAAGTGTAAGCAATTAATTGAATCTGAGAATCAAGAGCAAACTGGGCAGCCTTGTGAAAATATATCAGAAGGTCTCTGGGGCTCTCCCCCCTCTATCGTACAGGTGTTTTCCGTAAAGCAAAATCCACCTGCAATGATCCTTCACCCCCCTTGTTTAATAACTTCCAGTCACTCCCATCAGAACGCAGATACCGACATCCCAACTGCAAAACCAACAGATTCCAGCTCTCATTCATACCTGTAGCCATATCGTTACTGAACTCTTGGCCTTCTATGTAAATATGTATATTGTTGTTCCTGTCGATTTTCTTTTCTTCTCTCCGTCTGTACACCAATATTGCTGCTGGTGTAAAACAGCTCCCCCCGGAGATAAAAAAGACGGGTGAATTACTAATCTGTGGGAATTAAAGGCGTGACAGCTAGGGGGCGCCGTGGATTCCCTAATGGAAGCGAATCTGACGTCAAACTGAAGCCGACCCACGTGGTGAGACTGATCCTGCTGGAGACACAGGTGCTCATAGGAAGGAAATTAACTTTTGAAAAAGCTTGCGCTAAACTGACACGTCCAGCGCTGGATCCTACTGGCGGACAGATAATTACCACGTTACGTGAAGTGAGTCGAACAGGGGTTTTCACATTTTCTTTGACATGAGGTATATGCACTCGCATGCGGATACGAAGCAGAGCGCGGTAACTGCTTGTTTTTTAAAAACAACCTCACATTTTACACTACCCTAGCCATTGTCCTTATTATCTGCAACACATCAAAATATCATTGTATTACGAACGAATGCCATTCTGTTAAACAAAACTAGTTCAGCATCTAACTCATCTGATCTTGGTTGGGCGTACTGGCACACTAAGAGTGAAAGCCCTTTTCTTCAAAACGTCCCTGGTCTTAAAACCTTCCCTCAGTAAAATACCAAAAACGTATATTTATTATCAGCTGTGCTCTCAGCCAACATTTTTTTCCGGAGCATCATTATCACGGCTAGCCTTGCGGAGACCTGTGAGCTCGCTCTCAGATTTTATTCTTTTATCAAACTGTTTCGAAGATTCCAAAGAAAAACGAGATAAACTTGTGATAGTATTAAGTAAAAAAAAAGACTCTGAGAAAACAAGTAATCCTAAAAGCCGTTTCCTTTCCTTTTAACATAATTCTGATTCACCAATTTATCGTTACCTTATTGGACATACATTTTTAAACTCTTAATTCGATTACACGTCGACCTTGTCAATCTCTTCCTGATGAAAAAAAAAAGCGATGGGCGTCGCTTACGAGTATCTTTATCAACTATTGGGCACCGTTTGACAGCTCGAGTTATGATTGGCCGGATTAGTTTCAAGGGGCGTGTCCATCGGGCTAACAAGTTAGGATGCTTCCCTCCCCTCCGAGTAACAGGAAGTTTTCTGTTTACTTTGTAACTCTGTGAAGTAGGTAAGTTATATGGTTTTATTTCCAGTAAAATATAAAACAAAATAAACGATTTTCGTAGCAAACCAGTTCAGGAAAAGACGCTTCGAATGAACGCAACAGCAGTAAGTAACCACAGTAAAATAATTATTTTGTGATTTTCTTTTTTGCTGTTCCTGGACAAGGAAGTGCTTGTGCAGTATTTTGGAAACGCATTTGGCAGTTAGCTCTGTTTCTTTATCGACGTACCATTAATTGATTAAAAAAAAAAGAACACGAAAGAAAAAAATAAGTCACCCCTGAAGTTTCGGTGGTCGGTTAGGTCTTTGAATACCTTTGTCCCTGTAAAATAATTATTTGTTGAAAAGGGAGCGTTTCCTACACACCTGTATTAAAATAGACATGTTGGAACGAGGCGAGTTGAGTAATCCGCATGAACAAATATTCTTGTGAAGTTCGTGACGGAGCTGTTGGTGGTTAACGTAGAATGAGCGTTTATAATAACGTTACCAAAAACACACGACTTGCAGTTATGCACAAAAATATCTTATTCATTCCTTCTAAACTCCGTAAAGGGGAAATGCTTTACTATCGTTACTGTCATCGAGATCTCAAAGCGTATTTAAATGGACTGTATTTTAGGGTGGAATGAACCTGTCGATTATGAATTCGGAACATATTCCTTATGGATCTTTGGGGTTCCAGGGCAGCACCTGTATTCCAGACTGGGGTTTCAATGTTATTTTTGCATCGGTAACCATTTTGTAGTACCCACACTTAATCCAGTTTGCACGCAAGTCGAAACACAACCCGAAGCAGGGAAATGAACAAGCACAAAGCGTGTCCAGTAAGGAGAAGTCAAGCGAGTCTGGGCGGACAGCGCGCTGTTGAGGGGACACTCAGCTTGGAAAAATGAGCATCCCGATTCTCAGAATTTGTATATAATATTATACTCTAAATATTTAAAGACGCTGTATCTGGAACGTGTGGCGTTTATAAAATGAGCAGCTCAGGGGGAAACTACTGATGCGAACACACTTTTGTTTGTCTGGTAACCAATTAAAACATTGCACCAATGGTTTATTGAATCTATCGTCTGGTAGTGTTTCTAGTTGCTGATTAATGCCTCAGTTGTTAAAGACTTTGGAATAAAATAAGGCAGGTGATTATTCAATCTTGAGGAGTTTGTGCGGACTGGTCAGCTGGAGAGAATCAAGAGTGATTCCCTACTGACCGGCACAGACCTGGGAGTGATCTCTGACTGGCCATCTGGAAAAGCTATAGAAGGTTGGTAGAGATTTCTAACTTAAAAAAAAATCCACAGGATGTTTTAATGTCATCAGTGCACTCAGCTGAACTGTCGCATAAATTGACCCCTCTACCCCCACACGCACAGACATTTAAATAGCTTTGATGAGTTAAAAAGGGTGTCAGGAAAACATACTGAACAGTTCTTGCCTTTCAGGCTTGGACATAGCTTGTGGCTCGTAACAAATTAAGGTGTTCCAACGACCATGCATTAAGGATGTTTTCTCTTCCAGAAGGGAGAGCTTTGCTATGGTATTTAATGTGGGAAATAATAGGAGATGTCTGCGAGAGACCATTATAGGATCTGATGTCATGGTGTGAAACAGTCCTTTTAGAAAGTCTCAAGATCTTAGTGCTCAGGGCAGGGGGCTTTTCTTTAAAGGCCAAGCTGTAAGGACACACCTCTTGTGTGAGACTGTGCCATTCCAGTACAGCAACTCCCAGAAATCTTTGTCTGAACCTCAATCATTGTAAAGCGCTTTAGGTCTGTAATGAGAGAGGCACCTGAAGTTGTGTGACTGATGTAATGTCTTTGAAGCTGAGCTACAGGTTCCTATTACGTGAACCTGATCAGACGACCCAAAATGCAAGGTGTGCTTGGGCTCTGGTAGTTGCTCCTGAGATGTTGCTGCTCATCCTATCAGACTGGATAGACTGCATGTGCAGCACGAGGACCCCGGCGGCAATGATCCCTTTATGTGTCCGGTTGCCCATCCAGGTGGGCCGGCCGGCAGCATGAGCACGTTGACCCATCGGAATAGGCGCTCGGAGGTGGTGGAGAAGCGGAGCTCCAGGGAGGAGGCGGATCGGGAGGATGCCCTCGAGGAGGAAGAGGAGGACAAGGATGACTCCAAGGACCTGAGGCTCACGCTCATGGAGGAGGTTCTGCTACTGGGAATTAAGGACAAGGAGGTACTGTATCCTTTACCAAACATCCACACATGGCCACACCCACATCACTCTGGACCATACACACCACTTCTAGCCACACCCACATCTAACACAACCACACCCATGCACAAGTCTCCCTGGCTTGTCCTGACACTCTCTAAGCCAAATATTTCCCCATCAGTGTTGAACACTAAAGAGTGCAACAGAGCTGGTAATGACCAGTATCGTCCAGACGGGTAAACCCCAGCCTGTAGGAGACATCCTCCTCTCCTGCCAGGCGTTATTATATTAGTTCAGGTGGGGAGCTGCGTCAGCAGGCGTAGGCTGCAAAGGAACAAGTAATAGGTTTATTCCAGGCTGAAAAAAGAAGAAAGAAAACACAACGTTTCGGCCGTGGAGCCTTCTTCCGGTGTGAGCATTATTATATTTGCTTAGCTACTAGGAAGCCCCCAGATGTGGGTGATGGGTTGGGGGTGGGGGGTCATAACTAAGTTTGGTCTTTGTGCACATTTAAAATGACCCAGCTGCATTCTTCACACAGCTTGAAGCTGTCAGACAGCCAATCCCAGGCCTAAAGGTCTTTACAAATTAGCACAAGGCTTGTCCTGTTGTATGAATTTTACATTGCAGCTATGCCATATTTGGAAGTGGACTGTGGTACATCACACAGCTTGGATAGGCATGGTCAGCTGCTACAGACAGTGGAAACCAAGGGAAATCTGGGGTCTGACCAGGACAGAAGCTGGAGAAAACTGTCCGTAGTCTCCAGCAAGCCGCTAGGTAGCTAGTGAACCCGAGTGTAGTTCTAACAGGGCTTGGACTGCAATTGTGGGTGTGACTGGCTGTGCAGCTGTGCTTGTTCCTGACTGCGGCTCCTCTTTAAAAGGTTAAGGACTTTTTTTAAGGAGCTGTAAAAGGGTGGGGTGGGATTGGGCTTGTGCAAGGTGTTGTAAAGCATCCTGTAAAAGCCTCTCTGTGTCCTGTTTCCATCCGGTTGATGCACAGTTTTTTTTTTCTTAAGTCAACTTCCTGGAATTCAATACAGATTAAAAGAGAGAAAGAAACCGTGCCCAGGCAGAAAAAGAGAATCCTTTTGAGGAGAAAAACAGTTTCCCCGCTTCCTGGAGGAAACCCTGGCTAGGTATGGGTATCGGGGCTTTTTAAAAAAGTGAAACGTAGTTTGTCAGGACAGTTGGTATCCGGCTCCTGTTCCCTCCAAATTTCGTTGCCATGGTGCTGCAAGAACTGGGCTGGGTCAGGCTTTTAGACGGCACGCTAGCGAGGTTGATGAGCGCTCCCCAACATCCTTTCCTCTTGAGACCCAGGACTGTCACGGGGTGTGGTCAATGCGTGTGCTGTGTGACCGTCTCCCCAGGGCTACACTTCCTTCTGGAACGACAGCATCTCGTCCGGACTCCGCGGCGCCATCCTGATCGAGCTGGCCCTGAGGGGGAGGATACAGCTCCAACCCCAGGCCATGAGGAAAAAGAAACTGCTGGACCGGAAGGTGAGGCTCGGATTGAATTCGCCTCGAGCGCCCCTGAGGGAATTGGTCTCGCACGCCAAGAGCTCCCAGACATAGAGCAACTATATACGACAGTGATGCAATGCAAGAACAGAAGAAAAAAAAACATGACACAAAACGACGTTCAACAAAAGCCCTCAATCAGAACTCTTCCAGGACCACAAGTTTACAAAATAGGCAATTAGTTTGTGAGGAGTCTAAAAATAATAATAAGAATAACAACATCCCTACCTGTAAAATCTTTTCATCATTCAACAATGTCTAAATGAAGTAAATGGTATAAATGAGGTAAATGCTAGCCTTTATACAGGAGATCCGGTACCTTCTCCCAGACGGTAGGAGAGTATATTCTAAAAATATAAAGTATAAATTCTTATCAGTGTGCTGATAAAGTTGGCAGAATGGATTCCATTGGGTTTTCTTTGATAACGCTGGATCCATACCCAAACCAACCCCACTTGCTCGTCCAGGTGCTGTTAAAGTCCGATGCCCCAACAGGAGATGTGTTGCTGGATGAAGCCTTGAAGCACATCAAAGTCACCGAGCCCCCCGAGACCGTCCAGAGCTGGATCGAGCTCCTCACAGGTACCAGACACCTTCTCAATCTCCCTGAAGATGCCTTCTTAGATCTCCTATCGGACGGCAAAGCCTTTGTACTCGAGAGGGAGAAATATCCTCTCCGTTCTCTGACGGGCGCATTGTAAACTTTTCAAGATTCAGGTGTAGAGGAAAGGATTTTTTAGGGCTGTTTCTTTTAAACAGCACAAAAGCCTTTGAAAGTCATCCTGCGGTGAGGTTTGCGATCGTGATTTCTGCACCCTGTGATTTCTTGGGACACATGTGACTATGCCCTACTGTCTTATGGTCACATGATTGCTGCAGTGGGCTGTTTACATGTTTATGTCCTGGTGGCAGTCCTAACAAAGAGGTAGAGAACTTTAGGGTCGTCAACAGGAACCGCTTCTTTACACAAAGGGTGGTGGGTGCCTGCAACAAGCTGCCCAGCTGGGTTGTTGAAGCTGATTCCCTGCAATCCTCAGACAACTGGATAAGAACCTTGGATCAATAAACTATTAGTAACCATGTGAGCAAGACAGGCTGAATGGCCTCTTCTCATTTTTAGACTCATGTTTTTAGAGGTTGATCATATGAGATTTTATTCAGATATCTTAATCCTCTTGGTCACACAAATACAGATCTGACGTTCTGATTGTTGTGCTTTAAATCCTACACTTGCCCTGCGTGCATCTGCCCCCTGTGTGTGTCTGCCCCTGTGTGTGTACCTGCCCCTGCCCCTGCCCCCTGTGTGTGTCTGCCCCTGCCCTGTGTGTATCTGCCCCCTGTGTGTGTCTGCCCCTGCCCCCTGTGTGTGTCTGCCCCTGCCCCCTGTGTGTGTCTGCCCCCGCCCTGTGTGTGTCTGCCCCCGCCCCCTGTGTGTGTCTGCCCCTGCCCTGTGTGTATCTGCCCCCTGTGTGTGTCTGCCCCTGCCCCCTGTGTGTGTCTGCCCCCGCCCTGTGTGTGTCTGCCCCCGCCCTGTGTGTGTCTGCCCCTGCCCTGTGTGTATCTGCCCCCTGTGTGTGTCTGCCCCCGCCCCCTGTGTGTGTCTGCCCCTGCCCTGTGTGTATCTGCCCCCTGTGTGTGTCTGCCCCTGCCCCCTGTGTGTGTCTGCCCCCTGTGTGTGTCTGCCCCGCCCCGCCAGGCGAGACCTGGAACCCCCTGAAGCTGCACTACCAGCTGCGGAATGTGCGGGAGCGCCTGGCCAAGAGCCTGGTGGAGAAGGGCATCCTGACCACGGAGAAGCAGAACTTCCTGCTGTTCGACATGACCACGCACCCCGTCACCAACGCCACGGAGAAGCAGCGGCTGGTCAAGAGGGTGCAGGAGAGCCTGCTGGAGCGCTGGGTCAACGACGCGCACCGCATGGACCGCCGCCTGCTGGCCCTCATCGTGCTGGCCAGCGCCTCGGACGTGCTGGAGAACGTCTTCACGGCGCTGCCCGACGAGCAGTACGAGACGGCCGTGACGCGCTCGCGGGCGCTGCTCGACGGCGACCCCGACGTGGAGGGCGCCAAGCCCAGGGCCTACGAGATGATCTGGGCCGTCATGGCGGCCTTCAGCAAATCCTGATCCTTCGGCCTCCTTGGGGTTTTTTTTGTTGTTGTTGATGTCGGTCTGTTAGGGTTGTAGAGTTTTTTTGGGGGGTCTAATTTCTGCAGGACTGTTGCAAAACCATGGACAAATGGTATTGTGTGCGCGGGGAGGACACTGAATCAGGGCCTTGGATTACAAATGGGTGGCTGATCAGTTTCCTTTAGGTGTACTCCATCTCTGTGACTGCATAGTAATATTTTATAGCATAAATGAAAATTTAATTGGTGGAGAATAAGCTTGGGGTCCTCAGATGGCCTTGGGTACCTTCAAAATTCCCTGACCCCCACCTTTCCAAATGGTATGATCCCAAGTGTGAGTGAGAGGGTTTGAAATGGAGGGGGCCTTCAAGGTGATCTAGGCTGTCTTTGGAAATGCCCGTTTTCCTTTTTTACTCCTTGTTCTTTCAGACTTGCTGTCCGCCTTCAACCTATCCCCACAAAAACAGACAGAAAACTGAAAAAGTGCTGGGGTGGCAGTTGAATTCCTTAAGGTGGCTATTTTATTTTTAAACATTTTTTTAACTGCTGCCTGGAGGGAAGCGATGTGGACGCTCGCTGGGCAGTTTTGTGGCGCGGCACAGCGTGGACAGTGGCGACTGTCTCGTTGCTTTCTCCACGGCTGGTGAAAGAGATAAAGCACAACTTAAAAGGAAGGCCCCTCGTACAGCCATTCTACGGGGGCTTCTCTATTGGAAGGTAGGGGGTCTGAAGGCTTGACGTGATTGTGATCTGGAAGCGCGGAGCATTGTGGGGCTTTGGAAGCGGTCAGGGGCCTCAAATCCCAGCGGGGGCTTCACAGGTGTCTTCTCTGAAGCCTGACACATTTTTCCTTCTGTGCTAGACCTCTCAAATCCTTGTATTGCAGAAGCTTTGCAAGGAATTGGAAACGCAGCTCGCCCAACTAAAAGCTAGATCATTTAAACGGAAGGTTTAGAAGTTAATACTGATTTTTTTGTTTTTGTAAAATCGTGGTGGAAAAGTAACTCTTGCCAGAGTGAAAGGGGTGGCGATTCATTTTTGAAGAGTCACGTAAACAGCTTTCCGGAGTTATTCAAGTCCCATAGCCTCCAGCATCTTCAGCTGCTTCCGAGTCAAGAGTCTGTATTCTTGGGTGTTTTCCCCCCTCTGTTCAGAGCTGTATTTCTTTTTTTGTGTGTGTGTGATAATTTCTCCATTTAAAAAAAATACCTGCATCGTTCAGGGGCTCTTGCAGAACGAATTACAAGAGGGGTGCCTTTACGTCCCCGGGCAGTGCCCCCCACATGCCTGTAGGTCAATCATCCTATTTCTAGTTACTGTCTAGAATCTGTTCAAAGGGGCTGTCATGTAGAACCTTTTGCTGAGGTAGCCGATGCCCTGATGTCACCATGAGGAGCTTAAAATGTGGCTGTGGGGCTCTTTATCTGTTCGAAGTGCAATAAAAAAAGGCAGCAGTTCACCTGCTGTTTCACTCAAGGGAAATGGAAGGATTCCTGTGGCCCCCAAGATGAATGGGGGGGTCCGGTTTCAGGAAGTTGGGGTTACACTTCAGAGCTGCGGGACCGAGCCATGTGGGAGTTTCTCTTCGCCGAAGAGGAGCATCAGTCAGGGTTGCGCTGCGTCCTCGTGCTCAGCAGGATGAGCAGCGGACTTTCAGGTTTCGCCGGACGAGCACGATCTCGGCGTGGATTTCGTCTTTGCTTTCTACGCAGAACGGGTTCTCTCCACGTCGCTGGACTATTAACTCTTTCCTTCCTGCGCGCGGGGCTGCTGTGTCATTCCTCGCGGACCCCAGGAGAAAATGACTTGGAAGGGCGTGTGTGTAGCTGCAAGGCAGGGCTGGCCACAGGGTTGTCCGACTTTCTAAGCCACCTGAACTAGTGCAGTAGTTCTGGAGCGCTTTGGCAAAGAGGTAGCCTCTCTTCTTATGTTCCATCATTGTAAGTCAAACGCAGTGGGGCTCTGTTACTGAGCTTGAAGTTACAGAATTTGACAGTCAAATAAAATAATTTGGCAGGCAGTAATTACCCCTACTTACTGTTGTGTCCACCTGTGTCACTAGATTGGGGCAACTCTGTTACTCTGCCATTCTTACGGATAGCTTATGGCTTATGAATTTGAGTTGTTTTTTCATAAATTAAGGTGTCTGTTGGCCCTCAGCTCCAGCAAGGACTGAGCTCAGGTTGTTTGTAAAAACGTGACCCTTGAGCGTTTAGGGGCTTGGGAGTGTAGCTGTGCTCATCGGATTGAAGCCTGGGATCGGCACTGGATGCTCCCCAGCCTGAAGGGCGTCTCTGAGGGGCCAGGTCTCGTGACGGATCTTCTGCTCGGTGGGTGCGTGTCCACCTGCACAATGGGGTGCAGAGTGGACTGTGACCGGACCTGCATACATGATGCAAACAATACTTTGTCCATGCAGAAGCTACTGGCGTTTGTACAGGAGAATAATAATGACAATTGGTAATAAAGGGAATGGGTGATTAATAGAGCTCTATTAATGCCAGCTTATTGACTGTTGATGCAGTGATTGTAAGCTATAGCAATACATATCAATTTCCATGCTGTAGAAGTTCCAAACTGAAATTGCACCCTTTAATACAACTGTGACCTGTTTTTCTTTTCCCTTTGTGTAATATTTTAGCACTTATTCGACCTGAAGTTCCTCCGCGTGCGGTCTGTCACGCTCCCTCTCCCTTCGAGTGGCTCGTACTGTAAGTGTTAAACCTGGAGGGGGACGGTTGCCTTTTTTTGGTTGGAAAAGGTTCAGGCAGCTCTTTCTTGCCGTCACCCTTCGAGAGCCAACATGGGGTCATTGTGCAACAACCTGGTTCGTTTGCATTCTACAGCAAAAAAATGAAATGATTGTGGCCAAGCCCTGGTGTGTACAAGGGCGCTTTGACCTTTCTGTTTCGCAGAGGTAAATCTCATCTTTAAAATCATCTTGTTAAACGGTGGTGGGGATCCCTTGTAGACCAGCGTCTGCGCACTTTACTCTGCTGGTCTGCAAATCCACAGCCCACTCACTCACTCACTCGCTTCAGTCACAAAGGACTCCCATCTGTCCAAGAAAAAAAACAAACAAGTTTTCATGGAACACTCCCCACTCACCAGCTCTCAGGGAGGAGGACAGCAGAGTGCTGGAGCTAGGTCATGGGACAACGGGGTGGACACCCTTCCTGTTTTTGAGAAGCATTTGGGCGAGTGATGCGCGGGCTAACTCTCACCCGCGATTTGGGTGGGTGCGGGTTAAAAAACAAGCCGACCTGCGCATCACTAATTCTTGGATTTTTAATGACCACAGAGAGTCGATACAGAGTCAGTTTTACATCTCATCTGAAGGACGGCGCCTTTTTTACAGTATAGTGTCCCCATCACTATACTGGGACATTAAGACCCACATACACGGCAGGGTGAGCGCCCCCTACTGGTCCCACTAACGCCTCTTCCAGTAGCCTCAGCTTTCCCAGCAGTCTCCCCACCAGGTACTGGCCAGGCTCACACCTGCTGAGCTCCAGTGGGGCTGCCAGCTGGGAGCTGCAGGGTGATACAGCTGGTGGTTAATTGTTTTTTTATAAATTGGAAAAACTGCTGTATTTACTTGCTTCCTGTGAATTCGTGCTCCTCCCCAAGTCCTTAACTACCTTAATTAAGCCTTAATGAAAAATTAACAATCACCCTGCCTCCAGCTCCTCATCCGCATTGAGGTTTTCAGGAAGTCTCTACTGAAGTGAACTGACTTAAGGGCTGCTAGTGTAGTGATCACAATCTTTTTTTTTTTTTCTGTGGTCTTTCTAAAGATCTGTATTTATTTTTGGAATTACAAAATGCTACTTCTTCCTCGCCTTTACTTGTGCTTCCCAGGCCTGACCAGCTAGTTTTGGTGCACAGTGTGCAGAGCTCATTCCCCGCTGAGCGAAAAGTCGTGTTTTGACTGTGTCTGTCTTTCAGTATCACGCGTCTCGCCTAACTTCTGTCCTCAGAGTCCTGCTCTGCTCTGCTCTGCCGGTGCCGATCCCGAAATGCAGTCACACATGTTCCCCGCTAGGTGGAGATACTCGCACATTTTCTCAACTCCAGTCCACGGCTTCGTTGATGAGCGAGAACCGTTTTCCTCTGCTTTTACCTTCATTTCTCAAATTAACATGACCCTCCTGCACATTCAAAAGAACAGTTCGGCTAAAGATATGCGGAATGATTTACACACAAAAATAATAACTCACCTGTTCTTGTATTTTCTGATAAACTTCAGATGCGGCTTGGCAGTTTCCTAAACCGAAGACGATGTTTTTGAAGACGGTCTTTGTGGATCAGTTTCAGTCAAACAGATCTGATGTCCTGGCACTGGTCTTGTCACAGGGACCTGCCTGTGTAATCCCGCGCGTATCCACTAGGTGGCAGCATCCGGCGCTGTCCCGTTTGTCATGTCCGAGGGCCTGTGCGAGTGAGCGCGCTGCGGGCTCAAGCCGCACGGAAACTCAGGTATTTAAGTAAGTGACGTTTATCATATTCCAGATATTGCATTGTTGGTTTCCTCTCGGTGCCTTTCCCGGGATTCAATCGTTTTATTTAGGATGGGAGTGGGCTGTGACGAATAAAATAATTCGGGACAGCAGTGACCGGTTTGGTTTCCACGCGATTATCCACCCCCACACACACACACATCCATATCTGGAAAAAAATAATGTTTTCAGATTCCATTTATAATAGGCAGGATTTCCTCTCCCGACATGCGTAGTCACCAAAGTAAAACGATTCCCTGGCTAATGTGTGAAATGCATTGGCCTGACCTTCTCCGCACACCGCCCGGACACGGCTCCTTGGTTCATCCAGGCCTCTGGCTCCAGGGCCCTTGACAAATGACGGGCGGGGGTCGAGCAATTACTCACGCGGGCTCGGCTCATTCTGACAGTCAGGAGAGCCGATGATGAATGACCCGGCACCTCCCTGTCGGAGCGTGGGCTTGTTCTCGTCCCCCTTTCTTGGGAGTTATTTCGAGAGAGAAAAAAAACCCCAACAACGAGCTGTACCGTGTTTCCTAACTTTTGGAGTTGTTCCCTGCCTGACACTCTCGGGGAGGCGAGCCGCCACAAACACGGTCGCGCCCACGGAGCCCCCGGGGGGGCTGTGCGTGGGAACCCGGTCAGTGACCGTCGAGGAGAGGGGTCCGCCGTGTTAATCCATAGGTTTGCGAGGGGGGCTGCAAAGGATCGAGTTAAAACTAGGAACGCATTTCTGCTGTGAAGAAGAAAACCTTATTTCTTAACACTTTTCACAGTGGCGTCATCCTCTTCATGTTCAACAAGAATAATTAATAATAGGGTAGTTAACGCCTCACAGCGCTGGGACGCTGCCTTCTGTTCCTGCGGCGTCTGTGTGGTCCAGTTTACAAACTCCTGTACGCGCGGCGCTGCTGGATTGAGAGCCGCTCCTAAATTGTTCGACTAATTGATTACGAGCTCAATTGACACGAAAGCCCCACGACACAAGACGAAGGCTCCGGGCCACGGTCCCTGGGGCATGATCTGTGCTCTTTCAGGGGAGCTCCCTGTTTAAGGGGGTCACTGCTAATTAGGAGTGCCCTTGATGAGCAGTCACTGCTAATTAGGAGTGCCCTTGGTGGTGGCCACAGTGCCTAAGAGCTTAATAACACTGCTCTGGTAGCACACAATCACTACCTTTATGTAACACATTAAAGCATGAGTTCACCCAACGGTAATAGAATGGCCACATTTGGAAAACAATATCCCTGTTAATTCATTAAAAGTTTTATTTCATGCTGAAAAATAGAAGAAAAGAAACACAACGTTTCGGCTGTGGAGCCTGTTTCGGGTGTCACTGTAAATTCAGCCCACACTGAATAAGCACCATGCGCATCGGAAGGGCTCCTGCGCACAGTGTGTTGGCGGTGGTGTGTACAGGAATACAAACACTGCTGCTCTCTGTGCCCTGTGCTGCCACGAACAGGAAGGAACTTAACACTGTATTGAAAACGACCGTTTGAACTGAGCAGGCCAGCCGTATGCTCATGAGAGGTGGGAGGTTCTAGCCCCGCTATACATTTCCGATGAAGCTTGTCCGGGAGCTGGTTAGCTCTGCAAAGGGAGAGATTCTGCGCCCCGGCCGAATTATTTCAGCTCTCTCGTCCGGAATCTCTGGCTGCCGACCAGGGGAAACTGCGCCCCCTAGCGCAGGGAGGGGTTCGCACAAGAACACTACCTGAGCGCCCCTCTCTTGCTCCGCTGTGAATTACTGGGCGACGACGCGCCCCCTGCTCTCCGCACAGCCGCCCAGGGGACCTGCTGGGAGGGGTTTCAGTTGTTTGGAGTAGACATGGGGAAAGGTCACATGGCATTTGGGCGAAGGGAATGCGGTCTCCGTTCCCATTCTGTGGCCGCGGTACCAGAACGGGAAAAAAGTGCTTTTTCAAAGGCCAGCTCATTCGTCACAATTAGCGTGAAAGGGCCCCGGTGCGAGGCGCAGCGCCGTTTCTTCCAGATTAGCTTGGCCGCTGACCCTGGCTTCTGCGTGGGAAACAGAAAAAAGAAATGTGTCTTTCACTATGAGCTGTTCCGCAGCCCCCCAGGGTGAAAAACGAGCCCAAAACAAGTTACTGTGGCGCTTCGATTTAAAAGAATATTCCATTAGAAAAGGTCATTCTCATTGCAGGTAGAGTGCATCCACACGCCGCCTGGTCTTTAAAAGTTAATATCTTGTTTTGGGGGGGGCATGTCCGTGTTTCAGAGATTCAATGGATCCAACACAAAACAACGCCTCGCCAGATGTTAAATTCCCTCAGTGGTTTCATAGCGGTAGGGGTGTCCAGACGTCACTGGAGCTCCATTCTGGAAGAGTGCCCCTGTTTCCCCCCGCAGTCCAAGGACCTGCTGGGAGGCCAGCTGGTGCGTAATTACGCATCAGTCAAAACCCTGAGATTTTTTTTTTTTAAAGACGGTTTGCTCGCTGATACGATTTAAACAATCACTTCGCCGCCGCTCCCCGGGCGTTTGTTGGGATATCGAGGCATCGTGAATGCCGAAGGAGCGCCGGGTGCAGACGTCTATCTCCTGCCTGAGGGCGGGACACGATCTGGGGGCTGGTAGAGCGGCCGTGAACTTTCTCTTGAATTCAGCGCTTTGTGGCATCAGCCACGACCCCTGGCTTGTGGGGAACCTCCGGGCGACTTTGGTCCAGGCTTGTTTGGTTTTTCCCCCCCACAAAAACAAATATTTATATCTTATTTCGCCCTTCTAAACTTTAGTTACGTCAAGACACATCCAGGCGGCCTGGAGATACACCAGTAGGCTCCCACCCCCCTCCCCAGAAACACGCCGCCTCAGCGCGCTTCTCTGACGGGCGAAGCGAGTTTAATTTCGGCTTGTGCGCCCCGCTCAGATCTCGGGAATCCTAAAGTCTTTCCCGCAGCGTTTCAGCGAAAATCAAGAAGGAACAGAGGCTGAGAAAGGAACAACATCCATAAGACTGAACGTACAACGAGTGAATTCTGGACAGTTAACGATGTTAATGAAACGACGTTTAATTGTTCTGCCCATTGGTGTTTACCCGCTTTTAACGGTGAGGGAAAACATATATATATATAGTGTGGGATGTATTCTATATATATTCATACATACAATATGAGGTTATCGATCTACTCTCCTCATTCCAGGGGAAGAAAAATGTAGGATCAGAGGTACCAGTTCCGACCGGACATGGCGGTCGATAATACACTCCATCATTCGTTTCCATGGAAACACTCAGGCGGTCACGGCCTGCGAGATTCATCTTCATGTCGCCGGAGTTTGGTGAACTGACCGGAAGGATGACGATTTTTTTTGTTTGTTGTCATTTCGCTAAGACGGAGACGGACAAGAACAACAATAATAATACAATATTTTTTATAGCGCCTTTATAAAAGCAGTCCTTCCAGAGAACTAATTTCAAGATTGTCCACTCCTTGGTCCCGAATTGCCCTAGGTCTGCCTTCCATTCTCAGTTTGAAGAGCCTGAAGACACATGGGGTAATTCAATTGAGGACAGTTCCGTTGAAGAAGTAGTTTTAATGGAGTTTGGAATAGGAAAGGGAATGACTGTGATGTCTGCAATATCAGAGAGTGTGTCTGCATGAATACTAATATTACCAGTGCAATACCCCCCCACCTCCTCACTCCCTGCCCTCATCCTGTGCCTTGAAGCTCAGGCTGATGGAGTTGACCCCATTTCTGAGGTCAGGCAAACATGATCACCACAGCACGACCTTTGAACTTTGGAGGTGCCCATTAGCTCATCAGACCCTCGTGAGGGACACAAAGATGGGGGGGAGGGGAGGCAGGGGTGGATCAGGTGTGTGTGTGGGGGGGGGCGGTTGTGATGGGAAACGAAGGGGAAGCTGGGAAGGGTGGCGGGGGTTGGTGGGGGCATTCCCTGTTGGTCTGGGCAACAAGACAAGGTGAAGGTCTAGATCTTTAGACAGATCCCTAGGGCCTAAACTACTCCAGCAACCACAATGGCTGCAGCACTGGTCCAGGACAAACCGTCTGAGTGTTTGGGAAATGATGCATTCAGTGTGACTCATATATCCTGGAGGATTGGGGCACACCAGAAACAGGGTACCCCTCCCCTGGAGTAGAGAAAGGTAGCATCACATGGCAGGGAGTTTTTTTTTTGTCTTTTTCCTGTTTTTTGTGTGGCTTTGTCACACTGACCAGCTTTTACAACAGAGGCTGTGGAGCAGTGGGTTGAGGTAGACTGAGATACCGGGTTTTGAAATGGATTTTTTAAGGTGTGAGCATAATTATAAAAAAACACAAACGCAAACGTCCCGAAGAAGAGAGTGATTTCAACAGTTATTGATGATGTCTAAACAGCTTCCTGACTTGTTAAAACCTTTTTTGTGCTGTTGCTTGTTCCTTTTGTTTTCTGCTCGTGGGTTTGGTAAACCAGAAACCTAAACTTGAAAAAAAAAACGCAATTCCAATGAGGCTGTTAACTGAAGGGCATGTCTTTGCCCTATCTTTTGGCATCGCTGTGAGTGTAGAGGGGTGTCTTCAAGAGAAGAGATCTGAGCACCCACCCATTTTCTAACAGCTTCTTCCAAATCAGGGTCACGGGGGAGCTGAAGCCTATCCCAGCAAGCAACACGGGCACAAGGTGGGGTACACGCTGGACAGGACACCAGGGCACACCCACATAGACACACACTCACACCAGGGCCAGTTTTCCCAGAAGCCAGTCAACCCACCAGCATGTCTTTGGACTGTGGGAGGAAACCCACACAAACATGGGGAGAACATGCAAACTCCACACAGACAGCACCCCAGATCCGGAATTGAACTCTTCCACGCAGGTAGTACCCATACGGCTGAATTGAAGCACTGTGCGCTGTCCGGGTGCCCAGGCGTCCAGGCCGGGCCTGGGACCGTGTTTGTCAGTTCTCTGGCTGACGGTGATATTGATGGCCGACCCTGTCCCTTTCATTCTGCTCTGGCCAGCAGCTTGATAATGGTGAGTGCAGCTGGGGGGAGGGGGAGAGAGTCGCAAAAGGCACAGATGACCTTTAACCCCTGTGGCAACTGCAGAGGTCATCCCCCAACTGCCTTTCTCTCCGATCCCAATCGATGGCAGACTCGTGCAGCTCACCGCAGTGGCAACACTGTGCGTCCTATTGATTTATTGACAGATACCGTATTACTTCAGGCGCCTGAAAAAAGCCCTCTGTTCCCGCAACTACCTTTCCCTGCTGGCCCACCAATGAAAGCATGAGTCCATTACAGCGGGTGTCACGAAGCGGTCTTTCAGGACCCTGTGCAGACAGCACAATCCGGAGAGGAGTGAGAAAACACGGGGGAAAAAAAACCTGCAAAGGGGCTGGAAGGAAAACAGGGGGCGCGTTCTAGGTGCGCTGGTGTTCAGGGGGGGGTGTCCGAGGGAAACAGTCCAAAGGGTGTCCACAGGGAAATCCTTGACGACGCAAATGTCCAGAGCCGGGTGGTCCATCCAAGACAAAGAGGAACAGAGTTAAAAGCCGGAGTGGGATCCGGTGAAGGGTCGGGGGAATAAAAGGGGGGTCACGGCACCAGATGCTCCAGTCCCGGACCCAGAAGGTCTGGACGCCCTTGTGAAGCCTGTGCTGTTGAGCCGCTCCTGGACTCGGGGGCAGGCGGGCTTCCGGGGGGTCCATCTTCCAAAGCTGAGCCCAGATCGGCAGGAACGTCTGGTTCTCATAGCACGGGGGGCTGGAACCGGAGGCAGGGGTGGGAGACACAAGGAAGGGCTGGAGCGTCCTTAAGAGGAGGGGTTTACAAGCGTGACAGAGGGGGGCTCATCCTCCGAGCCCCCCCATATCCTTTGCCGCCTTCACACACCTTCATCCATGCTTCTGCCTGTCAGAGATCTCGCAGTGCGCTGGACTGTCAGTCGCAGGGCCCTGTGAGCTGCGGCTCTGGGGAGTTTTTTTTAATGTAAGGCTGATCAGTTGAGCGCAGATTCAAAGCCCGTGACAACTATATAAAACTCTCCTGTGGTGGGCTGCTTCTGCAGTGCAGGCTGCCTGTAACCTCAAGCAGTGATTGCTTTCCTTTGGCTTGTCTACAGTTTGTTCTGAGCAAGATCTCCGGCTCCTGCCCTGTCTCAGCGATAAAAAGGAGTCTGGCTAGTGCTCTGAGTTTCCGGAATTGGTTCCATTTTCTCTTGCCAGGGGAAATCCTAACCTGGCTCCTTCCTGCCGGGGTTAACGTCGGGTTCAGTATTCCTGATCCCTGTGACCAGGCCTGGTCTGGGTCTGTGGTTTTTACTGGGGTAGCCTCTGCCTTCCTCCTGCAGTCCCCCAGCTCGCCCCTTCACCTTCTGTCCCCCTGTCAGCCTCTCGGAGGTCTTCTTTAAACCAACGACCTGGCTCTCTCCGCAGTCTCCCACCCTTCAGCGTCCTCCAGTCCCTGCAAGGCCAGCGGAGATCAATTAAGACTAAGAGTCAGTCCGTTTGGCTCCAGTGCCTCTTTCAGGTCCTGGGCTGTAGGTCACCCTGTCACTCACCCCCGAAGTCCTGTCCTCTACCACCCCCCCCCCCCACCACTGCAGAACACTAATGAAGGCAAGCTGGCCAGCGAGAGGCCCTCCGGCCAGCTGGGCCAGTGTCCAGGGACCCCCGGGGGAAAGAGCCATTAGTGTTCCTCCCCGGCAGCTGCCCGGAGATGGTGGAGGGGGGTGGGGGGTGGGGGGGCGCTGGCTCGTGCGAGCTGTCCGCAGTGTCCAGCTGAGAGGGTCAGCCCCTTGTCCACACTCCGCCATGTGCCGGATGGCCATCTGTGGCCCCTGTGGCTTCCGTCAGCCCTGTACAGAGGAGGGTTTAGAGGAGACTTGGCTGCTGCACGAGTTCCCCCTCGTTTTGCCAGATCCTTTGCTTGCTGATTTTTTTTTGGGGGGGGTTTAGCCAGCAGCACGAGAACAAGTTGCAGAGACGCTTGGGTCAAAGCACAATTCATTAGTCACACGCGCCCCACATTGATGAGGGAGAGAGCGTAGACCCTTTGGTTTTACCTTACAGGGGATCTTGAAACGAGAAGGATTTGTAACTGGCATTTACCTGTGCAAATAAGATTTTTTCATTGCAAGCGATAACTTGCCTATTCTCTGTTTGGACAGCAGGGTTTTCTCACTGCCTTGTGGGCTCAAACAAAAGATGAAACGGCCTGCAGGGGGGATTCTATGTTTCTGTGGGTCCATATTGGTGTCCGGTCGTGAAGGATTCCAGAGATGTTCCCGAGAAGGCAGGTGTTCTTCATGGTCTTGGAAACTCTCTAGGCGTATCGGAGACCCTCAACAGAACCCTAATTGTAACCCTAACGCACACCTGATCATCACTCTGCGTGCAGAGGGCCACCCTGATTCTGCAAAGCAGCCACAAAGCTTTTTATCTGGCAGGGTGTTTGCAGCCCGGCTTTTCGGATGTAAAGATGTTCCAGGTTATTTTGGATCGTCGGTTGCAGATCCTGCCCGAACACACTGTTAATCTCACACAGATGGATACCCAGTGCTGTTTAGTCGGCTATTTGAGTTTGCAAAACCAGACCGGGGAGTAGATTAGCCCTGGCTTCTAATTGCAGCTTCCTGTCTCTTACTCTGACCCCAACCCAATGACCCCCCTAAAACCACTGTCCTCCAAACACCCCCCTCCCCCCCCCCCCCCCCGACCCGGGACCTGCCAGGGCTGGTTTGGATAATCGTATTTGCAACATCCTCTCAGATTAGGCTGAAGATGGAGTTCGAAGGTGAGTAACCTTTTGCCCGATTATGAAGGTTGACTCTCACACTCAGTCCTTTTACTGGGGCTGCTGCTTAGTCTTTAATAAAATACGTTTTCCTGTAATTTCTAAAAACAACCTCATATAATTTCACAGTTTTATCTATTATGCTCATAAAAGAACTCAGTGGTTATTTTATTGTGGAGAGACACGAAAGCCTTAAGGTTTTTCGCTCCTCCGTTTCTCCGAATCCCCTTAAAATGAACAGGAATACATGCTAAACAAAAATTTACTTCTATAGCATTTACTTCTGATCACCTTAGGGGTCACCAGAGCCTCTGTCATCAGAGAATATCAGCCTCAGGCCTGACAGAATGAATTGGATGAATTTTCTGTGGCTTAGTGGTTGCATTCCCTCTGACAGGGCATGTTAAGGGCTGAAAAATGAAATCTCTTTCTGCCGTTGTTTAAGGGATTTGTAAATCTTCCCTAAAACCTTGGTGGATTGTGAAGCCTTTTGGAGAACATTGTCAAACAAATAAAAGTAAGAGATGTTAATGACAGACAATGAGGTAAGAAGAAACAGTCACCAAAAATCTAGGAATGAAATACTGTCTCAGGTTCTGTCCAAAAGCAATCTTTTATTTGCAATAGCACCGTTCACAGCAGTTTGCTGCAGAGAGCCTGAAAGTATTGCACAGCAACTAGGAATACAGCATATCCACCATCGACCACGTGGGCTCAGGGGAGAAAAAATCACAAGAAATCCTCCTTTTGGTGTCCAACAGCTTCATCCCTGAGAGCTTCAGTCTCGCAATATCGTATGTTGACCCTGGCATCCAAAATGATCGCCAGGGACTAAAATCTGTTGAAGACCAGGTTCCACACAGCTGGAGACAGAGTCGTCATGCGGTTCATGCAGAACCACACCTGTGAAACGCACTGGCCAAATGCACCTGAGACTCTGCAACTGTATTTTTTAAATTTCAGTCTATCATGTCGTACAGCTGATCGTGAACAATTTAGCTTAACTCTTGCTTTAACTGAGCCAATTCTCTGTACTTTTCTTCATGACTCTTTCTCTTCGCCCATGTGTATTATGTCTGTGTGTTTAAGGATGGTGCTTTGAGCTTCTTGAAAAGGGCTCATAAATAAAATTTGTCGTACTTAATAGTGGTAATAGTTCAATTAAGTCATTATGTGCTCCTGTACAGGGGAAGGCAGCTGCTCCTGTGGGCTTCAAGGACAGGATGTTCCAGAACATCCTGCAGGCTCTCATATTGCAGGCCCCACGTTCCAGAATTAATTCAGCAACGCTTCACAGCCAATTTGCAGACACGGCATTTTCAGTTCCCTGTGCTCTAGGGCCGCTGGGACATCAGATCTCTTCCTGCGGCATTGATCTGTCTTTTCCAGGACTGACTGAGCAGCTTTGAATCTGTTGTCTTGTAATGACCTGTATTGCTCTCCATTTAACTGCATAAAACAAATTAAGCCTTTTTTTGGGGGGGTGAAAATAAAAAAAAGGAACAAATCCCCTTAATACTGAATAAATCGCAAAATACCCGGCCTCCTGTAGCTGTGAAAAAAGCAAGGATGGAGGCGATGAGACTTCGTCTCCAGTCCATTTATTATCTCAGGGATCGATAGCCCCAGCTTCCGAGCAGCCACCCTGGATACGGTTGCTAGGCAACCGCAACATCCAAGATGGAGGCCCAGGCTGAGAAAAGGGGGCAGGGCAGGCAGGGTCGGAGGTCATGGGGCTGATGGTCCGTTGTAACCCCAGGTGCTTTTAAAGCCAGGACATTTGGGACTTTCAGCAGCCTTTGTGCTTTAAAGTTGGGCAGTTACAACGTAAACCTGCTGATGTTTTCCTTCAACTGTGTTGCATGTTGTCTGTAATCTGCGAGATTCTGTACGATCTCTCTACAGATGTAATTTTTTATTTCCATTGGATGTTATGGTTATGACTTCTGGAAGTCCCATTTCCTCTGCTTAAACCTCAACATCTGAAATGTCTTTAGGGTTCTTGGCTCGTCATAACCTCATAATGCCTTTGCTGTGCTCTGGAATACAGCAGCTCTCTGCAGCATTGCTTGAGCTGCGCTGAAAGCACAAGCAATTCATTATTTTTACACTCCCATTGTTGTTGATCAGGACTGACCTTCCCTACTTGCATGCTAGGTTCTCCTGAAAAGCTAAAGACGCATGTACAGTAGGTGACATGCCACAACCTGTTGACCTCAAGCTGTCCAAACACAATTGAAAGGGGAAAAAACCGGAGCAAGAGATTTTCTAACTTGATTAGGAAAACGTGCCTTCATCTTGTTAGGCCCGGTGCACGCTATGGCACTCCTGAGTCCAGTTCCAATCCTAAAAGAAGAGCTAGTTCTAGATTCCACTTCTTGCTGCTTTATTGCAGAACCCACTAGGAGAGACGGAACACAGTTCAAAGGGGATGGGCACAAAGGAGCAGTTTGATCCAGTTCAGGCCTCCTGAACTGCCCACAGATTCAGCATTTCTGTCATTATTATTTTAACTCCCAAATGTTTCTGACAACAGATTGCTCTGTTTTTATTTATTGCCAAATAAGGCAACAAGAACGAGACATCCAGACCCTGCCCTGTGTGGTTCGGTCACTTCCTGTGTGGTTCTGTCACTTCCTGAGTGGTTCTGCCACTTCCTGAGTGGACCACCATTCTCCTGATATCTTTTAGGTCGCCGCACAATTCGTCAACCTCTGGAAAACCTGCAGCGATTTTTCTGCCAGTGTCAGTGCCATTGATCTTCCGTGAGCTAGCCTTTAACATGACACCTGCCAGCTGGACTCCGTTTCACACAGCCCCTGAAAAGAAAGAAGAACATTAGAAAAGGCTTCGTATGAGAATGTCCAGGCTGGGATTCCCTGTGAACCCGCTGAGCACCAAGTGACCGACGTGAACAGGACAGCTTCCTCGGAGCTGTGTCTGTAGAATCGGTTTAGTTAACAGATTTGCAGTTTCCCCTGAGCTCCTCTTGGCTTATCCAAAGTTGTACATTTCTGGTAGCCTATCCTGGTGCTGGTGGAGGTGTTGGAAGAGGGGTGGATGAGGGATATTGTGTGTTCTGTGATTTTGTTGCACTGGGGTACTAGTGGGGGCAGAAGGGGAGCAGGCTAGAATGTGCGTCTTCTTCCCAGTAAATGCAGTCCCTTTAAGGGTCTTTTAAAAAAATATATCCTTCCTGCTTAAAGAGTTAGGTAGCTAACCAGAAAAATGCACAACCTTTTAAGAGCACGGGCTGTAATGATGGTCCATGAAATGGAGATCTGGTTCTGTAAGAAAGTGAAAGGGGAAGACCTTGTTTCCTTTTTTGCAGGGAAATTGAATTGATCGGACAAATTTGCCCCTATGCATTAAGAAAATGATCATTTATTTAGATTAGTGATGAGGTCCCCAGAGCTGGGAGCATGCCATGTGTTTTTGTGTGTGTCGGATGTGAAGGCGTGGGGGTGGGTTTGTGTAGCTGGGGGGTGGGGGCAGCTGAGCGCTGCTATGTTATCAATCGCGGCCCAGCCATTGAACGTATTGATTAGTTACCTTTCTTATTAACATGCTGATTAAAGAGCAAGAGAGACAAACAGAAGGGGCAGGGAACAGAGGAGCTTCTGCTGAGCTGCAGAGCAGAAGAGAGGGGAAGGGAGAGACGAGGGGTCTGCACTGGATAGGGGAAACGAGGGAGGACCAGCAGGGATCGCCCCAAAACCGAGCAGCAGGCAAGAGGGGGAAGAGTACGTGTGCTTGGGGGTGGGGGCGCTGGAAAAGCAAGACAGATGACGGACTACAGCAAGCGTGGGACTGGAGGAGCAGGAGGACAGCTCGGGATCAGGCTGCTGTGTGCTGTGAGGGAGAGAGGGACACGGGGTGGCTGTACAGGCTGGAGTCCAGGCACCGACGCTCCCTGGGCAGAGCCGCACAGCCCCGCCACGGCCAGATCCAGACTGAGAGCAGGTATGAGCCGTCGTCAGCCCAGCCAGAGGCATGCGGCAGCCGACACTTCAAACCGGCCGCAGGCGGGTCCTCTCGTGCACCTCTTTTTCCAACACGAAGCCCGGATGTCCGGATGCCGTTCTTCTGCCAGCCCGAGCGCAGCCCTGCCGCTCCTGACGTTCCTGAAACGAGAGACGGAGGGGAGGAGGAAGGGATGGATGAGGGCCGGGGGACAGGTAGGGCTGCCGGGAGATAGGGTTGGGCAGTGTTGTTCGAGAGCGGGCCAGTAGAATAGGTATTCCAGCTCTGAAAAACAACATAGCCGTGCCATAGTAAAGAAATTCAATGATCATTGTAATTCAGTATTTAATTCAGCATTTTCTTCCTGCTTTCTTTATCATTTGCTTTTACGCCAGATCATTCATCCACCCATTTTCTACCTGCTGAAGTCTATCCCAGCATGCAACAGCCACAAGGCAGGCTACACCCTGGATGGGACGCCAGTCCATCACAGGGCAGACACACACTCACACCAGGGCCGGTTTTCCCAGAAGTCAATTGACCTGTTAGTATGTCTTAAGACTGGGGGAAGAAACCAGAGCACCCGGAGGAGGGAAAAAAAAAAACACAGGGAGAACATGCAGACTCCACACAGATAGCACCCCAAGTGTGGAATCGAACCCGGAACCTCAGCACTGCGAAACAGCAATGCTGACCACCCTCCATCCAATCACGTGGTTTTTTTTTATTTCTTCTGGCATTCTAGATAATAATGAATCACATTTCTTTTTCTTTCAATCTGATAACATCAGCAAAAAAAGATGCAGAAGAAGTGGCGTCTCAATGCATAACCTGAGAATAGATTCCAGTCTCTGTGATAGGGGCTGCACAGGCCTCCGAGTTGAGCACGGCAACCTGGCAGGTTCACTGCCTAGAGCAACGCTGGGTTTCTTCCCTGACTTGAGGTGCCTGCTTCATGGGTGGAACTGCCTGTTGTTCTGCTTTGGGGAATAATTACCAAGAGCAACGGTTAAAGCAGAGTTCAGCCACTATCTAGTACATCTCATGATGGAGGGAGCCAACTACAATTTCCCCCTGGCCTTCCTCTGTGGACATTAAACATCCCAGGGTGTTTCTTAAAAAGAGTAGGGGTGTTACCCCAGTGTCCAGGACAAATTTCCCCCCTGGCCTTTACACATCATGCTCTCCTAATAATCCCCACCTCTGAACTGGCTTCATCCCTCTGCTCTCCCACCGAGAACTGGTGTGTGGGGAGCGGACTGGTGCATCATCTGGGTGGGGCTGCACACTGGTGGTGCTGGAGGGGATCCCCATGACCTGTACAGCACTCTGAGTGGAGTGTCCAGAAATGTGCTACAGAAGTGTAAGGAATTATTATTAAAACTCAAGTCTCTTCCTACTGTCCTTGTTGGTGAGCATCTCTTGCCATCATTTTGATCACCCTATTGCAACAGTCTCTTCCGGTTTCAGAATCAGTGCAGATAAGAGTGACTAGGACACTCCACAGGTTTAAAACAATGCCAGGATAGGCTGAGGGGTCTGGATCATTTGAGTCTTGAACAGACTGGTCATTGGTCATTGTCGAGGTCAGCCCAGTGGGTGTCAGCGAATCAGCAGTGAAACACAAACCAGAGGAAACAAGTGCAGGCAGGAGCAGTGGTTCACATCGACAGTTTCTCCAAAAAACCTTGTTAAATACTGCTTGTTATACCCTCTTAATTCCCTTGGCATGTCTTTTTACCTCCAAGCATCATGGGAGCACCCGGGAACAGATTTTCTTTTAAGAAAAGAAACTGTATTGCAGGAGTCCATTCATTTCTTACAGACTACACAACTGCAACATAACTAACAACAATATCGATCATGTTTTGTGTGGCAGGGGGGCAGAAATGTCGCGCAGCAACGTCCCTCCGAGCCCCCCGGGTGTGCCCTGCCCTGACTCTGAAACTGAAACTGGACTCTTGTCCAGCTCCCGGCCGGAGCGCAGCGCGACAGGTTGTTCCGTTTCCTCCTTGCGGGAGAAACCCCACCTGGCGAACTCGCGCTTCCTTCTGCCCCCCGTGTTAGCGAGGATCCTCTCCTCCAGCTCCCCTCGCCCTCCACCGGCAACAGATACCCCGTTTTATTTCCAAAGAAACAAACCCCTCGGCCGCCGACTGGTCTAATTCGAGTCAGTTTGGAGCCGCGGAGCAGCGGGCGGCGTTTCTTCACCCAGCGGGCATTCAGCTTGGACTCAACTGGGTAATTGTCCCCGGACAGGTTAACAGGCAGGAGGTGCTGTTTATTGACATTATAATAGTGAAGTAGTTCAGGTGGGGAGCTGCGTCAGCAGGCGTAGGCTGCAAAGGAACAAGTAATAGGTTTATTCCAGGCTGAACAGAGAGGAAAGAAAACACGACGTTTCGGTGTGACACCTGAAGAAGGCTCCACGGCCGAAACGTTGTATTTTCTTTCTTCTCTTTTCAGCAGGGAATAAACCTATTACTTGTTCCATTATAATAGTGATATCACTGCCCTAGGACACAACTGTAGCCCCTAATAAACACATATTCGTTTTAATGGTTCCTGCATTCCATTGAGAATTATGACTTGAGTGAGAGAGTAATTGATAAGCGGGGCTGATTAAGCAATTGGGAGCGGGACTCAATGCTGTCGGGTTGCGGGCTGGCTTGAAACTCGTGGCCCAGATTTAGGGGATATGGTTTGGATCCAGACCGTGTCGTTCGGTCACATCGTGTTCTTAGGAGATTATACACCTCGTTCGATTGTTTTTACATGCGGGGGGTAACAGCGCGTTGTTTTTTGTGTTCCGTTTGCAGCAGAAATCTTGAAGACCCGCGCCGCCGGCCAGGCGCTCATGGAGGAATGGGAAACCTATTGCTCGGTTCGGCTGTGTCGTTCCCACAGGCCGTCAGCACAGGAGCTGGAGGCTCCGCGACCCGCTGTCGAACCCGGCTAATCGTCAGGTAAGCGACCGACAGACAGGCGTGTCCTGTCGTCGGGCATCGCCTTTAAAGCTCTGGGGACCGCGCCACCCACAACTCCGCAACAAAACCCTCTTAATAATAATAAACCCATTCTGGGTGTTTCCAGGATGAAAAAGCTGTCTCCGAAGACAACGCAAAACGTACAAGACAAAAAAAAAAACTCCTCCTCTCCAACACGCATACTCTGGGGATATTTTAATATTAAAAAAAACCCCAAACGCTGTCATCTATTCTAACCCCTGTCGACGCGATTCTGTCGTGTGCAGACGCATATCCTGAAATGCCTTTACTTTTTTTAGGCCTATGTACTTCTTGTTTGTCGCTGTTTAATTTCGAGAAAACTTCTAGTGAGACAAAAAATATAGGAAAGCTTGGGCGTTTAAGAAGACACACACCCAGGAACGGCTTGTTCACTGTGCAATCGACAAACGACTGAAGGAAACCGTGTTGAGGGAATCAGAACAGAGTCGAGAGATTATCGACAGATCCTCGATTTGGTACAGAAATTATACTCTCTGCTCAACGTCCTGAGTTATTACACGCACAAGCTTCTCTATCCGGTATTTTTCATATTTCCATCTTTACAATATTCATTTATACATGAATTTGGCAGGCTCTTTTCTCCGAAGCGATGCACAGTACGCAGCTGTACGAAGGGCACACGTGTATTTTACTTGCCGATATTCTGAAGTGCAATACTGACCTTTCTCGCTCGAGTTCAACAACAGTGTCTCAGCTGGGATTTGAACCCACAGCTTCCAGCTACGAGTCCAGGGCCTCGACCACTGTTCCACGAATTACAAATTGTTCAAAATAGAACAGGCTTGGCAATGTGGTTATCGTGTTAATTCGTACAAGCCATGTAAAAATATGTTGTCATCAGTAACAGTTGATGTATTGTTAATATCAGGTCGGATTTTCAGAAATTGCAGGCTAGTGTTAAACTAAATCGCGTCTGTTCAGTTAAAGAATTTAACGCGTTGAGATCTCGCGTAACTTAAACCCCCACACGGACGTTGTCACAGGAGAGTAAACATTTGGAGATGTTAGCTGGCCGGCTGTTTGGTGTCGCTTTTAAACCTACTTTGTGTTCGTCTTTTAAATGTTTTATTCAGCACCAACGGCAAAATGCTTTAGGATATAGCTTAATTAGGGTCTAAAAATAACGATTTGGGGATACGTTTTGTTTCTATTCCCACTGTAAAATGAGTCTGGGATTCGGTCGTATCCACTAATGGATGTATTTATACCCAATATGTACGCTATAGTATTTCTATTCTTGCTTGTGCACATTTAAAATAAGATGTTTCATCTTCTATGACCCAAGTAATAACGTCTCATTCAATTATATATTGTTAAATCGTAAAATATAAGTGGTGGTGATAGTTTCGTTCGGTGTTGTTGAATTTCACTTTCAGATGTCTGTTTGAGGCGGCTAGTGTCGGGGGTAAAAAAATATTTAGCATATTTTTATAAACCCTCTGATGGTGTTTTCGACTTTGGGTTTCCTGGTCCGGGGAGATTTCATTAGGATGCCTTTTAATTCCTCGCCTGTGCGCCAAAGCTGTCCCGCTCAGCCGGCGGAAATCGCTCGGCTTCGGATGAGCCGTAGGCCTTTCAGCGAGAGCGCGCCCAGGCGTCGGCGGCGCGCTTGACTCCAGTGAGACTCTTCATGTGAAATACGAATCTGTGGGCGACTTCGATCTTGCCCAGTGGCACCGCTTTGGAAGGGCTGGCGAAGATCCGTGGGCGTCGATATGCAACGCTGGGAAAAATGCATGGAAAGATTTGGTTGCGGAACCCGGAGAGGCGATTTGATCAATAGAAAGATATTTAACGCGTTTTGAGCTCCGCCGTGAAGGCCTTTAACGCAAATTGAAAGAGACACGTCTCATATTCGGGGCATTTATTGCCAGTTTAACATCTACAGTTTCTCCACAAGGGTCTATGAATAAGATTGAATTGCTCTGCTGCTCGAAGCCGTGGTTAAATATCCGGCGAGCTCTTTTTCTGCACTCAGGTTAAGGCCCTGCTCCTTTCGGCAACTGCGGGCGGTTTGACCGCCAACGCTGTTCACTTTTAGCAACTCGTGAATTATATTACAGCCCTGTTAAACAACCCTTATAGAACTGGTTACATTAACAACCTGAAAGTCGTGTGTAGAACAGCCCTTAACCCCCGTATTAAAGCGAGATCATGGAATTGCGACCAAAACAAATTGATCAGTGTACGAATTGATTGACGTCTATTTAATATTCAATGAATTTTCTGAAAGCACAGATGAATGATGTTACGATCAATAGATAATGTATCTATTTGTCCCGGTTTCATCCTCAGAAAAATTATTAAGAATTATTAAGTATTACACTTAAAAGCGCGAAAAAGACCAATTTAAAATGCGATCATGTAATGAATGAAACGCGTGGAGATTCAAACCTCGCTTCAGCTGAACAGCAGACCACGCTCATAGACAACATTTGAGACTATATTTACAGGGGGCGTGGGTTGGCCGTGTGTTCAGCATAAGGCCGCAAATCCCATATAAAGTCACGTCCCAAGAAGAGAATAATTCTCCAAAACGGGGCCTTTTTTTATCTTAAAGTGATTAAAAAAAATACTTAGATGTACATTCTCCCAGTGTGGGAGTTTTTTACTCGAGTGGTGTTATTAAACAGGAACAAGGCCCGAACAGAACACCCCACGCAAGACGCAAGCGGTACGCCAGCGCGCGCGCGCTTACACTTATCCGAGTTACGTCATTAAGTCCTTATACAAGCCTCCTATGGGCGTAATCGATTTTATTGACTTGTACGCAGCGGAGGGTTCTTTTGTTGGGTTTGAAAAAGGCCCCGTTTTGTTGGGTTTGAATTTTAGACGCGTCTTCAGCGCGTCAGGTCTGATCTGCAGCGAGCCCGTTTTGAGTGATAATTTATAAACAGCGATAACTAGCAGAAACCGTGAAGAGTGTAATATTTAGTCAAACACGCACTCGTATCGGAACACATAAGGACATTATTTAAATATCCCCTTGATCCGGTTTAATTTGCACTTTGATTCGTTTTGAAAATTGGTACTGAAATAAAACATTTGAAATAACATTTGATTTTTTTAGTATGAAATACACGATTTTATTAAACGCATATCTATTTAGTTTCAGCTATAATATATATTTTATGTGATACACTCCCTTAGATGTGAGCTTTTTTACAGCTTACTTTAATCCAATCTAATTGGTCAAGTTTTTTTTTTTTAATATTCACTGTACTTCTGAAATCCATTCGTTTGCTATGGCCTGTAAAGCGTTATTGAGTGGAGTGTCCAGGAAACAATCGTATATTGTTTTTACAGTTTGTAAGGAAACGTCCCGTCACACTTCCTAACCGGACACGAATCCTTGGTGAATTCCGACTGCAAAATATGAACAATAATTCGCTCTCTAGACCAAATAGTGGCGCTTTCTATGTGTAATGTGCGGCAACGCGTTCTATACTACGGGCATAAGCTCCGAATTCGCCATTCCACTAAACCTCAACTAAGAACTGTCGTGCCCTATCCCTGCTGCTGTGCTGTTCTGTCGGAATGCTTTAGGAGTGTGTGCGTTTTGTTAAGTCTAACTATATTTCCTGCTTATCAAAAAGAAATGAGCCCGTTCAATACATGCAGGTATGCATGACTGAAGCAAATTAAATTAAGCCATCCTAAGCCGCTATAGGATGGATTCCGTCCCGGGAACCCTGCTGGGTGGAGTTTGCATGTTCTGTCTCGCGGTCTAGGCTGACGGCGCGTGGCCAAGTATTGTCCACTTCCTGAAGCACAATCGTTTGCCGTCCGGTCCAGCAGGAGCCTGTGTTGAACTAGGCGGTTATTGTGAAAGTGTGCGAGATTGTGCTTTTCTCACGAGCGTTCGGCACTCAAGTTCCACAAATCTAAACCAAGTAGCTTAATCATTTAATCCATCTATTCCATTCAACTGTCTAATTAGAAAATACCCCGCTACCACCCACTACAGGGTAAAAATTACGGCCACGAACAGGGAAACCGTGTGGCTTCCAGAGTTAGGTGTACTGTGGGTACATCAGCGTGGGCTGATGCTTCAGAATGGGGCAGAGCACGGTAAAGACTGCGCTTGTATTACCGGCGTGTTTACAGATCGGATGTTTCTATCGCTGTTGTTTCCAGCGCTCGCCTTGTCGGAAATCGGATTCCCCAGTGAAACTGGACACCTGCGAGGAGAGGAGAGCTTTCCGGGTTTACAGGCGAAGGCTCGAAGACCTTCGGCTATCGATCAATAGAGCACGTTTTAACTGGCGAAGTCCGTCTGTGAAAAAGTACTTAAATTTCAGCGCAAACTCGGATGTGCGAGAATGTGTCTTTTATTCTTTTAAAATTTATCTTCCGAACTTTTTTGTTTACATATATATATATCGATGTCAATATTCTGAAATTAAAAGGCACGTCTCGTAGTAAAACATCTATCAGTTGTTGTTGTTTTTTTAATTCCTGAACTATTTTGTTCACGGAAGCAGCGCATAAAAGAGAAAGTATGATCGAAACCATAATATTATTGACTATATAATATTTGTCAAAATAATATTACAATCTTTGCTTTTGAGATGATGTATTCATATAACTGAGATTTTTTTTTTATCAAGGAAATGTTGATTGTATTTACAGGTGGTGTCAGGCACCATACTCGCACATCGAAATAATGTCCGACCGTCTCTTTTCAAAGACTCAGAGAAGTCTCGTTTGCAATCCTGCTGTTCTACAGATATTCATAAGGATGCCAGGATTAAATCGATGCCCGTATCTTAGAGTAATCGAAGCAATTAAAGCAAATATTTTATTTCAACGATTGCTTGCCACAGGGCTGGACGCGGCGGGCTATATAGACGTGGTTAAAACGCGGCGGACTGAATTGTGGTAAAAAACACTCAGTGCAGGACTCCCCAAAATCACAGCTCATAAACCTGCACAATACATAATCCGGTGATAATTCGGAATTAATACCGGCCGGTTTGCTCTGCGTAGGAAAGGGCCAAGTAGCTTTAGTGTTTTGAGCAGCGAATATTAGGCGTATTGGTTTTCTGTTCCGGCTTTATATACGCCCAGGTGGCAAAGATAAAATCAGACGTTTTTCGAGGATGACAGATAAGCTGTTCCATATCAGCTTCACCGACTGTTACTTTTGACGTGAGCCCTCTCCACGGATCTCTGGATGTGTGAATATCGCTTCTGTGGGATGTGCGAAGAAAAATCTTTTCGAGAACTTGTTCGTCAGAACGGCCGACTTAAAAAAAAATACCTTTCGGAGAACTTAATGCAGTCCAAAACAATTCACTGATCTGTAGTCTAAAATAATACTGCACTGTATGAAACGGTAAAGCAGGTTAGTCGTTCTCACGCGGTCCGCCTTTACAATACAGATCACATCCAGGAGGTTTAATGCGCGTCGGGTTGAGTGGATGTACTGTAGGATGTTTAAGAAGAATATAAGATTTTCCCTGTCAGTTTAATGAATTTGAACGTGACATTTGAATTTGATATTTCTCTTGTTTTAAGCTTTTTAAATTCCGAAAATAAAAAAAAATCCGATATTTCTAGCAGATGCATACTTGCTCTTTTTCGTTTCGTTCGGTTTAACGTTTTAACACACTCGGGTCCGACCTCACGGTCCCCTGACCCGACTGTCTTCCTGTTATTTCCATGTGGAAAAGCCCTCCGCTTTAATTCTCATGGACGAAGTTTAAGGCCTTACGGGCGAAAAAACTATACATATTTACATTGTCCTTATGGGTCTGGTCCCGAACTTTCTGGTCTCTGGGCCGCCTGTACCAAAAGCCTCGAGACCGCTCTCGGACTACGACTCCAGTCCGGATGAGCCGGTCTCTGTACTGAGGATCGGAAATCTGGAAGAAAACCCAAATGCGGACCTCACGGAACACCCGTGAAAAATAATTTTAGAAAAAAACAACCCACTGAAGAATAAATCCGACTGTCCTTTCTTCAATGAAGACAAAGACAAAGGCAGCGTCTATCCGCTAGAGATTATTAAAGACCGAATCCGGTTACGAGTCTCCAAAACATAACGGAAAACAGAATTACAGGAAAGCACCGTGAAGCCGAAGGAAAACACACCTGAAAGTTGAGGGAAAAAAAGCTTTCACAAGCCACACGTTCTCTATAAAAGACTCCTAAAATTGGAATGTTTAAAATGGTGTTTATTTCGCCGGGCGCATACTGTATAAGTGGAAGGGGCGAGTTTATGAGACTCAAACTTTTAATTGCATAGATTAACTCGTAAATATCTGCGATATTATTTCAACGAATGACATTCGTTCCATAGCTTGACGTAAACTGCTGATATGACGTAATTATGAGACAGGAAAAGGTCATGCGTAATATTTTAAATGAGTAAATTACTAGTTAGTATGATAGATTTCCACAATAATCTCTCGTTCTCCTGTCGCCGCAAAAAAGATAATTATCTGTTAATTTATACATCATCGCCAGACTGAAATGCGGTGTGCAGAGCCGCGTTTTCCGGAAACTCGGAGTTTGCTTGTTGAGAAAAAAAGGTTTGTATCTAGTAAACACGACCCGCCCAGAGGAAGCGCTTCAGATAGCAGCGTAAAAAAACGGAAACTTTGCACCTCCGCCCCCCGACACACACAAGTCATTGGAGCCCCGAGACTTAGCGACTTTAAAGCTTCTGACGTCGGATGGATTTGGAAAATAATCGCGTGGGGTTGACATTGAGCAGAGAGATTTACATTTGTTTAAACCCACACCCTACGCGCTGAAAAGAAACTTGCCATCATTTTTCAACAAACATAGCATATCGACATTGTGTGCTACACAAGGACATGTCAGAAAACGTGAAAGAATTTAAACGCTACAGTAGAAGCTTTAATTCTTTCAGGGATGAACAGCTCCGATTAGATCACGCTGTTGGAAAGGGCGGATCATTTTAATAGAGGTGAATTAGTATCATGGAGCATACTTTGCGTGTCAGTAGAGACTGAAGAGTTAGGACGGGCCTCCAACCAGCATCTTAAGATCAAAGAACGAGCCCGTTTTCTTTGCTGATGGGGGGACGGGCGCGGTGAAAACGACATTTCGTTAACACAGACGTGAGGCTGATTGATTTCCAGTAATTAACGCTGACTCGATCTTAAAGACCTTGCACAATGAGCCAAAAAAATTAAAAAAACCCAACAAGATTAACAAATTCCTTTTCTTAGTAGGTGAGGCATATACGTTAAATCTATATTTATGTGTGTGAGAAGTTATTACAGTCTCTCAGGAGTGAAGAACGTTGTGATCTCCAGTGCTGGTAAACTCGAGTTGGGAAGGGAATGTGTATACAGATTTTGAGCTCATTCCCAGTCTCTCGGGTTTTGGAACTGTCCCCGGGCTCTGGTGCTGAAGTTCTGCTTTTCAAATAATCACGGTTATTTTAAAACACGAATCTGTGAAGACTTCATTTCTTATGCCCCGAATATAACGTGGCATATCTTTATTTCTAAAGTAAACATTAATGCCTAAAGCGTTGTATCGTGTGTTCAGGATTTCAAGCTGAAACGCAGTATTGTAGTTAAACTAAGCCTCGTTTAACAACAAGATAAAAAGACTTTCCAACTTTGCCTTAATTTTCTCAGACCTGACTGAGATAGCAATTAAATTCCATCTTCTTCCCCAATTTCCTTAACATATCCGTTTCTCAATCAGGAAGGCTTATTGTGAACAGTGCTCTCTCTTTCGAGTAATTACCAATTGTAGTTCTTTTTAATATCAGAGAATGATTTTTTTTAAATGTGCGTACGGCGTAAATGAAGGATTCTGATAAAAGTAGGTCAAGAATTGACCTGTGTCTTTTGTCTGTCTGGTTATTTAGTGACCTTACGATCTCGTTAGAGGACAGAGGACAGGGGACAGCCGGGTCTGACCGCTCGCTGCTCGCTGCCCTCATGTCTTGTAGCATGGTGATTAAGACTGTACCCGAATCACTATCTGACAGCTGGCGTTGTGTTGTGTTGTGTTGTGTAAAGTGTTGGATTGTGCGCGTGCTTGCGTGAATGCGACAGACGACACGTGCCGAATTATCTTATACAAATTTCACGTGATAGTCCTGGAAAAAAAAGGGGGCACGTTAAGTCAAATGTATTAACTGCTATCTAATTAAGGTAATTGGGTAATTTTATGGGACATAAGGTGTCAGTCACCACAATTAATTTTGTAGGTGAGAGGTATTTATTTACCTTTTAACAGTTGTCTATTGCTGTAGAATTGTTACCGACCATCATTGTAGAACGAAATTTAATGAGCTAGAGTTGTTCCGAGAATTTTGATATTTTGAAGCCAATCGCTTAAAAAACGAACGTTTGTTTCCGTTTAAAACATTAATTGGTTGTATATTCGTAACATATAAAATTAAGACGCAGTCTTCTTTTTTCATAAAACAACAAACGTGGCTTCTAGTTAATTTAGGATTGTTTTGTGGTTGTTTTTTTCCACTCTTCTGTGTAAAACCAGTCACCGACTTGTTCAAGCGGAACAAACGATTACCCCAGCTGAGACCGTTTACAATCCTCTGATTATGGTGCTTTCCCTTTTTATTGTAATTGGTAACAAATGGACGTTTATCTTTAAACATACACGCACCGTGTGGAGTGAAAGGCAATTAAGATCTAGACGTGGTTGTTAAGCTCTTTAAGAAAATATCTATAACGTTCATTTGCTTTAATTCAGGCCGTGCGCGGTTTAGGAGAGACTTTTAAACGTCTCCTGTTTCATCTCGTCTCTTTTCTATCTGATTGAAGATGTAAAGTTGCTCGTGAGCAAACGCATAAATACGTAGTGCTATGGCTGATGTCGGTAGGACGGGAGGGGTTCGAATACACTGAAGTTATAAATGATCACCTTCGAAATATCACGATAACACACTTGTAGTCAAACTCAGAACTTGACTAAAAGAAGCAAAAGGAGATCTTTAGACATTGTCGATAGACAGTACCTACATTTAATTCTGATTTTGACTATGAGTCGGTTATGGTGATTTAAAGAAGCTTATTATTATTATTTTATTTTCGTCTCCAAGGATCTCAAATCGCTTTACGTAGGAAGCGGAGTTTTTCTAGAAACAATGAATGTCCTACATGACTGATGAAATCTTGAGAATCTCGAATCACCTGCCCGTCTGTTTCTAACAAACTATCGGACTTTTTTTTTTAACGATAAAAACGATGGCCCACGCAGCTCCGCAGGAGGAGATGGCAAAACCGTGCAAAAAAAAAAAAAACAAATCACCCCGCTTGGACTGTAAGCACAAATTCCGGGACGATCGCAGAAACATCAGCGTTGTGGGAGAGAGGAGGACGGGGGGTTATAGCTCATGTTTTTCTTTTTTTTTGCGTGGATATATCAGTGTTCTGTGGGGGGGGTGGGCAGATCGGATGCCGTTTCTCTCTCAACAGAAGGTGACCTCTAACCCCCCTCCAGCTCACGAGCCCCTTTCGTTGGCCGTCCACGCGGCCTTAGCGCGACTGTCCAGTTTGCGTCCCCCTATATCCTTTACCCATACAGCCGTCTATACCGCCGCGGGGATCGATAACTGCAGCATCTGTTCCGAGCAGGCCGCACTCCCCCACCGCGTGAGACGGCCCTTCATTTTTTTTGGTTGTTTTAAATTGCTGCTCTGTGGAATTCCGGCGTCTTCGAGGCTTAAAATGAACAGTAATTAACGTGCATCCTCACGAGCCTGCCGCGACGTCCACGAATTGACGCGACTGAACTGTTCGTGGTGTTCGCGGATCTTGAGGAAAAGCGCGAGTTATCGGCAAAAAGGTCCAGCAATTCTTCTTATTATTATTGTGTGTAATTTTCCGGATTATTAAAAAAAAGCGCCCCGCTCTCCTACCGATTTAGGAGCTCACGTTTCGAAAACGTTTCGAGCAAAAACGGTTAAAATGTGAAATTAATTCCATGTGAGTATTAATCTTCCCTCTGCGAATTACTGCACACACGAAGAAGGTCAAACCGCGGCTGATTCACTTCGTGAATCCAAATCGCCGCCAGTCGGGACCCGTATTTTAATGCCTTTGGTTTCAGCGGTGTTTTGACTTATATTTTTGTTTTTAATTATTCGCGTTGCTGGTAAAACGACCTGTCATTCTGTTTCAACCAAGATTGGGATTACTAATAATAGTATGAACACAAGTCTAACATTTCACTGCAGGCCCTTCAAAATAATTTCGTTTCTTTCTGCAAAACGGTCGTATTCTTATTAAAGAGTTCTCCTATACAAAGACTTATCTACATTTCGGCGACACTTTCCGGGAACTGATGAGTTCGGCTTTACCAATAACAAACCTAAAACCTACCAGTGCGTCGCATTTCAGAAACTATCTTCATTTAAATTATTTGATCAAGTTCGGGAGACGGACTAGTACATTCGCAAAACCGATCACCTCTTTTGAAAGCGATGAAACCGGCGCTCAAAGACAGTGTTGCAGCAAGAAACAAAAACCCACATGCACGCAGCGTGGTGTGGTAAATCGCACTTTGATAAGTCATTAACATACGGATTGTCATTCCCAGCTGAGCAGCGTATTTATGTAAACGATGTTTGAGTGTAAACCGATAAAACTGGGTTTATTGCAGACGGTAATGTCTGCACAATGCCGCTTTTTTTTCCGTGGTTATATTTTGGATTGCACAGTTTGTCACCGATTGATCAATTTTAAAAACGGGGTGATAAATGCCACTGTGTGTTCCCCTCTCGCCCGCCTTTCTTTGGAGTAAACCTGCGGGAGCGAACGGGTTAAACCGAAGTTGGAGTTCCGCTGCGCATCTGTCAGATTTTTAAGCCAGTGACGCGTTGAAACGAGAGAGCGAGAGAAAGCGGGAGAGAGAGGGAGGAGAGAGAGACGGAATTGGTGGGGAAATCGATGAAGTGGCAGGCGAAGAGAGACGGGGGTTGAAAATCGAGAAAGGGAGAGACGGGCAGTCAGGCTGCCGGCTGACACACACACACAGCCCGGGAGACGCGGAAGGGGGACGTGCAGCCGCCGGTGTGCCCGACCTCTCGTCCGCGGTCCGGTCTGATCCAACAGCTGGTGCGCGGCGCTGGGCAAGCGGACAGACAGCCGGGAGCAACGCGCCGATAGACGGATAAGGCGACTACAGAGGAGAAAGCGTTTCTCTTTGACCGCTTTTGCACGACTCTTCACGGGATTATTACGGACTACAAGAGGACCCTTTGTGTTTCATTTTCTGTTTGTATGTATGAAATTATATCTCTATGTGGAACCTTCGTCACCATCTACTCTGAAGTGCTAAGCAATTAACACCCGGTTTTGAATATTAGCCAGACTTCTAACCCCGAGCGACTGGAGGGAAAACTTTGGATGCTTTCTTTGATTTTAAATTTTTTCCCCCATTTCTTCGACACTGCAGCACATCGTTGGAGTTCGGTTCACCTTATCTGAATGGCAAGCGCGTCACCCAGAGGTGAAAGATCGGGATGCGCCGTCTTGTGCGTGTGGATGCTCAGATCGCTCGCCGCTTATAATTTCGTTTTCTCCTAAAATGACATAACTCCCCCCCCAGGACCGAAGAGGAGACTGGGGAGGTGGGAGTGGTGAGCAGGCTGGAGACACGCGAGGACCCGTAGGGCTCACCGCGAAGCGAGGCCGCCGCCGTGCGCATACATTATTCAGATGCAAACAAGTTAACTTTTGTGCCGCTCGAAAAGACAAAACATATCTGTATCCTGAGAGGAATACAAAGAGGGAGAAAGCTCGAACGGAGCTCAAAATCGGAGGGTCCCCGAGTCAGAACCGGATTAGCCCCGGGTGTCCTCACGATTTAAACGAGAAACCGACGGACACGCGAGTGATTATATCCGCCGTCCGACAGCCCACTAATCCGGTCCACGAGTGTGTCTTCCTTTACGGAAAAGAGGGCAGAAACAACAAACCCGTTAAGGACAGGGGATTTCACGACACAAATAAGAAAAAAAAACCCCCATGGATGGCAACATGGGGCAGCTGTCTGGCCACGGGCACCCCGGCCGGGAGCTCTGCGCCGTTTTCCCCCGGGGCCCCCTGGGGCCCCCCATGGCCCTGGGGGGCCCCGAGCCTCACCCCCCCGGCTTGGAGCACTCCATGTCGGCGCTGGGCTACGGGGGGGACTCGCCCACCGGCTCCGGCAGCACCTACACCACCCTGACCCCCCTCCAGCCCCTGCAGGACAAGTACCGGCACCCCCACCTCCACTCCCACTCCCACTCCCACTCCCACCCCCCGCCCCCCGCCTGCCTGCCCGCGGGCAACGTGGTGGGCAGCTTCACGCTCATGCGGGAGGAGAGGGGCCTGGGGGGCAGCTTCTACAGCCCCTACGCCAAGGACCTGCCGCTGACGCCATGCCTGGGCAGCTCGGGGCATGGGTACGGCGCCGGCGCCGGCGGGCCAGCGTTCTCGGGGGGCTACGAGGTCCATCTCGGGGGGCCGGGCGCGGGGGGCGCGGGCCTCTTCCCCAGGGAGGTGTCGCCCCCGCCCCTGGGCGGCGGGGGGGCGGCGGGGCAGCCGCTGAGCAAGATGGGCCCCCCGCCTCCTCACGGGCACCCGGCGTACGGCCACCCCTTCCCGCACCCCCACCCTTACGAGGCCGGCGAGCTGCACCCGGCCCCCCCAAGCCGGGGCCTCCCCCCCCCCCCCAGCCAGGCCGGCGAGGCGGGGGAGATCAACACCAGGGAGGTGGCCCAGCGCATCATCGCCGAGCTCAAGAGGTACAGCATCCCCCAGGCCATCTTCGCCCAGCGGGTGCTGTGCCGGTCCCAGGGCACCCTCTCCGACCTCCTGCGGAACCCCAAGCCCTGGGGCAAGCTGAAGTCCGGCCGCGAGACCTTCAAGAGGATGTCCCACTGGCTGCAGGAGCCAGAATTTCAGAGGATGGCCTCCCTCCGGCTGGAAGGTACGTCTCCAGCGAAGCCGGGGCTGTGGTGGTCCAGAGCCGTCCAGTCCGGACCGCCAGCCACCAGCACCGCCGACTGAGAGCTTTAGAGTCAAAGCCCCCCCCCCCTTTCCTCTCAAAGCAGTGAATGGCTGAGGGTCAGAACCCGTGTCTGATGTCATGGCGATGATGTCATAGGCGATGACATCGCCGCCCGGTAGTGATGGGCCGTCACGCCTAGGAAAGATTTTACAATTTGGGGTTGGGTAAGAATCCATTTAGGTAATCAACACGAGCCGCTCACGAGGACAGCAACCAATTATTATTCTGATCCTTCTTAAGCACAGTACACAACTGCAGTGAAACAGTACTGCAGTTAAGCTCTTTAACACCATAAGAGCCCTGTGCTTAGACACTGCTTAAAAGTAATGAGAGGATTTCAAGATAGTGCAATTTTCCTGCTGAAGTACAGAGCCCTCAGTGCCTACTGAGTCAGGTGCAGACGGTTCCTAAAGCAATATAATTAATTAATTACACTTATATAGCGCTTTTCTGGACACTCCACTCAAAGCGCTTTACAGGTAATGGGGATCCCCTCCACAACCACCAGTGTGCATCCCCACCTGGATGATGCGCCAGTACTCTCCCCACACACCAGCTCTCAGTGGGGAGGAGAGCAGAGTGAGGAAGACAGTTCATAGATTGATATAGGAGGGCTGCATCATCACAACAGTCAGTGTTCTGAAATGATTGTTCTGTTACTTCTTCGATCAAGCTGCCAGACACCCTGCGCCAACCTCAAAAGGTTCAGGAGGTTTCAGTAGCGACCAAGTGAGAAGACGTTGCGTGTGAAATTCCAGGCCATAGTCCTCTGCAAGCAACGGGAGATGAGGCAGTCAGTGTGTCAAGTATAAACCTTCACAGAAATAGTGCAGACAGCTCTCGTTTAGACAGGTGCGTATGAAGAATAAATGCCTAAACGCACGCGTTAGAACTTCTGAACCTCCTTTTTCTTTTTCCTCCATGTATGATGCTGTCCAATGCAATGTGCCTCTACAGTGACAGTTTGGAATATCTGTGCACATTAAAGACTCGGAAGAGATGTATAGGCGAGACCATCTGGGCTTATTTGGATGTTATCCGGATGAGAATCTGAAATCAATAACCTACTACATAAAGAAAAAAACATCCCAGGGAATCTGTTTCAGTACTATGGCTTGGTATCTTGTTAAAAAAACCAACCACACTATTCTTTGTGCCTAGTTTTTACTTGCCCACATGGGTCCTTGTTCCGAAGACTTGTGAAATAGTCCAGCACCATCTAAAGAGATTCCGATCATTTCAGCAGCCTGACCAAGACAGTGGGGAACAAAATCACAGATCCCTGAAATGACTCGAATGCAGGGATAGAACCAGCTCCTGAAATGTCCTGTTGATCCCCTAGTGATCAATAACAGAAATCAGGTGTTTTCTGCGAAACCCTCCAACAGAGTGGATATGGGGGAGACAGCAGGTCGGGGAGCTCTGGTCAACTCAGGCCCTTGATTTCGGCAGACTGATAGGTTTAATAGGTCTCCTTGAACATCAACAGCTACCGCCCATTGAAAAGTGTTAAGATGAGCCAGTTAAAATAACAATCAGCTCAGCTGGCTTGTTAAGAGCCAAGGGGCATCTGCACCACTGCTCTGCAATCGAGACGGTTTCCTTTCTGTGTTTTCATGCCACTGGAATTCGAAGGTTTTGCTTTTAATAGGGCACGCTGTCTTAAGGGCTCACCTGCTTGGCATCACGTCAGTTCATGGAGGCCTTCTAGCTGTTCCAGTGCAAGCAGCTCCTGGCTTCTGGAAATTCAACACAGAATGTTCTTCCTCTTTCACTCTGGACTTCTGTGAACACTGGCTACCTTTGTGGACACATTGACTGCAGGACTGAATGCACAATTCGGGCACAATTAGGGCAGCCCTTGAGCAGGTGCCAGTCCTTGTTTGTGCAAGTTTAGGTCCTGGCTTTGTTCACGCGCTTTAATTGGCGGGTCAAAAAAGGCAACCTTCTTAGTCCACACTGGTGCAGAGGAGCGCGTTCCTCTGGGTCAGAGGTCGCAGAGCTGCTGAATCAGGGCAACAGCCTCTCGGCAGCAATGTTGTCAATATTAATGGCCGCACAGTGTCCTTGTCGGCTGTCATTTCAACATTGAAAACGACAACCAAGCTACCTGTCAGCGTCCTCTGTCATTAAAGGTAATGAGTGAATGATTCACAAACATATTTAACCGAGAGCTTCTTCTGCAGCTTTAACTGTGATATAAACTGCGGGTGGGTCAGATTCTCACACTCAGTTTAACAGCACTTTCAGATTAAAGACAGGTTGCAACAACGCCCCTCTTAGGAGGGAAGACTACAATGCAATAAATCTAGTGGTGTTTTGTGCCTTGCTCTGGTGTTTTGGAAAAGATCGTCTCGATGCAGTGTTTATATGAAAATGTCTGTGCTGCAGCGTAATATACTGCCCCATCCTCACTCTGTCTTTTGAGAAACCGAGTGCCCTGTTTTATGCGTGCTGATTTTGCCAAAGAAATATCATCTGTAACTACGCATAGCCCGAGCCGGAGCTTGTACAAATCTGGACCCAGAGTCCTGTGGATTTTGTTTTCCTATGTCGTTCCTGTCTGGTGGCTCTTGGGAAAAATGGGCTAACTGGGGACAGTTAAGGAAATGATGAGCTGAGGGTGCTGCTTATTAATAAAGAACTCGCAGATGAGGAAAGGCAATAGAGGTGTTGGTCTGCAGCAGATGATGCAAGAGAAGGCAACTTGAGGGGTACATGCAGAGAGCAGTGAAGAGCAGAGGTTCCACAATCCTGGTCCTGGACGGCCAGTCAGTGTGTCTGATGATTCTCCAGGGCTCTTTAAAGCTGCAGCCACTGACGAAATGAGAGTAGCTTTTCAAAACGGATGCAGCAAACCGATAATGAGCTGACTCTCCAGTGGAACCGAAAATCAGTAGATCCCCCCCCCCCCCCACCAGGACCAAGACTTGAGGAGGGATCCCTGGTGCAGAGAGAGATGGATCCCAAGGAGCAGCGCGGCGCGTAGCTCTCTCGGCCTGGGAGCTGGCGCCCGAGGGGTTAATGCGCTTCAGAGGGCTGGCACAGTCTGAGCTGCACAGAATTAATCAATAATTTCTATCAGCCCTCAGCCCCAGACATCACCGGTGTGTGCGCGCGCGTGTGTGTGTCTGGGATGGGGTGTGTGTTCAATCACATTTCCAACGCGAGACGGAGACATGCATCATTATTAGGAAACGTTCCCATGATCATAAGAGCCCTATATGGGAATATTTATGTTCCCCGTGTGTGCGCCGTGCAGGGGATTTATAGCATGGTAATTGTGGGCCTTTTACTGATGATTACAGCACAAGGAAGCTTTTACTTAATGGCCACTTCTGGGCTCTCTGGCAGAGACCGGAGACACTGGAGTCTTTGGTGGAAAAACGGAGGGCTCTGGTTGGACTCCCAGTTTCAGGGTTTTTCCAAGAGAAAGGGCCTTATTTATTCATGTGGGCTGAGAAAGAGCATCTGTCCAAGTTCCAGCTGCTGAAAATGGGGCACTGTGTGAGGACACTGTGAGACCTCTTGCTGTGCTTGTGAGGTGTGTGGTTAATGTTAAATTAAATGCGTGTGCTGTATGGGATTCTGCAGGTAGGGAATGCTGTTTAATGAACCACCGCATTAAAATAATTGTCCAGTCCTGGGTGTACCCCTCCTTGTGCCTGTTGCTTGCCGGGATAGGCTTCAGCTCCCCTGTGACCCTGGATTGGATAAAGAGGTTCCAAAATGGATGGATAGAAACAATTGAGGGAAAATGTGACAAAATTAGAAGAGACTGTTTGGCCCTTTGGGTTTCTACTAGGTGAGTGATTCGAGAACATCCCCTAAGCGTTTCATACAGGGTATCGGCTTCAGCCATGTTGCTGAGAGCGTGGTCCCTACTCCCACAACCCTTTGTGTAAAGAAGTGTCCACGGTTTCCATTTTTAATGTGCTTCTGCTTCGGTTCCACGTGTCTTGACTTCAGGCTCATGTTTTATTGTCGATCTTGATTTTTGACTTCTAATTAATTAATTAAACAAGCCCCTTGGTTCAATTCTAAAAAGAGTAATCTTTTAATCTGCCATTGCGCCTGCTACAAAAGAGATGGTCATTTTTCTGGTAGCTTTAGAAATCTGCAGTTACCAGTGATAAGTCTCTTTTGACGCTGTATGTCTTTAAAACAAGTAAAAAGGCCGTTTTAATCATTTTTGTGATTTTAATACGGATTATCTTTTATGGCATTCATAGGAAGCTTTCTGATAAAATAAGACGCCCGTCTTATTTTCAATTCACAGAAAAAAATGTAACAAGACGGAGCTGTGATTTGCGGACTCGCTCCAACTCCGTGTCTCCGAGTTTCCGCAGAAGATGTCCTAAACGTCTTCAAGCCCGTCTTTCAGACTCTCACCCGTTTCCAATTGGAAGAGAGCACAGCGCCCTCTCGCGGCAACACGGGGCCGGTTCTCCACGCTGTTCGCGTCAGCAAAATAAAATCCCGGCGCGCTTCCATTAAGCAATGCTGATCAAGGCCTCTTTAAAGAGTGCATTTAGGTAATTACTGAAGTCACCAAAAACATGTTTAAGCCCACTTAGCCGTTTGAGCACTTCGGAATTTGCTGCTCTGTTTAACTCGGCCAGACTTTTCCGTCTTAATAAAAAATAAATTAGCCTCCTCTGATGCGGTAATCATTCACCGCCGCCTCTCCATGCAAATGACTTTTATGAGGAATAATGAACTATGAATGATGAAAAAGAAACTGTGGACTAGGCACTTCATTCTGAAGAGGGAGCGGCCGCCTTAACTTAACCCCCTAGAGGTTATGATTCCGCGGGCTTTTCCGGAAGCAGTTCCCGTTAAATGCGATCAGTCCGAACAGCGCGTTCTTTCTGTATGAAGTCGCACTTCTAATCTAGGCCTCCAGAATTCTCTGTTTCCATCAAATGCTCTCCTACGTTGGGGTTGGAATACATTGCAGGTCACTAGAGAAGGCTGGTGCCCTCAGCAACAGCCTTGGGTATGATCAACTATAGCGACCAAGAGCTATGTAACACTGTGGAGAAAATACAAATTTAAGCAAGGTTACGAAGGAGAGGAGGTTGATAAGCCCTTCTGTTCTGTTTGGTCGTTAATAGCGAGTGGAACTCGGGGTCTTACTGGGTATTGGCTTCAAACCACATGGCTGGGTAGCTTGTTCCCCACTCCCACAACACTTTGTGTAAAGAAGTGCCTCCTTTTTCTCAGTTTCAAAGGCACGTCCATGCAGTTTGCTCCTGGTTTCCTCTTTTAGAATGTAGAACAGTTTTGATGTCAACTCAAATCTCAGTTATGCGGGTTGAGACAGGAGAGATACTAATGCCATTACACAGTATAGGGATGCGTTCAAATTGCTGGGACATGGGAACGCACTTAGGACAGGATTGCAGTCGTTTGATGGGGAATATTACTCAAAGCCAATTGCAGATCAACTAAGGATGAGTGTTATTTTCTCTGGATAAAGTTAAGATTGAAGAGCTGGATAGGCAAAATAGTAATATTTGTGAAACAACCTGCTGGCTGGCGTTTCTTCCACAACTTTGAAAAACTGTGACAAGGTGGACGTTTGGGAGTATATAGAAGAAAATACAAGCGATGCAGGGGCAAAACCTTTGGGACGCGAAAGTGAAAGTTTCCTGACACCTGTGCCAACACAAAAACAAATGGTGTGTCTAAGATCTCATGCGGGATGTGCGTGTTCCAGTCCGCTGATATCCTGTTCCACACTGCTGGTCTTGTCCATCGGGATGGGAGAAGGGATGAGATTGGACTTGATACCATGCTAATGACAATATCTTTGTAGAACCTGGGATTCATTCTAAATTTAGGGAGGCGGGCCTGTGTTGTACATGACATTTCAGGAATAACCGCGAGGTGGGGGGTAGCTCTGTCAATAACAGCCACTGTGTGGGGAGAAAGCCTTGTATAGGTTCCAATGCAGCGACCACCTACAATGGAGCTGTACTGCGTGGTGACCTTCCAGAAAACGGCTTTCTTCATAATGGCACTTCACGCCTTCGCCGAACGGTGCTGTGACCTCCTGCCACCACCAGACCTTCCTTGCGCTGACGGTGAAAGGGGTGTGGCCTTCTTTTCGAGTTTCTGTCCACCCCGACGGTGCAGATGGGCTTTGGAAACCCAAGCTCATGCCTCTCAGCCAGCGCCCCCACCCCAAGCGCAGCAGTTCCAGAATCCACTGTCCCCTTACAGCAGGCGCTAGTCTTGTGGGGGTTCCTGCTCTGCTGCGCCCCACCAATGAGTCCTGCGGAGTGGAAGCTGCTCCTTATCTCCTGAACCAGCTGTGGCAGGGTCTCTTTCCGGCGGGATTCGGCTGGTGGGCACGGGCTCCCACTGGGTGCTGGTTTGAGAGATGAGGGCCTTGGGGTTCATTCAAGCACCCCCTAAAAACGTGAACAGCGGGAATCTGATTCCCCATTGCGGGTAGTTTAAAGGACAAGGGTGGTTCGTGTCCAGAAAAAGCCACACGTTGCAGAGACACCCTTCGAACCCGTGTCTGGGGCAGAGCAAACGACAGAAACGACCTGAAGATGGAGGAGCTGGCCGCTGCTTCAGGAGAGATAAGGGCTCGGAGGGAGAGTGCGATTTGTGCTTCACCTTGAGGATGTGTTGGGGGACGATCTAGGCCTGTCCTAACGTGTCCTTGTCTCCTCGCCTGTCCTCAGCCTGCAAGAGGAAGGAGCAGGAGCAGAGCAAGACGGAGAGGAACCAGCCCAAGCGGACCCGGCTGGTCTTCACGGACCTGCAGCGCCGCACCCTCCACGCCATCTTCAGGGAGAACCACCGGCCGGCCAAGGAGCTGCAGGTCACCATCTCCCACCAGCTGGGCCTGGAGCTGTCCACTGTCAGCAACTTCTTCATGAACGCCCGTCGGCGCAACCTGGACAAGTGGCTGGACGAGGGGCGGGCGTCCCCCTCTGGCTCCTCCTCCGCCGTGGCCTGTAGCACTGCCTGAAGGGGGCGCCGGTGGGTTGGGGGTTGCCGGGCGCCGGGGAGAGGACGGACAATCAGGAGGACCCGGTCGAGGAGGGTCAAGGTTCGGAGGAGGGGGGCATCCGCGTTTCTATTTTGAGGTTCGTGCCCGTTTCTTGCAAGGGTCCTGAGTTATGGAGAGACTGCGCCGAGGGAGATGAGGGAACCAAGCAGAGTGAACGGCCTGGCATTCGGACGATGCGCTTGGTTATATTGCTGCGCCTTCAAAAATCCATCCAGTAAAGGTTTCAGATGGGCTTTGGAGGTTGTGTCGATCGCGGGTCTCTGCTGATCCCTGCTTGCACAGAAGGTCCCCAGAGCCCAGCTGAACCCAGAGCGCGGGTTCGAGCTGCTTCAAGTCACAGTGGGCCTGGGCCAGGGCCAGCCAGCTGCAGTTGAGATGAGAGGCTCCAAACATGTCTCCTTTTGCAGACACCTCAAAGGGAATAAAGACCTATCTTCTGTGTTACAGCATAAGGCTGATTGCCTGGCTTGGGCAGGGGAAAGTTTTGTGTCAACTGGGTGAACAGTCTTGAAGCTTTAAGAGGGTCTGTATAAGATGTTAAGATAATGTTGATGTTTTCCTCCAGATAGCAAACGTTCTTTTACAGGTGTACTTGGATACTCTGTGGGCTGAGACCCTTTGGGAATCTTTACACAGTCTTGATGCATTAGAAATATATTATTATTGCCACTCTAGGCTCAGATCTTCAGGGGAAATAGAAAAAGGATCTGTTGGATCCACTTAGGCTGAGGAATCTTTATCCACTTGTGAAGCTGATTGCTGTATTTATTTTGTTGCCGTAGATCCTATTCATTGATTTATTTAATATATTTATTTACCTATTTATTTATGTATTTATTCTTCGTGTGCACGAGTGTTGAATCCACAGAGGTCAGGAAACTCCAGGTGAATTTGTCCTCCATGCTCATCCATGGTCAGATGAAGTCCTTGAATGTATTTACCTCCTCGAATGAGTGACGTTTGCTGGTTCATTATGCTTTGGCAAAGCTTGGTCTCACAGCAGGCCTTGAACTGAGCTCCTGTGGTCCAGGGCCTGTGGAGAGCAAGGACTGACTGACAATTGGAAAGACGTCAATCTAAGGTGCAGCTCCTGGATGAGATGAGTTGTGTAGCGTTCCCCAGATCTGTTCTTATAAAAGTCAGGATCGTCGCCACTAAATGTTTCTGGAATGTGTAAGCGTTGGACACTGTACTGGTGGCTGGTGAAGCTCACTGGGACTGAGTGACGTTACAGCACAGTTAAGGTAGAGCTTTGCTCCGCTGGGTCTAGATCCCTCCCTCCAATGACTGTTACAGCATGCTCTTTGAAAGAAAAGCTCATGAAAGAACCCATCGACCTTTGTAGACTTCAAAGGGCTGATTTTTTTTTTGTGCCTGTCTGGTCAGCTAGCCCAGGATCTTGTGGTGCCGGTGGGGGTGCAGGGGGTAAAGGGGGAGGGGGGGGGGGGACCTCTGTTCACACAGGGGGGTCGAGATCAGTGAGCCAGGCAGGGGAACAGGAGAAGTGTTGGGAATTCTGGAGGCAGGCGGGTGAAGGGAGAATCTAAATTCACTGGACACCAATTGTCAATGATCCTGCACACAGGGAGGGTGCAAATCGATGGCAACAGACTAACAAGGAGTTTGGGATGAAAGACAAAATCAGGACCCTCACTGAGTGAGCCAGCTACTCAGTGCTGCGTCTCTGCACTAGGTGAAGGGCATCAGAGGGAGTTGAAAGGGAGCAGGCGTGACTTAATCCCAGATCTGAGAGGTAGGAGTCAGGGCGTGAGGCCAGGCTTTATTAGAGATGTGCAGGGCAGCACAGTGGTCAGCATTGCAGCCTCACAGCGCTGGGGTCCCGGGTTCAACTCCTGAGGTGCTGTCTGTGTGGAGTTTGCATGTTCTCCCTGGGTTGCGGGGGTTTCCTCCAGGTGCTCTGGTTTCCTCCCACAGTCCTAAGACACGCTGGTGGGTTAAATGACGTGTCTGTGTGTGCCCTGCAATGCACTGGCATCCCATCCAGGGTGTATCCTGCCTTGTGCCCGTTGCTTGCTGGGATAGGCTCCAGCTCCCTATGGCCCCTGGCTAAAGCAGTGAGACAGATGAATGAGAGGATCAATGTGTGGACACTACAGTCAAGCTATTCCTTTCATACTGTATCTTAAAGACTACTCCTACCCACACCCAGCCCTGAAGAACTAAATGAAAGCAAGCCAACAATCAAAGTCCTATAGAAGGAAACGTTCACTTTCTCAGAAAGCTAAAATAAGCACCTTTCAAAACATTGCTTTATTAGAGTAGCAGAAAAGAGCTAATTTACCAAAACGAATTGCTGTGCTCCTGGCAGGTGTCTTCTCTCCTGCAAGGCTAGGCCTGCTAATCGAGATCATGCACGTGGTGTTGTGCTGTTTGCAATCTTCACGAGACCCTGTCCCTACGCCCCACCACCTGTCCCCCTGGGACCTCTCCTCAGTGTCTCTCCTTGACATCCCTGCAGCTCAGGCATGAAAAGAAACAGCTCCCCTTGTCTGGCCCAGCTTCGTGCCTTCAGACCGATCATTTCAGCACATGGGCCGATTAAATCCCGCTTCTGGGCAGCCCAGGCGCTCTGGAGCAAAATTCGGAAAGATAGATCGCGTGGAGGCAACAGGGCGGTCTTCTGGCTGGGCAGGAGCCCATGTGCTTTGTTCTGCTTGAGTTTTATTAGGAAATGAGACAAGGGCAATCTTAACATGAAGCAGAAGTCTGGTTTTCATTTCAATCTGCGTCAGTGATTGTAAAATTGCCAGGAGCACGATGCTGGGGATGCAAAATGCGGAGCAGGAAGTGGACTGGATTCCTGACGGTCGCCTGCCAATGAACAGGCTGGGTTTTGTGGATTTCAGCCATGTTCCAGATAACAGGGTGATGCTGGTCAAACAGCTGTGCTGCCCAGGGCCAGATGTTGGTCACAGCTGGTCCAGCTCTCCCTAAGCCCCTGATGGCCTGCAGGTGACCCCTCTCATGTCACCTTGGGCTCCCATAAGCGGTCAGCTGTCTATGGAAAGGAGAAACGCAGTTTCTATTTATGCTGAGATCTGCATCTTGAAGAACGAGCACTTTCGCAGGGCGATTTCAAGGAAAAATGATGTTGGTGATACAGAACAGAGGAGTCAAAGTCTCCAAGGAATGGTCTGTCTTTATAATCTTATACATGTACATTTATACTGTATGTGAATATTGTATGAGTATGTGAATGTGTACAGTATATGTATATTGTATTGCTCTATGAACATGTAGAGTGAGTATATGTGTACTGTACGTGTATACTGTATGTTTGTGTACAGTATAGGTATATTGTATATGGATGTGTACAGTATATCTATACTGTATGTATATATACTGTATGGCTATATGAATATGTACAGTATATGTGTACATGCTCTGTACAGTACATGTGTACTGTAGGTCTGAGTACAGTATAGGTATAGTGTATGTTTCCGAGTGCGTACAGAATATCTATACTGTATGTCTGTGTACAGTATGGGTACTGAATGTTGTCTGTGTACATGACCTTGTACAGTATATGCTTATGCAGAGCCTGGTCTATGTGGTGTAATGGGTAAGGAGAAGAGGGATATCACAGAGCACATCCTGGGAACGACGCTCGGAACGGCACTGTTTTTTAAGAGACGCGCAGGGGGACGGTGCTCTCCTGAAAACGTCTGAATTCACGCTTTGCTTTCTGTGGAATGTGTCCATGTCAAGTCTGGCGCCATCGTGCTCCGGTCTCGGAGCGCTCGTGCACATCTGCGGGCGTGTTTCCATGTGATTGCAAGTATTTTCTCTCTCGATAAACATTCACCTGGCAGTTTATTGTCAACAACGAACATGCTTGGGAGTCTCTCCTAACTTTTTTATTACTTCTTTGGAATGTGCGTGTTGGCTCCTTTAAACTCTAATGAATGTGGCTAAGAAACCAAAGAATGATAATACTGGTAGTAAGAATGACTACACCTTAATCGAGACATTTTGTACCCGAAAAGAAAGAATCCTTCAAATACCTCATGACATGAATTTGTTTGGTGTGATGTTGCACTGGAAATAATTAAACGTAATTTGTTGACACAAGAAAGGTTTGGCTGCTGTTTCTTTATCAGTGTGCTGTGTGCACTGGCTGCTGGAATTTCTGAGTTTTTTGTTTTTAAAAATAATTTGATAACAAGGGCTTTGATTCCTCTCTTGGCCTGCAAAAGGTGTGACTGACATTTGCTATGTGTGGTATTTTAGCTCAATCGTGCTCATGGTATGACTGGCTTCTCTGTATTAGATTGGATTTAACAAGAACTGAATCTTGGTATAAATAAACACTGATGTCTTTCACATCCTCACTGTGGCCTTTGATGCACAAGTTTACAGTAATGTAAAACACAATCATTGTTAGAGTGCAGTAAAGCATGTTCAAGTTACAGCAAACACAGGGTGAGACACAAAAAATAAATAAAAGCATAATACAAATCTAGGAAACCCATAACAACACACAGTAAGCTCATCGTGTGAGCCCAGGATGAAGTCTGATGAAAAGGCATCTGTACAAAATCGACACATGACGAGGTCTGTGCTTTTAAATGCACGTTCTCGCTCAGCATTTTTCTGTGCACTACACTATTTGGCCACCAGGTGGCACTGTATCCTAAGTTACATGTACGGCAGGAAGATTACAGATGGATACAAATACACTGAAGATGCTTCGTGGACACAGCGTGGACTCACCTTACATTTTCCACAGAAGGATAATGGAGTTAGAAATGCCACTGCATGTATTAAGACATTTATGATGCAGAAAGCCGCACAGCTTTCTCTCAGCATGCTCCGTTCCTGGTCGTTGAAGACTCTGCCCATACGTGTGACTGTGCGTCCTCACAGCATTATCGAATGACCATTCTCGGGTATTGCAGGAAGGAAGGAAGTGAATAAAAATGTAGAAAACTGGGTGACTGTTGCAGTGGGTAGAGCTGTTGCTTCACAGCTGCAGGGTCCTGGGTTTGAATGACTGTCTGTGTGGAGTTCGCATGGTTTGCTCTGGGTCCTTTTCATCCACAATCTAAACTCGCTCTGCCTGAAGGAACTGGCATCTCCACATTGCAGTGTATGCCCTCTGAGTGTATCCTCCCTTGTGTTTGGAGACTCATCGTGCCCCCCTGTGTGGAGTTTGCATGTTCTCCCCATATTCGTGTGGGTTTCCTCCCATAGAGCAAAAGTAGGTTAACTGGCTTCTGGGAAAATTGGCCTTAGTGTGTGTGTGTCAGGACACAGTTCTGTAGTGGTGCGGGGTGTCTATAGCACTGTCATATGACACATTTCCATGTCACATTACATCATTCTTTTCAGCCCACAGTGTAGGTTCTGGAAAGCAAAGAACTCCATCACATAACACACGGCTCTTAAAAGGCACATTGCACTGTTTATTTAGACGCATCACCCTGATTAGAATTAGACAGGAACCGGGCGAGAAGCTCCCACAGTGTAAACTAACTTCTTCATTTCTGTTTCATGAAAAAAGGCATAAACACAGAAAGAATATGAACCTTAAATGCAGGTCTTAGAAAAACAACCACCATACCAAAACAGTCTACAACGTTTGTTTCGAAAAGTAACGAAAGGGAGATTGGTCAGAAACGTGCATTGTCCGCGTAACAATGTATAAACACCGTCACTCCAGCCTGCACTTAGCCGGCACAGGATCGTATGTGATGTGTACAAAAATATACAGTTAGAGAAGGGGTAAAAAACGCAGACTCAGGATACCGTAAGTGTAAAACACCCTCCCAAAAAATAAAACCCCGTGTAGATCCAAGGTCATCCAGCGTCGTGCGCCGCCCAGCACGCAAGCTCTCAGCTCTGTCATCCGGGGCGCCGGGGGTCACATGATCGGGTAGCACGCGTACAGAGCGATGCCGCACTGGTCGTTCTTGTTGCGGGACATCCGAATGTAGCCCTGGTCACCGAAAGTCGCGCCCCAGCTGCAGAACAGAGACACGGACGTGACAGAAACCCTCCTTTCGTATTATGTTCAAGAAAGGGAAGAGACAACTGGCAGGAGGTCAGGATTAAGGTACTAAATCCGGCAGCTGGACCTTTGGAAAGTGTATTGGTCGAGCGCAGATGACTGGCGGAACAAAACGCGACAACGCGGAGTTTTTGGAAACGGTGCTGTACGGAGAGTTCTTTCACGAAAGACCACTCTTGAAAGTCAAGAGTACACAATTGAACAGGGACACTTTCATCACCTCGGAAATGACAGAGACGCACTTGCTCTCTTTCGGACCGGAACGACCCTGCGGGTGAGTAACAACCGAATCTAATTACTACGATAAAGTAAAAGAGCTGACTTCTGATCAAGTCCAAGTAGGAGTCCGACTGTCCTGTTGAAATAGAGACCTTTCCACGGTCTAACTAGGAAAACCTTAAAACCCCCGTGGTCCTCTGTGGGATTTTAAAGTTGTCCTGATGAATTGAATTGAGCCTTAGTACGTCTAAACTGATATTGCAGCTTAATTACCGCATTGGACCTGACAAAACAGTGCATGTAAAGCGATCATCTTTTAAGACCTACCACTTGCTTTAGTTATAAACACACCAGGACAACAGGCATATTTAATTTTATGCATCTTCAATGAGGATGCAAATGACGGGTAGATTCACATTAAATTAAATACGAAAAATTCTAGAAACGTGTTAAAATATCCCAAGCGCCGTGTCAGCTCCCGCAGTTGCACGCCTCAAAGTGTTTGAGGTTATCGGGCTAGATGGCAGCTCTAAAAGCAATGAAGCGAAATTAAAAATGAGAAAAATGAGACGTCATTTTACATTTCAAATTAAATCGAAACAGCTTTACACTTACTCCCTGAGGCTCAAGAACCCTCAAATAACTTTTTGTTCCTAATGTCTGAAAGTAATGTCGTCTTGTTTTTTAAGCACGATTTTCATAACGTTCTATACAATAACACAGCTTTGCCTGATATATTAGGCAGTGTGCTGTGCTTGTTGTTTTCCTGCGTTTAATGTCTGGCTTGCACAGTGTTTACTCCAGGGCGCTCGCCCAGCTAAGGGGATTATAGAGCCGATTGATCGACTGTCAGGAAATCAAAAGTGAAATATTCTGGCCGCTAGGTGGCGCCCTTGCCCCGTACCTGTTTTTCACCAGCCAGTAGTCCTGCCCGTCCAGAGTGCCGTACCCCACGGCCAGCACGCCGTGGTTCACCTTCTGAGTGCAGGAGGGATCGTTATAGACGCCTGAGGGGAAAACGCGACATCTGTGTTAGAGAACTGCGACCCTCGGTTCCAGTAAAACATTACAGGAGCAGGAAATCTCCTCGCTGTTCTGCAGCGTCCACAGGGGCCACTTGAATCTTCCACATGGAATTTAAGGTCCTAGTATGGAGAAAAGGCTGAGGTGTAGGCCCTGATCTCAGCGGTGGGACAGGGTCTTGGTCTGTCACAGCTCCTGGCTTGAGCCTGTGTGATTCTGATCTGCAGGGATCCCCTGAAAAACGGGGGATTCTCCTCTCCAACCCCTTATACTACACATCGGGGATCTCCAAGCCTCTGCTGTGCTGTGTGTGTTTTGTTACACCCATGCTGGTGCTCGCAGAATTGAAGTATGTGCCTCGCTGAAGTGATTTATAAACCTTCTCCCTCGTGCTAAGCTCTTCATAATTTAAAGAGACAAGCTGAATACGCCGAGCTGTGGCCCGGCAGGGTAAGACGCCTTTGTGAACGCTTCTTTTAAAAGAAGCCACGTTATCGGCGTCAACCGCACGGGCGGGCTGTTTGTTCCACACCCCCGCAGCTCTTTGTGCAGAGTGGTGCCGTCTGTTCTCCCTTTTGGATACGCTTCTCTTGCGAACGTTCTCCCGAGGAGGGCGAACTCGGTGCAGTTGCACCTGAACGCGCTCACGTTACAGTATGTTAAAATGTAAAAAACACACATTAGCCAGGAAGGGGAACTGCAGTCTCGATTTCTCAGAGCGGTTATTAAATCCCAGCAACAGAAGGCATTCGCTGGTGGTATCGAAAAACTTTTTACACTTCCAAAACGAGCGCAAAACTGTGAACTTTGGGAAAGTACTGTGAGTCGCCATGCTGTTGCAACCCCCTGGTCTCACCGCAGACAAGAGCGAGAGTTAGCGCGAATCGCGACGTGACGCTGCCCTTCCTGCTCACTAGTCCCTGTCACGACTGATGTACTGTGATGCACGAGCGAATAACTACAGGCCGTGTGGCAGATATTTCACCGTGATCTGCATGCAGGGTTAAGAAGTAGTATTTGTCTGCAAAACGGTCTCAGAATCGAGAGCAAAATATGTCTAATGGATTAAAAGAGGTGTTTTCACAAGATGTTTCTGTGGCCTCGTTCTCACAATCGCAGACAGCGACAGCAGTATGGCACTGCCCGTGGCACGCTGAAATGCCCCCATCAATGCCGGTTCTTTCGAAACCCCGGGATGTAAAAAGAGCGCTGCAGTTCCCCTTTAAGTCCCTTGCGAAACGTTGCGCCCCAGAGAGGAGCAGCAGCCGCCTGTGTGAGCAGAAGGCGCCGTACCGCTGCGGTAGAAGAGGAACTGGGGGCGGGTGGCGTCGATGGCCACGGACACGGGCCCCACGGTGGCCAGGGCCTCTTTGAGGGCCCCTTCGTCCCCCTCGGGCAGAAAGCTGTAGCTGGTGCAGTTGGCGGCGCGACTGGTCACGCTGTACTTGCAGGTGCTGTCCTGGGGAAAAGAGAATGGGGGAAGGTCATAAGAGGGCAGGCTGGCTGTTCGTACTCCAGGGGAAGTAACTCTTCCTGCTGTTCGAAAACACAGAAAGCTGGAGGCCGTGTAGTACAGTCCAATGGATAATGCGTGTAATGTCAACGGACACCTCTTTTTTCCCTACCTGCAGATTGTGTTTCGGGATTTTCTAGTTTTGTGCATCTCATGGGGCAAAAAACGAAACAAAACGTAGACATTTTCAGACAGTTATTCTTGGTGAGGGCCACGGCAACCCAGACCCCATTGAGGAAGCACAGGGTCTAGCGGAAGAGAACATGCAAACTCCGTACAGAAGGGTCCTTGGGCTAGAGGTGTCCTTAGACCTTGATTTGAGAGCAGCACTCTCTGCCACACCATCAGGCCACCCGTCCGCTGGCTCACGTGTGACGGAACCCCGCGTGACCCCCTTTTCTGCCCTGACAAGTTCAAGTGGGCTCACCTGGCCGGTGTAGGGGTACGAGGCATCGGAGTCGATGCCCTGGTTCTGGATGACGTACTCGAAGGCACGGTCCATCATGCCACCATTGCAGCCCTTGTTCCCAAACTTGGCGGAGCAGTCCACCAGGTTCTGAGGGCTGAGGGCCACCAGGCTGCCCGTCTTGAGCTTCAGCTGGCCCTCCAGGGCCCCCACGGCGCTGAACGCCCAGCAGGACCCGCACGCGCCCTGGAACACAAGCGCGCATGGCCCCTGAGTCTCCCCCGCCTCTGAGAATAACAGCCCTTCACAAGTTCAGTTCCTTCAGCAATAGTTTAAAAAGCAACATCAATGAAACTAGACAGAACCACCTCAAACCCGTGCTTGACCGTGACTGCTGCTGATCCATCCATCCATCCTCTAACCATGTCATCCAATTCAGGGTTGCAGAGAAGCTGGAGCCTCTATCCCAGCCAGCAAAGGGCACAAGGCAGGGTACACCCTGGATGGGACACCAGTCCATCTCAAGGCACACACACATATAAATTCCACACAGATGGTATCCCGGGAATTGAACCCAGGGCCCCAGCACCGTGAGGCAGCAACATTAACCTCTGTGCTCCTGTTCTGTTGATCCTGCCAGTCAAAATCTAGCAGCGAGCAGGACTCCTTACTGACCCCTAGAGGTCATGAGGAAGGAAAGCAAAAAGCAAATGCCTACTGCCTATCGCTGTCAGGATGATGCATCAGGCAAGTTCATTTTCAAGTGCTTCATTTAACATATCTGAAGTGGAAGGTCTTCCTGTCACGGTGTGGGCAAACCGTTCCCAGACAGGAAGTCAGCGGTGCAGAACCGAGGTGAGCAGAGTCCCTTTCCTGTACCTGCTGCTTCACATCGGTGACGCAGCCCTTGTCCCTCCAGTCGATGGAGTCGGGCAGGGGGGAGCCGGAAGATCTCACGAAGGTGGTCGGGCCTCTCTTGAAGTCCGGGGGCACCCGCGTGCCCGCCAGGGTGGCCAGCACCTCTTCGGTGGTCTGCGTTGGAGGAAGAGCGAGAGGAAGGGTAGAGCTGGCAGGTAGTCCAAGGATGTCTCATAATGCTACTGTGCTGGGGGGCAGCACGATTATTTCCAATATACTTCAATAATATTGAGCCAGCCTCGTCCAATAGCAGAAAATAGGGTGTTAAAGTGGGCACCAGGATAGTGCTAAAACACCCATCCCAAAAGGGAGAAGACTCAAACACCACATGGGGACTATGGGGAAAAATGGACACTTCCATTATTTTGAGAGTGAAGAGAGTGCTCTCCTTGTAATGTTTTGGGTCTTGCTTAGAGAGGCACTGTTATTTCTCATCCTAACTCCCAGTATGTGTAGCACACATCCTGACTGTTTGGACCATCAGGTGTGGATATGTGCGAGTGGGACCTGTGCGTGAAAATATTGGATCCAAAGACACACCTTCCCTGTTAGAGTGGAAGCTTTTTGGATCCCCCCACCCTCCCCTTGTTGTGGGTAAGTAAAGCATTACAAACTGTAGCTTTGCCTGCCAGCTTGCCAGCTCTGAGTGGGGACTTTCCGAGTTGCTATTTCCTTGACCGAGCCCCTGGAATCACCCTGCACAGCTGACTCGCTGCACGCTTTCGTGTTGTTTCTGGGCGGCTGCTTTCCTGTACAGCGCAGTTCCTGTTCAGCGAAGAAGAGAGCCACAGAGCCGCCTTGCTTTCGTTCTCCCTGAGCTCTTTAATGGCTTCCCCTGGCCTGAATTGGCACAGTTTCCAGTTCGTAACTGGGGAGGGCGAATTCCCTCTAAAGCCTGAGCCTCTTTCAGACCACCGGTGCTGCCCCCCGCATGGCAGAAGCTGCTTCTCCGTATAACTGCAATCTGAAACGGGCCCCTGCCCCTCGCCTGCCTGTAGGTATCTGGTACGCATAGGCACCTACCATATCACCCAGGTGGTTCATGCCCAGCTCGTACGAGTGCATGCCCAGGGACGCCTCCAGGTTGTGCAGGGAGATCAGCCGGAGGTTCTTCTCCCAGACGGCTCTCTTCTCCGCCTCGGCCACCTGCCCGGGGACAGAGGAAGAGCCCAGGTGAGCCCAGGTGCCCAGCTGGCGGTCGGTCTTTCACGCTCATGCAGCAAGAAGTCTATCGCCAAGTGTGAACTAAAAACGACTCGAGTCCATCAAGCCAGGTCACAGGTAGATGCTCGCTGGCTCTGAGGTCACGTGAAAGGCCTTATTAGGAAGAGATCCCCTGTGGAAGCCCTGCATACATCACAGGCCACAGGCCAGTGGAGCCCTTTTTGTCGAGCAGAAGAGGAGTTTATTTCTAGATTCGGCCGAAGAGAAGCACCCTCCCCTACAATTAGGGGGATGGGTCTCACGAGAAAAGGTACAGCTGACCTTTTATACACTTACTTGATGAGGAACCCAAAGAGCTTACGCTTCAAAAAGAAACACCTCAATCAGATTTTATTTCTGTTGGTGAAGCAAACTTCTACTTGAAAATATAAGATGGCTACGTGCCTGAGCTATATCAGAGTTTTCTAAAAGCAGGTAGTTGCGATTGGCCTACACAAAAACAATTCTTTGGGATTCTTGAAACAAGAGTTCTTTGTGTCTGCAGGCCCCTCGTCTTATCGACAGCAGACACATTTAATGTCGCGGCCGGTGTTTTGCTGAACATGGTGTACAGAGGAAGAATTGTACCGTTCACCATTAATTGACTTATCGATTAATCAATAAGAGGTGATGAAATAATGAACTGCTAACTGGACAGAAGGTCCTGCAGTGACACAGGTGGCCTTCCTGCGGACCGCTAGCTCAGAGCGATGAAGGGGAAGGAGGACGTGCTGGGGGGGTGGACAGGTTTCGGCCTCACCTGCGTTCTGTAGCTCTTGGAGTGGGTCTTCTTCCAGAGCTCCCAGTGCATGTCCAGGTTGGGGTCAGTGTGAGGGTAGGCCGCGGCCTCCCTGCACAGCACCATGACCAACAGGCTCCACCACAGCATTCTGGGGACACCCACTTTGCACAGGGGGGCAAATGATACAGAAATACACATCAGCGCGGTTATTTTTATTTTTTGCTCAACAGCCATTTACTGCAAGGCTTAATGTTCTGTAAAACACTTCCATCAGATAGTCAGTTTTGCATTTGTCAGTTTCATATCATGTGTTCCCAGATCTGCGGTCTGGGTTCCCAGGTCTGGCCTCATTTGGCAAGATTTGAAGTGTTGGCAGTCCACTGACCCTGGCCTGTTTGACAGCAGCTGTCCTCCCGGCAACAGATGATTCGGCCAATGTGATTGGTTATTCAAAGGAAGGGTGTAATCCTATTGGCTGAGCTACAGGTTCTTATGGGATCAAGTTTCACGGTGTTTTGCTGCATCACCTAGTCCGCACCTAGTCCGTTTCCGTGTTAACTCTTTATCTGCTGTTTTATTATTATTGTATTATCCCTCAGTTTTGAAAAGGCCGCAGACTCGGTTCAAATTCCAGAAACTAGGCATCTAGCAATTCTCTTTTTGTGTGGTATACAACAGAGTGTAAATTTGAGACAGGTCTCCTCTGATTTCATTGATCGTGCCCCGTTCCTCTATCCCATAATCCCGGTGCAGGTAGCACCCCACTCCAGTTACAGGGGACCCTGAGGATCTCCATTAGTTAGGAGCATTTGGAGGCTCAGTGAACTTTGATGGTGTCTGCTGCCCCTGAATGGACAGTCTCCTACCCTGCCCTTCATAATGGAGAGCTCCCAGATGAGAACAGGCCCACCAGCACCAGGGAAGGAAAGGCTGAGACTGCCTGAGCTGAGCAACCATCCTGTTAGCAAGCCAATAATGACGTCTGGGATTAAATCAGCCAAAGACATTCTGCAGAATGAGGATATTTCCCTTAAAATAATAGATGAAGGTCTTTCATTGAGTCAAATCGACGCTGGCAGGGTTTTAGGGGGGACAGGATTGTGGGGGGGATCCTGGTTGGAGTCGAAATGAGATTTTATTTCTTTGCCCGAGCCTTTGATGCAGTTTGCACAGGGCTCTGCAGTGCTGGTACTTCGCGTGTGGCTCAAAAAGATATCAGCCGCAAAGTTGATCATTTCCGAGAAGTTACCAAAGCAGCGCGTGATATTTTGGGAAAGAACCGACTCCAGGCCAAACTGGCCTGTCAAGCTTTTCGACAGAATGGGCGTACCCTGGCAGCATAACGACATACAAGAGACATTCAATGTTTCCTGATCGATTTCTCCTAACTACATCCACACGGTTCTGATCGCTGAAATATACTATGGCAGTTCAAAATCGCTCTGCCCCAGTGATCCCTAATTCAACTGCCCAACTAACTCTTATGCCAGTCCTGCAGTTCCCCAGGGGATAAAAAAACCTCTGGTTTCACATGGATTTTTGCCAGTTGTTTCAACAAGACATTCCAACTGTTTTTATTAACAGAACACAGAAGTATAAAGTAAAGAATAATCACAGCTCCAGTAATTAACATAGAATTATGGTTAATAGTGATACCAAATTTCTTAAATTGGGGTATAGTACAAATGCAATGGCTGCTAATTGCCTTTAAACAACAGGAAAGTCGTCGTAAATTAAAAGCCAAAAACACTTTATAGAAGAGAGACTCTACAGAGCCATCTCTCAAGAATGGGTAATGTTTTTGACATTTTTGGTTTAGACGTACAGAGCTTTGAGATTTTCCCTGAAAAAGTTTATTCTGGTTGTTTCCCACTAAGCTTGAGAAATGAGGATGTTGAGCTAAACAACAAAAAAAGTGTGAAAATAAAAATGGCAACCGGACGGGAGCAAAACCTGCACTACAATAAACGTGCTCACTGGACCTTGTGCCTCATTTTTAGCTGCTGGGAGGTTGTGGATTTCAAGTTCCTTCATGGATGAGCCTGACATCCATTATAGCTGGTCTTGGCAGTTTAAGAGGTGGAGGTGTGTGTGTACGCATCTCTTTGTCTCTGAAGCTGGGGTCTCTTCCAGAGGGCCTAGTCTTGTCATAACAGTTCCACAATGGGCAGGGGGTACTATATATGATAAAGAAATAGCTGGGATCCCCAGACCTCCTGTCGATCCCACACCCCAAATATAACCCCCAACCCCCCAAATATAAGAGCAGAACCCGTCCTGGAGAGTCAAAAATCTGCTGAGGGGATCTACCTCCCTTGCACAGTGAAAATAGATACTTTATTGATCCTGTGAGGGAAATTGCAGTGCAAAAGTTGGGTTGTATTGCACATTAGAAACATATTGCACAAGTCCCTGGCATATGTTGCACAAATAGCTGAAAGATTGCACAGAATAACCACTTACACCAGAACTCATGAAAAGGAATCGGTAAGAGCCAGGACAGACCCCCTATTGCTTCACCTCCCCACCACAACATACGTGTTGAAACCTCAGTGTGACTTATCCCCTCCTCTAGAGAACCCCCCCTAGTCATACACTAGAATCACCACAGCTTACAGTTTGTCTTCCTTTGACACCAGCCCTACTGTGGTGAACCTAAACCCAGACTCAGCAGTTTGCTAATGTTGAAATCGCTCATGTGAGAATCACTGCTGCTTATCGGACGTTTCTGGTGCAGAAATAAAACCCAGCGGAACGCCAGCACTCTCCCTTCACTGCCTGTGGTTGTGCTCAGATACTTTTCTGACTACTGGCTTACGTGTGCAGTCGTGGTGCTCCTTTGCCAAACTGCTCCTCAACTGGAGGTTCTCTCCAAAGTGGAACCAGGACACAAAAGCAGCAGAGGGATTGGGGTGGGAGGGGCACATTAAAGTGTTACACCAGTCTGGAAACCCCTTGATCAAAAAGCAGAGGTTGTGTCGCATTGATAATCTTCCCCCCTCTAATTGAATTTTAAACTTTAAATAACAGGAAATCCAACATCACAAAAAAACAAGCTGGATTAGAACATATTTGTTCCCCAGGGCCTGGGTGTGGGAAATGGACAAATAGTCCCAGTACTGGGATTCATTTGAAAACTTAACATGTTTGAGGGCCTTAACTTCAATTGTCCCACTTTCGAGCAAAAAAAAGACAAATTGCAAAGGTTTTAATTGGGCAACTCATGAATTCAATCAAGGGTCCAATTAAATAAACATCTTGGCTATAACAAAAACCAGCACCTGACACCCACGATGAATCAGCTGACTTAACACGAGATCTCGGAGAAGATGCTTGCGAAACCTCAGGCGTTGCGCAATCCCAAGCCGCAAAAAGCCTGCAGCGGCCTCGCAGACTGCACCTTCAGATCGAAGAGCGTCGCGTGATTGTTTTCTAGGCCCCTGAGGTGGTCGATTGGTTGCCAGGCTCAGCTGTTTCCAGACAGCGACGATTGCATCATTGAGAATCTTGAGGAGCAGAGCTAAGGACATTTCAGTTATTGGAAACGCCAGTCACGGCAGAGACATCGTGCAGACAGCAAACAAACTCTTCTCCTCTGTCGTGAGAGCGAAGCTCATAAATGAGCTCTGGTGCAGCACTAATATGTTTCCCCCTCCTCCTGTTACTTTTACACTTCCTGCTTGCTCGGGTCCCTCATCACCAAGCTGTGACCTCTGACCTGGTCATTCTGGAGTAAACCCTACAGTATTTGAGGCACTCATCCCTACAAGTCTTGGAAATCCCAACAGAATCCCACCCATTCCCCTGGATGGAGATCTGCTGGAACGTTCAGGCCAGGGACAGTGATGGAAATCCGTCTCGCCATGATTACGAACCCCCGTCTGTAGGGCTGGTGGGTCCTAAGATTTCGGCCACTGAGAGTACAAACTGTAGGAGAGCTGGACAGCTCACTGCACCCTGGCCCCTGTGTGTGACTACAGATCGAGCTGTAAAACGCAGCACTAAGGCCTCATGAAGAATCCAGACACGGGACAAGCAGAGGTCAGTTTCACGCTGAGAAGCAGAAAGGAGAAATGAGAAGTTCCAACTGTTCATCCTTCTTCAGGTGTGAGAGTGGAATTAACCCCTAATTAATGGGGAGACCCCCTTACCGGTAAAGCACTTTGAGTGGAGTGTCCAGAAAAGCACTATATAAGTGTGAGGATGATGATGGTTACGATTCCATTACAGCCAAAGTGTGCGCTGACGCAGCTTTCCACCTGGAGCTTCATCTAATATATTTCATACAGTTGTGATCACATTGCAAAACTGATGTTGCAGATGCAGTCCAGAAAGGGGCAGCCAGTGTCCTGCACTGACGGGCTAAAACGGGGCTTCCTCACCCCTGTCCTAGAGACCCCCCCCCCCAAACCTATTGAGCTCTTGAATAATTGTGAAGAGAGTGACTAAACTAACCCCCCCCGTATAAAACCTCGGAAAAGAAATTAAGTTAATTGTTTATTGGACTCCTCGGCCTGGCACCAAGCCCTCCGGGAAACAGGTCGAAGACCCTGGAGATCTATCCTTAACCTTAGCTCTGTTTCCTCCTGCAATCCAGGTTTTCCAGAAGACATCGCTACTGAAATTGATGATGTCCGCTCGCAGCGACGTGTCGCGGACGGGCGAGTCTGAAATGTCAGGTGCGATGCGCCTTGTATCTGGAATAGCACAGCTGATCTGAGACGTGGTGTGGAAACGTCAACCCGGACAGCAAGTTGGCAACGAAATTTGAGGACTGATCACGCACGGTTTCAAATGACGCGTTCTGTATTTCGTAAGAAAAACTTCCTCAGGGGAAAAACGAACTTAGTCCAGGGCCGTCGCAAGACGAGACTGACTTTTTTTGTTTGTTTCAAAAGCAGGAAAGCAGTGGACTGTTTTTAACGGCAACGATTCGTTTTTACAACGGCTGTGTTAGAAATCGGCTGGGAATTTTCAAAGTTTTAATGTTAAAATTAAAACCGCAATGATTCAGGAAAAATCGTTTTTAAAAACACGTTTTACAAAAAAAACCCCGTAAGACCAGTTGGTTTTTAGTACATTAAACTTATGTAAATAATACTCCCAAAGATTAGTCAAAACCGCATGGTTACTTAAAAAACCTTGTCAAAAATCGGCCGAATACAAAGACAGTCAGAAGGTTTGCGGTTCAGAAGCTTGTTTCGATTGTATTGAATCGATAAATCGTAACAAAAGCTGCCAGGGAGATTCGAGAGATTACTAAACCGGTACAATGATCGCCTCATTTTCAGTAACAGGCCCACACATCAGTGGGGGAGGGGGAACCAACTCGAGCAGAAGGCAGTTTTGACCCAGTTTCAAACCCGTATCCTACCTGGATGTGTTCACCAAGGATGTCTGTCTGTCCGGCCTCAGGCGCGGTGGAATGAGCAGAGAGCTCGCTTCTCCTGACACACTGAATAACCTTCCTCCTTTGTGTCTGCTGCTTTATCGCCGTTGTCAGATGACATAAAGAACTAAGGACCTCTCTTCCTCTTTCGGTTTCGCAAACTTCCGAAGCAACAGCTGTTGCTGGTTTTTGCATGATTGTTTTATTTTAATTATTGTCGTCTGCACCATATTGACGTCTTTCTCAGACTTTCGCACGGGACGGTCCGATAATAAGAAAAGATGCGTTTTAACTGACGTATGGCAGCTTCGGGCGCGACCTGCGAAGCTTGCAGATGTTGTCACGGTACTTCTATCCCCTTTTCTTACTATATTTCCCCCAGACCCGTGTTTCCACACCTTGTCTCCAGCGGTGAGTGAATTCCGGATCTTTCGCGTCGCTTAACTTAGCTACTGCAGATGACGTAGCCCACCGCTTGAGCCACATGCTCTTATGAGCGGGTTAAATGAACAACACAAGACCTGCGAGTTTTTCAGAGGGTGTTTTTATTGTTTTATCGAAGAACAAGGGCAAGTTCACACGGAAGTGGGGTTGACCCACCCCCAGTTACCCCCGAAATGAGCGCTCTCCGCGCTGTCGGGGCGACGTGAGTGAATTCAGACACATCAGTGAAACAGACGAGCGAGAGGAAAGGGGGCTCAACATTTACTGTTTACCTCCCGGGCTGGATGGGCCTGACTAACACTGTTCGCTAGGAAGGGAAAACCAGGAGACACGGGGGTAGCCCAGAAGCAGGACTGGGACAATAAAACCGGGATATTAGAAGCACAGTTGGGACTGAGTGAACGCATTGCGCTGGACCCCGCAGCGTTTAAGCACGGTCATTTAGACCCTAACCCTGACAGCGTGCTCCATCCATCCATCCGTCCGGTCCTGCCGGAGGTATTTCACATCAGTGGAAATCTGCAGGTACAAAACACGGCCACGTGGGCGATGAAGAGCTTTTGAGCGGGGTGAGACCAGGCCCTGGACAGCGGTGTCTGGTGGGCTTTCTGACAGCGCGGTGGGCTGACGCCCAGTTGCGCGGGCGCCTCCACTCGAGACCGGCACACGCTGTCTCAGCGGTTCCCCAGTCCTGCTGCGGGAGGCCCACGCGACACGCCTCCGGGTTTTCTTTACTTAATTTAAATAAAAGGTGGTTTGGTTGCGACACGTGCAAGTTTTAATTCCGCTCAGAAGCCCGTGACTTCACGGTGCTTCGGTAGTTAAAAGACAAAGTCCCGCACGTTTAGGAGATGAAAACGGTCAGAAACTGTTCAGATGAAACCCGTTAACGGTCAAAAGGCCCGGTTGTGTGACTGAGAGCTGAGCCGTAACAGACCCCAGCAGGTGTTGGGGGACCCAGGCCGAGAACTGAAGAAATTTAGATCAAGCATAAGCAAGTATACATTCCATCCTGCCGCTTCTTACGGGCGTATCAGACTGGCGCTGATATCGTACGCAACTGACATGTGCGTCCACCTCTGTGTCTCTCCTTCCTGCGTGTTTTACTAAAACATCCCGGATCCAGTATCGTACTCCTGGTTACAACAGCAGGGTGTCACCGCGGATTCGAACCCACGATCTTCCAGAACACAAACCGCTGCAACTGTATAATCATGTAACTAACCCGGGAGTCGAAGCGCACTTCGGTAATTAAGGGTTAACTGGTAATTAAGGGTTCGCTGGACGAAAGTTTGCAGGGGAATGGATTCGGGGTACCTAGGGCTGCCCGCCCCCGTTTAGACTGTGCTGAAAATCCAAACTGAGACAGTTACCCAGATGTTCACAAACTGTTTTTAGGTTTGTTCCCGCTCAGCTTGCAAGCTCTCGGTGCACAGCTGGCTGGCTGACTGGCCGATCAGTGACATTAGGGCGCCCCCGTGTGTCCCCATTGGGGAGCTACACTGCACACCAACACGAGCAGGTTTCGCGCAGAACTGCGCTGTACGGAAATCACAAGTGCCCGTGGGCTCTGTAGGGGGTATTTAGGGGTAACTGGTAGACAAACAAGAACAGATTGCCTGTTTCACCCATTCTCTCCTCGCGGCGATGATACAGTCAGAATTGTGATCACAGTGACAGAGAACACGAAGATAGAAGCAATAATTAATTCCAGAGCTGTTTTAAGTGCAGAAACCAGGGTGAGGCCGAGTTCGACGTTAACCACACACAGTGTGTGGAGACGATATTACGTCAGGAGTCACGCCGTGGGGAACACCGGAAACGAAGCGATTCCGCAATGATTCTGCCGGTTCCTGGCCATGCGGACGTAACCCTTCTCGCCCCAGTAAGGTCCCCAGCTGCAAGACAAAAGGAGAGCTTTCACTGAAATACGCGCCTCGCAGGCAGGCAGGAGACTGTGCGATCACGAGGTGTTTTTCGCTGGAAACCCCACAGGAGCGACTGCGGACCCGTGTTCGATCACAGACTGGACAGGGAAGGCGTATGAATATTATTGGCACGCAACGATGTTGCGTGACGGGGATATTCTTTTAAATTTTACAGGGATTTGTCGTCCGAAGACGAGATACACATTTAAGCATTGAAAGTTTTTTAGTAAAGAGAAACTATGGTGTGTTTTTTTTTGGAGGGGGGCGGTGTACATTTTTAGGTGCGTTGTTGGGTTAAATCTAAGAAAATTGCTGCTTTAAAGGAAGTCCAATCCGTGGATTAGTACTTCCGCCCAGCTGTGGTAGGCTTCGTCAGATCGATGAAGTCAGCTTTCTTAGATCCATTAAGGTCTCGGTTATCTGATGAAGGGGGGCTGGAATGAAGACTAGCAGGTGTGGGGAGCACCTCGGCCCAGATGACGAAGCGTCTGGAAACGGACTGTAGTATCGGGCCGGGGTTTAGGGCGTCGGCATTGCGACGTCACGGGGGCTCACCTGTTCTTCACGAGCCAGTAGTCCTGCCCCTGGTCGGTGCCGTACCCCACCACGAGCACAGCGTGGTTCACCTTCCCGCTGTTACACTGGGGGTCGTAATACACGCCTGCTCCACGGACGAACAAAAACAACAGAAACGGCATTTTGATTCAACCATGTACGCCAAACCAATGTTAAGTCTCAAAGCGCTTAACAATGGCACGTTCCAAGAAAGCAATATACAGTACAGTACGCAAAGCGCACAAGCTCTCCGTCCCCAGAGAAAAAAAGTTACCCCCTGGCGTGTGCGAGATCAAGTCGGATGGATCTGTGTTTCACGCTGAACTCGTCGGAACGCACAGCCGCGAACTACAGCTACAGCTACCGCGCAGTTTCAGTGAAATGCAACATGACACAATCGGCACAGGCTGGTTTGGTATCGGGGCCAGAGGAAAAGAGTTTCCACGTGTTGTGAAACTCGGACACTGGTGAATCCTGCATAACAGGGCTTGCGTGCTCTTGGACCGGGAGAGTTTGAAACTCCCACTTGACTTCTGTGCCAAGAGATGACGTGTTAAAAAAACTTTGAAAGAGCTTGAGGCTTATCTGTCTTGTAGCAGAACAGTGCCCCTCTGTCTCTTGGTCTGCCTCTCTGTCTCTCTGTGTCCCTCCTGTCTCTGTCCCTCTCTGTCTCTCCTGTCGTTATGTCCGAGTCTCTGTGTCTCTCCTGTCGTTGTGTCTCTCTCGTCTCTCTGTCTGTCTCTGTGTCTCTGTGTCTCTCCCACTCACCTCCTCTGTAGTTATGGAAGGAGGGCAGCTGGGCGTTGATGCCCACAGATACAGGCCCGGTGGTGGCGACGGCCGCCTGCAGAGCCATCTCGTTCCCGAAGGGCAGGAGCCGGAACCCCGCGCAGGTGGCAGCCCTGCCCTTAACCGAGTAGCGACACTGTCCTTCCTGTAGGGGGCAGCAGAGGGCGGGGGGGCAGTTAGAAAGCTTGAGAACACAGACCTAACAGAGGCCCCAGGAGCCCGCTGAGCCTCTGACCATTCCCTTCAATCAGGGGGTCCCAGTCTATGCCCCAGGGGCGCCCTGCCCTCACGCCCACTGGCCTCCAGGCCACTTTCACACTCGGACCCCCTGGCTGACGTCTGACTTCCGGCCCTTAACACATTCCTTTTCCCTTGCCCATTCTGGGACTGCATGGAAAATCCCCCCCAGAACCTTTGAGTAGACAAAGCTGGAGGTGGGGGAGACGACAAGTTGCAAATGTTCGAATCAAGCAGTGTGGAAGCTCAGTGAAAGCAGCAGCACCAGGACTCTCTCAGAGAAGCAGGGCCTGGCTCCTCCACCTCACGCCACTGTCACACTACACGACGTTTCCCGAGGGATCCCTCCCGCTGTGTGTGAATGGCTCTGGAAAGGAAAGTCCCATGCAGCTGTGATGGATGAGAGAGCCAGTCCACAGCTATCCCAGTGCCTGTTAACGAGCTCCGACTCATCGTGAGCCTGTGTCATCCTGGATCTCGGCCTGCAGTTGCTCCTGCTGAGCTCAGCGAGCTGGAATGAATCTTCGCCGCCTGGAGCGGACGCCTGAAGTGGACGTTTCTCCCTTCCAAACGGGGGTTTGGTTGGAAACTGTCTCCAAATGAGGGTTCAGAATCAGATAAATCGGTAGGAAGCCCATCCAGCGATTTTCTAACTGCTTGCTCCGATTCGGAAGTTGCTGGGGAGCCCGAGCCTATCCCAGGTGACGGGAGCAAGGAAGGACGCACCCAGGATGGGACACCAGTTTGCCGCAGGGCGGGCAGCCAGACCACTCGCACCAGAGCGAGTTTTCCCAGAAGCCAATTCACTGGGGCAGGAGACCAGAGCACCGGGCCAAAGACCGTGCAAACTCCACACAGACAGCACCCCAGGTCCGGAATGGCACCCAGGGCCCCAGCGCAGCGAGACACAGACACACACACGGAAGAAAGCCCCCCCCCCTCCCCTCCTCACCTTGAACTCGTAGGGGTAGAAGCTGTCGGAGTCCAGGCCCTCGTTCTGGACGACGTACTGGAAGGCCTTGGAGAGGTAGCCGCCGTTGCAGCCGTGGTTCCCGTAGCTCCGGCTGCAGTCCACCAGGTTCTGCGGGCTGAGGGACACCAGGCGGCCCGTCCGCTTCTTCATCCGCGCCTCCAGCGCCCCGGCCGAGCTGAAGGCCCAGCAGGAGCCGCACGAGCCCTGCGGGGACACGGCGGAGGGGCGGAGGGGGGGTTCGGAGCGTCTCGCGGAACCCCGAAACTCCCGAGGTTCCGCTCGTTCGCCGAAACACGGAGGAGTTTTGCGAAAGTCTCGCATTCGTCCGCTTACTGTAGCGTGCAGAAGTCTACATCGTTTTTTTCTTTGTTTTAAGCGAACCCTGTCTAGGCTGTGTTTTGTCTTGACCTATCAACCTGGACACAGCAGGTGCTGGTAGAATAGGCAGCCCCACGCGGAGAACAGCGTGGAGGACAGAGTGAAAATATCTCTGCTGCTTAAATGTGCATCGGCAATAATTTCCGGTGGAAACAAACCCGCTATCATTTCTATAAATCCATATATCAAAAACATTAAAAAAACACGCAACAGGAGCGTTAGCCAACGAGTTCCCACTTTCTGTCTCTTTCTGGCAGTGGGCGAAACATACCTGGCTTTTAACGTCAGACACCAGCCCGTTTTTCCGCCAGTCGACCGTCGGCGGAAGGGCGCCATCTAGCGGCAGAGCCACGGTCAGGTTGGCATCGAGGTCCTCGGGCACCAGGAGCCCGTTCAGCCTGGCGTCCACCTCCTCCGGCGTCTGGGCGAGCGCAGAGACACGCGTCAGTTTCCACGCGGGGGGCACGCGGTTCGTGCGTTTCTCGCGGAAATAGTTCCCCTTCAACACGAGCAACGGATTTGAAATATCTTGTCACACATCGGACGTTGCTTTCACGATTTATGTGACCTAAATTCGATCGATCGATTTTGGACATAATCGCCTCCCCCATTTTATTAGATTATATTTGCAAAAGTACCTTTTTAAATATGACATTTCATTTAAAATGGGGGCTGGGGGGAATGAACTTGCCACTGTTCCAATTAAGCAACTTATTCAATTAAGACTTCAATTAAATAATTAGACACAACGAAAACCAACAGGTGCGCGCATGTAGGCTCCCGGGACAAGAGGATTTTCAGGCATCTAGTAATAATTCGTTTTGGAGAGTTAATTTTATGTACTGTATATATTTGTTTTATAGCTATAGTTCAGTTCATATGATTTGCTGCACGTATTGAGCCGTTAAAACACAGGGGATTGAGAAGGATAGGACACACCGTTTTTTTTTATTTTCTTTTTACAGCACGCGGGGGTGGGGAACTCCAGTCCCGTGACATAGGACTGGTCCCGGGTTTTCAATCCATCTCTGAGCTCCGCGCCTTAACAGGACTAGTGAAGTGAATGAGGTGTCCAGTCAGATGGGGATTCGAGGCTGTAATCGGGTGGTAGTCGAGAGAACCGGGCTGGGGCTCGCGGTCGCCTAACCCCTGCCGCGTCACAATGGTTACCATGTCAGCCAGGTGGTTGAGTCCCATGGTGAAGGAGTGCAGGCCCAGCGAAGCCTCGAGGTTGTGCAGCTCCGTCAGCCGCAGATTCGTCTCCCAGTTCAGCCTCCTCTCGCCCTCCTCCCGCTGTGGAGACAGAGAGAGACGCGCGCGTTGGCGTTTCCCGTGTCTGTGCGCTGGAGCTCTGTTGCTGTGGGCTGTTCCGTATCCCCCGTTCCCCCCACTCGAGTCGAATCGGTCTCGGGTGAAAATTAGACTCCGGACACATAGTTTGGCACTTTTAATTTTTTTTTAAAAAGAAGCCATTGTGTAAAAGTAATGTAAAAGTCGTTCGCATTTTGAGGGACACGCCCAAATCGTTAGTTTTGGCGATGTCAAGAATGTTTTTGTCAAATTCTGTTTCTGCATTGATAGTAATAAGGAAACAGGTGCGCGTTCAGAAGGAGAACAGAAATCATGTAAAAGGTACTCTGAACCTCATAATTTGCAGAACTTCCCTACTGAATTACATCGGTCCCACACACGTGTGGAAGTCGCAGTTCAGGGTTCTGTTTATTTATCACGCAGAAGTGCAATGAAATGGTTATTTGCAAGTGTGCTCCAGTACAAAGACAGTGAAGAGCCACCAACAATCTGTGTGTAGCCATACATAACAATTGCTGTTGTTAGTTGCTATTTATCAACAAAGTTAAACAACACTGAAATAAAACACAGCACAAGCAGTGTGTAAAGATCAGGTGACTTTATGATGCACCCATATAGAGAACTGAGTGCTTTTGTGTTTATTTTTAGGAATTCCACCGAATCAGTGGCAGCGGATTTTTTCCCCTAAAAACAGAAGTGTGCCGTGCGAGTGTTAATAGGAGGTTGAGGGACTGTCCCCAGGGGGTGGATAAACACTGCTATTTATTACTAGATTTCAGTCCCTCCCTGTTTCTTACCCCATTGGTCATCTTTAATTACTATATTGAATTAATTCTGAAGAAGGCAGTGGAACAGTGGTGAGGCGCTCTGCATTGCTGCCTCACAGCACTGGGGTCCTGGGTTCGATTCCGGACCTGGGGTGCTGTCTGTGTGGAGTTTGTATGTTCTCCCTGTATTTGTGTGCATTTCCCCCAGGTGCTCCAGTTTCCTCCCATAGCTCAAAGCCATGCTGGTGGGGTAATTGGCTTCTGGGAAAACTTGCTCTGGTGGTGCGTGCGGGCATGTTGCCGGTTTGTATCCTGTGGCCAGCAGAGAAATCCTACTCCATTGGGCCCCTGAGCAAGGCCCTTCACCCCAGCTGCTCCGGGGGCGCTGTATAAATGGCTGACCCTGTGCTCTGACCCCCAGCTTCTCTCCCTGTCTGTGTGTCTCATGGAGAGCAAGTTGGAGTATACAAAAAAACAAATTCCTAATACAGAAAATTGTATATGGCCAATAAAGATCTGATCTTATCTTATCATGCCTGTGTCTGTGCTGTGTGATGGACTAGCAGCTCATCCAGGATGTGTCCAGGATGTGTCCTGCCTTGCAGCCATTGCTTTCGGACTTTTCAAGTCTTAATGAGTTACTAATTGCAAAGTGGCCATGATATCTATATTGCCCTGACCATGATGAAGTTGCCCAGTGCCCAGTCTGCCAGCCCATCTATCTGTCCTCTGTCTGTCCTGAACCAAAGACACTACAATTCCCAGAATGCTGTTCTGAAGCCTTACCTGGCTGCTGTATTCCTTATGGTGGAACTTCTTCCACATTTCCCAGTGCTGGCTCAGTAAGGGATTAGGGGAGGCGTGGCTGAAGGCCGGGAGGACCAATAGGAGAAGAATCTGGAGGCAATGCATCCTAGTAGACCAATAGGAAAGGAAGGAGAGAGGGGTGAAAGGTCAAAGTGGGTCTTCAATCTGTAACTGGCATGACATCACGTTACACAACGGGGTGTTCGAAACTGCTAACTTTGTTCATAATGTTCTGAAGGGAGCTGTTAAGATTGGTAGGAATGGACTTTCTGTTTTATCTGTGAGGTTTATTTGCATTAGAAAGTGCCCTGGCAACCATGGAGTAAAATCTGTATCAAAGCCAAACAAGCCAGAACCAGTTCTTCAGCTGCTGTCCCCAGTGTGATTACATTGAGGATGGGAGTTAAAATATGTGCTGTGTTACTTTGCATCCATCTGGTGGCACCAGCTCTAGAGTGAGTTAAGCTTTACGCTTATATCTTATATCTAATGACATCCTAATTTTGGAGGTGTTAATACCACAGGCCTGCTTGTGAAACTGCTGCGGTAGCTGTATGTTAGCATTGCCCAGCACAGCTCAAGTCCATTTGCAAGCCCGCTCTGGTGTTGAGTTCATTAAGGCCCTCGGTGTGATTTTACAGTGGTCTGTGTTTGATAGGACCTGCATTCAGAAACATACAGGATCGGCAGCACAATCACTTTGTTTCTCAATTGCAGCACATGAAACTTCAGAGAGCATGTTTTTAAAAGCTTTTTTTGCAGAGAGCGCTCATGAAGTGGTTTCTGTGCATTTTTATGTAGAAGATCTGGCTTTTTTACATTGTTTAAAACGTGGTTTGGGCACATTATTGTGCAACATACCAGCCAGCGGGTTAATCTGCAGAAGATCAACAGTGCCCTTTGCAGCAGTAACGCGTGTATGGAGATCGATTCTGATAAACTGGTGCAGTATGCGTGTTTCTTTCTCAAGCTGTACTTCCTTTTTCTGAAATGCTGGTTGGGACATTTTTTATCTGTTAATCGTTTTGTTCACAAATTTGCCGACACGTTTGATCCAGACGTTACTGTGCTGCAAGGTTCCCGACAACATGAGTAAGGATTTGATGTGTTGTCTGAAGGAAGGAGGAAAGGAGGGTCCAGGGAGTGGGTGGCATAGCTTGGACTTGAACTGGGAACCTCCTGGTAATAAACACTGTGCTTCACCTACTGATCAGGTTTCAATGGGTGTGTTGTTTGCTGGTACTGTATGTCGCCATCTTCTCTGCTTCAATTTACACTTTTCTGTACACTGTCCTGGGGTCGACGTTGTAGCAAAGCTCCCACAGACTGGGAAAATAAATTGGGAAAGGGCCTCACCCCTGCACCTCATAGAACTACTGGATTTTGGGACACGGGAAGAAACTGGATCACCTGGAGCAAACATGCAAACTCCACTCAGACAGGTGTGCCAGTCCAGAATTGAGCCCAGTACCCCGGTGCTGGGAGGCGGCAGCACTAATTTTTTCATGACCATTCCCACCCAGTTACTCCTTTTCTGAGCAATCTCCCCGCCCCTCCCCCCAACAAAACAGGTTGTTGAGAGCACAAACAGCTTTATACAGTGATCAATGATGCTAGAAGAAATATGGAGGCAATTTTCTTAACCATGGTGTTTAACTGCAGAATCTACTAGATATCTTTTGTCTCGTCACATTTCTTTAACCCACGTACCCATGAGAATCTACAAAATAAAGCACAGATTGTTAAAGAGATCACAGTTCTGTAACCATCAGTGTAGCGTTCACGGTCACGAGTTCAGTTCTTACAGTCCCTGTGTAACTCCTGTCAGCACCAGAAAAACTAAACCTGGGTTAGCACAGGAGACCTAATCTAGATCACAACAGTGGTCCATCTGAAGAAGCAGTGCTCTTACCTTCGGTGTGTCTGTCTTGTGGGATCCTCTTTGTAGACAGCCCGCCTGAGAACCCCGAAAGACAGTTAGCCCCGAACGCAGCTCGTAGCACTCTCCGAGAGGCTTGTAAGAGGAAGTGTTGCTTCCTGTATCAAACTGTTTTTCTTCTCTTTTTCTCTTTCCTTTTTGTGTCATGTGCATGTCGCTTCAGCCTGCGAAGCTCTGGGGTGCAGCTGGCCCTGTGGTGAGCGAAGGACAGAGAGTCAGAGCGGTGCTGCCTGGCTGGTTTTTCCCATGCGTTTGTGTAAACGGAGAACTTCCTACTTACTGTAACAGCTGCTGGGAAACTACGGCAAAGGAGACACTGATGAAACGTTATCTCTCTTTCCTCATTCTTCCACTCCACTGCTTTTTTTCTTCCGTGCACCGGAGCCCAGCTTTGCCAAGGAGTAATCTCCTCATAGGAATCACTCCTATGAAATTCATAGGAGTTTTTAAATCGGGAGCTGGAGATGGCATCGGTCTTGGCCAATGCACAGTAATGGCAGCAGCAGGTGTCACAGTTCACCGCTCAGCTTCGGGAAGAAGCCAAGCTTCTGATTGTTGATGATAAAGATGAGAAAGTAGAGGTGGAAACACGAGGAAAGAGCTGGGGACAATGGCAAACGAAAGCAGTGCAGGACTTATTGGTGACTCCGAAATGAATTCTGCAGATGGCATGGTGGGTACGAGCAGTCAGTAACCCTAACTGCATTCTAGACAGAAATGCGTCATGCTGCTTTTCTCCTCTCACATGATCATGAGATTTGCCACTCATGTGTTAGAAATTACCAGCCACATTTGATCAAAACTGATAGCTGTGATGTTGGTGGGAGCCTGTGTGTGTATGTTTGGCACTGTCTAGTTTTTTCCCTGTGATGGGATGGGACTAACAGGTACAAGACTGAAAGCTTAGAATACTGTCAGATGAGGTTTAGGAAGAATTGCATGTGACTCAATACGAACTCTTGTGATTTAAAGATGAAATGAAACAAAATTATCATGTGAAATTGAGGAATGAAATACGAAACACCAAACTGCACATTCACACATCCAGAGCCAAGGCTGTTACAGCAGGTCCGTCTCGTAAGGATGTTCTTTTTACACGTGGGGGACCGAAACGTTTTGCCGTTTTTTATGGGGATGCCCTGAGCAGTTTTTAAGGTCTGTTGGGCTTCTGGGACCCCTGGTGGACGATAGCTGAAATTCTGTGCATAAAGGACACATCGGAAGTATATTGTGTATACAGTAGGTGCAATGGATTTCTATCTCTCAGTATGCTCATTTCTAGATCTACATACCCACCCCATGGCCAATATATTAGAAACCGCCCACTGAGGAGCTCGTCGATCCTCTCTTGTGGCAAAAATAGCTTGGCCAGGCCTTGGGCCGTCTCTAGGAGGATGTGTTATGCGACAGTCCACAAGGGTCTGAAATATTTGCAGGTTAATCTCATATTTCTTCTCCTCTGTTTCCTGTGATTTTAAGCTTCACTGAGTGGGGAATAAACTTCATGATCTGGGAGTACGATCTGGGGGGGGGAGTGTTCTGGTCACACACTGCCTTTCAACTGGGAGAGCTTCTTTTTCTGACTGGGGGTGCGGTGGTTAACTTTCAGCCAGTGGGCTTCCGTCTTCTCAGTTAGAATAACAGGTGGCACACAAAAAAATGATTATGAGTTATTTTATTTCAACGCCAAATGGTTAACAGTACGTTGCTGTTTCAATACATGGCTGAGTAAACAGGGCAACATTTCAAACTCACACACCCTGCTTCTCCACCCTCCTGACCTGTGATGCTGAACCAGTGGGGTTTGAAAACTGGAACACAGGAGCCTCCACCGTTTCAAACAGAGCTGTGGGGCTGGAGCTGTGCAGTTTCAGATGCAGGGCTATCCCCTGATTTTATGAGCTACCTGGGGAGAAAGAGACAAACACCCAGACATGTTCTCGCGTGGAAACACCTGGGAGTCTGTTCTCCTCCCGTCTATTGTTTTTCCAGCACCCAGCTCCCACTATATTCCCAAAGGAAAAGGCGGTGTAAACTTTGCACTGGGTTCTTCTCCATCATCGGATGGGGGCTGAAGGAGGATGTGCTGGACTCCGGTCCTGCGCTCCAATATTGGAAAACAACAATAAAAACCTCCCCAGTTCGGCGTTGTATTAAATCCATCATGCGTACAGTACGAGTGCAACACGCTGAAGGAGGGAGAGGTACAAACATGGGTTGGCACGGACGCGCCTGCAAGGTCACCGGCCAAGTGCCGGTGCCGGGGGAGAAATCCTGGTTTGCAGGCTGTCCGAAGTGGGCGGTGATTGGGGGACGGATTAGCGTTCTCTCTGTTAAAACTGGAGTGGTGCGCTTTAAGAATTACGGCTCGGAAACGGGGAAGGGAGGCGGGCTCTGAGGAGGAAGTAGGAAACCACGGATATATAGAAAAAATGGGGGTGCAGGTTATGGTGGAAGAGGCGCCGAGGCTCTGTTTCCGGCTCGTAGAGGCGTGTGGGGGAGCGGGGCTGCGGTGTTGTCAGTCAGAGCGCCGGCGGCTCCCCTCCCCTCCACCCGCTCGCTCTCTCCGGTTACATGACGGGGACGCTGGCGAGGCTGGCGATGCCGCAGAAGTTGTTCCGGTTCCGCGCCATCAGGATGTAGCCCTTGTGGCCCCAGTCCTCACCCCAGCTGCGGCAGAAAGAAAGAGAGGAGGGAGTGAAAAGGGGGGGGGGTTTGGTGTTCCGAGTATTTTCTACGCCTATAAAACCTTGCTCTCTGCCCGGGCTGGAAGTCGTTTGCCCCGGGTTTGAGAACAGCCCGTGTGGGGCACTGAGCGGGTCGGCTGGCCCACCTGTTCTTGATGATCCAGTACTTCTTGCCCTTGGGCGTGGCGCCGTAGCCCACCGCCAGGACGGCGTGGTTGATGTCGTCCTTGTTGCAGTTGCGGTCGTAGTACACTCCTGGGAATAAAAATACACACACACAGGGCAGAGCCGATCAGGTCCCGCCCTGTCTTGGAGATGGCGGCACATTCCCCCATCTTTCTAGAACAAAGACTAAAAGACTAAGACTTAGATTTAAACTTAGACTAAGACGGACTTAAATTTAGACTTGGAGTAAATCAGGCATGCTTTTATTCCAGGGCTGTAGTGAGACTGACGGCCGCCGCTCGTGGGCGCCTCCCCCAGCCGTGCCCAGCGGCCTCGCGGACTCACCCCTCTTGTAGAACTGGAAGCTGTAGAGGGTGGCGTCGATGCCCACGGACACCGGGCCCATCTTGGCCACGGCGGCCTGCAGCGCCTTTTCGCTGCCCTCGGGGATCACCTTGTAGCCCTTGCAGCCGGTGGCCCGGCCCGTCTTGTTGTAGGCACACTGCTGGTCCTGCCGCGGGAGTAGAGATCTGGGGGTTATTCCTGCATGGACAGCACCTGACCGAGCCAGAGAGGGGGCGCTGCCGCCTCGTACCCGGACCCCGATAGCTTTTTAGGAGCTCAGCACAGCCAGGCCTGGCCAGCACTGAGGTGGGAGAGGTCCAGGGAAAACCAGCTGCCGTAAATGGTGTTGCTGGGCCAGTAGGTGGCGCTCTTGCCTCTGAGCCAGAATGACCATGATACCTGTATGGTGACCTGGGATACTGACCTATCAGAGGTACCGACCTGCCGATAAGACTACGTCCTGCAGTCCTCACTACTTTGTCATTGTAAGAATAGGAGTGTCCTGACTTATGACCTCCCTAACGTACCCAAAGCAATTGAAGCAATTTCTTGTTCTTCCTGAGCTGTGGTTGTAGTGGGGCTGCTGCAGCAGAATGGCTGCTGTGCTTCACCTGCCAGTAGCAAAGTCTGGATTTTATATCTGGGGTGGCAGAGGGGTGGCAGGGACTGCTATGGTGGAGGGAGGGGGGATTTTTAAATGACATTATTTGCCCTCTGAAATGGGACGGACTGCTGAAGGGGGTCCTGCCGGTGACCCCTGCTGGACACCGGGGGCGCAGCGGAGCTGAGACGCAGCTCTCCCTAAACATGCTAGGAAAGATCTACAGAGACCCAGCTGGGGTGGCGAAGTCATATTTAAAGCTGGCAACTGCCACCCAGTGACTCCCCTCCTTCCGGGTTGGCCCCTGCCACCTGCGCCACCTGGAGATGAATGGCTGCCCTGCGCCACCTGGGTCACCACATCAGCGGTGTCTCACCTCAGTGCAAGGCTCTTTGGGATGAAATGTGCTTTATAAATGCAAACAAAACCGTCAAGCGGTCACATCGAGCCATTCCTTGAATCAGCAGAGAACACCTGCTTCAATCGCTTGAGTGGGGCTGCTTGTCCCATGCTCCCACAACCCTCTGTGTAAAGACATCTCCTGTTCTCAATCTTAAATGCTCTTGTCTTTAGATTCACGTGGCCCCAGGTCCCAGAGATGACTTCAGAGGAGAGACCGTTTGATATTGACTTGGTGCTTTTCAGGATTGTTGAGGGCTTTCTCTGGGCGATTCCCTTTCAGTACTGTATGTTTTTACTGTGACAGTTATTTTCACCCCCTCTGATTCTGCTCCTTTTTTTTTTGACAGCCACCCTTGCTGGGTGGGCTTTAACCGGAAGTGCGTCATGCATTTTCGGCGGTCTCGGTCTTCCGGCCGGCGGGCGGGGCTCACCTCTCCCATGTAAGGGTAGGACTCCTCGGAGTCGATGCCGCGGTTGGTCATGACGTACTTGAAGGCGTTGGTCATGTAGCCCCCGCCGCAGCCGTCGTTTTCCTTCACGCAGTCCACCAGGTTCTGCGGGCTGAGGCTGACCAGCTGGCCGGTGGTCTTCTTGAGCTGGCCCTCCAGCGCCCCGGCCGAGCTGAACGCCCAGCAGGAGCCGCAGGAGCCCTGCAGGGCACAGGGAGAGCGGGTGAGAGTCATGCACTCACCCATAACTCCCCACTGGCTTGCTGGGATCACGCAAAGGTCTGAATGGCTTGAAACCTCCTGATTTTCCACTTCCGTCTTTTTACATTTGTGCTAAGGGAGGGCGCTGCTCTTAACAGTTCCCTGGATCGCCACTAGAGGGCGGGGGAGTTCTGTTCTGCTGCGCTTGGCTGCTCGCGGTCAAGCCTTCTCAGCAGGCTACACTGTTCAGTGCTTTTCTGTCATAAACAGCAGACATCCATTTTCTGACCTCTACTTCCAGGGAAGGTACACCCTGGGCGGGACACCAGTCCACCGTAGGGCAGACACAGACTCACTCACGCCAGGGCCGATTTTTCACTGAAGCCAATTAACCCACCAGCACGGTCTTTGAACTGTGGGAGGAAATCGGAGCATCTGGAGGAAACCCAGGCGAACTCGGGAAGAACGTGCAAACTCCACACAGATAGCAGCCGAGGTCTGGAGTTGAACCCAGGGCGAGGCAGCAATGCTAATAATGCTGCCCCCATAATAACAAAATCACTGATCACTGCGACCTTAAACAAGGCTGTTATAATAACGGGGAGATCGGAAAAAAAAAAGGAGAGAGTGTTTACGTATAAGGATGCTCATTTTTCTTGTGAGTTGGCACCCTATTAACTTTCTAACTCTTTCACCTCTGGTATGACCTACCCCATGGCAGTATAACACCCGCCCTGGAGGGGGCGCTGTGTCTGCAGGATGTCTCAGCTAGGAGAAACTGTCGAATTGGCCCAGTTAAGCCTACGTTCTGAAACGGTTCTGATCCCCGGCTTCCTCGGCTGTACCTGGTTCCGGACCGGGGTGACGTAGCCCAACTTTCGGTAGTCGATGGCCTTGGGCAGCTTCTGCATGTCGTCAGGGATGTAGGTGTCGCTGGAATTCCGGAACATGGGAACCTGGAGCCCCATCATCTTCTCTGCCACCTCCTCCGAGGTCTGAAAGGAAGGGGGCGCACAGAGGATGGGTGACGGACTAGACTTGGGGTTCCCAGTGCTGGTGACCCCGACACACCTGCTGGGGTTCATCCCAGCCGAGTCAAAACCTGCTTTGACTTCAGAGGAATAAGATCAATTTGAGCTGTTTGCTCTCAGCTCTTCCACCTATTGGAGCTTTAACCTGAAATTTAAGTGAAATAAATTCCCAAGATTGTGAGTGGATACAATAAAGCAACTGCTTAGTTCAATTAAGGCTTCGATTATCTAATGAAGGGGAGCTGGAATGAAGACTAACAAGTGTGAGGGCACCCGGACCAGGATCGAGAACCCCTGGGGTGGGATGATCGATGCCGAACCACTAGATCTCTGTCTGCGTTGATTTGGAAAGGTGGGAGCTCAATTAAGTGCATCATCACAAGGCTTTAGTCTTCATCACTACAGTGGCAGATACCGATGCGGTACTGAGCTGTAGATGCAAGAACACAGAGCTCCGCACACATGGAGAGAGCTGATGCGATATTGGTGCGATTTGAAGTTTCACAGGAATGTGTCTGCAGGTCTCAGCTAAGGCCTGCATGTGAGCTGAACTGGCAGGCCTGTCTTTTCCTCCTGCTGCGTTAGGGTTGGCTGTACTTGCTGTGCATCATCCTCGTCTTTGCTGAGGATGTGTTGGCCGTGACCAACAGATTCTCCCTGGCTTTCAAAAGCCTGGAAGATCTGTGCGATTCTTTTTCTTTCTTCTCCCCGGATCTGTGAAACACTCCCTCATCCGTGCGAGGCCTTATGATGTGCGCGTGTTGCAGTTCGGCGAACCCAGGAGACACGTCATCTTACCCCTGATTTTCACGCCCCTCACTGTGCTTCGTCACAAGACCTGTGGCCTCGGACCAGGGGAGGAAATCGAGTGACAAAAGCAGCAGATCTTCCTTAAGATCACTGCGAATATATATATAATCACCCATCCGTTTTCTAATCTCTTCTTCTAATTCAGGGTCACATTAGAAGACCCTGAGCCTATCCCAGCAAGCAATAGGAGCCAGGCAGGATACACCCTGGATGGGACGCCAGTCCGTCACAGGGCAGACATACACTCACACCACGGCCAGATTTGCCAGAAGCCAGTTAGCCCCCCAGCGTGTCTTTGGACTGTGGGAGGAAACCAGAAAACCCAGAGGAAACCCAGGCGAACACAGGGAGAACATGCAAACTCCACACAGACAGCACCCCAGGTCAGGACTTGAATCCAGGTCCCCAGCGCTGCAGGGCAGCAATATTGACCATTATACCACTACGCCACCCTTGACAATATATTCACCTTTGCATTGCTATTACTGCTAGTCTTCTATTGTATTGTTGTCTTGCATTGCAGCACTTTTTGGACTTTTCAAAATAGGGCCTAAAGTCTAAGGGGGAGGGGGTCACCGATCGGGAATCTAGTGTACCATGTCTCCGAGGTGGTTCATGCCCAGCTCGTAGGAGTGGATGCCCAGCTCGTACTCCCTGTTGTGGGCTTCGATCAGCAGCATGTTCTTGTCCCAGATGGAGCGGCGGATCGTCTCCTCGCCCTGCAAAATCAAAGGGCAGGTGTCGACACTCAGCTTTCACCGGCTTTGTGCAAGAGGTTGAATGGGTCTGTCAGTCATGGGGCTGCAACATTGATCAGTGCATCAAAATGTCTTTTTATGGATAAAGAAAGAGTCGCGCACTGGCACTGTAGTTTTATTGGTTAATTAATAGTTGTTAGAACAGGTAAAAAAAAACAGGTAAGATGAGAAATGATCTCTTTAAGTATCCTGGGGAAAGCTAGTCAATTCTCAAATTATCTCAGTCATTATCAGTGGGATATATACTTCTGTGTGATCAGACTATTGCAAAAGCTTGCATCCAAATGCATGGGCATCACCAAATTTCTATTTCTCACACTGAAGGGGGACAGTCTATTAGTATAGTTGAATGATACAGGCTCTTGACTGACTCATCCTGAATAGGTGCTAATCTTTAGTGTAGATTGAGTTCTACAGTCCAGAGATCACTGGTCCAGACTGGGCCGGATCACACTTTAACCCTACAGTCCAGAGATCACTGGTCCAGTCTGGGTCACACTGTAACCCTACAGTCCAGAGATCGCTGGTCCAGTCTGGGCCAGGTCACACTGTAACCCTACAGTCCAGAGATCACTGGTCCAGTCTGGGTCACACTGTAACCCTACAGTCCAGAGATCGCTGGTCCAGACTGGGCCGGGTCACACTGTAACCCTACAGTCCAGAGATCGCTGGTCCAGTCTGGGCCGAGTCACACTGTAACTGTAACTTGAGGAGTCAGTTTTGATGATAGCTCAATTTTGTTTCGGATTTTCACGATCTGGTCTACCTAAATCCATCCATCCGTTTTCTACCCTCTTCTTTCAGTTCAGTGTCGCGGGCGAGCAGGAGCCTATCCCAGAAAGCAACGGGTGAAAGGCAGGGTACGCCCTGGATAGGATGCGAGTCCATCGCAGGGCCCACACAGACACACACACACACAATTTTCACAGAAGCCAATTAATCTACTGACGTGTCTTTGTACTGTGGGAGAAAACCCACACAAACACAGGGAGAACATACAAACTCCACACAGACAGCACCCCGGGATTGATCCCAGGGCCCTGGTGCTATGAGGCAGCAAAGCTAACCACTGTGCCACTGTGCTACCCAGTCTTCCTCTATTTCTCTCATAATTCAGCTGGTGAAGCATGTTCTGACTTCTCCACCTTGTCCGCTGCAGTGGGTCTGCAGATGGGCTGCTGTGTGCCACCCAGGTGGGCACTGTACTTCAGCAGTGGATGATATTCATCCCTTCCTACAAGTAAAACACTTTGGGATCCTTTGAGTTGAAAGACGCTATATAAATGCAATTGATAATTATTCTCCCCTCAAAGAAATGCAGGGAAACACAAAACCTGCTTTACTGAATAACCTGCCTTTAGTTTGAACCAGCAGACACACATCCTCTTCCCAGTGGCTGAGCAAGACCTGCAGCGCCCCAAAACACTTCGACTGAAAGAGGAAATTCACGATGCCGTTTTAAAAACACTTCCCTCTTTGATGACAGCGTACGTGGAACTGAGATCAGTCTTGGCCACATTTACAGTAAGTAACCAGCAGGTTCTGTTTAGTTGTTTTAAAGGAGACAGATACCGTAAATTTCATGAGGTGCCACTATGACTTTCAGATGTCACTGGAGTACTGCTACCCTGGTAGTCAGATTCTGATTCTGAGTTCAAGAATGTTTTCAGTTTTTTTTATTTTGATTTCCAGCCACATAGGATGAATCTGTGTGGCTCTAATGAGTCAGAGGTGAGAATTTGCAGTGATCAGTTCTTTTTTCACTTTTGAGGGAAAAATCTCTCTTCATCCCTGTTATTTCTGGTAAATGTGTTTGCCTCTGACCCTACAGATGAAATATGATTAGGAGAGATTAAAGATAGTTATGGGGCTTTTCCCCCATTCTTGGAGCTCTGTACTTCCTCTTTGTCAAGCAGACAAGCTTGAAACAGAGTCTCAGTGGAGCAGGTTGTGATTTGAAAAGGTCCTGCGAGTTTCCTCACTCTGCTTCAAGACCATTTAAGACCCCTGCAATGCTGGGAAATGGCCTGTTACCCATCAGGGCCAATCCGGAGCAAAGCCGGGGCTCATTAATGATGACTGACCATGTCTGTTCGAGACCCTGCAGATGCAAATACCATCCCATTGCAAAATTCATTCTAGGCGTTGCAACGTCAAAGACTGTCACCCTTCGGCCATTACGAAGGGAAATTGGGAAATCAAGCGATTCTGAAAAGGTTTTAAAGCAATGGTTGCATCTGTCCCACTCTCCTAGCGCACACCTGACTGCTGAGCCCCTCAATGCGCGTCCGGCCCCCCATGCACAGCTAGGAAATTCTCCATCCTGTCGGCAGCAGGTTTCAGACTGGAGGGCTTGATCAGCAGCCCTGTCCCGTCCGGCCGAGCTGTCACCTGATTCGCTCGAGGTCAGGCCTAGATCGGGGTCAGGGGTTACTGATCCACTGGGTTTCCTGTGTCCCTTGAAACTGGCAGCAGTTCAGTTAATTGAGGAGGCAGGAAGCGATTCACCTAAATGAAAGTCATGAACTGAAGCTCGGGAGGGATCACGACGACCAGTCACCCACCTTATCACCATCCCCACCAAACTAGCTACATGAACCAAACTCAAATGCCTCCCTCCCTCCTCAACCCTGTCTCCGTCTGTCCCCCGGTTCACGCCGCTCGAAAGGGGTTCCAGCCCCAGGGGGCCCCCCGCGAACCGAGCCAGTTAAGCCAAACGTTTCTCCCCAAGCATTCACAAAGCCCTCAGTCCTTGGCTGCTGTGGTCCTCAGGGAGACCTACACTGGATCAGTGCAACACTTCTCTCCAGCCAAGAGCCGTTCGGACCTTGACATGGGAGAACATACTGGATTCCGGACGCTGGGGTCCGAAGGTGGGCTGACCTGTTCCAGGTGCCCCTTTTGGGGTCTGTGGTTGTTAAACACAACCAGGTCTGGGGGAGCCCCGATCCAGGTGGCATTTCCACTTTGGATCATTCCGACCTTAAAACCCGAGAACGAGGCGCTACCGTGCTTCATCAATTTCCCTACGGGATTAATAAAGTATTATCTATCTACCGTACTCCAATTTAAGCTTCATTATCCCCTACCCGCCAGTCTGAAGCTACGGCTGATCTGAAGAGGCCGAGATCAGATCGAATCGCGTGTGGGGAGCCGAGGAGTGGTCAGCCCACCGACAGGGGGTCAGGGGACTCACCAGGCCGTTGTACTGCCTCCTGTAGGTCATCTTCCAGCTCTCCCACTCAGAGTCCAGCCACTCCTGCTGGGAGGGGTAGGCCAGGGCGCTGGCCATCAGCAGCAGGACTCCTCCACACAGCAGCATTCTGGGAGAAGGAGGGAATCAGGAGGCGGGGTTACTTGTCAGCCATGTGCAGCGTGTCGGTTCTCCAGCGACCTTCCCTCATTTAACCAGGGGCAAAGGTTACAAATGCATGGTGACTGTTCGACCCACCTAGCTCTCTTGCCTACTAGTAACATCAGGTGGCTTTTCTCCTCGCAGTCAAGGTTTGTCCACGTGGCTGGGCAGCTTGTTCCAGACACCCACCACCCTTAGCGCAAGGAACTGCCTTCTCTTCTTTGTCTGAATGTGCTTTGATGAAGTTGCCACTTGTCTAATCTGGTTCCATTTTTCACTATTGATTTTACAGAAGTCCGGTGAATTGACTTGGTCCAGGACCTCTGAGGAATTTGAACACTGGAATGATGTCTGCTCATCATTGTCTCTCAGCTTTTCGCTGGGAGTTCAGTTACTGTATGTGACACAATAGGTCAAAGGCGCTGCGGACAGGTCAGTAAATTATTCTGTCGGTTCTTTGATAACGACAAAGCGCTCGTCGTCATTTGCAGAAGTTTTCGTTCCTATTACCTCTATGATACACGAGATAGAAATTATTTTACTGTTACACTGTACGTTCGAAGAGGTTTTAATGACATTGCATTGCGTTTTACACCAAAACACCCCTCATTAGAATTCGCTTCCTGAATGTTGAGTAAGCAAAGCGACGAGGTTGGTTTAGATGAACTGAAGTTAGGAACTTAAAAAAAAACACACTAGGAACTGAAAAAACAAAGAAACGAGAATGTGTGCGTTTCGGCGCACGACGATTTTACAGGACAGTGAAGTCGTAGTGCTACGCAAAAAAAAAGTTATTTGAAACCGCAGTAGCTAAGCGCACAACTGCATTTTCTCAGCGTTTATATATAAAAAATCTGGACTTCGGCGCTATCGGATCTTTTTTTCACGTCTCGCCTACTCCTTGTCGCTGCGAGGATGTATTCTCCCAACAAGCTGCAGCCCTCTGTCTTGCACAAAACAGTGACGGGATTCCTTATACAGTACATAAAATAATGACTGTGTATTTTGTGTTTTTTCTGTCTATGAATTTGCATAGACAGCAGTGCAGATTTAAAACAGTCCCGATACTGGAATGAGCTTTTCCTTCGGGCGTAGGTTCGTTTGTTTCCAAAGGTGTAAAACTAAATCTGCGTCAGAGGAATCGCAAGTTTCCTTGTGTTTTTTTTTTAAATAATGAAACATGTTTATTCCGGTGTTTATGATAAACTGGTTTTGAATAGTTTACAGCTGGAAATAATATTTCTACCGCATACCGGCGCCTGCGGTCACAGGTTGATATCGGCGGGGGTTTTGCTCTGTCGTCATTTCTAACGCTGTAATTCGATTTTACACAGCAGCCAGCTAATATTCCAGATGTTGACCCACAACAGCCGTGTAAGACCGAGTTACTTGTGGTCTTTATGCCCGACTTCATAAGAACCACTCACGCTAAACCGCCGCCGATCAGCGCTAAAGCTCTTGTCGTTTCGAACTGTACAGTGCAGTGCACGACTTTTTAAAGACGGGTCCAATTTCTTTTGTGTGATTTGCAGAAAATGCATTTCATGTTCGAGTGAGACGGTCGGTCCTGCCTTAAAGTAAAATAATCTAGGGGTTTAATATTGTACTGTAACAACCGTAAGACTCTCGGCTTCTTCCCAAACATGTAGCGCATCTTTCAGGAGTAATGGATCTGTCTGGTGTTTTGTATTTAAGAGTCGTAAACAATTTCGTCTAGAAAATCACTCACTCACACTTAATTCGCGTGTTACCCTCCGCAAAAACAAGCCAAATACCCAGTTAAACATCCGACCTTTCGGTTTCGGTGAGACTTACCACTTGGAAACCTTGTTAATAAACAGTTAAAATACAGTCACACTTCCTAAAAAAAGGGAGACCCGCTCCTTGAAAAGGGCTGCCCTGTTGTTCACATTTAAGGAGCAGTCGTGGCAAATAAACTTTACCTGAGTCTTCCCGGCTGGAGTAGGAGGCGACGGTAGGGGCTGTTCCTGTCGGTTCTGTGCAGCACAGTCGGAATGAAGCCGCTATATATGCACGGCGGATTTCAGGAAGTTTGTATCCGAGCCAGGGGGTGGAAAAACTGTGTTCTAGGGAAGTGACATCCCATATGGTGTCGATTAACTCCTGTGGAAAACAAAGAGGTCGGCCGCGCCATTTTTCTCGAATTCAACCCGAGTGTCGTGTTTTAAAAGTTTTTTTACGCGCATATTTGTGCTTTATATCTCCCAACCTTAAAATAAAAAAAAACACATTGACTTTTACTTTTGGTTTCGTAAACTTGTGTGACTTGTGATAGTTCTACCGTTAAAACTTTGATTTCTGAACCGCCAATTGACAATCAATAGGAACCTGGTTTTCAACTGGCCTTGCAGCGTCTTCTGTATGGAGTTTGCATGTTTCATATGGGCCTCGTGGGTTTTGTCCGTTGACCTCCCACAGTCTAAAGACCTTCTCTGTGAGTTAACGGTGTTGCTAAGCTGCGCCGGCCTCCCGCTGGCGTGCGTGTGTGCGAGGCGATGGAGTGACGTCTTGCTCGCACCCTGCGCCCTGGTCTGGATTCTGCTCCGACTCCTCCCGACCCTCAGCGCAAAGACATTTCTGATAACAGTTGTATAGCCAATCAATAATCAGCGTTAACGCCGTCATGATCGTAATCGTTTTCGAAAGACGAATTTCTGCCGTATGATCGAAGAGCGCTTTATCAGTGTGTGCTGCCCTTCACCCGTGATTGGAGCCGTATGAGTACAAGTCAGCAAAGTTACTGACATTAGTTCTATACGGCCAGAGGATGCCCGCACTGCTTTACGCAAAGAGTCGTGGGGGTCGTGAACAAGTCTCCCTCGCCCTGCTGTTGGAAGAGTTCTTCTACAGAGAAGCCAAACTCACTAGGCGCCCTGAATGGCGTACTCTCGTGTGTAACCCTGGTATTACTCGTATTCCTCAATATCCTATCCTGAATAGGCCCTACCAGAGGGTCTTGGGGGGATATTAAATGTTTCAGGTCAGCTTGGGTAGCCTGCGAGCAGAGCCGAATTACTTTAATGATCTACTTCGGTAGCTGTCGTAAACGGAGCCGGGAGAAACCTGGAAAAAGCTTTACGGTAGCGGGAGCTGAGAGACTTACAAAGTGTTACGTCTGAGCTCATGTACAGTACTTGACTGCAGTTGTCATAATATTACAGTCACCACATCGAGAGCTGAACTCGGCTTCCGCTGCTGTCAGGAAAGAAGTGCTTCTTGCGCTCAACTTAGGTCCGATGGCCCTTGTGCTGCCGGGCCTGGATCCGGACTGCTCGGATCTTCGTCTTTGCGGGCACAGCTCATAGACCCCCGTCAAGCATTCCGCCTGGGATCTGGGAATGCCCCTGGAACAGAGAGCACCGAGGTGGGGATTTTGTCACGATGCAGTTTCCAGTGTTACTCAGACCCCTATGGCCCAGGAGACATGTGTCAGCGCTCGATGTATATCACAGGCTCCCAGCTGTCCCGTGATGTTTCATATACAGTGCCACTCACCCCCTCCCTGACGGATTATCAGACACTGCTGCCGCGTGTCTCTCGAGTAGATGACGTCACTTATCGAAGAGATTCTGATACAGCGTCTCGGGGATCGTCTCCGATAGGCAATAGATTGTATCCCTCAGAAATAAAAGACACCTGAAGAAGAAACCATACCCCAAACATTGATTATGTCTTCTTTTTAACCTTTCAAAGTGAAATTAATTCATTCTTGTTCCAGAATCGACAGACTCGGTATGATGTGTAAATCTACGAGACATTTGAAGTATATATACAGTATATATCTGTAGGAATGCATGCCGTATGACACGTGGTGCATGCAACGCTCTATGTCTTTAATCCTGCCCAACAAAATGAGTTATCTTGTTCTTTCATGTGTAATGCTCACAGGTCTTGTGCATCGCCTTAGAAACTGAGCAGAAATAAGCGGGTGCAGGTACGCGCATGTGTACAGGTTTGGGAAAATGCAGCTGTGATTGTTAAGCATGTGATAAACTATTAGATTTAAATTCGCAAACATAAAGGTAACAATAAAGAAGCTTAAAATATACACGAATTAAAATAGTGACTGACAATGTGCGATTGATGGAACTGCTGTTCGATGACCTTTCAGTTCTGGAAATGTCGTTTCAACTCTGCCCACCCCCCCTAGTGTCCATCTCCCGGCATTACAAAGCAATCTCCGCGGCCTCTTTTTAAAAAAAACAAATCATGTGCAAAAACAGCAATTCGGAGGCTGTAAAAGACATTTCTGTCTGTGTGATGGATTAACAAATCATGAATGCTACTATTGTGTGATCTAAAGCCTGTGAGTATATTTCATTAACCGAATTAACTCGTGAAAACTTTTAAAAGATTTTTAAATTAAATTAAGCGTGGCTAATTTCTCGATTAGGTTGGATTTTGGGAGAGGCTTTTTGAGGCCATTTACGTTTTGGAGTTTAGTGGCAAACGCCTGCAAATGTTCTGCAGACCGGTGTTCCTCTAATTACAGTCTCATTATTTTTTTTTGAAAGTTCTGCGATTACGATGTATTTCGCATAATTGTGTTTCAGTGTTGTTGGTGAGACAATAACAGTAAACGTGCGCAACTTGTGCAAATTTTGAACTGCAGATTCGATTCGGTCGCCTCACAGAGCTTTACAAGATTCACAAGAAATAAAACTTAAATTTGTTTTAAAAAATCCCAATTTTACTAGGCAAGAGGAGAACAAATTATCATTTACTAACGACGACCTAGAGATACATGTACTGTATACAGGCGATCGTTCACCAGAGGAATTAGGAGTCTACAGTCCTGAGCAGCTTCTTCAGATAAGAAGTTGGATAAATTTGATCTAATGCACGGTACATAAAGAAACCGCATAGCAACGTATTTGTCGAAAGACTTATACTTATAGCAAACTTTCATTATACATCAATAGCTTTTACCTATATGTACATATCAAATTTATAGTAGTTCAGGTGGGTAGCATGCGTAGGCTGCAAGTGAACAAGTAACAGGTTTATTCCATTCTGAAAAGAGAAGAAAGAAAACAACGTTTTGGCTGTGGAGCCTTCTTGGGCTGTGAAGAAGAAGGCTCCACAGCCGAAACGTTGTGTTTTCTTCTCTTTTCAGCATGGAATAATCCTATTACTTGTTCCTATAAAGTTTATAAACGTGGAAGGTTTTCCGGGCACAAAATCGGACCAGTCCTCTCCCTCTTGATTCTGTTACAGGTAATTTTAGAACGGAAGGGTGATGGAGGGAGTTTTCAGTGACTCTGACCTGCCTTCTGGGTGTGAGCTCATCACAGCCCCGCTGAATCAACGGTTTCCTCTGGTCTTGGGGCCGTGACACAGCGACAACCTTGACTCAACGTCAGTAGGTCATTTCAGCTGCAGGGCTCATTCCTTCTTCACTGCGGGTCACTGTACACGGCTGCCTGGCTCTCCGGTCACCCGGAGTCTGCCTGTTCACGCACATCCGCTGACTTAGGTCACTATCACACCGGCAGGGGGCGCCACTCAGGCAATACCACTCTTTATTAAAGGGATGGCTGACGCCGATCCAGGAGAGCCACAGTCCAGTAGTTACTACGGGCTGGGCTTTTTTTCCCCTTTAAGTGCTTCTAATATTTGCAACAGCTATTGCAGTTAATTAAATAATTAAGTGCAAAGTGCAGCATTCATTTCAGGTACTCATTCCTTATCAGACCTTAATGACTGATTTGAACTAATTGAGTGGGTGAGAAATCAAAATTCATCTCTTAATTCCCATGTCTTAATGAGGTCCTAATTGAAAAGCATCTTCCAAACACGCAGGAACTTAGGCGCTGGAGGGTTGGAACAGTCTATCCACGGCCATGGGCCCGCCCCCTACTGGCAAGAGATGGAACTGCAGCCGGAGCTCCAGCGGGCTGCCATTGGGCTCGATTTCCAGACGGACATGATAAGGGCCCAGGTTGTGAGCAGACTGCTCTGGATGTGATGTAGCCATCACACGCTCCTGATTTATTGCTCTGTTGTGTTTGTTGTCGTACTGTGCCACGCCCATTGCAATTACTGCGCCATGCGTATTCGGGGGCGACACCTCGTTCTGCAGAAGCTTGGGGGTGTCAGAAATGGAGTGGAACCAGAGACGTTGTTCTGTGAGCCTGTGTGTGCTGCTCCTCTGCAAATTGCAGATCATCATGAGCAAAGATTCTGCTGAAACCTCACCAGCAGTCTGAATTGCTCCAACATGACTTCCAACCCCCTCCTCAACGCTCTCTGAACAATCATTTTGATTAGAGAGCTGATTACCTTGAGCAAAGACAAGCAGCACAAAACATGTTTGGCCAATGTAGCCCGTTTGGTAGTTAGCAGGCAGTTGATCCAAGTGTCCCACATAACAGACATCAGGGGATCGGCTTCAACCACATGGCAGGGCTGTTTGTTCCACACCCCCACCACCCTTTGTGTAAAACAGACCCTCCTGATCTCCCTTTTAAATGCTCTCCCATGTAGTTTCCTCTGGTAACCTTTGGTTAACGGTTCAAGGGTGGCGTGAAACAGACAAGGCTTGGAGATTTGAGAAAAGATGGGAATGTCTCTTTAACAGAAAAACATAAACTTGGATAATCTCTGCTCTAAATTTTAGCCTCTACCCTCGGGCCTTTAGAAACTATAAGTGTATTCCAACAAAAGTGTGAATGCTTAACTGCTATTTAAATCTTCTTCATTGCTAGCAATTGCTCTGTTTATGAGAACTACTTAACAGAAGTTTTGAGTCTGAATATTTTTCACAAAATAACGCAGCTAAACCTAATTCAAATGGATCGTTTTTTTTCCCCTTTCCTCAGAATCGTCGTTTTAACAGTGCATATTAGCCTTGTTGATGTTGTTTTTGGCTTGGATTAGCAGAGTATGCCAGAGACTTGGAGACGGACCCGACATCTACAGTAAACACAGATAAATTACAGTATTAGACAAGGGCCCGGCAAATATCTGTGAGTAAAAACTTCTGTTTCTAAGAGGCGTTTTTGTCCCGACTTCAATAACTTGTATATACACTTTGAAAACATGGATGTGACTTTTGGATCCCCTGCAAAAAAAAGAAGGGAGTGTTATTTGTGTGTCCTGCTGTTAAACCGATGTGTTTGACCCCCACTTCTTGAATCCACATCTGTTGTTGTGCTGCTGTGTTTCCTGTTTCACTACGGGGCAGAAAATCTTTTGGAAGCACCGAGCCGCCCCATGAGCCTCCGCTTCAGTCATATGATGTTTCCCATGATCGGGTCACGAGATTTCAATTTTAGTTTCGCGAAACGACCACAAAAAAAAAATCAGTTAGGGCGATTACATGACGTCATTGCACTGTTTTGACTCCCAACCCACGAAACGCGGACGTTCGGCAGAATTGCAACGCGCGTTATTTTTTTTACAAATCAAAATACTCCCAATAGTATTGCGAACTTTTTGAGCGTGTAGTTTGTCCACACGCATTCTTAGGCGCGGAGTTCATCTCATCTCCATTGAGAGCAGTGAGCGAAATTTAGTTTTTTTGTATTTTTATTTAAAGAACTGAAAGTAAGGGACTTAATAAAACGTTGTGCTCATAATTGTATCTGGAATTAAATGTTATAAGTCTTGCGTAAACTTTACACTTTAAGTGTATTCCAGCCTAGAGCACCTTTCTAAATACTCCCTTCAGAGCGCAGACACAGATTTCCGAATTTAAAATAAACAGGTTTAACTTCTCATTTATACCTGTGGGCATAACCCTGCTCGACAGAGGATTCTCCTGTGCGTGTGCACGTGTATTGTTTATCTGCGTGTTTTCTTTATATTTTCTGCTGCGTTAAAACAAATTGCCGCTTGGAGGCGTCCTCCACTCTGTCGCCGCAAGCCGTCTAATAAAATACCAATTTTATACTGGGAAACCTGTAATTACAAGTTCTGCTAAGAAAAGCGAGATGTATTTCTGTGCCGCTTAATTGCTGTTCTACAGATAAAATCGTTCTCTCATTGAAACTCTTTGATTAACTTCATTAATAGTAAGAAACGCCTTAGCCATCGTAAGAATGTGTCACCAATGTAATTAGTTCAACTTGTGTTGTTGTTCAGCGCACATGCTATCAGATACCTCCGGTTATGACACATCTGCCTCTCGGGGAGAGAGAGAGGTGGTTTAGTACAATGGCAATATTAATCTTTAATGAAGGGCCTTACAGACGCCTGGGTCTGAAGAAAAGCCCTGCTTTCTATTCCATGACTTTGAAATATTCATCAAGACTTAAACGACACTTAATAAACCGGTCGGTGACTTTTTCCGATGGCTGGTTTGACAGAGCGCGGCTTGTCAGATTGGTGACGAAGAATTCGGCGAACGACTCGGTAGTTTGATAGCTGTTGAAGAGAAAATAGACTGGCTTCAGGCGCTCGATGTATTCCTGTTGTGTATTCAATGCCGGTTTAGATCACATCTACTTTTAGTTTTGCTCTTTAGGTTGTTTAATAGAACATATCGGCACAGCGAAGTCTACATGTTACTTGAGGGAAAATGTGTTCGTGTTTACTGCTCCGGGTGGCGCTGTACACGGGAGCCTGTGCAACACCGATATGCTTCCCCAGTTTGTTTCCTCACCGTGAGGATTCTTACTAACTCTTTCTATGTGTCTTTTCCTCTCGTGGGTGTGTCTGTGTGTGTGTGCCCTGAGATGGACTGGTGTCCCGTCCAGGGTGTACCCTGCCTTGTGCCCGTTGCTTGCTGGGAAAGGCTCTGGCTGCCCTAAGACCGTAGGAGCAAAAGGATGGAGGCACTACAGGGGTTACTGCACCAGTCAGAAAACACAGGAAAAAAAGGTGAGAATTGTGATGCTAAAAGATGAGTCTTGGAAAAGTAATTTGTGTGAATTCCATGCATGTGATAGTTCTATAAGTAAGTTTATTTCTCCTTCCGTAAACTTTACCTCAGAAAAATAGGTTGTTTGCTATCTGAGCGACTCTCGTGCTGATTGTAGGTCACATACTGTACATAATGTAAATGGTTGACACAGCATAGTGCAGTTATGGATTCAGATTTTATTTAAATTGGAGTGAGCTGTCTGGTTTTTAAAATGGGCATTCTAGGATTCTTCTAAAATCCTCTGGATGGGATTTGGGAGTCAGTGAACCTCTAGGACCTATATAAACCATACAAGTTCAATATTCTGTCTGGCTTGCAGCCCTTTGTAAGTTAAGATCACGCCTGAATCATTACAACCTTTTACAGGCACAGTTTAGCCAGGCGTCCTTTCTGCTTTTTGAATTTGAACTTGGTTTTTCAGGCACACTAGTCATCATGGGAGCAGTCTGGAGCTTCACTCTTCAGTCACAGTCTCTCAACAGGCTGATGTATCTGGAGTCACTGAGCTGTCACATGCCGGGAGATCTCTGAGGCCGCTTGTCTCAGCAGGGTGAGGGTTAGTCACCGCCGATGGAAGTCAGCGAGCATGTGGCTGCATCTCATACTGTACCAGCCTAGTCCTTATATAGAGAACTAGGCCAGCTGCCAGCCAGAAACTGGTAAAAATAACAGAGAACATGATGTCATGTTTCTCGTGGAGCCCAGGTGAATCAGGGAGCAAAATGCCTGGTCAAGTCGTCTCTCTAGTTTTTTTTTTTCATGCTGTTTTTGTTCTCATGTCCAAAATACTAACAACCCCCCGGTCAAAAGGCCAGGCAAGGCTTGTCTGGACTGGAGGAGGCCGGAGACAGACTTTTGTCATCCCCCTTGTCCTGGACTATCCCCCAAACCTCAGCCTACCTGGACATAACAGAATGGCACAGTTCTTCACAAACACACCCCTGTTCTCACCACAGCCTCAGCTGAAGGACATGCACTGGAGACATGTGAGCTAGCAGGATTAGACTTGCTTTTCAGATCCTCAGGTAACACATGTCTATGCCCTGTCACATGACTGGACTTAACACAGACGGATCTAATAATGAAAGGTGTATCTTATAATATATACTGTATATACAGGTGTCTGAACAGTGTAAAGCAAAGCAGAGGACTAACTGGAAGTGCACTTGAAACCAAGAACAGCAAGCACTTCTTTACACAAATTTAATTACTTGGTTAATTAACATGAATGATCCGCTTAATACATGTAGATCATGTCTTCTGTAATACAGGTAGAAGGACAGACAGAGGCAGCTATAGGGTGGTGAACCTTTTGTCTGGAGTTTGTTCGCTCATCCTGTGTTTTTCTGCTTAGTGCTTCTGGGATAGTCTCTGGGGCGTCAAGAAACGAGCAGGTTTCCGATAAGGGACGTCTACAGTCAGACTGCTGCTGTGTGTGCAGTGACGAAGGCTGATCAGAGGGTGGCACTGTTGCATCTGGAGCAAAGCTCCTGTATCGCTCCAGTCCCGTGAATTTTAGAAGTCACTCATTTCTTTGGTTCAGGAGCACCTGTATGTCATACAGCCCCCGAGGAAAACAACAGCAATAAGATTCCTGAACCGAACAATCAATTACATTTCTTATTTTAACCCAACACCCATTCAAGTGATCGCAATCAAATTGTCCGCTGTCTTTAGAAGTGATTGACAGGTGATCAATAAAACCCCCTGGATTTTGAGACCTGCTCCCGAACCCAGAGCTGGAGACCCTTGATCTCGGCCCGAAAACACAAGCCAGCCCCCCACAAAGGGGGTCCGCGAGGACCGTGGAGGCTGCTGTTCTGTTGGCTGTAGTTTCTCTCAGGTTCTGTCCATACTTTGGGAATTTTAGGGTCTCAAAAGGCTTTTTTTAGAACATCGCGGTCAGAACTCAAAACAAGCTATAAACTCAATTCGGCATGAAGTCGCACTGCTCTAATTAAGGCCTGGAGAAGATCCTGTTTTTCTTGGATCAAGAGCACAAAAAAAGCAGGACAATTGCGTCCTAAATATTCCGTATGCCAGGATGCAGAGATTTTTTTTTCTTATTTGGAAAATGTTGGGGTTTTTTTGTGTGCAGCATGACCCAGTTTGTTCACAAAGTCTGTATTTTAAGCAAAAAGCCGCCGTTTAGAAGTCAAGAGAAGAAACCGCACACTGAAACAAATGTGACATGAGCGGAATGAAAAATGGAGATGAAACAAATGTAAAATCCCTCATTTCACTCTGTGGTGGAACTGCAGGAAAAAAAAGCTATTTGTGAACATATATGCTGATCTTTTGTTTTAATTAGAAATCATCTTTTATTTTTTTTATTAAAGATCCTACTGACTTGGATTTTCCAGTTGAAGGAGAGGACACAGAGGTTCTGCTCACCTGCCTGACCCTGCCTGCCCGCACATAATAATAATAATAATAATAATAATAATAATAATAATAATAATAATAATAATAATAATAATAATAATAATAGCTTACACTTATATAGCACTTTTCTGGACACTCCACTCAAAGTGCTTTACAGGTAATGGGGATCCCCTCCACCACCACCAGGGTGCAGCCCCACCTGGATGATGCGCCAGTCCTCTCCCCACACAGCAGCTCTCAGTGGGGAGGAGAGCAGAGTGATGGAGCCAGTTCAGAGATTATTAGGAGGTCATGATTGGTAAAGGCCAGGGGGGAATTTGGCCAGGACACCAGGGTAACACCCCTATTCTTTTTGAGAAATGCCCTGGGATTTTTAATGACCACAGAGAGTCAGGACTTCGGTTTTACATCTCATCCGAAGGACGACGCCTGTTTACAGTATAGTGTCCCCGTCACTATACTGGGGCATTAGGACCCACACAGACCGCAGGGTGAGCACCCCCTACTGGCCCACTAACTTTTCTTCCAGCAGCAGCCTTAGTTTTCCCCAGGAGGTCTCCTATTCAGGTACCGACCAGGCTCACACCTGCTGAGCTCCGGTGGGCTGCCAGCTGGGAGCTACAGGGTGGTGGAGGACACCAAACCTCAGAGAGGATCTGCCAGGAATCTGCCCCAGGCTCGAGCCTGCAACATGTGAGCACACAAGGCTCGGTCTGCACTCTGTGCCAGTTCAACTCTCGGGTTCTTCTGTGCCAGTATTGAGGGGATGCAGGAGGTAGCAGGTTATATGAAACTATGTGTTTCGAACCGACGACTTGCCAGGGATGAAGTGGAGGAGAACTGTGAGCCCCAGACAGATAGCAGAGGCTGGCTATCAACAACCTGGCCAGAGAAGGGTCCTTATCCCCTCATCCGCCTTAAGAAACATGTTTCACACAAATGGGGCTAAACGAGTTCTTTACATAAGCTGCAGAAAACATATATTCTGTTCCTTTGATCGTTGATGCACTGTTAAACTTTCAGGTGTGTGCTGGTTTGTAGTCTCTCCAGGTGAGCCCTGAGGGGTGGCAGACGATGAGCAGCCTCTACTGCAGCGGTGAAGAGAGCTGTTCGGTATCTGTAGTGTCGTGCGATCTCCTTCACCACAGAAGACATTTCTGCTGTGAGAGGTGGGTTCATTCTTCCCAGCAGGCTTGTTGGGCACAGGCTCAAATCCGTGTCTTGACAGCAGAAAGGATGTTGTCGTTTACCTCCCTTGTTTTAATTACATTAAAACCCTAATGGTGGAGCCCAGCCATCAAGAAGAAGGTCGGAGGAAAGAAGCTGCTGGGCTCTAAGCCATGAAGCAGTTAGGAAGAAGTAGGTCTGCTGGAATGAAGTCAGCTCCTTCTGGAGCTCTGTCAGTGCTGTAGGGGCTGTAAGTGTTGTTAGTGCTTTAGAGGCTGTAGGGGCTGTAAGTGTTGTTGGGGCTGTAGGGGCTGTAAGTGCTGTAGGGCCTGCTGGAGCTGTTGGGGCTGTAAGTGTTGTTGGTGTTGTTGGTGCTGTAGAGGCTGTAGGAGCTGTAAGTGTTGTTGGTGTTGAAGGGGCTGTAGGAACTGTAAGTGTTGTTGGTGCTGTAGGGGCTGTAAGTGTTGTTGGTGCTGTAGGGGCTGTAAGTGTTGTTGGTGTTGTAGGGGCTGTAAGTTTTGGTGCTGTTGAGGCTGTTGGTGCTGTTGGTGTTGTAGGGGCTGTAAGTGTTGTTGGTGTTGTAGGGGCTGTAAGTGTTGTTGGTGCTGTAGGGGCTGTAAGTGTTGTTGGTGCTGTAGGGGCTGTAAGTGTTGTTGGTGTTGAAGGGGCTGTAAGTGTTGTTGGTGTTGAAGGGGCTGTAAGTGTTGTTGGTGTTGAAGGGGCTGTAGGAACTGTAAGTGTTGTTGGTGCTGTAGGGGCTGTAAGTGTTGTTGGTGCTGTAGGAGCTGTAAGTGCTGTTGGTGTTGTAGGGGCTGTAAGTTTTGGTGCTGTTGAGGCTGTTGGTGCTGTTGGTGCTGTAGGGGCTGTAAGTGTTGTTGGTGCTGTAGGGGCTGTAAGTGTTGTTGGTGCTGTAGGAGCTGTAAGTGCTGTTGGTGTTGTAGGGGCTGTAAGTTTTGGTGCTGTTGAGGCTGTTGGTGCTGTTGGTGCTGTAGGGGCTGTAAGTGTTGTTGGTGTTGTAGGGGCTGTAAGTGCTGTTGGTGTTGTAGGGGCTGTAAGTGCTGTTGGTGTTGTAGGGGCTGTAAGTGTTGTTGGTGCTGTAGGAGCTGTAAGTGCTGTTGGTGTTGTAGGGGCTGTAAGTTTTGGTGCTGTTGAGGCTGTTGGTGCTGTTGGTGCTGTAGGGGCTGTAAGATTTGGTGCTGTTGAGGCTGTTGGTGCTGTTGGTGTTGTAGGGGCTGTAGGTGCTGACAAGTATCAGTTAATAATCTCCCGTAGTTATTCACAGGCATGTAAGTGATACAATTTGAAGGTGTTCTGTTTCAAATGCTTGTAATACCTGTTTTTTTCCCTCTTGACATGACTTGTCAGTACTCAGCCGTGCGTACCTTGTGTAATTGTCCAATGCTTCCTGCCTCTCGTCTTAACACACCCCTGTCTCCGCTGGACGTTGTCCCACCTGAGCTCTGAGTCACGAGGGCTAATGGAAGCTTTTAAGTAATGTTTAGACTTTTTGTTGACCTGTTACTGCACTCTTCTCTCTGTTTCTCAAATACTCCAACTTCTGGAGAATTGTTTCCAGCCACTCTGCCAGGAAGAAATTGAAGCTGCCTCTTCTCAGTTTTCTTATGAGGAGTTTGCTTGCTTATTTCTTAACAGGTGAGCAGTTTATAAGGAGCAGGTGGGAGTGACCGTGTATCACTCACTCCCCCATTGAAAGTGTCTTTTTTTCCTTCTGCAGAGGTCTGCTTCTTTCTTGTAGAGAAGAATACTTGTACTTGAACAAGTGGCAGGCGATAGGTACTGGATTAATATGATTAATTTAAAGGAGCAGCACAAAGGAACTAAGCCTCTTTAGTCTTGAACAGAGGGGGGGGGGTTAATAGTGATTTAAAATCCCATCCAACCTTCCAACAGCTGAAAGCACATTTAAAAAGATCGCTCCAATAGGAAAATGATATTAATTAGCCTGCGCTTAAAAGCTCCACTGGAGTAAAAAGCTGATTAAGGGGTTTGGCAGTAGAGTTGGCGGTATAGACTTGTGATCAAGATTTACCCCTTTGTCCTACCCCTGTCCCATTCTTCCACCCACTTCGTAGAACTGCCTTGTCCAGAACAGGATGGCGGGCCAGCCGGAGCCCTGCCCCTGTCCAATTCAATTTATTTAGTTTTGGAGCATCGCTTGGCTCCTTTCAAAGTTAAAATACCGTCCACTCCAAGTAAGTACAAATAAATCCAAATTTCATTTTTCTTTAAACTCACTGGGCTCAATGCCATTGAAACTCTTTAGGCCTGCAACATCCTCGCTGTTTTGTCCTTTTCTAATGACACACACGGTCTTGCCAGAACTGTTCTCCCAACAGCACTAATGGGCTCTGAACCCAGGGTGCCTGTGTGCACTCAGATGAATTAGTTTCAACAGTCTCTCTCCCTCTCTTATTTTCCAAGAGGAAGTGAGTTTTACGCCGCCTGACTGTTGAATGTGAGGAAGCAGAAAGCTGTTCTCTATCAAATCTGTACTGCGGTACAGTTTGTGCTCCCAGTTCACAAAATGGCAGCACAGAGGTCTCAAAATACGGAAATCTCTCGAAAATGTTTAGATACTTCTGCGCTGCTGCAAGTTCAGGCAGCTGCCTGCTTTGATTTAACATTAGCTCAGAAATCAGGGAACAAAAGAGCAATTTGTAAGCAAGGTAATGGGAAATAAAGGTTTGTATATTATTATAAAGCCATGTTGTTCCTGGTGACGATAAATAAAGACCACGTTTGATCTGGCATCACTCTTCGCAGGCTGAGAAGCAAAAGAAAAATATTTTCTTCAAAGAGTAAATGTTTTTTTTTAAAACCAAAGAAAAATAAACAAAAAATGAACATTTTTCTTTTCCCTAGGACTGAATAGGTAAAGATATGTCCTCGGAACAGGACGGGCTGTGGGACAGACCACAAAAGAAAAACTGCGAGTACAAGCAAACCAGCTCTGTAGAGCGACGAGCCGTTTCCCCTCCTGACCCCCACTGTTCTATCGCCACCACTCAACCCTCATTTTGGTTTCCGAGATGCGTTGAGGGCTTGATCGCGGTACTTGATAACCAGCCCTGTCTTAGCTGAGCTCACTGTTTTTTTTTTTAAATCGGGATCGGGAGGAAAAAAAAGCATATTTTAGTTCCACATTAGGAGAAAGTTGCTTGTCGGGCCTGTCCGTGTCCCGTGTCTACCTGAGGGCGGCGCCGCTTCAGCCAAGCCGGTGATTTCACAGTGTGATCAGCCCTACCCCCGCCGCGACACGGATCGCCGGGAGCGGGGAACCCTTTCAACGGACCCCGTGTCTCCCTGGATATAATAATAATAATAATAATAATAATAATAAGGAAGGGAGGGGGCTCCACCGTCTTCAGGGAAGTGAAACGCGAGACCGGTGTCCGCCTTCGCTTGGCCGGTTCACCCCGGATTGGCCAACAGGACTGGACTCACTGAGCTTAAACAATCACCTGACGCGCCGTCTGCCGTGAGCTGAAAGACATCGCCCCCCCCCCGCTAATCTTCCCCAGGGGGAGCGTGTGCGGGGCAACGGGGTGACCGGTAGCGCCTCATTCTGTAAGAAGAGGAGACGGTCCTGCCGTGACGGCCGAGTGTGTTCAGTACACCTGCGGCTGGGGATCGCGCGCAAACCCAGTGTTCGCCTGAACACCGGAGGCTGCTGGACACCTGTTGTGTCTGCTCCGTCCTCATGTGCAGATCTGCAGGTGGGGGGGTGTGTAGGATACAGCACGGACAACCCCCTACGCGCGGCTGCTGTTCTTGGCTGCGGGGGTGTCGTCCGTCGTTTATTTCAACCCCCCCGGCGGTTCCCCTCCAAGCTTTTAATTTCGCCTCCAGCTGCCGTTTCCCTTAAATCCCTCCGTTTGGCTGACCCGTCCATAACTACCCATCATCCCTTTTTTAAATAAATAAAGCTGCCCCCCCTCCACACGCACAACGGATCGGTTGTCCTGGCGGCCTGCCCAGTGTTGTGGTTATTAAAAAAGAAATGAAACCCCACAGCACTCAGTGGGTTTCACTCCCAGCTCCTTCCGTGCGCTCCGGCTGCAAACGGGCTGTCTGACAGCTGTACTCTCTCTCTTTCTCACACTCCGCCACGCTCTCGCTCTCTCTCTCTCTCTTAATTCCCGGGAGCGGGGAGAGAGTCCACGACTCGTGGGCCGCCCCCCCCTCTCTAACGGAGAGTACGCAGCTGGACTGGAAGGAGGTTTTCCAAACGCGGGACAGGCTCGGCCAGGGACCGTCCAGCCCGGTTCTTCCACGGAAAGCGCCCCGGCATGAGCGCCTGATCGGGACCGCGGGTGTCGGGTGTGTTACCGCGGAGTCGAGGGAGGGGGGGGTGTGGTTCAAGCGCGGGTGGGAGCACTTTCTGGTCACTCCGTTCTCCTCCTCCTCCTTACAGCGCGCCTCACCCTCGCGTCCAGCCCCCGCCCCCAGAGCCACACGCCGAAACCCCGGGTGTCGCCGCGATGTAGACCGGGGCACCGCGGGGGATGGCGGAGCGCCGGGGAAGGGATTAGTTTGTGTGTGGGTTTTGTTTTTTGTTGTTTTCCGCCTGATTGGAGAAAAGCGAGTGAACAATGAGGACCTTTCGCTTTCCAGTCTGAAGTTGAGCCGGGCACAGGTAAGTTATTGATCGATCCCCCCCCCAGAAGAAAAGCAGGTGTCTTTTTTTTCCCCGCTGTCCCTCGTAGCAACATAACCCAGATTTCGTGCGAGCACAGGCGCTCATATGTCGTAGGGGACCGTAGTCCTCTCTGGAGCAGTTTGTAGTATTTAATGATACTGATGCTGGGAAAAAAAAAAACGACTGAACATGTTAAATCGGTTTTTAATCTAGAACCGTGCAGAAGTGGATTATTTAAATCACGAATAAATTAAAAATCATATTGATGACAGTAGGCCTAAGGTTGAGGCTTCAAATACCCGTTTAAAAACTTTAAGATTGACAGGCTGTGTTTTCTTAACCCTAACCCTAATTTAGACAGTTAGACAGGAATTTCTGTCGAAATGAGATACATGCTTGTTGTTTTGCACATCGTGATAAATCTAGAACTTTGCCGCGTGATTAAACCGCGTAACCAAGTTGATCATTTTTAATGGCCAGGCGTCCGGAACACGATCCTCGTTGAAAGATGTCTGCGTTGGTCGATAATGTCAGTGTAAATCGAACACCGCTCACGAACATTTGACAGATCAGGAGACGTCGCCTACAGTACCTTTGGTTCACTGCGACTAAGCTGAATTAATCACGCCAAGCGCTTCTGTCGTTGCCCCGCTTGTAAAAGGTTTTATGAATCCGTTTTCTTTTTTCAAACATTTCCAAACATTTTATTTCTCAACGCCAACACGACGTAACGACAGGGACTGGGTATTTTCTCATTCCGCAGGGTTAGTGCTGGAGCAGGACACGTTCACAGCTGGCCTGCTGTAAAAGCCCAACGGAAGGGAAGACATTTGATTGATGATAAGGCCGGAATGCGTTGTTTAGCGTTATTTCTGTCCTTAGAATTACCCGAGGCACTGTAAAACGTCTTGTGATATTTAAACCGATTAAGCACTGTTGCTTGGGACTAACGTGGCCGATCGATGAAAATTCGCTGTTCATAAATTGAAGGTGACATGAACATGACATGACATGAGTTATTCTTAAACATATTTGGCCATTTAAAGACAAAAGTACCTTTATCAACACTTATTATTACTCAAACGATTTCCAAGAAATGTAACCTTACCCGACTCCGTGTAACAGTGCTTGCATGCTTAGATAACTCTGAATAGGCTAAAGCAACAGATCACATATCTAGAGCACTTGTGTTCCGTGGACAAGAGTATTTCACCTCCCTTCTGCGGCTTGAACTGTAGTACCCTGCGCTGTCTCTTACCTCTCAGCGTAAATTGCGAATTCAGAGCACAAGGAAGGTTATCGAAGATGACGAGATCATTAAGCCTGTTTAGCAGATCATTGATTTTTAGACTAATCCAGTCATTGCTCGGAAGTGCTCGGTTTAAAGGGAGTGTCTGGGTAGATTGAAATCTCACCGCTCCGACCTTAGATCTGTATTCCACTGCACGCCAGGAATCATTAAGGTTAGAAACAAGAGGGGGCCATCTTGTCCACGTTTCTGGTTTGGCGGATGTGCAGAACCACTGGTTCCCCACTCCTACCATCCTTTGTGTAAAGAAAGTAGCTCCTGTTCTTCAGTCCTCAACGCACCCCCCTGTTTCAGACTTGGCTCTTGCTTGTGTTGATCCTGAAAAAAAAGTGTTGTTTGTACTTTATCAGCTTTGTTGTACAATGGCTTCGTTTATTCAAAAATCCTGCAAAGGGAATGGAATATTTTGGACTACGTGTATTAAGCACCCTCATAGTTTCCTCTGTTGAAGACTAATCAGTAAATTCCTTTAGTCTGTCAGTGGTTTTGTGTTTACCAAACGCTTCCTCTTGAGTTCATAGCTTATAAAATCAGGATATCGCTTGGTCAGTCAGTCTCTCCTTCGCTGGTAGTCCAGGGACTTTGTAGGAATGGTTTTATCACCACTCTCTGAATGACATCAACCATTGAGAATTCTCTGATCCTTATAAAACTTGTGGGAATGAGTGGGGGTAGCATTTACAAAGCCATTAGCATCCTGTGAGGTGCAACCATGAAATACTTCCCCCCAACTATTTCCTGTTTTTGTGGCTGGCTGTTTTTGGTGGAATACTGAGCTAATACAGCATGCAACAATCCAAGTAAGGAAAATGACATACTTATATGTATACAGTAATGGGAATTATGCAGAACGTATAATGATTATGTTCTTTAATTGCTGGATATGCGGGGAGGGTCAGTTTGGAAGTAATTCTTTCCTTTAGTTGTTGTGTTCTTTCCTGGAATTCCTTTCAGCGCCTGCAATTGGAGAAGTCGCCAGTCTGATTTCACGATTGTACCAGAAGCCTGTTTTATGGTTATCTCATTAGAGAAAATTGAAAGATTAAGATGTTTGAGTCGTCCTTGTTGGTCATGAAGCTCAAGCTGGTGTTGAATAAAAACCCTGTACTTCTGGAAGGCTTGTTTGCAATGGTCACTTCTGCTGCCCCTGTTCGTGTTCATATTCATGTATATACTTCCCGTACATACACACAAAGTAGGTCTGTAGATTAACATGTCTAGGATTTCAGATTAGGCTTAAAAGATTGTTTCTCTCCCCCTAATGTTTCTTCAATAAGAGGATGTTCCATTTCGGACTGCAGTGCAGCACAATCCTTTCAGGATTCTGAATAATTGAAGCAAGACCCCCTGGTAATCTCTTTTGTTAAAGACTTCAGAGATTCTGTCTTGAGTGTCCCACAGGACAGGAAAAGGACTTTTCAGATCTGTCCTTTTGTATGTGTTGGGAATTGTATCCACCATGGAAGGGCAGCAGCTACCTGTGTGATACATCTGCACCTGCACTCTCGCTACACAGTAAACCTTGTGGAAAGGTGAGAAATTACCACACTGGTTAAATTGGGGGGGTTTAGAAGGCTAGATTAGCTCTAGTTATATTCATTTAGCCAGGACACTGGAGTTCACACCCCCTGTTCTTACAAATAATGATAATAATAGCCAATACTGCAGCACCGCGTCTATCACTTACAGATAATTTAGGGCAAAACAAGGGACATGATTAATTTGAAACACAGTTACATGCTGTTTGGCTTTAATACTGTTGCAAACTATTCATCAGTGTTGTGCTATTTTCCATTCTGAAGTGAAATCAACAGTTCCTATTTTAATAATTTAAGTAGTGCTAATTTGTAGTGGTAGAATAAATCCTATATTCTGCACACTACAGTATTACGCAATGCACTCAGGAGATGGTTATGGAATACTATCTCCTAGTAGTATATTATTAAATACTGTTTCATTTTTGGTGGCTTAATATAGCATCCCTACTGCAAGCATTTAAAACTTTACTGTATCTTGCTCTTAAAACTCATTAGCAAGCAGCGCTGATTAGTGCACCACCTACACTCTGTGCTGGTTAAATCAATTCATCCTTCAATTTTTTTTAACCAGTTCATCCAATTCAGGCGCACGGGGCGGGTGGAGCCTATCCCGACAAACTTCGGGTGCAAAGCGGGCTACACTCTGGAGGGGCCAGTTCATATCGGGGCAAACAGAGAAACAAACGCACGCATGCACGCACGCACGCACACACAAGGGCCAGTTTTCCCTGCAGCCAATTAACCTGCCAGTATGTTTTTTGGACAGTGGGAGGAAACCGGAGCAGCCAGGGGAAACCCACGTGAACACGGGGGAGAACATGCAAACTCCACACAGACAGCAACCCCAATCCAGGGCCCCAGCCCCGCTAGGCAGCAATGATCACCCCTGTGCCACCCTGCCCCCTCTTTACGTGAATATCGATTCAGATTACAGCCCCCACCAGCAACGCACACATGTTCTCTCTCTGGTTTTGTTCCATGTCCATGTCACTAGGCCAGCAGTTTACTGAGACTCCTCTGTCTTTTAGTGAGTGCCAGGTGATATTCCTCCGGGCCAGTGACTCTGTGCCCGACAGCAGTTAGTCGGGCACCACACTAGTGCGTAATGGCAGGGGCGCAGTCTTGGCAGCACATGACTGTGCCCGTCTGCTCAGCCTCAATCAGGCCAATCGGGACAGCTGGGGGCCGTGCACACAGGGAGCTGCTGGGAATTGGAGATCTAAGGCAGCCTGATCTGAGGGTCTGGCGTTCTGCCACCGTTGAGTAACGCGCTGACTAGGCAGGCTTACCCCCTTGGCACTGGAGAGGGAGGAGAGGGAACAGAGCAAACAGGACACCACCATGCAGCTGTTTCATGCGTGCTGCTGCACTGAGCTCTCAGAGTGCAAGACGTCCATGCGCCGCATCTGTTTGCTCAGTTGTAATTCAATACTAATGAAACTACAGTTCCCTTAATTCTGCAGAAGACTGTGCAAGATACTTTCCCAGAGTCGGTCAGTTGTGATGTAGATGGGTCTTCGTAAGGAGAGGAAGGTCCCATCTCTCTCTTCCTGCTGAATGGGCTGTCGTTTTGCAAAGCGCGTGAGCAAATGTGGACTTCCTTTATGTGACTGGTCAAGCCCCGTCGCGCAACGCCGTCTTGTTCGGTCTGCCTTCTCTTTTACCGTTTTTTTTTATTGGTTTTACTGCATTCCTGGCCCGTCGGTCCCAGGGATTTATTAATCTCCTCGGTCTCCCAGCGCGCGGCGGCTCTGCAGCTGGGGGAAAAAAAACAGAAAGCAATCTGCCGATGAGGTCTGAGTGGGGCCTGTGACAGTGACCCACTTCTGCAGGTCTCTGGGAAACGGGGCCGGGTGACAACAGCGGCAGCCGGGTGGAGACGGGGGGTGGTGGGGCGGGGGTGGGGGGCTGAGTGAATGTTGCCTTATTCTCACAGGGAAGTCTCGAAACACGGATGACCATCCCTGCGCTTTGTAGCAGGAGAGCGATCTGAGAACAGCGTTATGTAGCGTCATGCAGTTTTCATCAGTTGAGCAGGACTCAGCAGAATGCTCCTCTTGTAAAGAGGGTGTATTGTGACTCTGATTATTGTGCAAATTACGTGGATAAGAAACGTATAAGCACAGCTACAAACAGGACGAGGCCATTTGACCCAATTAGCTCCTTTGGTAGCTGCTAGCTAATTGATCTGAGAATCTCATTCGGCTGCTTTTTTTCCCCCCAAAACAGAACTTGACAGTTTCAGGACAGACGGGATCAGTCAGGAGATAAACAGAAAAGCAGTGCCAGGAGAATGCCCGTCCATCCCTGCCCACAAGCTATAACTGTGCCAGCAGTGCGATGCTGATACACACGCAGCATTTCAGTTCCTACCAGAGCTTCTTGTCTGACCCAGGATTGTGAAAGGGTATAATTTATCAAGCCTGATGCCTTGTTAATTCCTCCATTCCTGTATTCTTACTGTGATTCCTTTGTAATTATCAGTTGTTATCTCTCCATATTTTTTTTATTTTAGATATTCATGAGCTGTACCAGCCAAAGCATTGTTAATGGGCTTCAGAGCATGGTGTTGCATTGATTTCCTTCCCTCTGGCTCCTCAAGCATTGCTAGTGACTGATCTAGCCTATGCGTCTGACAAAGGGTCCTAATATTTTGGGCAGAGAGTATTGTTAACACCACAACTGACAGCTGTCAGAAGACCATGGAAAAGTGATTTGTTAAATGATTGATCGGAACCAGATCATCAAGAGGCAGGACGCTATAGGCCATTTTTGGTGGCCATTTTGAGTCTCCCCCCCACACACACACACACACACAGTAATACCGTCAAGTGCACAAAAATAACTGGAACACAAGGGCACTGTTCTGCAGATCACCGCTTGGTTTTAAAACCTAATTGGTTGGCAGCGGAGTTTCCCGTTGGTCTATAATTAGTGCCTGTGGGGCGCCGGAGCTGGGGGTGGGGGGACCCAGATTTGCACCGACCCCAACACAGCAAAGGAGCAGAGACTGAGAGAACCCCTCTTCCCCACTGGCCTGCGTCCGGCCAGATCAGGGGGGAAACCCACACTGAGCGTGTGTGTGGGGGGGTGCAGTCTGCACTGGGGGCGCAAACCCCTATCTCTCCCTCCCCATTCACTAGAATCTTGAAAAGGGGAGGGTGCCTCTTGGAGGGCTAGGACAGAAAAGCCCGCAAACAACTGAGGTTTGCTCCTAACAAGTGGACTTTCACCTTTATATAGTGAACAGATATGAAGTGAGTATATGGACACAGTGTGCTCATACGTACATTTTCCCCATCATTTCATAGAACTCTACTGTGCTTTTAGCACAGTGCCCTTGTTGCCTTACTGCATTTCACTCTCATTTTACCGCGGTACCTACCCCACAAGAAAGTTTTTAGATTTTCAGCTAGTAGGGTTTGGAATGGATACCTGGAAAATTTAGGAGAAGTCCAAATGCAACAGCCTGGGTCGGGCTATGCTCCCACCTATTTCCAGCAGTGGAAATCCCAAGGATCTGGGACTCACGGTTTTCCCACACGCTTCGGTCAGCGCCTTTCACATCAGCTTAGTGTCCCCCTCGACGCCACGACCAACCCAGCCTGCTGAACCATTGGAAAGCAAAACAAAAAAAAACAACCAAAAACGCAGGGCTGCCTTCCGCGGGAGCCCGATCTAAATTAAAACCCAGCCTAGATGCCGAGACCGGAGATCGCGTCTACCCGGGCCGTCAACAACGCCGGTACTTCCCGCGTAGCGACAGCGCTTTCGGAGCCCAACGCGACTCCCCCGCCGAGAGCTCTTCCTCGGCACACCTGCTCGGTCTCGTCCCCGGCCGAGATGGATCTCGTTTACTCGGGCGAGAAGCGCAAAGTAAATATGGCGCTGGGACGCACCGCGATACTGCTTCCACGTTCCTCTTGGTGCGGAAGACGTGGCCGGGAGTAGAAACTGACCACCAAGGTCTTCTTGAGAGGGCTTTTAGATCACAAGATTCCGCGCGTCCGTTTTTCTACCTCCGACTTGGTCATTTTGTTGCCTTCGAACCCCGCGAGAAGGGACTGGGTCAGCTGTGCTGTTGGATAATACATTAAGTTTCCTACTGGGACGATCACCATGGCTGTGTACTGTAGGTACTGTAGGTGTTTCGGAATTGGGGTGATTCCTTCCCGTTCTCGTGGAAAGACAATTAGGAAAAAACCCAACCGACCCCAAACATCGTTATTTAGGCGTGGAAATGAACCTGGTCGTTAAAAAAGTAGAACTTTTCACAAAACCAATAAATAAAACAACCTTGCAGAATCTCCCCCTGGGCCATTCCGCTAAATCGCCCAGTAAGTATCCAAGATGATTGAATTGTACTGCTGAGGACTCTGTAAATAATACTGGGAAACTTTTGTCTGCCATAACATAAGCTATTTGGATGATTTTCAATGACTAACTTAGATTCTGGAAGTGCATGCAAATCGACACTAAACCATTCAATTTAGTGTTCCTGCACCTTGTAGGCCATTTTTTTTAATGCGCAAAGGGAATGACTGAAGCCTAGAGTGCTTTCTGGGGGGAGTTTGCATGTTCTTCCCAGTTCCCAGTGGGTTTCCCCCAGATTCTTCAGTTTCATCTGCTGTCTACAGACGGGGCGTGGGTGCATGTGTTCTCTCTGGCACGAGCTGGCATAGCATACTAGGGTGGTGTTTCTGCCAGCGTCCCGTGTTTCTGGGTTACAAGTGGAAACTACATGGCGATACAGTTCAAGCAGAGAATAAGAAGCGTTTCTTTACGCAGAGGGCTGTGGGAGTATGGAGCTAGTTGCACAGCCTTGTTGTTGAATTCCCTTATTTTCCTACATAAGACTTGAGAGGGCCTGCATGCTTGGAGCAGGCTCATCACTCTCTCTGACAGATTACTAATTACGCCAGGCAGCTTGCTCTCTTTGCACGGGGTTAGGGGCTAGGAACCCTGGGTACATGACTCTAAGTTTCATTTCTGAGTTACCAGATACTGAACTAAGATCATAACCCCCCCAGTTAGGAACGATCTTTTAGAAGGAAAAATTGGATTATCCCTTGACTGCTTAAAGAAATATTAAAGTGGTTGAAATAAAGTTGGGAGACTGCTGGAGGGCACAGGTGTGTGTTCAGGCCGGATCTGAACGAGGGGAGTCTCTGTATGTAACCGGCTTTAACGCTGGTAGTTGCATAATGGACAAGTATGTCTAATTGACCTTCCTCTGATGGGAAGGAGGTTAAAAAAGCACATGGTGGGGGTAATTCAGGGTAGGGAGGGGACAGCCCAAGAATCCGAAACATCCTCTCTATAATTAGAGTTTCCAGCTCTGCTAATCTGCCAAGGGACATCTCAAGCACCAAGACGCACGCCCCCCCAGTCGGAGCTGCTGTGCAGGGGCAAGAGAACTGCAGTCGCTGTCGGGTGTCAGCCGGGGGCGCTGATCCAGAGAGACAGCGGGTGTCAGCAGGTGAAGGAAGCGATCGGGACACCGGTTGGGGGGCTGGGGGACAAACTGCCCCTGCGATTCCTTCCCACCGGAGCTTGGAATGAGAGCTATGGGGAACAGGCAGCACTGAGGTATGCTATCTCGGTCTGAAAGGTGGGGGTGGGGGGGGGCAGAAATGGCCAAAACTACCTACCCAGCCCCCTTCCCGGAGAGCCCCTGCCCCACTGGTCTAATACAGGTCACCTGTCTGGTAAAGGCAGGGGACGCCAGTGGGGGAGTGATTAATTAAGTACGCCAGGATCTTGTGTAATTAAGGGAGAGCTCATCCAGGACAGCCGAGGCGCGTGCCGATCCTGGCTCCAGAAGATCTCCAGCTGAATTCCGTGTCTCCCGCATGACTGAGCGCGATCACACTGTTCCAAGCCTTTAGAAATTGATGATGAGATGGTGGGATATTCCTGGCCTGGGGGACTGTATTTTTTTTTTGTTTTCGGGCTGCCGGGAATGGAAAAGGAATGATACGACAATACTGAATTGCCTGCATGTCTTCTGGTTCTAACTGGCTTTTGGTTTTAAGCAGAAGGTGTCCAAAAGGATAGCCCTTAAAGAGGTGGCTGGTGCTCTGAGCCAGGGGCAGGGGGTATGGAGAGCCACAGTGTATAGTCTTTATTGGTCAGAAGATCTGATCATGTTAATTTTGCCTAGTTGGGCAATAGATCAACAAGATCACTGGGGGTCCCCAGCACTAGGGATGGACACCAGTCGATTGAATGAGTTGTTACTGTCATTTACAGCCTCCCCAACTGTGATTCCTGTACTACTGTGGTACTTCGTCTCGTCGTTCTTTGTGGTTTCTCATCTGATGCTACTCCCTGCTGGTTAACTTAAAAAAAAAAACGATACTGTGGGAGAAGCCTCTTAAGCTGATTTGAGGGACTGTGAAGGGGAAGCTGATTACTGTCGGTCTGTGCTCTCAGACTCATTAAGGAGATGTTTGTGCAGTGCTCATTTTCCTCCAGCTCTGGGAGCTGTTACTAGAGCTGTAGGTGAAAACTGGAGGTAACACAGGTTTGAAAAATGTTTGGGCGATGTTGGTTGGGCAATCCTGTCCACTTGGACCAGTCATTTCTTGGAAGAATTTAGCCATCCAGTCCTATAACATTCCCACCTCTTCTAGAAACCCAACACTCTTTGTGTAAAGAATTGTATCTTCAGGCCTAAATGCAGTTCAGCTCTGAAATCTCTGCTGGTATCTTTGGGTCCTTGTATTTCTGGTGAACTAGTTTGCTGGATTGTGGCAAATTAAGTAGGAATTTGAACAGAAATTCATAAAACGTAAAGCATTCAGTAATAAGGTCACAAATAATGTACCTAATGTCTAGTAACAATGTAACATGAGCACAATCTCCTATTGCAATAAGTCAGAATCATTGTTGCCTTTAATATTTATCATTAATATTTGGTGCAGAGTGATTTTAGTTCTTCACTTTCCTGCTCTGCAATGGCTTCATAGTACCTGCAGTAGACATGGAACAATCGTTTATTATTAACTGCACAATCAATGAAAGCCTTTGCAGGGAAATAAAGCAAAGTTATTAAATCTTTCATTCAGAATGTGTTAGAGGGACAGGGGTACAATATTGTTGGCAGTGTTGATCAATCGCATTGTGCTGATCTGTCTCTTTGCTTCTTGGTTTTGCCCCCAGGCAGTTTTTGGATGGTATGCTATTGGGTGAAGGAGAGAGGACACCGAAGGACTGGAATCTGGACATATCCCAATCGGAACTCCGCTGGTAATGAGAATCTGCAGTCAAACGGTGTATCGGTGAGTCACTCCACTGAAAATAATTAATCTGCAGTGCCCATAAAGCCCTGTGCCAAGTCTGGAGTTCAGCCTTCCAGCACCATCATCAGTACACAGGGCGTTTGCCCTCCAGAGGGGTGTATATGCTAGAATTTGTTTACCAGAGCAAAGCTCTTGGTGAATTGCCTTGTGCTGACCAATCCCAGTAGGTTTCTCGGCTAATGCAACGGCTACCTTTTAATGAAAACAACCTGACAGGCTTTGCACGGGAGAAACCTAATGAACGTGGACAAAGAAGAGAGCTTCCATCCCTTCACGATTTCAGGAACTCCCCTGGCAGGAGCAGGGAAAGCAACTTGGCAGGAGGATTTTGCGGCGCTGGTTATAAAACTGACAGCGTGGCGCCGCAGTCCCCCCCCACCAGCCGTTGTCATTTACCAACCTACCCAGTGTGAAATGATCACGGGCAAGAGGAGGGTGTTGAGTCCGGCGTGCTTGCTGGGATTTTTGTAGTTGAGTGGTACCTGTATGTTGGCTATCTCATCCAGGATTCTGTTTTGAAGGATCCTGGGGGAGTTGTGCATTGTAATACGACAGGGCAGCTGGTTCTAGATGTGAAAAACTCTTTGGGCAGAGGGCTGCCTTTGGGATGTCTCCCCTCTGGCGCCCTGGCGGTTTTGTGATTTTTGCTGTGGCTCGACGTGGGGGGCGTGTTCAGTGTGGAGGCGGAGCCCTGGATTAAGGGTGACGTGCTGCCTTAGCAACCACAGCTGTCCTGGCTAATTAACTATGAGCCTCAGCTGTGGGGCCCTTTCAGACACACTGAGCACCTCCCCGGAGGGAGGGGCAGGACCCCGCAAGGGGAGGACCTTCCAGCGACAGCCCCGGAGGGGGCTGTGTCACAAGCAGAAAGCCGTCGTATTTCTTCTTTTTATTTTCTCCTCTTCCGCCGTGTATCCCCCTACCGGGACAGGTTCTGTTCCTGTTCTGGTCCTGCCCTCCATTTCTTCCAGGCTGGACCCCGGCTTTTTCCTTTTGGGTTTTCGCTAGCCTCACACTGGTTCCTTCCCTGCAGGCAGGAGACAACATGTTCCTGGGCGCGGGGCTCCGCTGGACAGTTTGGCTCCTCTCCCTCCTGGCAGGGCTCGGCACCCGCGCCTCCGACACCCCCTGGGCCTGCCCCGCCAAGTGCGACTGCCACCCGGACCTGCGGGAGGTGAACTGCTCCAGCAGGCGCCTGACCGCCGTGCCCCCGGGCTTCTCCGCGGACGCCCAGCGCCTGGACCTGGCCGGGAACCGCCTCAAGACCCTGGGCAAGGGCCAGTTCGCGGGCCTCCCGCAGCTGCGCGAGCTGGAGCTGAGCGAGAACAGCATCTCCCTGATCGAGATGGAGGCCTTCCAGGGCCTGCGGAGCCTGCAGACCCTCCAGCTGCGCAACAACCGGCTGAAGATCCTCCTGGTGGGGGTGTTCTCCGGCCTGCCCAGCCTCCACCTCCTGGACATCAGCGAGAACGAGATCCTGGTGTTCCTGGACTACACCTTCCGGGAGCTGGCCAGCCTCCGGCGCCTGGTGGCCGGCGAAAACGACCTGGTGTTCATCTCGCACCGGGCCTTCTCGGGCCTGCAGAGCCTGCAGGAGCTCCACCTGGACCGCTGCAACCTGACGGCCGTCCCCACCGAGGCCCTGTCCCAGCTCCAGAGCCTGTCCCTGCTCCGCCTGCGGCGGCTCAACATCAGCGTCCTGCCCAGCCACTCCTTCCGCAGGCTGTCCCGCCTGCGCACGCTGGAGGTGGCGCACTGCCCCCTGCTGGAGGCCGTGGACAACAACAGCCTGTTCGGGCTGAACCTCACCTCCCTGACCATCGCCGACTGCAACCTCACCTCCGTCCCCTACGCCGCCATCCGCCACCTGGTGTACCTCCGCTTCCTGGACCTGTCCTACAACCCCATCTCGGTGGTCCGGGCCAACCTGCTGGGGGACCTGCTGCGGCTCCAGGAGTTCCACCTGGCCGGGGGCAGCCTGATCCGGATCGAGCCGGGGGCCTTCCGCGGGCTCTCCAGCTTCCGCCTGCTCAACGTCTCCTCCAACCGCCTGCCCACGCTGGAGGAGGGGGTCTTCCACTCCGTGGGCTTCCTCAAGACCCTGCGGCTGGACGGCAACCCGCTGGCCTGCGACTGTCGCCTGCTGTGGCTCGTGCGGCGGCGCCGGCTGCTGGGCTTCGACGGCCGGCAGCCCTCCTGCGCGGCGCCGGAGAGGGTGCAGGGCCGCCAGTTCCGCGACTTCTCCGAGACCGGGCTGCCGGGCCTCTTCACCTGCCGCCAGGCCCGCATCCTGGACCGCAAGCCCCAGGAGGTCCGGGTGGAGGAGGGCACCACGGTGCTGTTCTTCTGCAAGGCCGACGGGGACCCCCCGCCCGCCGTCGCCTGGCTGACCCCGCGCCAGACCCGGCTGTCGCCCGCCGGCAGGATCCGCGTGCTGGCCAACGGGACGCTGGAGGTGCGCTACGCCCAGGCGCAGGACAGCGGCACCTACCTGTGCGTGGCCAGCAACGCGGCGGGCAGCGACAACCTCTCGGTGAGCCTGCAGGTGCGGGGCTTCGCCGCCGGCGCCCGCAACCGCTCCGCGCCCTTCTTCCCCGGGGGCTGGACGGTCCAGCCCGAGACCCCCGCCTCGCCCAACGCCTCCTCCCAGGACCCCCGGCCCTTCCCCTTCGACGCCAAGACGCTCGTCATCGCCACCACCATGGGCTTCCTGTCCTTCCTCAGCTCCGTGGTCATCTGCTTCGTCTTCATGTTCTTCTGGAGCCGGGGCAAGGGGCAGATCAAGCACACCGCCACCATCGACTTCGTGCCCCGCAATTCAGTGGGGGGGGGCGGGGGCGGGGACGGGGCCGACGGGGGGCGGTTCACGATGAAACTCATCTGAGCGGGGGACGGGGACGGAGAGGGGAGACTGTTTGCGCATGACCGGAAGTGCGCGCGGGCCAACCGCCCCTCCCTTCCCGCCCTCTTCCGGCAGGAAGAGAGAGCCGCGCGCTCGCGATCTTGCTGTCCAAGGCGAGAGCTGCCGAGGCGATTTCTCGCTGCGGGGGAGAAGGGAGCAGACAGTGTGGAGTAATGTCGTTGTCTCCGGATCTGGATGGATGGGACTGGGAGGAAGATCATGCTCACACTTTCTCAGGGGGTGAACATCTCCTCCCGTCAGCCGGAGGTGTTAAAAACGAGGGGGCAAATGAACTAGCTGGGTTCTACGCAACGATGAAAGTATTTTCTTTCTTTCCATTTTCCCCGAGAAAATAAAAAGTAATGCTTGTGAAACCTAAACTACGGAGCCCTTAAGGGGACATAGTGTAACGGTTATGATGGTGCGAAAAAAAGTGAACTTTGTAAAGAAATGGGTCAGTACTGATGCGAGAGCTGGTAATATTTGTTTACATGAGGACGCAGTGTCTGCCCGGATCGGCAGGCGTTTCATTTATACAGTTTTGTGTTCTCCAAGGAAGGAAAAACCAGTACAATAACCGAAAACGCGGAGCTCAGACATCCAAAACTGCCATCTTGTACAGTCTTGCTATCGTCGCAGGCGGGTTAAAAAAAAATCACACTTTGCGTGACGTCATTACCTTCGTGCGGACCGCAGTGGTGCGCGTGCGAGATGGAGCCCGGAGATGATTATTTTTTTTAATCTAAACGTCATCTTTGCCAGGAATCGCGATTATTATAATGTATTAACTTTGTGCTTCGTTCTTGAAATCTGGTTTAGATACCAGATCTTTTATTCCACCCCGAACAGTCAATTAAACAATTTACCCAGCTGTTTCCTAAATTCCACACGAAACATGAACTTTTTTTTAAATGGTACAATTACCCACCGAAACAAATGGAGCCTAATTAGATGTACTACGGTTATCCAGTTAATTAGACTACAGGTGCGCCGGAGAGTTGTAATTCAATGAAATAGGAGACCCAGAGCAATCCAGGTACTGAGCTTCAGACTCCCGATTAAAAAAACAACAACTTTATTTTCTGATGTTAAAGACTAAAAAGCTCTTGCCCACAAACAATGGAAATGTAACTTTCTCCAGATTGATTTTTCACAGATTAGCATTTTGACCCTTCAGCCCTAAAACGAGCTCAGATTATGCAGGATGTCCCATTTATAGTTGACGTATTTGTGTAATGAAACAAAATGTGTTGAACCTCATATTAAATTACGGTGCATTGAATTAAAAACACGCAAGGTTTTTTTTTTTATCTTCTCACATTGCAGGTCTACTTCTTATAAACGACATGTCTTAAATAATGTCCATAACCACCTGTCATTAACAGTGTTTTGAAAGTTGTCATCTTCCGATTTAACAAGGATCAAACGACGGTTTTCTACACTTTTCAAACCCTGCATTTTCACATTTCCAGGTTTGCTCGGATATGTTAACCAGCAACGTAGGCTATAAAAGGGACGTCCTGTAGTTAAAATAAATCTGAGTTCTTCTATAACCATGTACTGTGTCATTCTAACTATCCAATGATTCACAGACGTTTGTAACTTGGCTGTTACCCATGCAACTAATCAATCAGAGAGTGGTATTAATATATAGCGCCTTGCACTCCAGAGCATTCTCAAAGTGCCACAGGGCCAGAAAGGAGAGACATGCTGATGTTCTGTGGGTAAAGTGCCCTGCTCACTCATTTACTATACAATCAAATAAAATAAAAATCAGTTCTTTCTCCTGGCCTGCTTTGCCCCATGGAACTGCAGCAGCTGTAACTGTTCAAAAAAGGCTAAAAAAAAAACAGAAACTTCAAGGACTAAAATATTTCACTCCGATGTTAAAAAGGACCCACCCACCAGTTTAAAAAAAATGAAAATACTATGCTTACACTGGTAGCAGATCTCGTTGCATAGAAGACACCTTGACTGTAATTTAAATGGGGCTACACAAAAAGTGACCCCTCCAGTCCACTCCGCTACACAAGCGTGCAGCTTAATACCCAGTTGAGAGTTAGCAGGAAGATTATAGCAATAAGGGTGATGGGGTGGCGCAGTGGGCCGCATTGCTGACTCGCAGTGCTGGGGCCCTGGGTTCAGTTCCTGGGGTGCTGTCTGTGTGGAGTTTACATGTGCTCCCCGTGTTCACGTGGGTTTCCGCCAGTCTGTCTCCCCTGCAGTGGACTGGCGTCCCGCCCAGGGTCTATCCTGCCTTGTGCCCATTGTGTCCGCAACCCTGAATTGGAATAAGTGGGTGGAAAATGGGATTGCTAAAGCAATCGAAGAACAGTTTGTGTCAAGATATTGGACGGGCTTGAAGGGGGAACAGCCCTGATTTCAGTGACGAATGTAGTTGCAAAAGCTCTTGTTTCATGTGCTTCTCCTAACTTCTGATTTACTTGCAAAAGTACTCAAGCCACCTTGTTACCATCTATGCACTGGCTTCATCACTCTGCTCTCCTCCCCACTGAGAGCTGGTGTGTGGGGAGAGGACTAGTGCATCATCCAGGTGGGGCTGCACACTGGTGGTGGTGGAGGGGATCCCCATTACCTGTAAAGCGCTTTGAGTGGAGTGTCCAGAAAAGCGTTATATAAGTGTAAGCAATTATTTATTATTATTATTATTATTATTATTATTATTATTAAATGATAATTTAACAATTACATCTTTTGTAATGCTTCCTCTTCAGAAAAGTTTCTGAAGTGAAGTTTTTTATCATGCAACCAGCAGGCTCTGCCTATAACCTGTTTTTAATCATTTGATTTAGTCCATGTACACAGAAATTACATTCTTTTGCTTCTCTGTGAAATGTAAATAAGAGGAATGCTCTTTTTTTCTCACTTCTTTTTGCTACCACAATTGTGAAAGACAATCTTTTTTTTTTTTGCATTTTAAACGATTAAAAGCCTATATTTAAACTTGTGCTCCCTGTGTTCTGTGTCTGATCGTCCAGACTTTGTATAGTCCTCCAAGTTTATTTTGTGAATTAGGTATTTTATCTCCAAAACAAAAGGTTCAGAACCTTCCCATCTGAACTGAGTTCTCCAGGTGTTCATTTTATAAGGTTTAATATTTACAGGAAGGTTTCAAAGCTCTGGCGTGCTGCAGATCGCCAACACAGGGTCTGGAGAGCTCCAATCCAGATAGGCTGATCCATCTCCCCAAATCATGTTTTTAACCTCTCAACACTTGGGACGATCAAGCAAGCAACTTAATTAAGGAAACTGAAATGTCAGTAAGTGACAAGCACTCAGGCTTTCCTTCCAAACGATCTCTAAATTACTTAATTAACCTCATCGCCTGCCAGTGGCTCACAATTAAGACGATCAGATGATTTAGACGCCGCTGATTGAATGGAGAGCTAGTCGAGTGAACTAGGACCGCGTTTCCCGTTCCTCGTGCTGATTTTCCCTCCCCAGAGTCGTGTTGGCTGCACTAACGTGTCTCTCAGGTCGCGGCCTGTGCCGGTATGGGCCGTCAGCGCTCCCGGTAACCACGGATAAGCGGCTCTCTGATCACAGGTGGAAAAGATTATTGAGAAGGGTGAGCGCATGCGCAATGCACGGGCTCATATGCTTCTGGGAGAATTTGCATGTTTCTCCCCGTGTTCGTGCGGGTTTTTCTCTCACAGTCCAAAGACATGTTGGTAGGTACATTGGCTTCTCTGTAGGTGGGCCCTACTGTGAGTGTGTGTGTGTGTGTTGCCCTGAGATGGACTGGCGTCCCGGCCAGGGTGCGTCCTTCCTTCAACCCGTTGCCTGCTGGGATAGGCTCCGGGTCCCCTGTGACCCTGAAACGGATTTAGTGTTGAGAAAGGGGATGGCTCTTTTCTGCTCTTTCCATATTCTCGAGAAGCTGAAGTTCTAAAGACACCTGTAAAACCCACGGGACAGCTTTCCTCTTGCACTTTCATTATTTTAAGGCGTGATAAATTATTGGTCGCAGAATGAACAGAGAAACGACGCGCGAATCTAATTCCGTGTTTGCAGTAATGGGCGCTGTTTAATTTTTTTTTTTAAAGGGACAGCGAAAAAGCCACTCTTCACAGGTGTTAATTGCAACCATATTTGTAACCGTGCTCAGACATTCTAGAAGAGCAGAAGTTTTCCTCTCCAGGACGTGACGATGGCAGAAACACGGGTCCCACTCGCTTTACTATGAAGTCTGCAACGCTGGTCTCTCGCGCGCTCAGCAGAGCGTTTGAGAGCTCAGAGGGGATGCTGGGATTCTCCGGGGAATCAGGCCGGCGTGCTCCTAGCTCGCCTATGCGAGGCTGCAGGGGTAGGTTAAGAGTAGGGTGTTCCCAGTCCTGGTGACCCCCTACTCCACACACCTGCTGGGGTCTGTTCCACCAGAGCGCTCAGTTCCACAGTCAGACCCTTCACTGACATAAAATCCCACTTTGATGACTAGAAACAATCGTGCACATATTCCGATGAGGCAGCTGCTCAGGGCAGGGAAGGCCTCGGTTATTATCTGATGAAGGCGGGCTGGAGTGGGGACCAGCAGGGCGCCAGAACCAGAACCAGATACCGATCTAGAACAAAATCCTGTTTCAGTCCTCCGTCGAGCCTCTTTTGATGAAACGGTGTCAGCCGCTCTCGACCTCACCTTAGTGCCCAGAACCGAACCCGGATCGGTACCGAATGCCCGTCAGAGGGTCACGGAGTTCCGCAGGGAGCTCTGCTTCCTGAAGAAAAGCAGCCCTCCCCAGGAAGGAGAATTACTCGACCGTGTGAAACCACCTTCACGATGGAGGAGAGCGAGCTGACGGGTAGCGCTGTGCTTCTGCCTGCTCCCTTTTGTGCAAGGTGTTGTGCCCGGGGGGTGTTCCTTTTAAGGTACGTGATAGTTAATTTGAGTAGCAGTAGGAGGTAATTAGGATAGTAATTTTAGTAGGAGGCTCTGTTCAATAGAAAAAAATAAACAAACGCCTTTTCTTTTTGGATTACAAAACAGAAAATCCATCTCGGGTTTTTCCCACTTTGCGGGGAAAAAAAAATTCTTACAAAACATTTGGCATGAGTTTGGGAAAAAAATGGCGAGCGCCGTTTGTTTTGTGTGTGTTTACAGATACTGTTTGACCTCTTTATTCAGCCAGACAGCCCAGCGCACTTCCCCCTCGTAACAGACCTCGCTCAACAGCGGCATCGCAAAACGACAATAAATAAAAAGCATCAAGTTGTTAGAAATGACTTTAAATGTGACAGCCCTGGTCCAGTCACTCCCCACACCGTCGCTTGCTTCTCGGGCTAAAAAAAAACACGACGCCGTGTCCATTCTCTGTTCAGCAAGACATTTATTTTCTGCAATAGCCCAGAATAACCCAGAAAAAAAAATCATAATCACGTGTATGACAAGGGATTTAAACCCATTTGGATTTAGCCCCGCGTGTCTCAATCCCTTATATAGGTCTGTCTGGTACCGGCTGTCACTCGTATTACCCCGCTGGTAGCCATTCACTTTCGCCGCTCTCTGTTCATCCTGTTTTTTTGTTCCCTCAGACGGTATAAAATTATATATCCTCCGCCCAACCCCCCCCCCGGCTCAGCTGTGTTTTGAACACGCTTTTTTTTGTGAAGTAGGCCGCCACCGTGTGGCGAAGCGGCGCCACTGCGCCTCTCCGCGGTCGCGAGCGCCTTCCGCGCACCTCGCGCTCGTTCTATTCGATCTTGAATTAAAAAACCAAAACACTTCCTGGAGCCGAGGAATGTATCCGACCGCTCGTCTCTGGAGAGGTGCTCTTTTTAGGAATGGGGTGGCTGGTGTTTGGTTACTTCATCGTGTTTAAGTATATTTCTCTGCTTAGGAGCAGTCTTCGAATGCAGCTTTACAGTTTAGTGCGCATTTAGGTCGTTTTTTTTTCATATTGTGTTCGACGTTTGCTCATTTGCGTGAGACGAAGAGAAATAAGCCATTGGCAGTGATTCTGTGAAGAATGGGGTGTCACGGTATGAGGAATTTTGGGGTCCCCCCCACATCTGTTGGGTCTGCTCCAGCCCCGCTCTCCGTTACACAATTGAATTCTTCACGAACTGAATAAACTTTATAGCAGGACATATCTGGACCTGCTTGTCACTCTTAGACGTGCTGGGGTTTGTCTGGCAGCTACTGCGTTTCACGAGTGAAATAAAATCCCAAACCTTTGACGAGCAGAAGGGGGGGGAAATGGCAGATATTCCGATCAAGCGACCCCCTCGCTCCGCTGGAGCTCCCGCAGAACCCGGATCGGCAGTGCCTGGGCTAAGACGTGACACCCCACCCAGGCTCCGCCAGTATCCCAGTGCCCCCAGCTCCTGTCGACTTTCAAGAAATAACTTATTTTTCTTTTCGCGAATAATCACAAAAGAGAAAACTTTACATGAATATATACCTGAAACGCTACCTATGAACGCATCTCGTTAAGGTTAAAAAAGGGGCAACAGTTACGTAACAGTAACTACTTTTGTTCAGGTGCATTTTTGTCCACATGTCATTTGAGTCGCCTCCAAAAACAACCAACAAATGCCTTTTTTTTTCCTTTACACGATAATCAATATCACGGGGGTCTGAGACTCCGCCCTCTGTTTCCCACAGATCTTCTGCTCCCTCCTTCCCTGTTCTCCACAGATCTCTGACAGATCTCTGACGTAAGAGTTCTCTCTGAGAACGGACAGGGCAGGGCAGGGCAGGACAGGGCAGGGCAGAACGGACAGGGCTACCTGCTCCCTTGACCGGAGCCTCGCTGCCTTCGATCACCACCGTGTTCCTCCAGGGGGCGTCCTTTCCCCTGTCCATTGTGGCCCAGTGTCAAACACGTCGGAGGGCAGTTGAACAGGAGCGATGCTGTAGACGATGAAGGCAGCGGTCAGGGAAGATGGAGGTAGAAGGGCCTGCAACCAGTCTTCACAGTGGGCCCAGAAACCCTTGGCAAACTGGCAGGACCACAGGAGAGAGGTCCCGGTCTCCTCCTCCTCACCGCAGGCCAGCGACGCCCTCGCCTGCCGCCTCAGCAGACGGATCGTGCTGACTCGGGACGGGTCCGGGCTATTGACAGGCTCCGTGATGGAGCGGTGCTGACCGGACCCCTCAGGACAGCTCTTGTAAAACGATGACTTGGCGCTGACACCGCCACGGGTCGGGAACGATTTTGGAAGATCGGTAGACTGACTAAATAAAACCTTTTCCCCTTGAAGGAGAACACGTCCCCCCCCATCACCACCACCACCACCACCTTCCCATGCAAACTCAAGGATCTCCACCCGGTCACTACTTTTCCCTTAAGGATGTTTCCATGTGGATTGCCTGTTTCGAGCGACCAGAAGGAAGCCCGTGCCTAATAAAAGCCAGGCACAAGTGGCAGTAGAGGGCGCCACACAACATTGCCGCTATCCAGCACCCCTCTAAAATACGCCCTTTGGTCTTCTTCAAGACCTGAATTATTTCATTGAACTCATTTACATTTAATTCAAACTATTAAATAATTCACTCTTCCTACAACGTTGCGCAGTTCAGCATATTATATTTTCGAAAGAACAAGTAATAGGTTGACACCCTATATATATATCCATAAATATAATTCCATATTCTGTTTTCTGTCTGGGTATCTGCGTCAGCAGGCGTCGTCTGCAAAGGCACGAGTAACAGGTTTATTCCCTGCTGCAAAGAGAAGAGAGAAAAAAACAACGTTTCGGCTGTGGAGCCTTCTTCAGGTGAAAAATGTTGCGTTTTCTCTCTTCTCTTTTAAGCGTGGAATAAACCTATGACTTATTCTTTTGTATAATCATTTTGGTATCTTAAAATCTCCAACAGCCTCAGAAATAGAAAACGGAATACAGCTCTCGAATCAAGTTCGTTGACTGAGAGCTCAGTTGCAATGGCAGCCTGAGGACGCCAGGGGGCGCCGATGTGCCTGACCAGCTCCATTACCTCATTCCAGCCTTAACTGAACTAGCGAGGCACTAGACTGGAATATTTGCCATTTAGGTTTTTTACTTAAAAGCCTGGGGGTCAGTATTTGACTTGTGAAATGCGACAGTTTAACTGGTGACTTTCGGCCTGTGCAGGAAACACTCGAATGAGCCCTGTTGTTAAGATGGTTAGGGGTTCAATTTGTTAACAGAGAGCTGGGCTGGAAGAAATCCCTGCAGGTGTGTGTGTGTGTGTGTGTGTGTGTAAGGTAAGTGTGCGAATATGTGTGTGTGTGTGTAAGGTAAGTGTGCGAATATGTGTGTGTGTGTGTAAGGTAAGTGTGCGAATATGTGTGTGTGTGTGTGTAAGGTAAGTGTGCGAATATGTGTGAGTGTGTGTGTGTAAGGTAAGTGTGCGAATATGTGTGTGTAGTGAGTGTGTGTTGTGTGTTGTGTGTGTGGGGGAGGAACTCCAGGAAAAGAACTGGGAGCTCTGGTTGTCCCATTTTTCACAGACCTGCCTCCAGTGGCCTATTCACAACCACCTCTCGTGAACAATCACGAATGTGCTTGAGGCAGAAGTTATAGGGAAGCTGGAAACTTTGTCCTCTGTAACCTACGGCATCCTACCCCCCCCCCCCCCCCACACACACACACACACACCCCTCCCCCCGCACTCTCTCTTTTATTCTGAGGCGGAGCTCGATACCCCCACTCTCTCAGACGGAGCTATAAGGAGCAGGAGAGACGAGCGGCCGACAGAGGGTGCAGAGTACAGTACGTGGGCGGGTTAGGCTCGGCGCGGTCCAGCAGAGCAGCAGAGGCAGAACACAGCCGTCCTATCCCGCGGCGAGAGGGGCGCTATCCGAGCGGACAGCCGTGAGCACGAACACGAAAGGAAGGATGCGGACTTTCGCCCTGCTGGGCGCGCTTCTTTCCCTGGCCTGCTGCTGGGCTCCCGAGAAGCAGCCCCGGCTCCAGTTCGTCCTGCAAGGTAAGGCGACGCGCAGCGGTCATTTTCACGGCGGTCATTCAAGCGGCCGCCCGCCGCGAAAGCGCCTTCGTACACGAGCGAGGGCTTGTCTTGTTCTCCGAGTCGCCGTCACGCGTGTTTTCCATCGGTCTGCGGGGTTGAGTGAAGAGGGGGGGGGGCGGCGGGGGAAAGCTATCGATCAATGCAAGAAGAGCGCGAGGGCGCTCCCCCCGGGGCTCGCGGCGATGCACCAAGATTTCTGGCTTCTGGCCGCGAGACACGCTTCGGCTGTGCTGGGGCTTCCTGCAGCGCGCGTCACCACCAGCGCTCATCATCATCATCATCGATTTCCTCTTCTGTGAAAACAACCCGTTCTTACATCCCGTATTGCTTTGGGGGCTTTTAACTGACCGCGGTTTAAAAAGGTCGGACTGGACCCAGTCCCGCATAGGGCGCCGGCAGGTCTTTTTCTTCTCGCTGATGTGGGACAGGTCCCTAGCTCAGTGCCAACAAGCTCTCCTCCCGTCGGGAAGAGGCGAACGAATGAATATTCTCACGCAAGAAAACGCATATTATCAGCAGTGTTACTCGCCTGAAATCGCAGATGTGCTTCAGCGCTGTTGTATCGGCACTCAGACAGGTATCTCCGAGCAGAGTTTTTGGCGCAGTGCACAACGTGCCCATAACATCCCCCCCCCCTCCCCCGCAAGATTCAGCGACACGCAACAGTTAAACGCGACGGGATTTTTAAATCTGTGAAGGAAAATCGCCGCATAAAAGTCACATCTCGGTCATTGTTCCTAACGACAAGCGCGTGGGATTCAAATAGCGGCGAACTGGGGGGGGGGATCGGCTGTCAAAGTGAAGAGGAAGGGTCGCCATGGAAACAGACTGTGTTTTCTGTGGGGGTGTGACGGGACGAACAGAACACCGGGTCTGCACTTTCTCTGCATCTGCAAAAAAAAAAACGCGCTTCTCTGAGGATAGAATGATGTTCAAGTGGGGCGAATTACGTTCACCCCCCCGGTGTAGAACAGGCTGTTTCCTGAGGGCGACGCCGGCTGGCGCTGCGGACCTGCAATGCGGGTGCCGGAGCCGGGGACGAGGCCGGCGGGGACTGCGGCGCCCGCGAACCCCGACTCGCCCCTCGCGCGGCGAATGGGAGAACGCGAGGGTGGGGTGGTGTCCGGCGGAAAATTCCACACTGTCCGAGACCACGTCCCAGCATCCCACCCCCCCCCCCCCCCCCCGCAACCCAACCGATCCCCCAGTGAAAGCATTCCAGACACGTGCCTCTCTTGCCACCGCTGGTGACGTATTTCCACCCATTGCAGACCCTTACAAGATGCACATTAAGACAGAGCCCTTGTTTTGAAGGTTAGGCGATATGTGTTCGTGCGTTTCTTGATTTCACCTTGCGGGATATTGAACGTCTGCGGTGAACGGAACATGGGGGATGCCCGTGCGAACTGGTTTGTCGCTCAAACGCGGAACTAGGTGGTATTCTCGGGAATTATCGGCCTCATCGGCATCCTCAAAGGCGCTGATCAACAGCAGCCTTCCGAGTCTGCGAGTCTGCCAAGTTGACGGCCATTCAAACCCTGGTAAGCGACTCGGCTGTTCAGTGAGAAGCCGCCGGACATTCAGCACCACGGACAGCTCCCGGGTCTGACCGCGCCCTCTGCTGGCCGCTGCTGGCAGCTCGTCCTGTTACAGAGGACCAGAGTCGGCCCCCGCTGTCTGCGGCAGATCCCCGCGCTCCCTCTCTCACCGCACGCTGACATTCTCCAAATGAAAATGTTTTCTTCTATGATTCTAACCCGTTTATTGGGTGTTTGTGCCTGATTAAACTTTTCCTGCTGCACTTATTGAAGATACCATAACAAAATTTGAGTCGCACCCTCAGTAATTTTAAACTTTTATGAATCGTGGTACAGCATGATAGAAACCGAGTCCTTAAAGCATTTACACCTTTTTTTTTGTCTCCTGTAAACGCACGTTATCATGTTTTGTAGAGCCCGGTCGATTTATTTTCCCCAAACCGGAGAACTACACGACGGTTCTCCATCAGGATGGCAGTGACGTCATCTACATCGGGGGCCAAGCGGTGGTCTATGCGCTGAACTTCACGGATCTGAGGGCGAAAGACCCAAAGGTAAAGACCCAGAGGGTGTAGTTACAGACTCTCGGCGAGAGGGGGCGGCATTGCGACACGGGATATAGCCTGGCAGGACATGGGGGGTGGATTCGCTCTGGAATACACCTGAAAAGTAGCGTTTTTTTGGAGGCATTTCCCATTTTTGACAATATCAAGGTATCCTGGCCAGATTTCCCCCTGGCCTTTACCAATCATGGCCTCCTAATAACCCCCCTCTCTGAACTGGCTTCATCACTCTGCTCTCCTCCCCACTGAGAGCTGGAGAGCTGTGTGGGGAGAGTACTGGAGCATCATCCAGGTGGGGTTGCACACTGGTGGCAGTGGAGGGGATCCCCATGACCTGTAAAGCGCTTTGAGGAGAGAAGGAGAAAATTGCTATATTAGTAAAGATTATTAACCCCAGCTGCTCCAGGGGCGCCGTATAAATGGCTGACCCTGCGCTCTGACCCCCAGCTTCTCTCTCCCTGTCTGTGTGTCTCACGGAGAGCAAGCTGGAGTACGCAAAAAGACAAATTCCAAATGCTAGAGAGTTTATATGGCCAATAAAGTGATCTTATCTTATTAAGACATCAGAAGCTGGCTGAAACAATGAGTTCTGGGAGAACCGTAGCTGAAGGGTGATGAGCTGCAGTACCGAATGTGTGGGACGCATGTCGTGGTGAAGCTGTAGCCGTGGTGCCATAAGGAGCTGCTCTGTGCCAATCCTGTACCGTGTCCTCCTCCAGATCCTGGTGACTCTAGACGAGAATGCGAAGGAAGCGTGTCTCGGGAAACCCACTGTGCTGAAGGTACGTAGGCATGCCGGCCATCTGGAGCTGCTTTTCTGGGATCATCCCTGCCAATGCCGTAATCGCTCGGCCGCCTGAATAGCACAGGCGCCTCATTATTCCGAGAGGAAAGGATCCGGAGCCCGACCGTGTCGGAGGTGTACAGTAATCGCAGCGTTCCCCTTCTGTTGGAGCGCCGGGCTGGGACTGAAACCAGGAAGTGTGGCATCACTTGTGAATTCAGTAACACTGAACTGCAGGGGGGGTTGATCTGGAGGCGTGTGTGTGCTGTAAAGGAGCAATCCGGGCCAGGCTGCAGAACGGATTGCACTGCCTGGTTCTGATCAGGGCCAGAGAGCAGCTTGTTCCTGACTGCTGTGCATTGCTGAGGTTTCTGGACTTCCTCTCCTCGGTGAACTATTTTAAGGGCTGATTATATTTTACACTTCCTGTGTAACCAAAAGTTCCTGTTTGTGGCTGTGGAGGAGAGCTTCCCTATATCATTAGGCCCTTTATACTTTGGTTTTCGGCCGCAGTATGATTTTTTGCTGTGGTGAGCGAGCAGGGTAGGTTCACGCCTTGCTGTGTTCATTTTGTGCTCGCCAGGAGCAGTGCGAGAACTTCATCACCGTCATTCAGAGGGTCAACGACAGCCTTGTGGTGTGCGGGACGAACGCTGGCTCCCCCAAGTGTTGGCTGATGGTAAGTGTTTCCTGTTGAGCTGCCTTCAGAGCGGAGAGCTCATGCCTCTTTTAGAGGGAAACGGAAGAATACAGGAGTGAGTCTGAATGAAAAGATGGCGTTCATTCTGGCAACCTTGTTCTGCAGCTGGTAGATGAATGACCAAAGAATGCATCTGTCTTTTTCTCATGGCTCCCACAGGGCCAGACCACCACCTGACCTGGAAGCTGTTTGCAGTCTCCCACAATCCCCTGTGCAAAGATGTGTCTGCTGTTGTCCATCATTAAGGACCCCAAATATAATTCCCACAGTTCCCACTTGTGTTTCCAGCTCCTTGCCTTACTGACGACCTTGAAGACATGTCCTGGGTCGGCCTTTTAAATTCCTTTCAGGGTTTTGCAGACCCAGTTCAAGGGCCCACAGAATCATCCAACTTCCGGGCTCCGCACAAAAGTGCACCCCTTTTCCGTCCTGGGATGCAAGCAATGGATCATTCCCTCCCAGACGGACTCGGGCAGATTTGGGAAGCAGACCCGGTGACTCTGTAGTTCCTCGAACTTCACACTCCTCATGTCTGTCTAGGTGAACGACACCGAGCTGAGCGACACTACCACGAATGGCCAGATGATGGCGCCGGCGGACATCTCCCCACCGTTCCCTTCGCAGAGAGTGGTGTCCCTGTCAGCAGGTACGGCGGGGCGCTGGCTTGTTTAAACAGGAGGCAGGGCTGGGCCTTCAGGGCCCCCCTAGTGCATCAGTCGTTCGGGCAGGCAGAGCGTTTCAGCAAGGCGATGGACACTTGTCACAGCTGGGTGTTTCACTAAGGGCCATGCAGGTGACGAACAACAGCAGTGTCTCGCCTGGAATTCAAACCCACAGCCTTCTAGCCAAGAGTGCAGAGCTCTAACCACTGTGGCACAAAGCACAGGCTGGGTGAAAAGTGTCAAGTTAGCTGTGATGAACGATTACTGGCCCCATAATCCACTCTGACAGATTCAAGGCCTTCTTTCCTCGACCTCAGGTCAATGGGTTGAACTTTGCATCTCACTAATTGCATTGAATGATTGAGCCTCATTATTTCAATGAGAAGTGCAGCTGGTCTGTGTCAGTCAGCCAGCCAATCAGGGGGCTCCGTGCAGACAGCCCTCCAGACAGTTTCAGTCACCAGTCTGCAGCACCGCCTGGGTGGGGTGTCTGAGGATGGGAGCTGAAGGTTGTTTTTTTTGTCTCTTTTGCCGGTCTCTCCCGCAGAGGGGAACCTGTACTCGGCTCTGTCTGCAACCGGGAGACAAGGCGGCTTCATCCGCAGAGCCTACGGATCCCAGAAGCTGCTGAAATCCGAGGATAAGTGGCTGCACAGTGAGTGGTGGATGTGGGATTTGCAGTAGGGGCGGTGATTGTCAGCCCTTCCATTACCTCCTGTGTTGTGGTCCGGTTTCTCCTGGGGGCGCTCGCTGGGGGGGGTGTTCCCTACTAAAGATCCCATTCCCCTTAACGGGGTAGAGTCGGGGGCGTCTAGGCTAAATCCACAGACGAGCTATCAAATCTGCTGAAAGGTCTCAAGCTGCCTCTCAGCTGTGACTTTCACCATGAGGGTCAGAAGATCCTGTCCCGGGTCTCCCCAAAGTCTTCCGAGGAATCGCTCTGGGTCGGGGAGGGACGGGGGGTGAGTGGGGCTGACACATCGGCTATGAACCCACCAGCCCAAGGAGGCTCTGTGCTTCAGGGCCCACTTTTTGTGGTACACCCTGCAGAGAGAGGGTAGCATTACAAGGCAGAGCAGGGTAGCGGGGATCCCCAGACCCACTGGTTTGCATTCCACCTGAAATCTGCACTCAGCTCAATCCTTAATTGAGCATCCAAGAAGCTTGATTGGAGCCTCTGTGGTTGTTATTGTTATTTTTTTTTCTCAAACCTTGGAGATCTTCAGCTATTTATGAAGCTCAAGAGCTCATGGGCGACATTCTGATGCATCTAGGAACTGGAAACAACTAGAGAGCTCAGATTGACTCTGCTATGTGGGCAATAAAGGGTTTGATTGTCTGAGAACCAAGAGCTCAACATGAAAGGACAGTCGACTTGCAGCAGTATGTAGTTGCAGCTGTACGCAGTCTGTTCCAGAAAACCAAAAATCTTGATAGAAATTGCTTTATTCTTTGCAAAAGTTGTCAACTTTGCCTATGAGAGCTAACTACTGAGCCTATACAGTCATCTTATTTACTTCTATTTACTGTTTTATACTTATATTTAATATCTTGAATTGCTGTAAGACATTAGTGTTTGGGGGGGTGTTTATGAGGGTTATAGGGTACGATTTGACTATACATGAATTTGGCTTTATCCATTAGTCAGAATCCCTCACCCCTGAGTAAGTTGTGAGTCTTCTGTATAGCAGCACTTTGGGGGTGTCCCCAGGGCCAGGAGGGGGATCCCCTGTGGCTCGTGCAGTGAGATTGATCAAACCACCACGTCTCTAACCCAGACCCCCAGTTTGCGGGCGCAGCAGTGATCCCAGCCATGCCCAGACACCTGGAGGAAATCTACTTCTTCTTCAGCGAGATCAACAGGACAGCCACCCCGGACGAAGACCCCTACCGGGCGAGGATTGGGCGAGTGTGCCTGGTAAACGCCGTCCCCTCTCTGCCTGTCCTCCAGCAGCAGCTTAGGAAACATGTGACCAGTCCCAGTCAGGGCGGGGCGGGCAACCGCATCATCACGGCAGCCAGGGGAGCTGGGAAGGATGTCATTGGTCAGTGTAGCTGGTTGCCTCATTCTTATTGGCTGGGCAATCAGTCATTTACACCTGGCGTTGAGGGGGAGGGCGGAGCATTCTCCTGCCCTGTTTAAACAAAGCCACCCCTGCAGCCTCAATGCTGAATTGTGAGTTGAGAGGTCGAGAGGAGTTTGAATCAGACCTTGAGATGAGACCTCTGACGTTTTGTTCTGTGGTCTCTGGTCAGAGGCGAGTTCAGGAGGTAGAGCCCACACCCCTTTGCTCCTTAACACATATTAATGGTTTATGAAGCAGAGACAGCTAGATGTCTCTGATCTCTCTGAGTGTTGGGCTGCAAGGAGTCACATTTCATGAAAACCCTTTCATCACACTGGGAGAGGACACTCACAAGAGGCATCTCCCACAGTGTCCCAAATTACAACAGGGTTACAGCGGGGTTTATAGTCCACGTACATCCATGGTCACCCTTTGTTAATACCATTCATGCATGGATGCTCATACTGCTTGTATTGGGATATATAGAAATACTTCCAGTTACTTCTGACACATGTCACAGCCAGCAGGTGTCTGTTTCAGTGCACTCAAGCCAGGTCAGGTGTAGTGTCCCCGGGCCAGTCAGACCTCAATGGGAGGATGAGGCACCTCCTCTAGAAGATGCCTAAGAAGCAACAAGGAGGGCAAGGGATGCTACAGAGACATGCTTTAGCTTTGAGCTGTAGGAAGGAAAATCTCTAAGGCAGTATAGGAAGACCAGGCAATAGCTTGAACTGGGAGCTGTCCTCTCTTCATTAAACTCCACCGGTTCCAAACCCGGGACTGAAGTGGTCGGTGCCGAGTCTAAACGTAATCTCCCTGAGCTGCTTGCCTCTGTGTCCTTGGCCAGGTGGACGAAGGCGGCAGCAAGACTGTGCTGCCCGACTCCTGGACCACCTTCCTGAAGGCGCGGGTGAGGTGCGGCGTGGAGGGCACCCCGCAGCAGTACAACCGGTTCAAGGAGGCCTATGTGCTGACCAGCACGGATAAGAAAGTCGGGGTGCTGTACGGAATCTTCTCCAATGCCTGGTAAGATGCCCAGGGCAGCGGTATCAGGCCCTGGTCCTGCAGAGCCCAGATCCATCTGGTTTCACACAGGTGTCCTCAGTCGGTGACCAGGAATCACCAGCTGGAGCCTTGAAGCCAGCAGTCGATTCACTCGATGGACGGAGAGGTTTGTCAATGGAAACTGCTCTTGGAATCAGGTGGATTCAGATCAGACTGAAACCGATCAGGTCGCGCAGTGAGAGTGCCTTCCATTGCCAAAATTTTGGGTTCGGCACGGGCTGATGACTTTCACCTACCTGATAAAGCAAGAGTTGCATCTCTGATGCTGGGAAGAGGTGGTACAGGTTAGAACTGGAGATTCAGAAGCAAAGGTCAGCTTTTGCTTCTTTTCGGGGGGACACGAAAGTCCTATTTACCAGAACGGCTAGTGTCCGAATACCTGCTCCTTCACGTTTACAAGCCATGGGGAGCCCCTGCGCCCCGAAGTCGGAATGATCATTTTGAGTGCAGAAACACCAGGCCCAGCGCCGTCTTTCAGTCTCTCTGAATGATCACCCCCACTTCCCTGAGCCGTTTCCATCCTATCCTTTCCTCTCCTGTCCCAGGGACATCACCGTGGTCTGCGCCTATTCCATTGAGGAGATCGACCAATCTTTCGGCACCTCCAAACTGAAGGGGTACACCAGCCCCTTGCCAGCACACCGCCCCGGAACGGTAAGGCAATCCCATGTTGCTATTCCTAGTAGAAATAGTGGGTTGACTGGCATTATGATGCACTTACAAGGAGGATACTGTAAGAGAAGGAAAATCTGTATTCGGGATGCAGCAATCTAGGAATTCAGTGTCCTTCACCCATTGGCACAAAGGATGCAGACAGATAAGCTGGATGCAGTTCAGATGTGTGAAAAAAAAGGGCCGTACTGCAGAAAGGGCTCCCTGAAGACAGGGGCTCAGCCTGAGCAGGGCAGCTCTGAGAAAACGGACCAGTGCTTACACATGGCTCTGGCAGGAGGCAGAGACCCTGGAGCCCGGCTCAGGTCTGCAGCCGGATCACATGCAGGCCCCTCTGATCAGATCTCTCGGGGACTCCTGCCTTTACAAAGCGCTCAGCACGGAGCCGCGGGACTGGAGGATGCATCCGAGATCAGCCTGGGGTCTTCGGGGGTGGGTTGGGAATGATGTGCCCGGAGTCTTGGAAAAGGATCCTGTACCTTTGTAAGTGTAGGAGCCACTCGGAGAGGAGCAAATAACGGGTCGGACTGCAATGCCCTCGGCCTGCCCCCTGCCCCCTGCCCCCGCCCTCACGCTGCCTCTGGCCCTCTTCCCAGTGCGCCTTTAAGAACGTGACCTCGGGCCTGGCCGCCAAGACCCTGGGGGTGATCCGCGACCACCCCGAGATCGAGGATGTGATCCGCCCGTTGGGGAAGCAGCCCCTGGCCCTGCTGACCAGCGATCGCTTCACCAAGATGGCCGCGGACACGGTGCTGGCGGTCAACGATGAGCACTACAGTGTGCTGTACCTGGGCACAGGTGAGTCGGGGAGCAGGAGGGAAACCAGCCCATCCATAAGCTAGGACTAAACCTGGTCCTAGGCTCCTACTGTAAATCCTTCATTACAATTGTACAAAGCACCCCAAAACCCTTCTAGATTCAGAATTATTTTTCATTTATTCTAGCAACTTGTTTTTAGCTACTCCAGGTGAAGCTAGATCTGTCTCTGGGGGGTGCTTCTGTTTCTCACTCCAGATGACACTTCTGCTTACTGAACGATCGGAACAGACCATTGGCTTAAGTGGCCAAGAAATGAAATCGTTTGACATTCACAGCTTTAGCTAGTGATGATTTGAGTGGGAGGGCTCTGATTATTTGGATGCTCCTCAGTGTTTTTTATTAACGGTGTAAATTACACGGTTGATGGTTTTTAAAGAGGGCTGCACCCGGAAAATATCTTCAGATCTGGGGTGAAGGGGAGTTTTTTCCTCGATTGATCACAACGGACCCCAGTGCTAGGAAGCCGGAGGATTTCTGAGATGGATAAGCTGCAGAACCAGGGCCCGGTAACAGCTGGGAGGTAGAAAAGAACTGCAGTTCAGACCTAGGTGCCTCTTTACGCAGAGGGTGGTGGGAGTGTGGAATAAGCTTCCCAGCTGGGTAGTTGAAAAGGTTACCCCTGGAAACTCTGAAAGTAGACTGGATGGGAGCCCAGCAGCTCAGTAACTTTGCAAACTTGATGAGCTAAAAGGCTTTCTCTCATTTGTAACCTTTCGGGAATTCTTGAATACTTGTGTGAGAGATCAGGGTCAAATGAATCATATTAAACGTTTGTGGAACTGTGAAATACAAATGACCTTTCTGTCTCTTTGCCTTAGCTAGCCTGAAGGAATAATTCCAGGCCAGTAGATTAAGAGGTACATGAGGCACCTGCAGGTTCTGCGGCATCAGATTAGAACTGTTTATTCACCAGAGTCTTGTGATGCGTCTCAGCAAGGTTTTTGGCTAGTTCCTGAAGCCTGTGGCCTGGAGTAGCATTGTATCCTGCTCGGCCAGATTGCGCTGCCAGGTGGCTGCTAGGGCACTGACAGCAGGGGTGTTACAGAAGGCACTCTGTGCAGGATATGGCGGTGGACAGCAGATCGCTCTGCGTTGTACGGCTGAGAGACAGGAGCTGAAGTTTTTTCCATCTTTCCTAAGGAAAGGGAAAGGTTTTGAAGGTTCTGCACACCATCGAGGAGGTCTTTATCATCTCCCAGTACTCCCTGTTCGCCGCCGAAGCTCCAGTCAGCCTGATGACCATCGACTCCCACAAGGTAACTGCATGCCCTGCGTGAGCAATAAGCCGTGCAGTGCATTCTGTCCCAGCATTCTTCCACAGCGCCCCCTGCTGGTTAGGGTACACTGGGAGAAGATGAAGAGTTTTCTCTTCCTTTTTTTCGGGACAGGGCCACCTCTATGTGGGGACCTCGCTGGAAGTCCAGCGCCTCCCCTTGGCTGACTGCCAGCGCTACGGCAACACCTGCAGGGACTGCGTACTGTCCCGGGACCCTTACTGTGGCTGGGACGCGGCCAGGCGCCAGTGCACCGCCATACCCCCAGGATACAACTCCAGCTTCGGGTACGACAGGGGAGCTGAATTAAACTTGCAATTAAAGTCTCCCACACAGAGAAAGTGCACTGCCTTTTTACTGTTTTTGTCTGTGACATAGGGGGGCTTATAAAGTAGAGCAGAGTATTGGTAAGGGTTCAGACCGCTACAAGGGTTGCAGGTGCGAATCCCAGTGGGGTTGGGTGCCGTTGTACCTGGGAGCATGGTACTCTACTCCATATCGACTGTTCGGACCCAATGAAGAATGATCTGCCTGCCAGATAACAAGCCACAGCTCCACTTATTTTGCCTTTTGTTTTTCCAGAGTTGCATGTCCAGGTTACAGAACGCACAGTGCATGAGAAAAGACGTCTTTGGGGGAAAGGAGTCATAGGCTTTTTTACTTGTAAAGGAGGAGAGGTGTCAGAATGTTAACTACGAGCGAAGGACAATTTCAGGTGTGTCGCTTACATGGTGGGAGAGGCTCATGGGGAGGTTCAGGGGCTGTGTCTGCTGGAATCCTGGGGGGGAAGGATACGGTTTTGGAAAAGAGGCGGACAGCTTGTCCAGCCCCCTGCAGGCGAACCACGAATCACTGGACTGTTGTCCTGTCTTTATTCCCTGCAGGTCCATCCTCCAGAACCTTGACCAGTCCAACACCTCCGTGTGTGGGGACTCTGCAGGTAAGGACAGCCCAGTTCCTGCTCCCTCCAGACCTCTGCAGTTTCTCCAACCACCCGGCCCTGTTAATATCACGAACCATTGACTTTGGAAATCTGTTGTTTGTTTGTTTGTTTTTTTTGGCCTGTTACAAAGAATCAATCCTTATGCTTTAGATTTCAGTCTGGTATGATCAAACTGCCTTACAGTGCTGGGGCCCTGGATTCGATTCCAGACCTGGGCTGCTGTCTGTGTGGAGTTTGTATGTTCTCCCTGCGGTTGTGTGGGGGTCCTCTGGGTGGTCTGGTTTCCTCCCACAGTCCCAAGAGAGGCTGGTGGTGTGCTTGGGTGTGTTGCCCCATGAGAGACTGGTGTCCAGTCTTGGGGGTACCTGCACCTGTTGCTGGCTGGGATGGACTCTGGCTGTCCTGAATTGGAAGAAGTGCTGAGAATTTTAAGGATTTTCCACCTAGTCCCACCTTGATCCACGTGTTTCTGGGATGGGCAGCAGGTTGGCTGTGACTTTCCCAACGGCTTTCTGATGTGGGTGGATGGATGGAGAGGTGGATAATCCACTTGCAAAAAGATACAAACCACAGAGAGGAAGCACTGTGGTCCAGAATAGTGTGACCTTAAACATAAGCTCCGGTGTTTTTAAGTGTTTTAGGTCATTTTTAGCCTGTCTTATCACCTCATAATAGATACACCATAGAAGTTTAAACATTTTATACGGCTTTAGTGAGCGATTTTCATCATTCGCTAGAGACAAAGCAATTAGGAATATTACAGTGTGTGTTGCTTCTTTTTTTTATGAATTTATGAGGTTATGAAAACGGTAACTTGCGCAGAAAATGCGGTGACTGACTCGGATTGTGGTTGTCCCAGATCTGAAAGCCCCCAGCACCGATCCCAAAGAGGTCCTGGTGAACCCGGACGGTCCGATCCTCCTGCCCTGCCCCGTGCGCTCCTACCACGCCTCCTACACCTGGGAGAAGGATAACTGCCAGAAGCGCTATCCCTGCTCCATCAACGGGGGGTCCTGCGTCCTGGCGCCCACCCCCGACCTGCCCCTGAAAGACGGCGTCTTCCGCTGCATGGCGCTGGAGGACGGGCACAAGGAGGAGGTCGTGTCCTACAGGCTGGTGCTCAACAGCGCCATCCCCGCCGGGCCCGCGCGGGCCTCCCTCCTCCCCTCGCTGCTCGTGGCCGCTGCCGCGCTCTGGCTGATGTAGGACCCCCGCGCCGCGCTCGGGGGGGGGGTGGAGGTAGCGCCGCCGCCGCAGAAAAACGCCCACCGGCCGTAACGAGGCCGAGCCCCGTTCACAAAGCACTCACATTGCGAATTATTAGTCAAATGCCGCTTCGAGGGGGACGCGAGGCCGCCCAAGGGGTCTTAGTTTGTGGACAGAGGCTTAAACGTAGAGGTTGTGTTTTTTTTTTTGCAAGCTTTTCATCCAGGTTCTGCCATCCCGGCCCGAGCGGTGTCTTGTGCGACGATATGAACCGCAGTATTTCTCTCTTCCCCCCCGAACCGAGACGGGCACTGACGTCAGCGATACAGGGAGGGGGGGCACGTAAAAAGGGGGGGGTAAGATGGAAAACTGGTAATTAAGCGGGTTAATTTAACCAGAGTTAAAGGGGGGCGGGGAGAAAAGCAGACTGCAGCTGTTGTGAAACATTCTGGGGGGGTGATTCTGCTGTACCTAAGGGCAGGGTTATGAAGGGGCAGATCTGTGACACTGTGGATCAGGGCTGTCAGTTTCTATAGTTAAAAAGCCTAGGTCTCTGCAGAGACTTCTTCTTGTCCACAGCGCTAATCTGAATGTAGCAGTTTGTGTCGGAACCCCCCATCACACACACACACACACACACACACAAGCCAGGCTTAGAGATTCACTGTCCCCTGAATTTTTGTTCCAACTGAACTTTCAACGACTTAACGAAAACAATCAGACACGTGGGAGAAATGACCCTTCCTTTGAGATCTCCTCTTGTTGACCCATTCAAGACACAGACACTGCAACACCTGCAGAAGAGTGACTGTAATCCTACAGCCCTGAGGTCACCATTCTGCATCTCACTTTCAAGCGCTTTTTTTTCCTAACGGGCTTGATTCCTCCCCCTGCTTGAAACACCCAGGCGCAGACTCAGACAGCGAGGTGAGAAAAGAGAAATACCGGTGAGACGGCACAGCAGTGTGGGCAGGTTGAACGCTTGTGGTGTCCTTATTGCGGAGGGCCGTGTGCTACACGGTTTAAAACCAAATGTGGTACTGACTCCGTACAGTCGGAGCCTCTTGGATAAAACCAAAAATCCTGTTTACAGTTTTGCACAAAGACGGTACGTTACATGTACACCGAGCACAAAACAGAACCACTGGTAAAAAGGGGGTGGCCTGACACCGATGCTGGAGGAGAAGACTGACACTCCAAGCCAGAGAGTGGGAAATCTGTCAGTTTTCTCTAATGGGAGGAGGGGACAGTTTTAGGGCAGCATGGTGGTGCAGCAGGTTAACACTGCTGCCTTGCACCGCAGGGACCCTGGATTCAGTTCCAGAGCTAGGGTGCTGTCTGTGTGGAGTTTGTATGTTCTCCCTGCATTTGCGTGGGTTTCCTCCCATGGTGCAAAAACCTGATAGTCGGTTAATTGACTTCTGGGAAACTTGGCCCTAGTGTGTGTGTGATCATTTCCTGTGTGGGTGGGGTCTGACACTATCATTTCCTGTGTGGGCTGGGTCTGACACAGTGTCATTCACTCTGTATCATTCCCTCTTGGTGCAGAAAGCCGTGTAAACCAGCAAGCGGTTTAGTCACAGGCACCAGTCAGCACTGGTTATAAAGGGATAACAAAGCTGCAGCACAAAGCTGCTGGTCTCTCAAGAGCAGGATTTGGAATCACTGGGCTAGAAAAAGTGCTCACTCCAAAGGTCATACTCAGGCCTGCTGAGCAGCACCGTTCTCACACAACCAAGCAACACTCCCCCGTCTGCGAACACCTCATTGTGCGTTCACTCCGTGCTTGTGCAAGTCCACCAGACTGGAAACAAACCTCGTTCAGGATCTACAGGACTTGCGTGCGAGAAAGTGTATCTTCATTGGCATGCCAAGCTAAAACCAATAACGTGTGACAGTTACAACACGAACACACGCAGCAGCACAAAAGAAGGACGCTTCACACGGCAGGCAGTTTCCTATTTCCCCATCCTGGCCTAATTGCGCAGGCAGCCCTGTGCGTGCTGCTGTACGCATCGGCAGCAAAGGTCAGGCTGTGTCATCTGTCAATCTGTCAGCACACAGCAGACAAGCACGTCTTCCATCCCATGTTGCTGTGGGAAAGGTGACAAGCATCTGAAACTAGATACACAGGGATCCTCCAGTCGGGACAGGAGCCACCTCTTTACACGAAGAGTGTTGGGTGTCTGGAACAAGCCGCTCCCGCAACGTTGTTGAAGCCGACACCCTGGCTTTCTTTAGGAAAGGGCTGGGTGGCGTCCTTTGGGACAAGAACATACTATCCTCCAAACGAGCTCCATGGGCTCACAGTGCCTGTTCCCCACTGAATGCCAAGGCATTCTCATGCTTACTAAGAGCTGAACACCATCTTTACCAAATGAGCAATGAGGTTTAATGAATTGACCCATTAAATGATTAAAAGCTCAGCTGGAACAAAAAGGGGGATCTTGTGGGGGGTTCTGAAACCCAGTATTGGCAGAATGTTTTCTGGATAAGGTTGGGGGGGGGGTCTCTGTTGTACTTAGATGGGGTGAATCTGCTATCCTCTATTCTGCCACCTGTCTTAGACTGCAGCCTCTTCACACGAGGCAGACATGACAGGGTGTTTAACCTTTCACTGGCCCAAAGCAGATCTAGATTAGGTTTGTGCAGACAGTGAATGTATACATCAGAATAGACTTGGAGTGGTTCATCCCCCCAGCACCTTCCTGCCCTCCAATCAATTAATAAAGCCCTACAGTAAGTTAATAAGTCCATATAGAACTAACAGTAAGCAGGTACGAATTTCCAAGGGGGAAGTGAAGCTTGACACTGGTGCCTGGATCGAGTGTGCTCTGAATCACCTCGTTGTCCTGTCGCTGTCTGTACATTGCACTTCCTGTCTGTTTGCCAAATCGCTCTGCTCGCTCTTTGCAACCAGTCGTAGTTCCATTCCAGACGGCCCTGCCCGCTGGCGCCCATCCTGTGTGCCAAAAGCCAGCACCCGCAGGGTCGTGGAGAGATGGGGAGACCCACACGGAGACTATTGCCAGCCAGCCAGCCAAAACCAATCGATCTACCGAAAAACCCAACCGCTTTCGAGAAGCACGATTCTTGGATGCTCAGCTTCTGAAAGGTGGGGACTTCGCAGTAAAAGGCAGAGTAATGGCCAGGCAAGTGCGGTGAAGTTGTGGCCAAAGCAGGGTGAAGCACAGAAAGATGTACAGATGCACAGAGTGTAGCAAGGGAGAGCTGTTCTAAGGAAAAGTGGAACCGTGATCTGCATTCTTACCACGGTAATCCACAAGAGGCATCTGCAGATCTTCCTGTCTTTCCTGAACCTCCTCTTTCTCCTACATGTATCTCTTGGGAGTAGTCTTTACATGGAAATTTTCAGATTTGATTATCAGAGCACTGTATCTAACCCCAGGTTTCTCATTACTTTATGAAACGGTCAGGGTTTTTCAGTGATGTCTCCTTTAGGTTTATGTACACTCATTCATTCCAGCAAGTGGCAGATGTTTACAGAACATTTACTCCTTTTAGACAAGAGTTTCCCAGTCCTAGAACCTGCAGGCCACACACACACACCTGCTTCTATTTGCTCCAGCTAACCTAACACAATTGAACGCTTCATTGACTTAATAATGCAATTCTTTGGACTGTTTTTACCTCTTAAGCATGTTGGACATGGTATTTTATTGAACTGTTGCATTTCATAAGTAACAAACTTATAAACTTTTGAATAGAAAAAAAAGCCTTGCAAACTATTTCAATGGAGCAGCTTGTTAGCTGGATGAAGGCTTAGGTTAACCAATTAATCCCGTCTGGGGGGGAAAACAGCAGACGTCTGGGCCTTCATATCCAGGATTGAGATTCCCTGGATTTAAAATACAAGCTGCGGAATACATTGGAAACTGCAGGAGACACGGCAGAGAGCAGCCCCCGTACATACTAGTGCTGAGGTTGACACTACCCTGTGCTCAGTAAAGCCCGTCTGAGGTGTTACTCAGCTCCAAAGCAGGAATGTTTTAGTCACTGTAAAACACACTGGCTGTGTGCGCATAGTCTCTGAACCATCACATTTGCCAAAAGCTTGGGAAAGCTAATCATGCCTCTTCATGCATATGTACTTTTGTATAATTTTTTAAAAGAGTATTTATGAAATATAAATATATGTAAATGTGAAGAATCAAAGAATGTTACTATTGGATTTCCCTTTACCAACCATGGTTAGTAACTGAATTAAAAGTATTAATTAAAGGCTGATTTTGGGATTGTTTTGTCTTTATTTTGAGAAAATAATTAAAAGAACCGCCTGATCAGTTGCCTTTTGGCAAGAAACTCACGGAGAGAAACGGGGGGGTGCAGATGTGCTCCTCGGCCACGCCCACTTGTCAGCATTTCAGCCAATAGGAGCAGAGGATGGTCTTTCACTGATGTCATGGCAACCTTACAGACGTCTGGGAAGTTGCAGGACTCATGATCACGCTGAGGACTCCAGCTGCCACCCAGCCGACCCCCGCATCAGGAGCCCATCCACAGCTGATAGCAGTGTCACTCAGGCTCAATCCAGCAGCATACATCTTGCCGCGGAATCAGAGCCAACAGCTTTCCAGACTGAGCGTTTCTCTGGTCCAGGTCAGAGGTGATTGCCAAAATAGCATAAGATATGCAATTTAATAATAATAATAATAGCCAATTTACCGCCCAATCTGCTGGTTGAGCAGCCCTGTCTAGGGCTTATTTGTCACAATCACAGACGTTTTGGAGCTGGATAGATTTGGGGAGGCCCAGGCTTAGTAGTGTAATTCTCCGTTGCCTGGGGAAGAAGAAAAAGCCGGAATTGCCCAGGAGTTCCTAGGAAAGTGGAGTCAGGAGTGGCCCTGAAATTCCTTGGAAGGTGGAGTCAGGAGCTGTGGCTTGATGCTAGTGTTGCCCAGATCCTAGGAAAGTGGAGTTAGGGGGTGTGTTGGTCACACCAGATAGGTGCTAGAATTTGTTTTAGTTGGCCTGCTAAAATTCTGAAATTCTGCATCACAAAAATAGAAAGCGATTATTATATTCATAAGGCAAATATAGTGAGATTCCAAATGAAATTAAATCACCTATGTTATGTTATACTTGATCTCTTACCAAGTCTTTTACCATACATCTAGAAACATTTTCTCCAAAACCATGTTCTCGATGGCAGTGTTAGTCCAACATATAAAAAAAATAATTTTCTTTGCTACAGTGTGGATATGTTGTAAGTGCTCCTTTCCAAAAACTAAATTAAAAATAGTCACAAAACAAAAATATAAAACTGCCAGCAGCGAAATAAGCAACATTCGTTCTGCCATTGTCAGACAATTGTCATTTCTGAAGAGGGAAAAAGTCGGGGAAAAAACAGGCACTGCATTGGGCGCCTATTGTCGTCCATACTTAGCGTGGGGTCCTTCCTAGTCGGTGTCGCGCTGTGTTCTTACGTTCCACGGTGAACTTACCTTGCTGCAAAATACACACGCTGCTGATTTCAACTTTAATGTCACTGGACGGAACCAGTAACTGTAAATAAATACAAATTCCGGGGATAGAGGCAGGGAAAAAAAGTAACACGGTAGGAGGACGCCATGTGGGGCTGGAGTCGATGCGCCCTTGACGGTTTGATCCGGGACTTCAGTAAAGTGCTGGTATCTCCGGTTCGGAACTTGTCGCAGTCAGTATGCAGGGTAAGTCGATTCTGCGTGTTTTTTTGGTTATATTTTTTTTAATCTGACATTATACGAATCTTTATGAATCGCCACGTGGAAATCGAATCGTTTGCTTGCCTTGCTAGTATGGGATGCAAACATTCTGAAAGAAATCTGTGTCGCACGATGGGTGTAATTTTGAGTTCCTAATTTTGTTGGCAGCGTATAGCATAAATATTTGGTTCTGGTGGTCGTATTTACAAAAACATTAACAATCGTTTACTTTTCAGATTATCAGCGTGCATACCCAGAATTCGCCAGGTGATGACTTTACCCCCATATCTTGCACGAAATTAGAGCCTTTTTGTCTCCTGCTATTTCTAACCGTAGTCCACACTGTTAACCAGTCACGTTTATAACGTGACTAGACTATTCTTTAAGTAATGAATTTTTAAATCCAAATACATAAAACCTAAAGTTTACGACTCCAGCCGTAACAGAATGGCCATATATACTATGACTCATCTAGAGCTAGAGGGAACGTCTGATTCCCACGCACAAGATAATAATAATAATAATAATAATAATAATAATAATTGCTTACACTTATATAGCGCTTTTCTGGACACTCCACTCAAAGCTCTTTACAGGTAATGGGGTCTCCCCTCCACCACCACCAATGTGCAGCATCCACCTGGATGATGCGACGGCAGCCATAGTGCGCCAGAACGCTCACCACACATCAGCTATTAGTAGAGTAATGAAGCCAATTCATAGAGGGGGATTATTAGGAGGCCATGATTGGTAAGGGCCAATGGGAAATTTGGCCAGGACGCCGGGGTTACACCCCTACTCTTTTCGAGAAACGCCCTGGGATTTTTAATGACCACAGAGAGTCAGTTTTACGTCTCATCCGAGGGACGGTGCCTGTTTACAGTATAGTGTTCCCATCACTATACTGGGGCATTAGGACCCACGTGGACCACAGGGTGAGCGCCCCCTACTGGCCCCACTAACACCTCTTCCAGCAGCAACCTTAGTTTTTCCCAGGAGGTCTCCCATCCAGGTACTGACCAGGCTCACACCTGGTGAGCTTCAGTGGGTTACCAGTTGTGAGTTGCAGGGTGATATGGCTGCTGGATTGAGATAAATCTGGATATTGTAAAATGCTTTCCTCTGTTTTTCTACTTTAACCACTCACACAGTTTGTGAGTGATATTTTCCAGTAACTTGTTTACTTTTTACTTTTGTGCTTTTTCCTGTAGTCTTTTACAATATCTGTCTCCCAAGAAGTGGGTTCAAAAGTCGTGGGAGCCAGAGTTGCAGGCCCCTGTGTTTGCTGATGCCTCAGTATCATTGCAGAAATGGCTGGACAAGATCCCTTGGATCAAGCAACCAGACATGGCGTGGTCACGCCTGCAGCGCAGAAGGGGCTCTCTGTTCCAGCTCTTTCTCTCTGTGACAGCAGCTCTAGGCCTCGCCTCGGGTTTCTGAATCGGTTGCAGCTTGTGCCCAGGGTGGTCTGATCGCTGGCTCTTCTATTCCTGTGCAGCAAACAGTGGTTGTGGAGCGCTGGTGGCAGGTGCCGTTGTCGGAAGAGGGACGCCCCCCCAGGCTCCACCCCCGGAGGCACCAGGTGTACCGATTGGTGGAGGACACCAAACACGGCCCCAGGGAGAAGCTGGAGCTCATCCTGACGCAGACAGTGCCCAGTAGGTAGCCGACATCACGCTCGGCACAACCCTCCCCCCCCCCCCCCCCCCCCGCCCTGCTGGAGATCTGTGTTCTGAGAGCCCCCTAAAGAAGCCCCCCGTGGTGTCGTGCTTGTTTGCAGAGCTGGGGGGCCGCGGGGACGTGGTGTTTGTGAAGAAGTCCCTGGGCCGGAACAAGCTGCTGCCCGAGGGCCTGGCCGTCTACGCCTCTCCGGAGAACAGGCAGATGTTTGAGGAGGAAAGGCGGGTGAGGGCGTCTGCCTAGTGTCGTACCCGGGTCGCTGTGTGCCGTGGGCACGCAAGTCCAGCCCTCGAGGGCCGGAATCCAGCAGGGTCTGCAGGTCTCCAAGTAATAATAATAATAATAATAATTCCTTACACTTATATAGCGCTTTTTCTGGACACTCCACTCAAAGCGCTTTACAGGTAATGGGGTCTCCCCTCCACCACCATCAGTGTGCAGCCCCACCTGGATGATGCGACGGCAGCCATAGTGCACCAGAACGCTCACCACACATCAGCTATCAGTGGGGAGGAGAGCAGAGTAATGAAGCCAATTTATAGAGGGGGATTATTAGGAGGCCATGATTGGAATGGGCCAATGGGAAATTTGGCCAGGACGCCGGGGTACACCCCTACTCTTTTCGAGAAACACCCTGGGATTTTTAATGACCACAGAGAGTCAGGACCTCGGTTTTACGTCTCATCCAAAGTCATCAATAGCTCAAGACCTTTAAAAAAGTGTTATAATCTGATCAATGTCATAATCTGTCATAATCTGATCAATGAAGTCATTAAGAGGTGACCAGGGTGGGGGAAAAACTGTAAACTTCCAGGAGTGGAGTTGTGCACCACTGCTTTAAGTCCTCTGATTGTTCAGATCCTAAGCAGAGGGCACTTCTGTTGTCTCTGTGGCTTCCCTATCACTCCGATTCAGTTATTTCCTGTTTCTTGTTGACTCAGTCCCCTGGACAGATGGGCAGTACAGTCGAGTGAGTAGCTGTTCTGCTGCCTTGTTACAGTGTCTTCCTGTAGAAGCGCCCTAGAAAGTGCTGCCCTCCTTTCTGCTTATGTAGGGCTTCTTTCTTTCATCAGTCCACTGTATGCACTCATCCTTGCGTTTGGCCCTGCACACGAACCGGATCGGACTGCCGTGCAGTGGGACTCTGTCGCTGTCTGGAGTGCGGGGGCACAAGTGTCCTGACGCTGTGCTCTTGTTGTTTCTCTGCAGAAACTTTGGGAGGGGAAGCCGGAGGAACGGGTCCAGACGCGCACTGGAGAGCTGGTGAGTGGGCTGTGAGCCGGGCGGGTTTCGTCCCGCGTTGCGGACGTGCTGCACGCTGATACCCCCCCGTGTCCTTAATAGACTGGGACAGCACACTGATACCCCCCTCATCTCCTTAATAGACTGGGACAGCACACTGATACCCCCCTCATCTCCTTAATAGACTGGGACAGCACACTGATACCCCCCTCATCTCCTTAATAGACTGGGACAGCACACTGATACCCCCCTCATCTCCTTAATAGACTGGGACAGCACACTGATACCCCCATATCTCCTTAATAGACTGGGACAGCACACTGATACCCCCCTCATCTCCTTAATAGACTGGGACAGCACACTGATACCCCTATATCTCCTTAATAGACTGGGACAGCACACTGATACCCCCCTCATCTCCTTGCCACACTGGGACAGCACACTGATACCCCCCCATCTCCTTAATAGACTGGGACAGCACACTGATACCCCCCATATCTCCTTGCCACACTGGGCCAGTGCCCAGAGCTGGTGGAAGTGGTGAAGAGGTGGTGGGGGCGCTTCTGTTGTGGCCCAGCGGGTTCAGGGGGATGCCAGGGGCCCTGTGACGTTGTGTAATCCTGGGGCGTGTCTGTGCCCGCAGACGGTGCAGTATCTGAAGCGGTGCCATTTGGAGGTGGGGATGAAGAACAATGTGAAGTACGAGCTCACCAAAGAGATCGTGTGTCGCCAGCTGCTGAGGAGGGTGAGGCAGAGGAAGATGGGTTTGTCTTTAAAGTACTTTGTTAAAGTTTACCATGGGGATGATCTCCAAGGAGCTTGCCTAGTGGGAAGGACGGCAGCTGCTGTCTATATGATCGAGCAAGAGCTTCAATCCCACTACTCAGCAGGGCAGTTGCTACACCTGGCCTGTAGGGGGAGCTGTGTTTCACATGACATTGCTATTCATGTCAAGTTCTATTGTCCTGCAGAACAATACAACCATTAAAAAAAGAACATCAACAAAGTCTTTGGGGAAAACAATACTTCAGGTGATAAGAGAAGAATTTTCCATTGTTTTACAGTGAGGTTGTGGAGGGAGTGTCAGATGTTACTTACTTTGCTAAGGGCTAAAATTCAAGGGCAGGAATAGGAGGAATTTCAGTTTGAAAGGAGCACGATAGCCTCTCTCCGGGCATTGTCCTTCTGTCCTCAGTGGGAGGCTCTGTCTGATCTCTCTTTCCCTTCTGCAGCTTGGGGTGTTTGTGCCTCCTCACGCCCTGAGGTTGCCCGATGAGCCTATCACCCGGTGGGGGGAGTACTGGTGTGAGGTCACGGTAGGTCAAATCCCGTGTGTCCTTGATTGGGGGGTGGGAGGAGGCTCGGTTCTGGGGTCGGCCAGCGACGGCTGCCTCTCTCTCCCCTCCCCCCCCCCGGAGGAACTTCCAGCATCCCCTGCCTTTTTTATCTGGAAAGAGCTGGCAGACTGTGTGCGTGCTGTAAATCATTTGCCATCCCTGAATTCCACAGCGGCTACAGTTCGCTGGAGACGCCAGAATTAGGAGCAGCACAAAAACACCAAGTGCCTCCCCAGCTACACAGAGCAGGGAGAGGCTGCCTGTTTTGGTGGGAGTCTGGTTCCACCAGTCACGCAGATCTTATAACCTTTGCACTGTGAGATAAGAAAACCAGCTCCTCCAGACACCATGACAAGACACAGAACTCCACTACAAATCTGATGGGGCACAGCTGAAGGCTGTATTAAAGGGGAGCTGCAGGGCTGTCTTTATAGTTGGGGGTTAGAAAGAATGGGCATTGATGAGGGCATTTCAAACCTCAATGAAGGTAAAATGCACACATTAACTTGTAAAACCTTCCATTTACCTAAAAAAAAAGACTAAATTTCCAGGTATGTGCAGCACCACGTTTTGCAATTCAAAACAAGGCAACCAAACGTCTTGAAGCCAAGAGCAATATTTCAATTGGATTACAGACAGTTTTGCCAAGAAAATGCTACTTGTTAACTCTGCATGCAGATCACATTTGGAACATTTCTGCGGTGAAATATCTGGTGTACAGCCTGTACTTATTCGCTCGTACATCACAGTACATTAGTCATTACAGTGACTAGTGAGCAGGAAGGGCTGCCTCACGTCACAATTGGCACAAAATGACGACTTACAGTGCTTTCACAAAGTGCACAATTTTGTGCCTAATTCTGAATTTGTAAAAATGTGCGATACCATCAATTTATTTTATTACTGAGATTTATTAACTGGCCTGTGAAACTGCAGTTCCCCTTTAACACTCCAACCGTCTTAACATTCTCTAAAAGATTTGTGTGCAAACACTGACATATGTACCTTACAACCTGGTATCTGGAACAGAAAGGCAGACCCAGACAACTGGCTGTCCCCTCAGTTGCTAAGTTAATAGTATAAAATATATGAAGAAAAGTATAAGTGTAAGCTTAACAATATTGAGGCTGAAGTAAATATCCAAGAAAACTACAGAAGGCACATGTCTTGTTTAGAAAGATATTTATAAGACTGATGATGACACGTGCTGTATTTCATTATAGTGTGCAATGCCAGTAAATTTCAGATATAAAAGAGCGATTTAGATCTCAACCCATGTGAATTTCTCTGTCTCTGCAAATTCATTCCCCTTGTGGTCGGACAAAGGTGTTTGATAAATCCGCCCACACACTTCATTTGGAATGAAATAGTAACCGTACTCGCTTTAAAGCAAAAGAGTTAAAGGATGCTGGAGGTTCCTGCATTAAATACCCTAAACTATAACCGTGCTTCGTAAAGATGTAATATCTTTATCGGTACATTTAATTTCCATTGGAATACATTTTAATGAGACGATAAGGCCAGGCTTGCATACATAATGTTTATAGCACCTCCTGCTGGCCGACGTGAGGGCCTGCAAGGATAGTGCAAAGCCAATGGAGCTTGTCCCTCCTGCCATCAGACTGTTTTCCTAATGTTCCTCTGTGGCAGAGGAGCCCCACCTGGCGCACTCCACTTCTGTCTGTGCTTAAGGCTAATTGTAAATTTTCCATTCTGCACTGACTGGCCAGATTTTTAGAACCACATCACTGCATGGGCCTCTGCCTGCAGCAAGACCCCCACTAGGCCAACCAGTGGCACTGTGGCTAAGGATCTGTGCCTGTGGCATCCTACTCCATTGGGCCCCTGAGCAAGGCCCTTCACCCCAGCTGCTCCAGGGGGGCTGTATAAATGGCTGACCCTGCGCTCTGACCCCCAGCTTCTCTCTCCCTGTCTGTGTGTCTCATGGAGAGCAAGCTGGGGTATGTGAAAAGACAAATTCCTAATGCAAGAAATTCTACATGGCCAATAAAGTGATCTTATCTTATCTTAACTGGAGACGTGCAGCACAGTTGAGGTTTCAGTGAGGGTCAGGGCTTTGGACCCGTAACTGAAAGGTTGTGGGTTCGAATCCCCGGTGAGACTCCCTCCAAGGGTGCTGTTGCACCCTTGAGCAACGTACGTCACTCAAATCATCCCAATAAAATACCCAGCTGCATAAAATGGGTGCAATTTTGGATAAAAGCATCAGCCAGATAAAACACCATGTGTATGTTGATGTGGGAACTGAGATCTGGGGAGTTGTGCTGCCGCTGAGAGCCTGTCAAATTGAAAGGGAGTTTCTAATGTTTCGGCCCACCAGTGTGTGTATATATACATATTCCAAGCAGTCATAAAGCAGAGCGGAAACTGTTTGTCTAGATCTGTTTATAAACCGTGCTGCTTTGAAATTGCCATTGAATAAATATCGCGCAACAGACTGGGCCGTTCCAGTTCCTGCTGGCGGCAGGGTCTGGTAAATAAGCCGGCAACAGGTGCTGGATGGATCCTTGCTTGTTATCTGGTTTTTAAACAAATCTGCATTGAGGAGGGAAGGCATTTCAAAAGAGAAAGGTAAATGTTTACCTTCGGGTCCCCTGGGGTGGGGGGGGTACCTTTGTTTCCCAAGAGTCCTCGTTGTAGCAGCACGCTTCTTTAAAGCACCCCCCCCGCCCCCTCCAAATAAAATAGAGAGGAGGGGGCCCAGCAGGGAGACGGCAACACCTGAAGTGATCGTTCTGTCTCTCGCTGTTCTTTCCTGGCACGCAGGTGAACGGCCTCGAAACCGTCCGCATCCCCATGTCCGTGGTCAACTTCATGAAGCCCAAGACGCGCGCATACAAGAACTGGCTGAAGAAGGAGCAAGCAGAATCCCAGGATTCCAATCCGGATGAGACTGGGAAAGAGGACTCTTGATTGGGATGGTGGGTGGGGTGGGGGGGGTGTCTGCCCTCACCCCCACACCTCCTGGCCTGGTGGCCATAACAGGGTACAAGCTTGTAGGCTGTGTAGAACAGCTGTGTACACGGTTATCCACTTCTGGACTTGTGTGATGTAGGTCTTGTAAAAGCAGCAGTGCAGAGCTCTAGTCCAGTAGTACTTTAACTAGTAGTTAAACCACACCGGAAACAAAGGTCTTATCACTCTGTCAGAATGTGCGCTGTGCAGTTCAGGTCACAACCTCTGAATTAAAAGTTAAAATTGTATCGACTGCGATTCCTCCTTCATTAGGGGAAGCTGATCCGCCTTTATTTCAGTTCTGATGATGATCTTTGGATTTGCACCCGTGTCACAGCTGGCTGAGGAAGCGTGGGCTGGCCGGGGGAAGCCGAATAGTGTTGCGCAGTGTTCGGAAGCCCCTGCAAGGTGAGCTTTGTCCACTGGAGCCGGCGTAACACTGAAATGCTTCCCCACCCCAGCCTCTGCTCCTCGTTTTCTTACCTATTCTTGCAAAGCCCTGGGTCCCTTAAGAGGATGAATGAAAATATCTCATTCCTGAGTCCAAAAGAACGGGGGAGAGATGCTGCAATGTTTTGACTGCAGGAAGTGAATTTTATCACAGCTTCCTCGGCTCTTTGTTTTGTCTTGGCTGATGAGTGCAGCGCTCCAAGAAGAGAGGTCTTTGTTTCTTGATTTTTTTTTTACCAGAAATGTTCCACCTTCCAGAATTCCACATCTCGGGACGCGCTGCTTTTGCAATGCAGCTCAATTGTCACGAATTGAGAACTTGGCAGCTACCACGTTGTACCCAGAGATTACACAAAAGGGCGCAGCTCTTGTCCTCGAAGAAGGGATGGGTTATTTTTTTCTCTCTCCGCGCACAGCTTCGCCCGAGATCGATCTGTTTTAGTTTCCTGTAAGCTCTGCGGGATGTAGTGTTTACAGGGAGAATACGAGGAGTCCGTGTCTCCTTAAAAGTCCCAATTTGTGATGATGAATCTACCAACTGAGGTTTGCAATACGGAAAGATGCTTTTCCAAACCCTCTGTGTCCAGCTTAGGCTGAAAGATGCCCAGGACAGCTCCTAGTCGCTTACAGAAGCGTGGAGGGGATCAATAACTGCAGAAATGTCTGTGCAATAACACATAAGTATCTTCTTGTAATGCTGACTACGGTAGTGATAATGTACGCAACACTGTGAAGGCGCGGTGTATCCCCTTAAAAGTATTTACTTGGAGCCAGTCGGAAACACGCACCGATCAATACAGAAATTGAAAATGTATGGAAAACGAGCTCCGATAATCCTAACCTCATGGACAAAGTAATCGCTTGGAACACAATTACTTGCGCCACTTTTAGATCACTGTTATCTATGTAATGGGCCAGACGCGATGGAATTAAACCAACAGCTCAGATAGGGGCTGTGTGCTTTAGAGTATACATACGACTCGTGACGCAGCGAATATACTGTAAATATACTTACAGGGCTGTTCTGCGTAACAGCTCTTCTCTGAACATCATATTGTGTTGGGATGTTCAGTGGAAGAGCGAGGATCTCGCAAATGGAAATAACAAAAATGAATTATTGCAGTCATAAAATATTGAACTCTTCTGATAATCCTTGTCTACCCTGTGGAGCGTTAGGAATCGATACTCAGGTTATCTCCCCGTGACAAACGTGAAAGCGGAGCGCACCCCAGTCCGAAAACTACATTTATAACTTGATTTCACCCCCGTTTATGACCTAAACGTAAGAAGAGAGAGAAATACTTGTGTAAGCTGCCAAGACAAATGAATAGGTCGACCCCTTTTTTATCTTACTTCATTTAATGTTTAATTCGCGATATATGTGTCAATATTTCACTAAAGCTGCGTTCTGCGCCAGTTGTGTCCATTCACTGGCTGGCCAGGAAGTGGTGGTACGACCTGTGTTTTTACTATTGCGTGCACAAAGCCCATGTTTTGTACCCTACAAATCATTTTAAATGATATGCTTAAGCGCAGGTATCCGCCTCTCAGCCCAGTGTTGATATGGTTCTTTTCCTTACGCCCTAGTCCGGCTGGAGTCTGCGTCGTTTAGTCCTGGCTGTTGGGAGCAAGTTACTGGTTTCAATTAGCTGTTTGTCATATCCCCGCCCCTCCCTCGGCCTCGGCGCTTGGCGTCTTTCCAGTCTGGAGTAATAAAATTGAAGCCGACTTCAATTCCGGGCGGTAGGGTTGCATTCCTGTTTTGTGTTCGGGTGGAATAGCACGGCGTATCTCCGTCTTCGGGGCTACTGACTGTGGGAGGTGCGGAGTCGTGAGGTTCTGCGCGCACCTGGAAAAGTTTGCCAGACCTCAAGACGAAGGAGCGCCGTCTGGCAGTGCAAGAATACCGTCTTCACATTTCAGCCGCTGTGCTGAAATGAAAGTCCCTTTCTTTCACCCTCCGAAGGCCGGGGCAGTTCAGTTCAAGGTAAGTGAGCTGAAGAACCGTTAAACGTGTCCAATTTCTTTAAAAAAATCTCCACAAATGACGTTGCGCAAAGCTGAGCGAGACAAAAGCTTGTTGGTGAATAAACGTAAGCTTGCTGTTAAACTTTTGTATTGAGCGTTTAGAATAAGCATTTTTTTTAAAGAAACGAGCACAGAAGAAATTGTAATTGTTTATTTACACGATATCTTGAATAGTCAGACTGGGTGCGAGCTGGTTACTATGAGGTTAATTATAAACCTACATGGTCTGCCCAGCAAGCAAGGTTAGAATATTGCTTTTGCTGGGTTGTGTGCTTTTATTGTCAAAAGCCCTGGCGACACCTTATACAATGTAAAAGTCCCGATAGCAGTGCATAAAAACTGATTGGTTTGAGAGGAACAGAACACGATGTGTAACAAAATACAGAGTCCATCGGAAAATATAACGTTTTGCTTTTGATAAGAGTTTTCTTTTCATTACCGTACATTCCTAATACAGTATGTATCCTAATACATGTCTAAGGGCATTTAATGCCATTATTTTCTTAAGAGACAGGTTTATCCAGTTTTTAATTTTACAATCTGAAAAATTCGCCTTAAGTAAGTAAACATGAGTTTCATGCAGCTCGTTAATGAAATTGCAAACAATACTGGTACACCCTGTATGAACAAAACTATATATATATATAAATGACCTACTGTATGTTTACATGGGAAGCACACTGCGTACCTATCCGGACTCTTGCAGGAGTGATGCAGTTTGCTCATTCAATATTGGGCACTGTCGCCATTGTGAATGATAGCCACTGTTTAACACGCAGTACAGTATGCCTTATGGCACAGCTGGCTCACTAAATATCAGGGGAGTCACTTCTACCTCAGACCCCCATGGACTGATTTCCCCCTGTTTCTTCCGATTATGACAGTTGCATTAAACGGGACGTTAAGAAGGTATCGACAATATGTTTAATATGTTTTATTGTTTTTGCTGTTGTTTTTTTTAATCTGGGCTGCACTGGAGCAAATTCCAATCTTCTTTGTTGACATGGCAATAAAAAGTATTGGACTGAAATTGAATTGTGTTTAATGAGCCGGCTGTGTTGCACTCAATCCATGCTCCTTGAATAGGTGCTTTGTGTTTCCCAGAGAGTCTCAGCGGTCTGGGTCGGACTTGGCGTGGTCTGCCATGCCCGTGTGGTAGCTAGTAGTTCATTGAAGCCAGCATCTCACCCAGCTGTTTCTCGGAGGAATTCAAGGAGTCACATTGTTCCCCCCTCCCACCCCCCTCTGCGCAAAGGAGCGCTTCGTGTTCTCCATTTTCAGTGTACTTCAGCGTAGTTTCCTCTTGTTCTCTCTGGTTCTTGTTTTAAGGAAAGCGATTGATAGGACCTTCAGATCTTTTAGTTTCAAACAAGCAAACAGGGGGAAAAAATAGCCTCTTTCTGCTTGTGTCCTTTCTACTGTTTGACAGGAGTGCACAGCGCACATTCAGAGCTTCCTTAAACGTGGACAAGAAGCTGAATTGTCTCCCCTCTCATGCAGACAGCGCTTTGGACAGCCTGCCTGTGTTTCCAGGGTCAGAGAGGGGATACTCTTCCCATTGGTGTTCCCTGATCTCATTTCCCCACCAGGTCCGAAGCCCAGCTGTGTCAACACGATTACGGGCTGCATTCCTTCCGTCACACGGGCTTGGCTGCTGCCAGTGAGTCCCAGTGGGCTGCCAAAACAAGAAATTGCTTTTCAGATTCTTGAGCTAGCACGCCAAGTTTGTTTAAGGCCGTAATAAAAATCTGCCTGTGCAACTTGGACATAAATATAAACTGAGAATCCCAGAGGACTAGATACCAGAAAGCAGAGACCTGGCATAAGTAAATGGGCTTTGATTTAAATTGTATTACAAGACTATAGATTTATATCAGTAGGAGGTGTGAGAACATCTTACTACGGAAAGTTTATCTGCTTGTCCTATTCCAGTTCACAATATCTGGAAGACTTAACAAGTCGTAGTAAGGGTTTTGGAAATATAGTCAAGACTACACTACACAGTGGAGGGGGTGTTGAATCATTGCAGAGATCACATCGTGGGAGTATTACGAGTTTTTAATATAGAGTAACATCTGTGTGTGATCGTGACCAGCCAGCGCAGTCAGGGAACTGGGCTGTGTGACGGAGCTCTTCCCGAGCAGCTGGTGAATCTTGCAGGGTGTCGAGGGCTGCTCTTTAGTCGTTATTGTCCAGCTTAATCATAGCAACAGGACATCGGAGCCCGGATGAAAAAGCGCGTCTTGTGCTGGATCTGGAAGCCTTGGTGTGAGGGAGGCAGTGATGCGCTCCCACTAAGAAAGGGAATGTAGCCCCCCCCTTGCTCGGTGGTATTTCAGTTCAATTCTGTCTTTGACGGCAAGAGTTAAAGTTGAATTTCCAGCCGGAGGAGAGCCCTGTACACTGCCTTCTCTGCTTAAAAGCACTGTTTGCCTTGACAGTCTCAGAGATGCTGATTTTTGGGACCTCAGACCTGTCCTGTGCTGAGTAAGAAGTGGATTACGATCACCATATTAATCTAGAGATTGTGGTCTGTAGGCCCCTATTCTCACCCTGTTTAATCTGAGAGAAAAGCTTGTTACAGTTGGGGAAGCTGCAAGCAGATCCACTGAATTGTTTTTCCCTAGACTGTAGCATCATTCTGATTTTCACACCTGCATCTTAAATAACAGGATTGTATCCAGATAACCAGATGGAAACGTCATCAGATCTAACCGGCTGGCGGCCTCATTGCCGTCCAGCTGCTAAAGACAAAGCACGAATGTGGATGAAAACTGATTTAGAACACCAGCAGACTTGGCTGTCTAAGAACACTCCACACTGCATGGAGTTACTGCATAAGAACAGAAGGCTTGATGGGATAGCTTGTTCCACACTCCTACAACCCTTTGTGTAAAGAACTGCCTCATCTTCATGGTTTTCAGCCCATACAGTTTCCTCTTGTTTCACTGTTAGGTTTGAAATGAGCTGGTACAGTAATGGCTCTTCCACGTGTCTTTGAGTATGAAACTCAGAATCTTTTAAAACACCCTTGCCTTAAGCCTGTGCAGTACTATGCATTTTCTCCGTTCAGATTTCCACTGATTCAGGATTTGATGAATGTTTTTTTTTTTCCCCTGCAGGTAGTTTTTTCTTGGCATGGTCCCAAGGAGAAAAAAAAAGGTGCAGAGCATGACGCAGCTGAAGGGGAGGTCTGAGTAAGGGGAGAAACAGCAGGAAAAAAGGTGAGTGATCTGCGTTGTGCGTAAGAGTGCGAACTGTTCCCCCTGGCTGTCACGAGGAAGCTTCTACAACAGTCGCCTGTTTCGTAACTTCGGAGACAATCGGGCTTCGTTGTGTTGGGGTGGGGGCAGTAGATACTGTGACTCCGGGAAAGAGCAGAAATATTTCTTGTGCAATGGGATTGGGGGGGTGAATTTTTTCCGCTGCTGGTGGAAAATTAACCAAAGAAAACAAGGAAACGTTCTAAAATACCCAGCGCTTGTGCCAAGACCGTGTTCGGCTAAGACTTGGAACTAAAGAGGCCTGACATGAGTTACTCAGGTCGGTGCCTCAGGTTGTTGTGTGTCAGTGTTTTGCCTTGCAGCACGGCGAGGTTGTTGGGTTCCGGCTTTTGTTTTCTGGCACAATAAATGATGCAGAATTTCAGATATGTTACATAAAATATGGAAATGTCCACAGATCCCAGGTTTTACTGTAGTCCTTTTTATAATAAGCTTGAATATGCCGTCATGTGGTCTGATTTAGATTTAGCCATCTTATTGGAGAATTCTTATTCAAATTGTCGGAGAACAGTGGTTTTGCATGCAAAAAGGCAGAGGTCTTCTGCAAGGCAAAGTTAATCTTGCAGAAGCATGACATACAGGAGGGCTTTAAGTGGATTTAATGCAGTTCCTGTTTTGGCAGACCTCTAGGAATCTTGGTCAGTCTTGACCCCTGACCTATGACCCCTGCCTCCCTGTGCATGCCAGCCTAACTTTAAGGTCAGCCCTGGCATTTTCCTTGCCCACCGTCCCATCTTCTGCTCTTCGGCGGTTCGATAAGAGTGGTTCTCAGCTCAGCCCTCAGAATCCAGAATGCCGCAGGCCTCTTAAATTTACACAGTACTCCAGGCCACATAAAAGTAAAATTCAACTGGGTCAGGTTTAGCATGTCTCACTATCTGTTTTAATATGATTCCAAGGTTGATTCTCAGTGGCGTGGAGCTGCTTCAAACCTGGAGTTAAACCCTAGGGAAAGCAGCATGGATCCCCCTGTTTTAGAATATCCATAAAGGATGAGTATCAGGCTGTTTTGACTAAATACTTAATGCAGCAAAGAGCAATACTGCAGACCCTCCAACAGAAGACTATATGCCCAGGTTGTATATTGTGGGATGAGGGGTAGTGTGAGAAATGTAAAATGTGGGGGGGTTTGGGGGGGTCTGGAAATGTCACTGGAAGGTTGCGGGTTCAAATCCCGGTGGGATAGCTGTGCTGTGTAATGGGTAAGAATGTAAGCTTCTGCGAAATAAATAGTAAGAAAGTGACCAGCTTTCTTAAAACAAATATGCTCATCACTTGTAACTCAGGGAGTTTAAAGCTTTTGATTTGCGAATGAGGTGCCATGGTTCCTTTCAAGCTCTTTATTTTTTTTAAAGAGTGGCAATATAGTAAGTAAGTGCCTATATAGTAAGAGGAGAATTTATCCTGGAGAAGCGGGTTCAGGGATGCTGGGTAAAAAGAAAACCTCTCCTAAAGAGAACCAGGGTTTCACCTTGCAGGTGAAAAACTTGGGACGAAAATTGGAAGGAAATAGTTTGGATCAGTCCAGCAAGTTAATTTTAGCTGAAATAATTGAGTGCCGAAATCCAGGATTCTAGGCTCGTCTGAAATCCATCTGTTTGTCCAGTACAGGGTTGTGGGGGAGCTGGAGCCTATCCCAGCAAGCAACAGGTACAGGGGAGGGTACCCCCTGGCTGGGACGCCAGTCCATCACAGGGCAACACACACACACACACACACACACACACACACACACACACACACACCAGGGCTGGTTTTCCCTGAAGCCAGTTGGCCTACCAGCATGTCTTTGGCCTGTTGGAAAGAAACTGGACCCAGAAAACCCACAAGCACATGGGGAGAACATGCAAACTCCACATAGACAGCACACCTGGTCCAGAATTGAACCCGGGACCCCAGCACTGCGAGGCAGCAAAGCTATCCACTGCACCCGCTTGTCAGAAATATAACTTTAAATTCTAGTGTTCTGCCCAGGGGACGTACGCTGTGGTTTTCAGCCGCATTTGGATCTCAATCTGAAGCGTGGGAGAGAAGAGGACAAAGCTTCAGCTTAGAAGGATTTCCCTCCCCTATGTTCCAGTTAGAAAATCTCTTTCCTTGTGGTTCTGTGTCGCAGGGCTTTCGATGTGAGAATAGCGATCTCTCCACATCTTGTTTCCTGTTCCTCACCTCCACTATCACATTCTCAAGTTCTGACTTTTTCCAGGACATACGTTCACTTTTTACGAGCATTTAACCCAGGGAGTTCGTCATCCATGATTGTGACCTCTCGCGGTTATCTCTGATGTCTTTTCCTTGCCAGCCATTAAGTGAAGGTGATCAGGCACTTTTTCACTCTGGGCCTCAATCACCCGTGAAGAGAGACATTCCACACATGTTTGTCATAGCAGCTCACAACTCGTGCTGAGGAGTCTTTGTTTTTTGGCTGGGGATCAGAACAGCAAGCAGAGTTGTTTATACGCACTCCTTGCCCAGCGCCATTCGAATTATTTTCTTGGGTTTTCTAAATAGCAAGTTTCATGGTGCGAATAGTACTTGACATACCCGTCTGATGTGCTAAAATTGAATTTAAACACATGACTGGCTCAAGACGTTTGAGCAGGGAGCTGTATCAGCATGCATAGGCTGCAAAGGAACGTGGAAAGATTTATTCCATACTGAAAGGAAAAGGAAAAAAAAAATGTGCAGGCTTTTGAGAATTCCAAACCTTGGGGTAAAAAAAAAAATTCCAATCAACTTGTTAGTTCATTTTTCCTGTTACATGGACTGACACTTTGCCAAAGCTGACTCAGTATTTCAGTGAAGGGCATGTGAGCTTTTCCCATTTTGCTCTCGCTTATAAAGTAGAAGCTTTCAGCGGGTCATCGCGAGGTCACTTTTCTGTTCATAACCAGGGGTTCAGAACAGGGGCTCCTGCTGGTGAAGATCAAAAAACAACAGAGGGCTTGAAGAAGGAGCGCAGAGGGACATTGCTTATGCAACTCTTGGCACCCATTTTTTTTATGCCCGTTCTGTATCTTCATCCACAGATCTAAGAGAACAATGTGAAGGCAGACCCCGATGTCGAGCTCCCTGAGAGTGACTGCGTTGGTGAACCTTCTCCTGTGCGTCTGGTTGACCTTGGTCACCGTGCCAGCCACTGCCGGTCAGTTCCCCTGCCCCGCGTCGGATGGCGTGTTTGCGAACTGCAAGGGCGCCAATCTGGAATGGGTACCAGCTGGCCTCCCCCTCTCTGTAGAGGTCCTGGACTTGTCTTACAACAGGCTGCGGGCCATAAGGAGGGCCGATTTCGCCCACCTCTCCCGCCTGCGGGATCTCAGGCTGCAGTACAACAACATCTCCCACATCGAGGACGGATCCTTCCTCTTTAACGCCCTGCTGGAGCACCTCAACATCTTCAACAACTCCTTGAGGGCCATCCCCCACAAGGCCTTGCAGCCCCTCGTCAAGTTGAGGTCCCTGGACATGTCCAACAACCTGTACGCCCAGGCCACTCTTGACGATGTCTTCTCCGCCTTCACCAGCCTTGAGAGTCTGTCTCTGGGAGGTCCTCTGGTCCAGAACTTGAGCCGGGGAGACTTCCGAGCCTTGCAGAAGACCCGCTTGGTCAAGTTCGCCATCAAGGCGGGGACCAGCTTAGTTCATTACGAGCCTGGGACCCTGGTGGGCATCCAGACCCGCGAAATGTGGCTTGACATCGCTCTGGATGACAGGCCAGAGATTTTGCCCAACATTCTGCGGGACTTTGCCGGGAGTAGTTTTGCATGCCTCCGCTTCCGAAACCTCTTTGAGTTTAAGTATTACACGGGAACGGAGGACATTTTCCTGGGGCTGAGGGCTATAAAGACAAATAAGCTGGTGTTCTACCGGGGCAAGTTCAATGAGAACCTCTTAAGGATGGCTCTCCTTAACATTCAGGGCTCACCGATTAAAGGCCTGGAGCTGGTGGCTGTTGACTTTGCGCGTTCACCCAGTTTCGTGGATAATGGCACTGGATCCAGCGTGACAGACCTTTCCCTGGATGAACTGGTTCTCTCGTAAGTCCTTTGCCAGGGTTGCGTAAGAGTCGCCAAGAGTGGCGGGAGTGTGGAACGAGCTGCCCAGCCATGCTGTGGAAGCTGATATCCCGGCTTCCTTTAAATAGCAGCTGGATGAGATACTCGGTTCAATTAACTACTCACAGGTTTGCTGGCCCAGATGACCACCTAGTTTGTAACTGTTAACACTTACATTGTTGAATTTCTCTGTCACACACTTTAACAGATGACCACCTGTTTCCCTATTCTTAATGATGCCTTGCTAAATAATTTAGAGGAACAGAAAAATAACACAAAAAGGAAAAAGGTAGCTTCACAAATATAAACAGTCCCTTTCTTGAGGTCCTGTAAGCACCAGCTGAGTTTCCAGTATGCAGATTGCAAAAAGATGTTCTCTTGATAAGCAAGGTGGATACAGTAGGTTCCTGTCTGCTTTCAGTCTTCTTGATTTTCACCAGTTTTGACACTCTAACAGGTTACATCCCCTCACCTGAGTGCATCAGTCATGAATCATAAATTAATCAAAATGACGCCAGCATCTTTTTATCAATAACCTTCAAGATTTTTCTGACAACCCAAAACTAGACTAGATAAGCTAGAAAAGTATCTTTTGAAGCTGACTGTATATCTGATTTGGCTAAATCTAAAATTATTTTGGGAGAGTTATCTTTCCATGCTGCTTCTGAACAGGGTAAAAGTGTAACGTTGTCGTGTCTGAAACTGGTTTCAATGTACACGAAAGGACCGATTGTGATCTTTTACTTTCCATCTCTTACTGATTTTTGTGAGCAGCCTCATTTAAATTAGGAATTAATGTTGCACTATGCAATGGTTTATTCAACCTCTCTCTTTCACAAGTTGGAACTTGTCTGGTCTTGAGAAAAGATTCTTCACCCTATAACTGAAGGTGTAACCATCAGCACTCCGTTTCAAATGAGGACATTCTGGTCAAGAGCCCCTTTCGACACACAAATTGTACACATTCACATAATATAGCGTGTATATATATTATACGCGATATTATATAGTGCCTTTAAAGGTGGCTTCTCAAAGCGCTTTACAGAATGACAACAATAAATAAAAGAAAACACCAGATAAATCACAATTACAATATACAGAGGAGACCGTGGATTGTGGGTCTAAGAAAAGCTGAGGGGTGAAGAATGGAACCAGTTCAGTAAAGGCTCTTCTAATGAAGAAGGTTTTGAGTCTGGATTTGAAGGAGTTTAGAGAAGGCGACTCTCTGATATCCTTGGGCAGAGAGTTCCAGAGCTTGGGGGCATAACAGGAGAAGGCCCTGTCACCCATAAAGTGTAGAAGGGCTTGGGGGACAGTAAGGAGAGCAGAATTAGAAGAGCGAAGGTTGCAAGGTGGAGAGTAGGGCGATAATAGCTCAGACAGGTACTGAGGTGCCAAGCCATGCAGAGCCTTATAGGTGAGCATGAGGATTTTAAAGTCCACACAGAATTTGACAGGAAGCCAGTGCAAGGTCTCCAGGATAGGAGTAATGTGATCACTTGCACTGGACCTGGTCAGGATTCTGGCTGCTGAATTGTGGACATACTGCAGTTTGTTCAAAGTAGATTTAGATAACTCGGAAATGGTTCAGTTCTCGATGCTAATGTGGCTAACGAGCTGGGGTTTTTCTTCCTTCGCAGCGACATCAGCAACCCAGACATCCTGCGCTTTGACTGGCGCTTCACCTGGTTCAGCAAAGTCCGCAACCTGACCATCAGGAATGTCAACTTCAACTTCGTGCCGTGCGATGCCTGGGACGAGTTGAGGAACGTGGAGGTCATGACCATCGCCAACAACCGGCTGCGGGACAACTTCCTGTACAACCAGAGGTGCACCTACAAGGACTCCATGCCCAGCCTCAGGACTTTCGATGCCAGCGCCAACGAGCTCACCAGCCTGAGTACGCTGACAGCGCTCATGGGCGAGTGGCGCCAACTCAGGGTGCTGGACCTCAGCTACAACAAGCTTGGCTCCCTGGAGGAGTCCTGCACTTGGAGGCAGAACATCACCAAGATGATCCTGCACCACAACACCTTTGACCGCAGTGTCTTGGACTGTTTGCCCACCACGCTGGAGTACCTGGACCTGTCCTACTCCAGCCTTGACCAGCTGGACATGACCTACTTCCAGAAGGCCACCAGCCTCCGGGTTCTCCTCCTCAGCGACAACAAGATCAAGTTCATCCCCTCCGGCTGGAGCAGCCCCAGCCTCTGGTCCCTGGTGGTGGACGGGAACTCCTTCGGCCTCATCAACACCGGCTCCTTCCACAACATGCCCAGCCTGGCTTTGCTGAGAGCGGGCAACAACCCTTACCACTGCACCTGTGACCTCCACCACTTCTTCCAGGAGACCCTCGCCAGAGGGACGGTCAACATCACCGACTGGCCGGACGACTACATCTGCTACCACCCCGAGCCCTTGCGGATGACCTCTGTAGACAGGTTTTCGCCCGGGCGGCTGGCCTGCGACGTCAGGCTGGTGGTCGCGATCTCGGTGGTCATCACTGCCATCGTGGTGCTGGTCATCGTGCTGCTCTGCTACGCCTTCGATGTGCCCTGGTACGCCAAAGCCACCTACCAGATCCTGAGGGCCAGGTATCGGGCTAGACAGGAAGGAGACCTCCTGGGGCGGGACTTCGCCTACCACGCCTTCGTCTCCTACAGCCACTCGGACGCAGAGTGGGTGCGGGATCAGCTCCTTCTCCGCCTGGAGAGCTGCGAGCCCCCTTACCGCGTCTGCATCCACGAGAGGGATTTCATGCCGGGGAGGTGGATCATTGACAACATCATCGAGAACATCGAGAACAGTCGCAAGGTAGGGGGCAACCTTCTCGTCCCGCTCCGGATACGTCACGCTCGGTTCTCCTGCTCCGTTTTCGGGGCTCCCCACAGATGCATTAACCCGAAGCCCTGGTTTGGGGGGGAAGCAGGTCCTGGGTTGGCAGAAACCCATTTTCCCAGGAGAGTTCTCTAACCAGGGTGATAGGAAGTGGTGGGGGGGAGTATTTAAGTGGTGCGCAGTCCTAAACGCCTCGGGCTTCTACTGTGAGCGTCAGAGAGACAGCCGCTCCAGCTGGAGCTTTCCACACAAGAAACAATCGCAGTAATTGTAATAGTTTGAGGCTGAAGTTGTGTACTGAATAAAATCGGTGACCAAGCTTAAAATGGACATCACTTCGACCACCTGTCTAGTCATTCCCTGCATGTATTATAAAAGCAACATTTTTATTTTTTGTTATTTCTTCCTTATCAGTTAGTTTCATTTCCAGATTTGCAATCATTAATCCAGCTCCAGACAAGACTGGAAAATGATTAACTTACTATTGTTTGGGTTTTTTTTTCCTGAAAAGCATGTAGTCTCACCAGTCCTAGAAACCAGCTAACAGCTCAAGTCCACAAAGAGCATTATGTTGTATGAAGAAAAACATTGAAACTTGGAAAAGGAACAAGGCTTAGAGATTTTCTTAAACTATCACCTGACTCGGATGACATGATATTACACAAAAGTTTGGGAGTGGAACAGTCTTCCACTTACTCTGTTTGTTAGCAGTTCCGTCCATAATACTCCCCCCTTGTCCTGCTTGTCTCCAAGGTCATCTTCGTGCTGTCCCACCACTTTGTCAACAGCGAGTGGTGCAACTACGAGCTTTACTTCGCCCAGCAGAGAGCCATCGGAAAGACCTTCCAGGACGTCATCCTGGTGGTCAAAGAGGCCATTGACCCCGACTCCTTGCCCAGCAAGTACTGCAGGCTGAAGAAGATGCTGAGCACCAAGACCTACCTGGAGTGGCCGGAGGAGACCCAGAGGCGCGCCTTCTTTTGGGCCCAGCTGTGCAGCGTCTTGGGCAAGCCCACGCTCCGGGGTGAGAGGCAGGGGAGCCGGAAGGACAGGTCCCCATCCTCGGATTGGGAGCTGATGACAGAGCTCCCCCTAGAGGAGGAAGTGGGGCCTAGCGGCCAAGCGGAAGCTGCAAGTGTCTCTCAGAGTGTGGCTGGGGACCTTGACAGTGGGCCCTCGGTTGTCCAAGTTCCTGTGTGACAGCAGAGGTTTTGACTTCCAGCACTGCGTTTGTGCTTTCCAGCAGCTCTTTCTGGGACCTAATTTTGTTGTTTTTTTTTCATTGAGGTATCGATCTGTTTAAGTATAGCACTGAAGCATACAATACAATAGTATAAGTTACAGACTTTGCAGGAGAACCATCTCAACAGCTGGTTACATTAATACAAGGAAGATGACTTCTCAGACTTTGCATGTAACATTTTATGAACTTCGTTTATGATTTTTTTTGATGAAATCCTATTCTCATTACTACCTTGCAGTCTGATCGCTTCATATCTCAGAAGCAAGTCTAGGCCTGGTTCGTTCCTGGGTGAGAGACCATTAAGGAAAAGACGTGGCTGCTGCACTCCTGTTGGTTGACCAGTAGGTGGTGCTTTTCCTTCTGGATCAGAATATCCAAACAAGTATCCTGGAAAGATGACTGGACTGGGGACATTGTGCTGTTGGAGGTGCTGTCCTCCAGATTGTATGTTGATTATTGAATGTCCCGTGGTGCTGTTAGTAAGGATTGCAATCCCTCTTTGAGCCTGCTCAGTCTGGCCTCCCTTAATGTCCTCCTTCATTCAGCTGATGAAGAAATTTCCTTAGTTCCTTAGTTCTCTGCCAGTTCTGCTGAAACCAATGACTAAAGAGTGAGGGGACCTATTTTACTTAAATGTTCGAAGTATTCAAAATCGGACCTCCTCAGAATCAACACTGACACGTGAGCCAGAGGAGGCAAGTGGAAGCTACAGGTCACTTTAAACTCGGAACGGGAGATGACTCTTTACACCAAGGGTTGTGGGAGTCTGGAGCAAGTTAAACTTTTGAAGCTGCTAGCCAGGTTTCCTTGAAGACAGTTCTGCTACGGATGAATGAGTGACAAGCGACGCAGCGAGCGTGCTGGTCTGAATGGGCGCTTGGCGCTTTTGAGCAGGGGGCCGCGGGGCGCTGAGGTCTTGCTTTGTGCTGATGCTGGGGGTCTTGCAGGAAGGGACCACACTGAGGGTTACCATTCAGGAATGTCGGGTGTTGAATGAGCAAAGGTTGAAGGCCCTTCCCATGTGGGTACGTAAGATGTCTGGGGATCCAGCGTGCCTCTTCCTCAAGCAAAGAGAAGAATATGGTCGGTATCGGTGCTCTGCTCCTCGGGACCCAGGATGCGAGCCGGGAGTGACCTGCGGGCTGCACTGTGTGCCATCAAAACGAACAGGTGTCTCTGTGACGTGCCCTTGCTGCCAGAGGCCAATGTGCTTGAGCTGGAGGGGCGTAGTTCCTGTCTTCTCCTGTAGGCCCCTGTCCTTACTCATCCCGCCGGCTGTAGCTCAGAGCAGCACAAGCGATATAAAAAGTACAGCCGGCCTCATGACATCCGGTGCTGATTTCAGGAAGCATTTCTCTTTCCTTTCAACAGTTGTTTTTAATTGAGCCAGATTTGGTGAGGATAAACTTCTCCAAATTTCTCTCCCTCTGTTTAAGCTTCTTCTCAATCCGGTTCGACTGTCAGGGGTTCTTATAAAGGCTTTTTACCTACATTGGTCCCAACCCCCCCACTCCCCATCTTCCAAAAGTATGTCAAGTGAGATATTCTGGGGTTTTTTTTCCCTGCTTTGAAATGTTTACCGATTGATTACGGGGAAAGCTGTAGGAAAGGGAGTGGAGGAATTTTGCTTGAGAGCAAAAACAAATCCTTTTGATTGGCAAGTCGTCGACAGCGGGACAGGTTTGTGTCTCTGACTGGCCTTACAGCTGAACTTTAAATAGTACAAGAAAATCAAAGTAAATGACGAGCAGGCCTTGATGTCCATCACTGAAAATACAGTTCTCAGTGAAGAAGACCTAAAGCTGTACAGTCTAGCCCAGTGGTGCCCGGTGACCCGCCAGCTCCTGCTGGGTTTGGTTGCAGCCGAGCTCTCAGTTCCACAGACCAACCCTTCGTTGACTTAATAAGAATAAGATGAATTTGAGCTGTGTGTTCCCAGCTCTTACACAATGTTGTACTTTGTAACCCCAAGCTTGTGAGGAGTTACAAAATGCAAATATTCCAATTAAGCAGCTGCTCAATTAAGGCCTCAATTATCTGAAGAAGGTGGGCTGGAATGAAAACCAGTAGGTGTGGGGTCACCGGAACCAGGATTAGGAACCATTGGGGTAGAGCAAGCGTCTCCACCTCATTCCATTTAGCCTTTCTTGCCTGTTTCTAAAGGTCAGGAACACTTGGACGTCTTTCAGCGCAGTACCTAGCTGTCTGTCAGA